>NC_083108.1:86013120-86642120 GCF_949774975.1 Lagenorhynchus albirostris
CTTTCTGTTTTCCTGGTTAAACCAAGAGGGATACATAAAATAATTCCACTAGGGAAATAAATGTCGTGAAATAAATCCCGAACATCACCTCATCCCCGTATCACTGCCCCACAGCATCTGTGCCTCAGAGTCAAAATCACCTGGGAAGCTTTTAGAACTAGACCCTTGTCTGGGTCCCACCACAAATCAAAGAAATCAGAATCTCTGAGTCTGTATTTTTTAAAAGTTTTTGCCTAAGATGCAGAGAACAGGGGGGAAAGGACTGCTCCCCTCCTAACAATAACAACAGTAACAAAAACGCTGGATACACTACAGACTAACAGAGTTTCACAAACACATCAAAGAGCTGAGGTTGCATAGAAACCAAATAGCCTGAAATCCGAGAAAAGAGGTTCCTTCAAAAGACAAGAGACACTGGCTCACCTGTGCCGGAGCTCGGGCAGAAGGGATTCCAGGTGCCGTGCAGGTGGATCCTGGTATTCAAGGTGGACAACCTCATGGCCAGATGGGGGAATCTTGGCAAAGAGATGGAAACTTAGAAAATGTCAGATGGGAATGTTAGAAATAACAGAGTAATGAAAAGCCCGCAGTCAGAGATGAAGAATGTCTTCAATGGGCTTATTCGTAGGCTAAACATGGCTAAGGGAAGACTCAACGATAGGAAAACAGGTCAAAAGAAGTTACTGAAACTGCAACACTATGAGAAAAAAAAGAAGAGTAAGAAAACAGAGCATCTAGGACCTGAGGGACAATGTGAACAAGTCCAGCATATGTGTAATTGGAATCACAAGAGAAGAGAGAGAGAAAAGAAGTTAATACCTGAAAACAGAACAAGTGCTATTCCCCAAAATAATGAAAGTTATCAAGCCACAGACCAAGAAGCTCAGAGGATCCCAACCAGATAAATAAATGCAAAAGAGCACATCTTGACACATCTTATCCAAACTACTGAAAGAGAAAGAGAAAGAGAAAACTTAGAGGGCAGCCCAAGAAAAAAGACACATTACAAACAGAGAAACAAAGATAAGGATTTCAGTAGACTTCTTCTCAGAAGCTATATAAGCCAGGAGACAGCAAAGTAACATCTTTAAGTAAATACTTTCAGAACTAAAAGTAAAGGTTTTTCGGAAAAGTGAAAACCAGGAATGCATCACCATCAGATCTCTGATATGAAGTTCTTCAGGAAGAAGGAATATATTACCAGACAGAGACTTGGATCCACACAAAGAAATGAAGACTTCTGGAAATGGTTAAAATGTAGGTAGATATAAAATCCACTTTTTTCTTACTTACAGTTGTTCTAAAAGATGACTGATTGTATAAGGCGAAAACAATAATAGGAAAAAGCATAAAAAATGCCTGACCCGTGATAGAAACTAAATATTCATTTCCTTCCGCCATTTCATTTTTTCCAGTAAAGAAAGTATGTTAAAAAAAATTAACAGTAATAACTATATACTGTGGGTTTATAGCATGTGTAAAGATAAAAAATGATATTAATAAAACTAAAAGTGGGAGAGAGGAAATGTAAATATACTATCTGGAGGTTCTTACACTGTATGTGAAGTGGTGTAATATTCTTTGGAAATTAGATTGTAATAAGTTAATAGTCTGTATTCAAAACTCTAGGGCAATTACTGCAGTAATTTTAAAAAGGTACAAGTGAGAATTCCCCGGTGGTCCAGTGGTTAGGACTCTGCACTCTCACTGCCGAGGGCCCAGGTTCAGTCCCTGGTCGGGGAACTAGGATCCCACAAGCCACACAGTGTGGTCAAAAAAAAAAAAAAAAAAGGGTACAAGTAATAGCCCAATAGTAGAGATAAAATAGAATTACAAGTAATGTTCAATTAACTAAAAAACAGTCAAGGGGGTGCACAGGGAACAGAAAGAATATCCTACAACTAGGAAGATGATAGATTTTAACCTAATCGGATATGAAATTATATGACATGTAAATTGTCTAAACACACCAATTAAAAAACAGATTGTTGGAGTGGATATAAAACAACACCCAGTTATATGCTACCTAGATGACACACACTGTAATTATAAAGACATTATCCGGTTAAAATTTTTTAAATACGGAAAATATACTATGCAATCACTACCAAAAAAAAAACTGAAGGAACTATATTAATGTCAGAAAAAATAGACTTCCAAATAAGCAATAATACAGGGGGGAAAAAATGAGGTATTTTATGCTCATAAAGGGGTCAATTCATCTGCAATATGTAACAATCCTAAATGTGTTTGCACCAAACAACAGAACTCCAAAATACATGAAGCAGAAACTCACAAAACTAATAGAAGAAACAGAAAAATCCGTAATTATAATTGGAGAAGTCAACACTCACTAATGGAAGGAACATGTAAACAGAAAGTCAGTAAGGATGTAGGATATTTGGACAACACTATCAATATAACTTTCTCTTCAAGAACACAGGAGTAGTTAGCAAGACAGACCATATTCTGGAACATAAAAAATACTCAAAAATATAAATGAATTAACATCCTACAAAGTATATTCTCTGAGCAAAATGGAATTAAACTAGAAATCCATAACAGAAGGGTATCCAGAAAATCCTCAAATATTTTTAAAGTAAACAACAAACTCGTAAATAACATACGGGTCAAACAGGAAGTCACAAGGGAAATTATGAAAAAACTAGAAAACTAAAAAACTATATAAATTGCATGAAAATAAAAGTATAACATAGAAGTTTGAGAGACAGAGATAAAACAGTGCCCAGAGGAAAATTTGTAGCATTAGATGCTTATATGAGAAAAGAAGAAATGTCTGAAAAAATGATCCAAGCTTCAATGTGAAGAGACCAGATAAAGAGGAGAAAATTAAACCTGAAGCAGTGAAAGGAAATAATAAAGATTAGAGCAGAAATCAATAAACATGAAAAAAGAAAACAGCAGAGAAAAATAAAATTGAAAGCTGTTTCTTTGAAAAAGACAGGTAAAAATCTTAAACCTCTAGCCAGACTGACCGAGAAAAAAGAGAAAAGAACATGCAACTAATTGCAGGAATGAAATAGGCGGCATCACTACAGATCTCAAGGCATGAAAAGGCTAGTGAAAGAATATTACCAACATTATTTCCATAAATTCAACAATTTAGATAAGCCAGACCAATTCATAAAAAACACAACTACCAAAAACTTACTCAATATAAGTTAATTTGAATAGCCCTAACACTATTAAATTGAATCTATAATTTAAAAGCTTCTGAAAAAAATATCCAAACAGAGGCAGTTTCATCAGAAAATTTAAACCAAACGTTTAAAGAAGTACTAGCACTGCATTTATAGTGTCCTCCAGAAAATAGAACAGGAGGGAACACTCCACGTTTCACTTTATGAAACTGGTTATTACCCTAATACAGAAACTAGACAGAGATAGTACATAGAAGAAAACTACAGAAAATAACTTAGCTACAAAAGCCCCACACAAAATATCATCAAATCAAATACAGCAATGCACTGAAAATTATACCAGGACTAAGTTGGGTTTGTACAAGGAACACAGAGTGTCAATACTGGGAAATCAACGTAACCCACACTATCAACAGACGGAGAAAAATCATACGCTTGTGGCAACTGATGCAATAAAAGGATCCGTCAAAGTTCAACATCCATTTATGATAAAATCTGCCCATAAATTAGGAACAGAGCAGAACTTCATCTCCATATTTTTAGGAAACCTACATATTTCATAAACATATATATGCATCTATGAGAAACCTACATCATAGTTAATGGTGAAAGACTGAATGTATTTCTCCTAAGATTGGAAACAAGGCAAGGATGCAAACGCTCCCCACTTTTTTTTTTTTTTTTTTTTTTTGCGGTACGCGGGCCTCTCACTGCTGTGGAGCACAGGCTCCGGACGCGCAGGCCCAGCGGCCATGGCTCACGGGCCCAGCCGCTCCGCGGCATGTGGGATCTTCCCGGACCGGGGGCACGAGCCCGTGTCCCCTGCATCGGCAGGCGGACTCTCAACCACTGCACCACCAGGGAAGCCCCGCTCCCCACTTTTATTCAACATCATACTGGAATTTCTAGCCAGTGCAAAGGGAACGAGGGGAAAGGCATATAGATTGAAAAGTAGGCAGTGAAACTATATTCACAAATGACGTGACTGTCCATAAAATGTCGCCAAGAGTCCACCCAAAAAAAGCTACTAAAATAAATAAGTTTAGGATAAAAGGTCAATATCTAAAAATCGATTTTATTCTATATATTTGCAATAAATTCACATTTTAAAAAGAATACTATTCACAAATAGCACCCAAACACCTGGAACACTTGGGTATAAATCTAAAACGTTTGTGTGGCATTTGTATTCTGCAAAGTATAAAACAGTGATGATAAAAATCAAAGAAAGCCTAAATAAATGATCAGATGTACCATGTTCGTGAATTAGAGAGTTCATTATTATTAAGACAGCAGTTCTCGTTATTATGAAGGTGTATTTTCTGCACTTTCAGTGTAATCCCGATCAAAATCCCAGCAGGATCTTGTTTCAGAAATCGAGAAGCCAGTTCCGAAATGCATATTGTAAATCAAAGGCTAGAACAGCCAAAATGTCTTTGAAAAAGAACAAAACTGTGTGATTCCCATTACCTGATTTCAAGATGTATTTTAAAGAACAGTAATCAAGACAGAGCGGTATTGGTAAAAGGATAGACACATAAATCAGCGGAACAAGACAGACTCCAGAATATGCCTACCGTACATAGTCAAATGATCCTGGCAAAAAAATAAAGCCAATTTGAGAGAAATAACAGTCTATAACAAAAAAATATGCTGGAACAATTGAGCAGTCATATGTAAAAACCTAAACGTTGACCCATACATTGCAACGAATACAAAAATTAACCCAGAAGAATCATAGACCTCAGTGTAAAACCTAAAACTATTAAACTTATTAGAAAAAAAAAACAAAGGAAAAGCTGTTTGACCTTTCCTTTGGCAAAGATTTCTAAGCTATAACAACAAAAGCAATTCCATTAAAAAATAATTAGACTTCATCAAAAAAGAAGTCTGCTCTGCCAAACATCTGTTAAAAGACATGACATGCTATATACTAAGAAAAGAAATTCAAATCACATATATAATAAGAGACTCGTTTACAAGGTATACAATTCTCAAAACTGAATAAGATGACCCAAATTAGTTGCCCATTTTAAAACAGAAAGAATTTGATCAGATACTTGATCCAAAAACAGGATGGCAAATAAGCCACTAAAAACTGCTCAACATCATTAGTGATTAGGGAAATGCAAATTAAAATCACCGTGAGATACCATCACACGTGTATTAGGCTAAAATAAAATCGCAATGTGAAAACAAGTGTTGGCAAGGATGCAGAACAGCTGGAACATTACACAGTGCTGGTACAAATGGTTCAACCATTTTGCAAAACAGTTTGGCAGTGTCTTATGATGTTAAACATGCAGGGTCCACATTGCCCAGCAATCTCATCCCCAGGCATTTACCCACAAAGAAATGAAAACACAGACTGACACCAAAATGTGTCCACAACCTATGGCAGCTTTATTCGTAATAGCCAAAACAATTAGCCACTCTGGCATCTGTCACCTGGCGACGGATAATTAAACTGTGGTACATCCATACCATGACATACTACTCAGCAGAAAGGAACTCCTGACACATCTGTAACAGATAAGAACAAACCTGACTCTGCACTGGATCTTTTCTAAACTTGGTGCTCTGTTGCCTGTGCTGAGTCATGCTGGCTCTGCACCTTTTGTAAAAGAATGTTGCCTTTAGCCTGAAATATACAAAATAGCCCTTTTTCAAAGCTCTGCCTCCCAGGCTTGACCTTTAAAGGTATAACACTTTATATTCATACAGAGATAAAAAGTTGCAAAAGAGAAAATAACAATTGTCAGTGTTGATCAGACCTGCATGGACAGCTGCAAGAACATAGGATTATCACATCCCCTCCAGGTCTGGCCAGCACCCGGAAGTTCGAAACAGCCAGCCACAACTCGTCCCTTTTTAGAGGACAAATGTTGGCCAGGATGTGGAGAAAAGGGAACCCTCCTGTACTGTTGGTGGGAATGTAAATTGGTGCAGCCACTATGGAGAACAGTATGGATGGAGGTTTCTCAAAAAAACTAACAAGAACTACCATATGATCCAGCAATTCTACTCCTGGGCATATATCTGAAAACAACAAAAACACTAATTCTAAAAGATACATGTACCCCAATGTTCACAGCAGCACTATTTACAGCAGGCAAAATACAGAAGCAACCTAAATGTCCATCAACAGATGAAAGGATAAAGAAGATGTAGTATGTATACATGAATACTACTCAGCCATTAAAAAAAAAAAGAATGAAATTTTGCCATTTGCAGCAACGTGGATGGACTTGGCATTATGCTAAGCAAAATAAGTCAGACAGAGAAAGACAAGCACCGTATGACGTCACTTATACATGGAATCTTAAAAATACAACAAAATAGTGAAAATAACAAAAAAGCAGACTCACAGATACAGGGAACAAACTAGTGGTTACCAGTGGAGAGGCAATATAGGGGTAGGAGAGCAAGAGGTACAAACTATTAGGTATAAAATAAGCTACAAGGATATATTGTACAACACTGGGAACATAGCCAATATTTTACAATAACTATAAATGGAGTATAACCTTCAAAAATCGTGAATCACTATATTGTACACCTATAACTTATATAATATTGTACAGCAACTGTACTTCAATAAAAAATAAAGTTTATTGAGATATTTTATGAAAAAAATTTTAATTTAGATTTTAAAATTTAATTTAAAAAAATGTTTTTTAAAAGAGGAAGCCTGATTTCTAACTGGGGTAAAATGGTTCTTTGGGACACCATCTTCTCTGTCTGCTGGCTTTCTGAATGAAGTCACTATTCTTCACCCCAACACCTCATCTCTCGATTTGTCCCATCGTGCGGGAGCAGTACTAGCCTGGACTAGGTAACATCTCCAACAACCTGGAAGAATACGAAATGCACTGGGCTAAGTGAAAGTTACATAAGGTATAGTAACATGTATATAAGATTTGGTACCATGTATATACCACTCTGGAAAAAGCAAAACTTTAGTGACAGAAGACAGATCCGTGGTGGCCAGGGGATGAGGGTAGAGGGAGGGACTAGCTCTGAAAGGGTAGGAGAAAACTTTGGGGGGGGGGTGATAGAAATGTTCCATCTTGAGTGTGGCAGTGGTTACAAGACTATATGCATTTGTCAAAATTCACAGAACTGTACAAAAAGGTGAACTGTACACCATGCAAATCTACCTCAATTAACCTGACACTCACCCACCCCACCAAATACCTTCTCACGAGATTTCACTGCACGGCCAGCGTTCAGAATCCCTGCTTTACTTCTCCACGTGGACAGATGTTTTCCCTTGACAGCTTTTCTTCATGGTTCTCAGCCTCGATTTCACATCAGAATCAATTGGGGGGGAATCTCTCAAAACCCCCAACGCCTGGATGTCACCCCAGGATATTCCGATTTCCTTGGGCAACGGAATGTTGGAAAACTTGACAGGTGATACTCACAGGTAACCCAGGCTGAGAACTACCATTCCAAAGGCAATGCTTTTCCAAGAGGATGTTCCTCTCACTCTGGAGAGAAAACTTCTAAAACTATGGACCCACTTGTACATTTAAGAACTGATATCTAATACTTTTCATCAGAGTTTCAACAGTTGCCAGGGATAAAGTTTCCTGTGTATTGTACACCTTGACATTTAAAACGAAACTGTTATATCAGTCTTTTAAATGCATCCACTGGAATATAGATAACAGAATGACTCGACACCTACCTTCAACCATGTATAAAATCTTTAAAAAATCTTCTTCAACAATGGCAATCTTACATTGTTCCTTTTTCCCCTAAATTCACATTTCCATCCTGGTTCCCATACAGAATTTTATCCTATTGTTATATACCTTTTTTTTTTACTAAAGTATAGTTGATTTACAATGTTGTGTTAGTTTCAGGTGTACAGCAAAATGATTCAGATATATATAGATATATATAGGTATACATAGATAGATAGATTCTTTTTCAGATTCTTTTCCATTATGGGTTAGTACAAGATATTGAGTATAATTCCCTAGGTCCTCGTTGCATATCTACTTGATACACCAGTAGTGTGTATCTGTTAATCCCAAACTCCTAATTTATCCCCCCACCCACTTTCCCCTTTGGTAACCATAAGTTTGTTTTCTATGTCTGGGTTTATTTCTGCTTTCCATATAAGCTGTTTAAATGATGAGACCAACAAGGTATTAATCTCTAAAATATACAAACAGCTCATGGAGCTCCATATCAAAAAAGAAAAAAAAAAAACCAACCCGATCAAAAAATGATCTAAATAGACATTTCTTCAAAGAAGACATACAGAAGGCCAAGAGGCACGTGAAAAGATGCTCAACTTCGCTAATTATTAGAGAAATGCAAATCAAAACCACAATGAGGAATCACCTCACACCAGTCAGAATGGCCACCATTAAAAAGTCTACAAATAACAAATGCTGGAGAGGGTGTGGAGGAAAGGGAACCCTCCTACACTGTTGGTGGGAAGGTAAGTTGGTGCAGCCACTATGGAGAACAGTAAGGAGGTTCCTTAAAAAACTAAAAATAGAATTACCATACGACCCAGCCATCCCACTCCTGGGCATATACCCTGAGAAAACCATGATTTGGAAAGATCCATGCACCCCAATGTTCACTGCAGCACTATTCACAATAGCCAGGACATGGAAGTATCCTAACGTCATGTACTTTTAATCTTGAAAATAATGTACCCATCATCCTATTACACTTTCCTACAACAAAAATATAGGTGTGTCTATACTGAACTTAAATTTTTTTGTTTCTTCTTACCATAAGATGCTCAGTATTCAAAAACTTCATCAAGTTGGCATTGTTACTATTATATTATGACACAGCATAAATACATGACACATTTTGATGAATATTTTTTAAAAATAAGAAGTACTTCTCTTCTTGTAAATGTACCTCTTAATGAGCTATGGGGTGGGAGTGTTATGCTGCTTTGATTAAATCTGTAGTTAATAATTGTACCTGGGGGGATTGTGGAGGCTTTAACACCTGGGAGAAATGAATCATACAGAGCAAGACGCTAGATGGATGAAAGTACCCTTCTACTGTAAATTCAAAGAAGGTGTGTGTGTGTGTGTGTGTGTGTGTGTGTGTGTGTGTGTGTGTGTGTGTGTGTGTGTGTGTGTGTGTGTGTGTGTGTGTGTGTGTGACAGAGAGTCAGGGAGGAAGAGACAGAAGACGCACGGGGTAATTGTAAATTAACTTAGAGGGATCAAGTTTAGGACCAAATACATACAGAGGTTGAGGATTTGTAAATGCATTTCTTTTCAAATATCTCCACTTACATACCCCTCAGAAGGGCTGTGCATGACCCCTCCATTCAAATATTCTAGTGTCAAGCGCACCCCTCCAAATAAAGAAATAATGTAAAAACAAAGTAGTAAACAAAATCAAGCAATTCCTGGAAATTAAAAGTAAATATTATCCAGCAGAGATTGTCAATTCACACAGCCCCAGGGCCCAGCGAAATATAAATGAGTGAAGCTGTGCGGATTCCAGAAACACTGGGATTCCACTCCAGTGTTCATCTCCCCACATTTGATAGGCACCCAAACCCAGGGCACCAGTTCTCTGGTAGTCCAAGTCCAGGGATAATGTAACTAGGAAAGAAAAGAAAAGAAGATGGACCCAGTGCAGAGCATCTGGTGGTGACAGCAGCTGTCCTGCTTGGAACCATTGTTGACATGCAGAAGTATCAGGGCTGCTCACCATGGAAAAGCAGCAGGAAAATCCAGGCTCTTACGAAAATCTGCTGATCTCAAAAGGATGACCAGACATTCACCGCGAAAGCCACACAGAACGTATCTGCAGGCCACGTGTACCACCTGACACCATCTGTCAATCAAAAGCCACACCCCTGACATCCAACTACAGGAAATCCGAAAGCTTTTAAAGAAGATACTCAATACCTTTAAGTAAACCTTCAAAATGCATTCCAATACACAGCAGGTGCAGACCAATACTGTTTGATTCCACTTATACGAGGTACCTAGAATAGCCAAACTCACAGAGTCAGAAAGTCCACTGGTAGATGCCACAGGTGGTGGGGGTGGGGGAGGGGCACGAGGGGTGGGGATGGAGAATAGGGAGTCAGTGTTTAATGGGGACAGAACTTCAGTTTAGGAAGGTGAAAAATTCGGGGACTTCCCTCGTGGCGCAGTGGTTAAGAATCCGCCTGCCAATGCAGGGGACACGGATTCAAGCCCTGGTCCGGGAAGATTCCACATGCTGCGGAGCAACTAAGCCCGTGTGCCACAACTACTGAGCCTGCGCTCGAGCCCGTGAGCCACAACTACTGAGCCCCTGTGCCACAACTACTGAAACCCGCGTGCCTAGAGCCTGTGCTCCAACAATGAGAAGCCACTGCAATGAGAAGCCCGTGCACCGCAACGAAGAGCAGCCCCCACTCACCGCAACTAGAGGAAGCCCAAGCACAGCAACGAAGACCCAACGCAGCCCCCCCAAAAAAAAAAAAATTCAGAAGGTGGATGATGGTGAGAGTTGCACAAAAATGTGAATGTACTTAGTGCCACTGACCTGTACAGTTAAATATGGTTAAAATAGTATGTTTTATATTACGTGACTTTTGACCACAACAAAAAAAAAACTTTTTTAAAAAAGATTCTTGTAATAACGTATAATGGAAGAGAATGTAATAAAAGAATATGTATTTATATATATGTATAACTGAATCACTTTGCTGTACACCTGAAACTAACACAACATCGTAAATCAACTATAATTCAATAAACATTTCTTTTTAAAGAGCATTTTCTTCTTCCTTATCAGTTGAAGGCATATGGTACCCTACTGCTTTATTTGTTCTGCATCCTTTAGAATCATGAGGCTTGCTTTTAAATTGCAATCATTAAAGCATAGTATAAATGTCCTTTCCCTATCAACAGTCTCTTTACCGTATCCAAATTAATTCTGGAAAAACTACTGTAGGATAGTTAAAAGGTGACACTTGGCCCAAAGGTGCACTGCCAGCTTTGGTCCTTCCCAAAATGTAAATATTAGGTTCTCTGTAATACCAGAATATCCTAGAAACTCTTCTTCCACATTGTTTTAAGGTTACATTGATCTGAAGTACAGGCAAAACCCAGCTCCCTAATGTGTGTTGCCTAATTAAGGAATTCAGCAGAGCACTTCATTTATGAGGACCAGATATGTAGAAATCAAAGGGAAAAGTCAGAACTCGATGGTAAGCTGCTTGTACATTTCTGTACATCAGAATCACTGTTTTCCCTCATTTTGTGGACACAGTTCCCTTGAAAATGTAAATAATATTATTTAAGCGGTTCTCTCTCCCTTTCAACAGAATTCTCAGTTGTTTCACTGATCTCACATTTCAAAATGTCGACTGCTTGTTAAACAGGCAATTGTGTGTTTTGATGCTTGCTTTTAACAGCCCATAATGCAAATATTTATTCACAACAGTTATTTCCATTGTGCATAGTTTCTACATCTAATTAAGGACTCTGAAAAATTACAATCATGGAAACAAAAGCATACAGTACATTTAAACAAACGTCAAAGGACAAAGTAACTTCTCCAAGAGGGGACAATTCTCTACTGGGAGTTGTCGTCTGGGCAAGAATACAAAATTCTCATCTCCCCACATTTGGTAAAAGTATTCTGAACTATTTTGCATTAACTCCCTCTCATTTTCTTATCGGGCGGTCTGGGTGGGTTCCTACTCCAGGCTCCGAAGGGGGAGCTTATTGGCTAAACTTGAGTCAATCAGCCTGCACCTATCCCGTCCTTCTGTGCTCAGTCACTGATTCAGAAGACTCACAGAGCAGTGTGGACCTTTAAGAGGCAGGTCCGGAACTTTGATGGAATTGTTGAGAGAGATGCTCTATTCACTGAATTTAGGGTAAAAAGGTGTAATTCTGAGCTGGGGAAGCATCTTGCTTAAATGAAGGACAGTGTGCGTTGGAGCAGAACCAATAAAGTTAAAGAGAAGCAAAGAGAGTCTAGGTCCCTTTGGCGTCCCGTGAGCACCAGGATCAAGCCTTGCCTGATGTCAGCCACTCCCAGAATTTCAGCTACGTGAGCCATTACATTTCCCTTTTCCTTTAGGCAGAGACCGTTAATGTTTACCAAATACTGGGTCAGCCAAAAAGCTGCGCCCGAATGAACTTTTTGGCCAGCCCAATACATTCTCCTCTACATTTCCCAGTTCTCCCTGCAGTCAGATGGAGGCTCTGTTTCTAACGCTGGTCAATAGGATGTGGGTATAATGAAGCCATTTCCAAATCTGGACTTTAAATGCATCCCGCGTAATCCCCTAGGTCCTCTCATCCCCTACGGTCATGTGTTCAAAATGGCATAACTACAAAGTCAGAGAGGGTCAACTGGACTCTAACCAAACAAGAAATAAACCTTGGTCAAATTAAGCCACAGAGACATGCGTTTTTACTCATCTACATATTACATATGTAATATATATATATATGTATGTGTAATGTATGTATGTTACATCAGAGCCTACCCATCATACTAGCCCATCCTCACTAACGTATCCCTTAGGCAATTTTAGATTTTTGTTTTGTACCTGCAACCAAAATACGTCTAGTTATTCATCACTAGAAAGTACTTCCTTAAATAAATCAAACTCAGGCGGAATTCTTCCATCCAATCCATGGCTTCTTGGGGAAGCCATGCACTCTGCTTCCTATTCCCAAAAAGGAGCCTCAGCTGAAGACCTGCTTTGATTTCTTCCATCACAGCATCTGTTAAAGGTTGACTGAGGATAGTAATCTAGAGGCCTTTGGGAGGATAAAACGGTACCTCCTCTTCAGAGCCTCCAGTTCAGAGAAACCCAAGGAATACTTTCAAATCCTAGAAGACTGTCTAGAAAAATCAAAACTGAATCAGCCATTAATTGAGCACATGTTCACCAACACCATGACCAGCAACATGAGAAACACACAATGAGGGTCCTTGCTTCCTTCCCACAGTCCTCTTGGGAAGAGAAAAGTTACACAGATGAGATATTTTAATGTGACTCTTTGCAAGGTCACTGGGATCAATTTTAACAAGATGAGAGTTTCTCTGGATACCGACGACTGGCGCATTTCACACCAATTGCGGGTCTCTTCCTGAAGCGGCTGGTGTCCTGACAGCAAGGTGGGCAGGAATCTCTTGATGCTGGGGTTCCAGATCTGTCTTGGGTGCCACTGAACAGAGGCACCCATCTGAGACCCAGAGAGAGACGATGAGCAAGGGGAGGCAGCAGCTACGGGAGATCAGACCTTCTTGCAGAGAGAAGAGTGTCTGGTTCAGTCGGCATCGCCCTGAGGGAGGGCAGCGCTGGATCCTATGCACGCTGAAAGGAAGGCAACGGTGATAGTGGGATCTGGGCCAGAACAGGAGATAGTGTGGCTGGGGGTTTTGCTGGCTTCTGCTGTTTCTCCCCCAGCCTGGGTCCCTGGTGTGCACGGCGGGTCTATACACCCCCTCACACGATTCAGGAAATCCACCTCGGCCAGAGCAGATTCTGTTGTCAGCAACTGAGAACCTCGGCCGACAAAGAAAAAGCAAAGATCACAGAACAGATGTCTTAAGGGTTCTAAGGGGAAATCAAGGCTGCCGTTCCTTCCTCTCTCCGCTTAATCAAACACGTTTCCATACCTGTATTCGCTGGCTTACCCGAGACAGGTAGGAGTTCACGTCTCAGTCTCCGGCACTTCGAGGGCAGAGTTGATTTCATATTCATTGACACATCCTCAGAGCCTATCTTACTGTGTTTGCAACTTGCCTTCAACAAACTAATTGTTGGATAAATAAATCAAAGCCCTTGGTGCTTAGTACGGGTGACAGTCCCTGTGGCAGACAAAGGAGGAGAACTCGGTCAATCTCAGGGCTGAACTTGAAGAATTTTTGCTGTATTTAAGCAGCGGGGGCCCTTTTAATTCTATCAACGTCCCAGAATCAAGGAATTCAGATTTATTTATTGTTTAATAAATTTATTTTATTTATTTTTGGCTGTGTTGGGTCTTCATTGCTGTGCTTGGGCTTTCTCTAGTTGCAGCAAGAGAGGGGCTACTCTTTGTTGCGGTGCACCGGCTTCTCATCGCGGTGGCTTCTCTTGTTCCAGAGCACGGGCTCTAGGCACGCGGGCTTCAGGAGTTGTGGCTTGTGGGCTCTAGGGCACAGGCTCAGTAGTTGTGGTGCACGGGCTCCAGTAGTTGTGGCACGTGGGCTCAGTAGTTGTGGCTCACAGGCTCTAGAGCGCAGGCTCAGTACTTGCAGTGCATGGGCTTAGTTGTTCCACAGCATGTGGAATCTTCCCAGACCAGGGCTCAAACCCGTGTCCCCTGCACTGGCAGGCAGATTCTTAACCACTGCGCCACCAGGGAAGTCCCAGAATTCAGGTTTAAATGTCCACCTGTTGTTTTGATTCTGTTCTATAATAGTGATTCCCAAACAGTAAGTCCCAGAGAGATTCATCTTCCCAGGTAACTAAATCACATCCTTCTCACTGAATTTCTAAATGCATTTTCATTTTCCCTCATAACCTTGAAACTGCAGGCTCTTTACCTCCATATTATCCGTTGACCAGAGTCCTCTTCACATAGCATCCCCAGGAGCACCCACTGTAAGCAATTCTGCATCTTCCCACTGGCCACAGACTGTATGACCTCACCCGCTCCAACCGCACAGCCTTCAAGAGGCAAAGCATCGCAGGGCCCTGGACCACACTTGGAGGAAAACAGCTTCAGGGCCTCAGAAGCCACATCCTCGATGTGACTCTCTCCATGACACATTCTGAATACTTTTCGGGGCCACCAAGGCACTCGGCAAAGATTGTGAGGTACAGCAGACGCCCACAGTGCCATCGCTAAGGGCACCAAGGTTCAACAAAACGGATGCTTTCACGTATCGCTAACACCTGCACAAAAAGGTAAAGCCTGTCTGGGAAACAGCTTGTCAACAAAAGCTCTACCCATACTCTTTGGCCTAGTAATTAAATAACTGTGACTCTCTTTAAGAAAGTAACTCAAAGCAAAAATTATGCACAAAGATAATTATTTCCTCATAATAGCAGAAAACTATAAATTATATAATTGTCCAACAAGAGCTGAAAATTTTCAGCTATGGCGCAGACATTAAAAATATATCCCTGATACATTTTTAAAACATGAGGAAATGCTTATATAAACATATGAACTCAAAAAAGTCAAAAACCAATTATGTGTCCCAGAGACAGTGTGAACACAACCTCTTTAAAAATGCATAGAAAAACAACTAGAACGAAAGACATCAAACTGTTGAGGCAGTCATCTTCGGGTAGTGAGATTATTTATTTTTACCTCTCCCTCATGGCAGGATTCCTTTGAAGTAGCTTACAAAAAATAAATGCACTGGGATAGAAGAAGTAAGCAGGGAAGCAGACAAGAGAGACAGAATAAGGAAAATAAAATAAAGCCAAGGATGAAGCTGAGTCATGTGTGTGTGTCTTAAGATGTGTGTCTTAAATTTCCTAGACTTATAAATAGCAAAGTCGCCTCAGAGACTCCTAGGAGTTCAAGCAAAGACAGACACTTGGAAATTCACTTAGAAAATTCACGGTGTTCATAGGATAAAGTGTAAACTATTTCTCAGGATAAACACAGCTTTTTTTTTTTTTTCCTGGTACTAAGGCCTGAGAAGTATTTCTTAGAAAAGGAACTTGGGAAAGAAACAGGTTTTTTTGTTAGCTTGTTTTTTTAATTTTATTTATTTTTTATACAGCAGGTTCTTATTAGTTACCTATTTTATACATATTAGTGTATATATGTCAATCAAAATCTCCCAATTCATCTGATAAAGTCCTTAAATATCCCTCCACTCTGTCTTGGCACACGTCCCTCTCAAGCTCCTGGCTGCTGTCCTTCCCCAGCTGGCATTTACGGCCCCAAGTTCAGCGGGCTGCGCTATCCACTTATCTCAAGTGTTAGACTGTTCTAACTTCAGATCTTTCCCAGAGCAATTCTGCCATACAGCATCCTTGCTCTCCTTCTGTGAACCTGCTCCTCTAACGAAAGAGCATCCCATCTCTTGTCACAGCCAGTCTCGATACAGACGTCCACCATGGACGGGCTGGGACGGGGTCCTGGGACGAGAGCCTGCAGACCGTGCTCAAGGTCGACACCGGCCATCAGACACCATCAGGCACCCACGAACCGCCAAGGCTCAGTGCCACTCAGGCGTGTCTGCCCAGCGTGCTGACAAGGGTGCTGGAGTGAACGCAAACTCGGTCCCCAGCTTCAGAGAGCAAGAAACACACATGTCTTCCTTTTTATGGGATGGAACTTCGTTTCTATTTGGATTACCCGTTTCACCCAGTAGCCAAACAATATCCCCCACCTCCAATTATTACAGAGATCACGTGTAAGTTCTGAAAGATTCAAAGTGCCCGCGACAACCAGGAGGGTTCACGTCAACGACAGACTTTGTCATTGGTCCAAATGGCATACGGTCTCCTGCGGTCAGTACAGGCAGACCACAGAGACGCCCCCGTGATCTTGACCGCAAGGCCTCCTCAGGCTGATTGGGCTTCCTTCCGCCATGTCTGCTCCAGCTTCCTCAGCTGATCTGGAAAACATTCTGCCACTCTCAGCACCTCGCTGGAACTCACTGCCTGGTCACTGCACACTGGTCACTGCCTTCTGCTTTTTACAGCAGGTTCTCTTCCTCTAGGAATCTCCAAATATATTTGGGAAATCTAACTTATATTGCTCTAACTCATCCTTGGAGTGAAGTGACACAGAGCATCTCAGAAGCACTCTGGCATCTGAACTAACCTCTGAATCCTTCCCTCTCCCCCCAGTGAAAAAATATTTACTGAGGTGAAGAAGGAGAGGGTGTGCCAAGAAAACACATGCCCACGAACATATGCTTTTCCAAATCTTTTGTCTTTTGCTGGAAATCTAAAGTCAGGAACCTGGCTTTTCTGTCCTGGGCTTTCTGCTGTGGCAAGAGGCAGTGGTTGCCATGTTTTACCTGCGAAAGAGATGAGACTTAAAGGGTGGTGAGGATTAAAGGCAGGCAGAGAATTGGCGACATCAACATCGGTTGTGATATCAAAACGTTTTCCTGCCACAATGTCCTAAGAGATTGTGTCCAGAGCCTTGAGAACCTCAGCGAGTTATATTATAACTTAAGCATCTCCCCACCTACCAACACGGCTTTCCTGACCAAACACACAAACAAAAACAACAACAACAAAAGTGAAGTCTGACTGCCACCTTCTTTACTTAGTGAGTCTGCTCAGCAATTCTCCCATAAACATAAAAAGATACTATTTTTCACATGAGGAAAATAACCAATGTCGCTAATGGCTAAAAATTCTTTGTGACTGCCTGTCTTTCCAAATGTATATCGAAGTCTCATTTCTAGGCTTTAGTTCAGAGAAAGAGAGAGAGAAAAGTTTTTATTCCCTTTCAACTGTTTCAAATGTATTTCTTAACCTCGGTTACTGCTGTCCTGTCATGAAAATATGTACTTAATTTCTTTTTGAATATATGTCACAAATCTTTTTACTTTAAGTTCAAGGGCCTTCCTCCCCTATAGATACTTAATTTCTGGAAGTTGATGGGACACACATCTTGGGTGATAGGTTTGTATAAAAGGGACCCTTTGAACCCTCCTACACTGTTGGTGGGAATGTAAGTTGGTGCAGCCACTATGAAAAACAGTGTGGAGGTTCCTCAGAAAAATAAAAATAGAATTACCATATAACCCAGCAATTCCACTCCTGGGCATATACCTGGACAAAACTATAATTCAAAAAGATACATGCACCCCTGTGTTCACTGTAGCACTATTCACAATAGCCAAGACATGGAAACAACCTAAATGTCCATCGACAGATAAATGGATAAAGAAGATGTGGTACATATATACAATGGAATATTACTCAGCTGTAAAAAAGAACAAAATAATGCCATTTGCAGTAACATGCATGGATGCAACTAGAGATTATCATACTAAGTAAGTCAGAAAAAGAAAGACAAATACCATATGATATCGCTTATATGTGGAATCTAAAGTATGGTACAAATGAACCTATCTACAAAACAGAAGCAAACTCACAGACATAGAGAACAGACTTGTGGTTGCCAAGGGGGAAAGGTGGGGGAGGGATAAATTAGGAACTTGGGGTTAGCAGATACAAACTACTATATATAAAATAGATAAACAACAAGGTCTCACTACTGTATAGCACAGGGAACTATATTCAGTATCCTGTGATAAGCCATAATGGAAAAGAATATAAAATAAAGAATGTCTATATGTGTATAACTGAGTCATTTTGCTGTACAGCAGAGATTGGCATAACACTGTAAACCAACTATACTTCAATTTAAAAAATTATAAAATTTAAAAAAATCAGTACTCTGACACTTAAAACATTTTTAATAAATAAAATCTAAAAAAAAGCCAAATCTTGAAAAAAAATAAATTAAAAAGTTGACCAAAGAAATTAATTAAAAAAATAAATAAAAGGGACACTTAAAACGGACATTTAAGTGAAGACGACCCTGGCCTCAGGTTGCTGGGTGATCCTCTTAATTCTTCCTAGATTTTTTTTTTTAGGTAGATTTTAAAAAATAAACGACAAAAGTGATATAGAAATATCCTGAGTCTTTGGTCTCGTGTCACGACAAATCCACACTGGATTCCTGTGATCACCACTCACTTCTGCTACGGCACCTTCACAATATTCGCCCCATAATTCAAGCTTGTTGTCTGGCATCAAAAGTCAAACTCACCAATCCATATGTTCAGAGAATCCAACCTTCTCCTTTTGGAAACAGGAAAAATATTTGTCTGCCTTCATGCTACATGCTTCTCCCTCGTTCTTTACAATTTTACTAAAAAGCTACCCAGACTTTTAGTCCTGGTGAAACAGAGGCCACGTCAGTCTCCCCTCCCCCAGGGGCCACGCATGTTAGTGAAGCGGAGGAATGATGGGATGCTGGGATTCAGAGAGCACGGCCGAAGTCTCTTCAGCATCCTGGCCTAGGAGACAACCACACAATTTCACATCATCAGATCGCCCCCTCCACCTCTGTAACAGCCTTGGGATTAAAATCCATGTTTTAGTTCCTTTTAGGTATCATTCCCGATTGCTGCTGGAAAAATGAAGGCTGAGAAAATTAAAAAACAGGGTATTCACTTATTCATTCCTTCAACAAACAATGAACCACATCCAAGGCTCAGAGCTGAAACTCCACGGAAACCCCTCTGCACTCAAACTTCAGCACGTCAGGCACTGCATGTAATTTCTGCCTGACAAATGGATTCCTTTTTAGTTATTATACATAATCACGAGCAGAATGTAAAACAGTTAACGGTGTGGGCTGAAGCATCAGGATTCAGACTGTGACACTTTAGTTGTAAGAGCTTGGACAAGTTAGTTCTCTGAGTTTCCATTTCTGCATCTATAAAATGGGGTGAAGAAAATCTAACCCATTGGTTTTATCTGCAAATTCACAAAAAGCACTTTCAGCAATCAGTGCAGTGCCTGGCATACAATTTTAAATTACTTTAAAGTTCGCTGTTATTATTATCGACAGAAGTATTTCCTGCAGCACTTTGAAGTACTGGGAGGGGGAAAAAAAACCCGGCATCAAACCATTTTACTGCTGTGCAAAGTTTCTTTCAGCAATAGTCTACAGTCTTAAGGATACTTAAAAATTTATTGAGCCCTTGCAGTGTCCAAAGTACTAAACTCAATACTGAAGAGAAATCAGAGAGAAAAATACACAGAGGCTGCCTCTGGAGGTACTAAAAATTTAGGAGAGGAAACAGAAAATGGTTTTAGAATGTGTCACCCCCGTAGAAGGTTGAAAAGTGCTCCCCCACCCTCACCAAAAGATATCTGCGTCCAAATCCCTCAAACCTGTGAATGTCACCTTATTTGGGGGAACAGAGGGGGGAGAGGGGTCTTTGCAGGTGTGATTAACGTAAGACGGGAGATGATCCGGATTATTCCTGTGGTCCCTAAATGCAACCACGTGAATCCTTACATAAGAGGGAGGCGATGGGAGGTTTTAGACACAGAAGAGGAGGCATGAGGACAGACCCAAGAGAGACGGGAAGACACTACCTTCAAGCGATGTTGCCAGAAGGTAAGACCGCCAGCGCCCATAAGGAGGGGGCACGATTCTCCCCTAAAAGTCTCCTGCCAACACCTTCATTTCGGCCCTGGGACACTGATTTTGGACGACTGGCCTCCAGAACTACGTGAGAATGAAGCTCTGTTGTTTTAAGTCACCATGTCTGTGGTCATGTGTTAAGGCAGCCACGGGAAATTTACAGACCCTCTGATTAAAATCCATCCGTGCCCTCCTACTCACCAGTGCCTGGGAAGGGGCGACCACAGAATCCATCCCCCGCCTGGACCATCTTGAGAGTGCAAGAGGCTGCTATCACTAGCCTCATCAGGACGCCACGGGCAACTGGTGGTGGTCCAGGTGAAAGAGGACATGCCACGGATATCCCCACACCCTACCTGACCGCTGCCCATCTCTAGTTCACGTCCCACCCTGTCCTTTCATGCAGTAACCACAAGCTCCACGGCTCTCTCTCCCGGCCACACTGGCCCTCTGGAGTCCCCGTACGTGTCTGCACCCTCCCACTCACGTGCCCCCTCCCTGTAAACACCAGCCCATCCCACAGATGCTCTAGGTCCAATGCCAATATACCTGCGCTCGGAGATGCTTGCCCTGTCCCTCTAGCACATCGCAGCTGAAAGTTTACATTCCTTTACATAACAGTTTTATACAATGCATAATTACATTTTTATATAATTAACATCTTTTTCTATCTCCTCTATAAACTCCCAGTTCCGGGAGGCTGGTAACCGTATCTGTGTGGGTTTTTCTCACTACTGTTATCCTACAGCCAGCATGGCGTGGGGTATACAGTTGGTGCTCCAAAAGCAGTTATTGTGATAAAATAAGGAAGGAGAGGGGACCCAGAAAACCAGGAGAGGAAAGGAAGAGGGAACTGAACGCCGAACTGGTGGGGTTTGAGCCCATGACTTAAAACCATGGACGGTCTGTGCACTTTACAAGCTAGAGGAATGACTGACAGTGAACCACCCTGAATCGAGCGCCACTTTAGTACCTTCCTAACCCTGTGTCCTCAGAACACCAGCAAACAGTTCTTGCAGGATTCCATGCTCACTCAAAGCCTGTGGCCTTTAGTATTTGTTGAGTCATCAAATTTTATGGATTTATGGATGAAGGGATGGATGGATATATAAATGAAGGGATGGACGGATGGACGCACGGAAGGATACATGGATGGATACATGGATGGATGAAGACTGGTTGAATAAATGGGCGAGTGGATAAATGGATAGATGAACTTAAAATATAGGGTAGTATACGCTTCTGCAATAGCATATTTTTGGAGTTTTTGTTTTGTTTTTCATTTTTTCTTGGCTTTCAGAGCTGAACTAAATTAAACAGAACTTAATAATTAGAATTCTAAATTTCTGTGCCTGTAAGTATTTTTTGTAAGATCATATTTAGTACCTAACTTTTTAATTCAAGAAAAATGAAACTTCTTGGTCTCCCCATTTCCTCTCCTTTTAATTTTGACAGTGTTTAAATGTAAGCAATGAAGTTTAGTCTGTCTCTCTCTCTGTGTCTCTGTCTGTGTCCCTGTCTTTCTCTCCATCCCTATCTCTCTCTCTCTCTCTCTCTCTCACACACACACACACACACACACACACACACACACTCTCACACACCCCAACGTGCTCCCTCCTGGATACTTCTTCCTTCCCTGAGAGCCCAAACAAGGTGTCACTGTAAACCAAAGCGCCTTCCAGTCCAGAGCTGTGGGAGGATATTGCCTAAATAAGAGGTGATGCTCTGCCGCCCAGATGCTTCACTGCTGACCTAAGAGGGAAGCTATCAAGGTGGAAACACTCTGCGCGAAGGTGCCCTCACAAAGCCACTGCCCAGGAGGCTGGCTGCACTCTGCCACGGGATGCAGGCAGAGCACGTGCCCAACACGGCCCACGGACGGGGGTCCATCACCGCAGCAGCTGCTCTCCCGGGATCCCAGACCTCTGAGTGTCTGCTTCTCAACGGCATTTGCAAGAGAACATAACTCCGGGGGATGCAGGTCAGGGTCATCACAAGCAGCCTACACGGTGCCACCTTCCTGACTCTGTATTGAAAACCTGCCTGGCTCTCTGCCCATCTCTAGTCTTATTCATTTGTCTTTGGGCCCCTTTACTTTCCATGCCCTGCCCCCCACCCCCCATGAAACGAATAGCAACATGTTAAAACACATCTGCAAGCTGGTACGGCTGTAATCTGCGTCAGGTTCCCCAGGAAGACTAGACTCTAAACATAAAACACAAACTCTCTGACAACTTAATACAAGGCTGTTCTCCAGGAAAAGGCTGGGACTGCACCCCAGTGCTGGTAAAAACTTTTTGTGTCATCACAGAGTTCCCAGGTCCTACAGGATAGAACTGCAAGCAATGAAACTTTATTTTTATTTGATTTTCAAAAGATCTATGAGGTTGCTCTATGACCAATCACTTCCTGCTCAGAAAATTTAAACATATGGGTTCCAAGACGTTAGCCTGGTAATGAAAATGTGCACATCTGTTCCTTCAAGTCTCCATCTTTAGAAAGAACTAAGGCAATGCAGTAGATATAAAAATATGCTGAAACACATATTTAATATTTGGTAATAATCTCCATCTTTCCATCAGACCCAGACAAATTAGGCACTTTGGATGGTGTGTGTCTATGCATACGTTTCCTTCCAACTAAAATCCTCTTAAATGTAGTCCATCTTGGATTTCAAGCTTTTCTAGAACTTTCAGGTGGTCGGAGGATCTGAGAGGGGGAAGAGATGTGAACATATGGGGAAAAGAACTGAATGGTCCATGTGTTTAGAATTCATATCTGCACCAGGAGATTTTCTACAACTGGAAGGTTTCAGGGCTGTGAAACTCAAAATATGTCATAGGCTGGGGCTTACAGCATCCTTCCACAAGCCGAGACCTCCACATCAGAGTTCCTCATGTTAAGGACATTTTCAGTGTCTCCCACTTGAAAAGTTCAGAACTAGCAGGGGAAATACGGTTCTCCTCAACCCTGCTCAGTCTAATCAAGAAATCAGTAACAGAACTATGTGTGTACCTAACCGAGGAAACATAATAGTTAGGTCATATTTACAAAGCTATTCTGAACCTGAATAAAACCTTTTTATTGCGGCATAAAAACAGAGAAGTCTATTCCTATTATCAAACCAAGTGACAACCAATAAGAAATATGCCTCATAGCCACAGGCAAGCAAGTCTGCGGGGCTGTTGTTGCTGCGGATCTGGGGTTTTTTAACCTCATGTCTGCCTGGGGTGTATTCACCGAATTCCTCGAGCTTTTCTTCCGTTTCTTGTGCACATCACAAATCCCCAAGGCGCTGGTTCTCAGAATTGTTCTAACTCGTAATTAGGAGACATGAGCCCATTACGACCGCACTCGAAAAGACAGCCAAGCAGGGTGGGCAGAGGTCACCCTCTTCCTACGTCACACCAGCACAAAAGCCGGCTATTGTCAGATCTAAAGCGATGTAACCTCAGTGATGCCTAAGGAGCTCAGAGAACAGAAAATTCCTGTAATTAAAAAGGCTCTGTGCATGACAATTGGCTTTGAAGTTTCTGAGAGAGATCTCATCTCGAAAATCTTCTCAGGAGAAAAACAACTCTGTGTACAGGAATTTGGGGACACACATGGGAGACTGCTAAGATGCTCCACTTTGCTCCTTATACATTTCTCTGTAGGAAAGAGGCCCCTGTGGGAACCCTACACAAATAAAGAGACCTGATCAGTAAGGAGAAAGAATGGCTGGTCCTTTCTACAACCTCCGGTGTGAATCGAATAACTTCCCTTCAAGGAATTCGTGTCCTGAGCTTCCAAACTTGCTGTGCCAATGACAGGCTGGGATGGAGACAGATGAGGGAAGCAGATGCGGAATCCCCGCCTTCCTCACAGCTGCAAGTCAGGGGCTCTGCTGGTGACAAGCAGGGTTTAAACTCCGCGTCCAACCTGCACGGACGCTGCCACCGGACAAACAGCCACAGAAGGCAAAGGGAGAGAGAAGCCTCTCTTAGAGAAACGCAGGGCCACCTCTCCGGAGCTAGCCCCGGGCCACAGGCACAGGAGCCCACGATGCACGCGACAGCACTCCCGTACACAGGCGTGCTCCGGCATGATTTCCTCACGGGTCCGTGCCAGTAGGGAAAGTCAAGCCCAAATTCCAGAACCTTTCCAGGAGGTCACTTCAGTCCCTTCCTCTGACATCTAGCTCAGCCCTCCCGGGGCCCACCTGTCCTTTCAAGGTTCTCCACGGCCCCCTCCCAGAGTGGAACACGCGGTCGGGTGAACGAGGCTATTTTTCCGCCCGGGCGGTCTCACTCAGGGCCTCCAGCCCCAGTCTTCCGGGGAGGCACCTGCTACGAAGGGGCAGCGGGAGGACCTCGGCCGCCGCACGCGCGCGCGTGTACAAGCACAAACGCACACCCACACCCACTCTGCCGGCCGCCCCCATCCATGCACGCCCTCCCACACACTCACTCCCAGCAAAGTTCGCCCCGGGGCCCCAGAGGGCGGCGGCGTCCCCTTACCTTTGGAGAAGAGGGCGGCCAGGCTGACGAGCACGGGGGACCAATGGTGCCACAGCGTTCCCATCGTAGACGCGCACATCCCGGAGACCCGGAGCGCAGACCGGCGGCTCCCCGGCGCCGTCTGGGCGGTGAAGACACAGTCGCCAAGAGCCCGGAGGACCGGAGCGGGCCGGGAGGGCGAGGGAGCGCCGGGCTAGGGGCGCGAGCGGCCGCGGCGCCCTGCGTCCTCCTCCCGCCCATCCATGGCCTGCGGGAGGCGACACCGCGCGCCGCTCCGGAGTTGCTCTCCCGAGTCCAGCGCGCGCGCAGGCAAACCCCACCTCCCTTTCACCCCCACCAGGATATTTTTACTTTCATCCACGCGAATTTGTACCTTGCCGTTTACCCAGAGAGGACTGGCCCCCCAAGTGGCCCCCAAAGGGCGCCTCCGGGAGCGCGGGGACGCGGGGCGGGCGGCTCCGGGTGGGCTAGCGGGCGACGGCGGGGCGGCGGGGCGGCGGCGTCCGGGGCAGAGGCGGTGCGGGGACCTCCGGCCGGGTGGCCGGGTGCCCGGAGCGGCGCGGAGCGCCCGAGCGCACAGCCCCCATCCCGCCCGGCCGCGCCCCGGGGCGCGCGCCGGCGCCTAAAGTTTGGCGGGGCGCAGCCGCTGCCCGCGCCGCCCACCCCGGCCCGGCCCCGGCCCCGGCCCCGGCTCTGGCTCGAGGGGCCCTGGGCGCGCGGCGCGCACGGCCGGCTCCGGGGATGCGGGGCTGCCCCCGGCGCCGGGGGGAAGCGCGCCACCCGCGCGCGGAGGAGGACCCGCAGGCCCGGGGACCTCGCCGCCCGCGCGCCGCCCGCGCTCGGCCGAGCCTGCCTCCAGCACGGACGCGAGCGCCACGAAGTCCTGCGCGCGCTAGGGGTCTGCCTTAAAAATTAGTCTTTTTTTAAAAAAGCCCCACCCTTTCGGAGTGACAGCCGCGAGCCCCAATCCGCACAGCCAATCCCTCCTCCCGGGTCTGCCCCTCACCCACCCTCGCGGCCACCCCGCCCTGCGCGCGCGAGCGGGAGGGGGGCGCCTGGGAGGCGGGCGAGCTCCGGGCGTGTTCTGCCTGCTCGGAGGAGGCGGGAGGGAGCTGCCCGCTCTCCCAACAGGTGTCAGGAACGCCATCTGCTTTCTCTCGCTCTTCAGACCTCAAGCTGAGGGCAAGTCCTACAGCCTGGGGGTTTCTAAGGCTCTCCGCCTGCCCGTGAATACAAAGATGCCTGTAGAGGCCCTCACCCCCGCGCCTCAGTCTCTGGGTAGGAGGACCTCTGACTTGCCAGGCGTCCTGGGGGTCACGCTGACCCCACCCCTATCCTGGAATGACCACCAAGTCAGTGATCCTAAAAGAATCCCGTCCTGACTCCCCGCTGGCCCATTTGGAGCTGGGAATGGATCCATTAAGGGCCAACGCGGCCTTGAGAAGATAAGAGACAAGTTCTTCATTTATCCTTCCTGAATCCCTAATTAAGACACCCCGGAAACCAAGGACACAAAGCATCAGTGTATGATTTTAGCCCAAGGACTTCCCCATGTGAGCCTTTGAATTAACCGGATCAGAAATCAGAGCGAGGGAAAGCGTTCTGAATATTTAAAGAATACTGCAAACCAACAACCACCAAGTCAAATGAGGTGAACTTACCCCAGAAGGTAAAAATGGGTCGTCATCATCCAGCCAAGGGAGCCACAGGTGTTTTAGTCTAGATGCCGGTGGTTGCAAAATATACCGACACTGTAAGAGTGTTGAGCTTTCAAAGTTTCAAAAGACTGTCTGTCTGGGTTTCACTCCTGATGATGATATGTGCTTCTACTTTATTCTGTGTTTAATTTTCTGAATGTCTGTCCTGTTGTTCTTTCCTTTATTTCTTAAACTTTCTGCCTTTTCTCTTTGCATCTCTCTCCTATAAAAATTCTGAAGAATTTATGCAGCAAAGAACCTAAGAGATTATACATTTCAGTGCTTCTGAAACTTAAGTTTCGACATCACCTGGGACCTTGAGAACCCGCCCCCGCATTCATCAGGTCCAGGTGGTACTCAAGAGTCTGCATTCCTAACAATTGCCAGGTGATACCGATGCTTTCCATCCAAGGACCACCGGTCTAGTCCACTATCCCTTCCACCTCAGTGAAAGGGAAACTGAGGCTTAGTCCCCGACACACCGTCACCTGGCCTCTTAGTGGCAGAGACAGTAAACTGCACAAAATGCCAACCCTAGCTTGCCAGAGTCAGTTTCAATGTGAAACTGAGTCTATTTTAAAACATTTTTCCAATTTATTGACTAGGAACTAGTGGTCCCTATTCTTTACTAAAAACAATCATTTTATATATTCTAAATCAAATTGAGATATTCTTGTCCAGAATTGCAATCACTAGATACCTTTTTTGGGGGGAAGTGGTATGTCATTGCAAAAGATTTTCTCTATCTGCATCCTCAGAACTAAAGGTGGCTGACAGATTCCATGTTAGGTGATTTCCCCATTATACACAGTTGGCTTACAAAGTTTTTTCTGCTCTTTGGCGTGGAAGCTTTTGGGGGAAGCTGCAACTCCAGATACCCGATCAGTGGCTAAAATAAGATGTAAGCATGGCTACTCACTCTCCAGAATGCGGTTCTAGCTAATACATCTAATCTTCTTTGGGTAATTAGCACAACTAATCCTGGGAGAAGCACTGCCTTAGGAAGATTTGGAAAAGAAGGCTGAGGCCTGCCAGCTCTTAGCTGTGCTGAGGCCTCGGGGACCACTTCCCATCCGACGTGCCTGCCTTTTCTCTCTCAAATTAATTGTGAGAAATCTGCTTTCCTCCAAGAATATGTGTTTCCTCTGCAAGGCCATAAATCAATTTGTAAGCCTAATTTTGTCAGTAATTAAATAGTACTAATTGTTCGTGCTGTGTGGATTAGGCTGTGACACCAGGCAGTTTGGGTTGTCGTCTTTCCATAAAACAAAACGTTTTTCTGCAGCAGTTTCCAGGAAAATTAGGAGATGGTAAAGGTGGAATTCAAGGATTGCAGGCAACTGTCCCATTGGTAGTTAGAAGAGGTTTTGTGGTACCTCAAGGATGGGGCATTCTTTACAACGGAATCAGTCCTCTTCCAACCCTTCTCATCACATCAAAGGAGAAAGGCTCAGGCCTGAGCAACTCTTGGAAGAGAACTTTTCACGATTGCAAAGCCCTTGCTTTTAAAACAAAAGGCAGGGCTTCCCTGGTGGCGTAGTGGTTGAGAGTCCGCCTGCCGATGCCGGGGACGCGGGTTCGAGTCCTGGTCTGGGAAGATCCCACATGCCGCAGAGCGGCTGGGCCCGTGAGCCATGGCTGCTGAGCCTGTGCGTCTGGAGCCTGTGCTGCGCAATGGGAGAGGCCACAGCAGTGAGAGGCCCGCGTACCGCAAAAAAATAAAATAAAATAAAAATAAAACGAAAGGCAGATCTTTCTGTTCAGAGTGACAATGTCTAGCTAGAATTTGTGAATGTGGTTCATTTTTACTTTCATTATTAATACGTTTGATGTCTCAGCCTCCCTTTAGTGATGTAAGCTGCCTTTTCAATTAAGTTACCCAAGTCTTTGAAGAATGGGCTGATTTCAAGGAGGACATTAAATCACCACTGATAGGACATGTGTCACCTTCCCCCCCGGACAAAAGTCATGAAGATGGTGAGAAACGCCTGAAGTCTGAGAATCGCTGGGATGAAACGTGAGCTACCAGATCAATCCCTGCTGAGGGTGCAGAGGAACCTTTCTGAAACTTCTTTTCTTCTCAGTTTCCCCAAATCTGTGGAGTGGCCAGGAAATAGAAAAGGCCACAGATCCAACAACTTGTCTCTTTCAAGAGTGGCAACAGCATTCCGACGTGGAGTGCACTATTCCCAGCAGGGATACTTCTCGCCCTTCCTGGTGAGGCTGAGCAAGGCATCCCTCCAGACAGAGCCCCCCCGGACACTCCCCATGAAGCGCCTTTGAGGACGGTGCAGGATCCGGTGTCCTCTGCTTCCTGCACGGGGATGGCGATGCTTCTCGGCCCCCTTGCGGGGGACCAGCTAAGTGTGAGTGGAAGTGATGAGGACACTTCTAAGATGAGGCAGTGACAAGCCCGCCTGTGGCTGTCCACAGGGCACCTCCCCACACCCCCACCAGGGGGGTTGAATGGACCACCAGCTCAAGCTTCTCCAAGACGGTGGGACCTCCATCAGCCAGCCCAGGGAGGCAAAGCCCTCTGCAACCCACATGGGACATCTGGCAGGAGAAAGGAATCGTCATTCTGCAGTCTGGGTTCTTCTGGGTCACCATAGTGAAATCTAGATGCTTCTTCTACTCTCCCCTCCGTCCCCTCTGACTCTCCTCCTCCCAGGGGTCCACAAGCAGATGTTAAAAACCCAACATATGGGAACTCTCCTAGGTGACCCCCGGCCTCTCCAGGTAACCCCTAGGTGAACCTAAGGGATTAGGTTCCTTTTGCAAAGATTAAGAGTAGGGTGCTCCTTTTGCCTTATGTTACTGTTTCATGGATCAATACAGAACGCTCAACGGGACGTTAAAGTCTTCATTGAAGTTATATGCAGTGCTGCCTGGAAGAAATCCTGCATTTCTACCTGTAGCTTGGTCAGCCCCCGGGGGCCCCCTCTGTCGGGGGCGAGGCTCTACCAGAGGTCAAGGAGAACCCGCAAGGCTGCCTCTGCCGTAAACCCACCGCTAAAAGACCTCCTGGACTTTTTCATTCACTTGTTCATTCATGGGAGCCTGTGAGGGATGCTTAATGTTCACCAAAACCTCTACCTGTAGCCAAACCACACACCCTGACCTTCCTAAGGTTAAGGTTAAGTGTGGCTATAGGTTGAGTGGCCAAAAGAATGTGGATGGAAGTGATGCCCATCCCTTCCAGGAAGAGCCTACAAAACCTCCCTCTGGCGTGACCCTCCAAACTCTTTTCCCACAACTTCCAGCTGGAGGCCAAAGTCCAGTAGGGAACCCCAAGGCTCCCAGCAAAGACAGAGGGACGAGATGGAGGGAGGCTGGCCCCCCTAAGTCTGGAAGGTCACGTTCTAGCACTGGGTTTGGGGCCAGCGAGAAATAAGATTGTATGGTGTTAAGTCACAGGAGTTTGAGAGTTTCTTTGTTACGACAGCTGATGTGAATAATTCTAACCAATACACCTCCTTTGAACTCAGCCTGACTCCACAGACGCAGGAGTGGGGTACAAGCAAAGCCTAAAAAAATAATCCATCCGCGTCCAACTCTACCCACCAAGAAATGGCTTCTAGTCCAGTGGAGGGAGAAACATGGGCACTGGAACCACAGCTAAGCTTTGGACTAATTATGATACGCATCAGGAGAGCTCAAAGGAGGGAGGTGTGGCTTTGCCCTGAAGTGATGGCTGTACCAACCACACTGCACCAGTTGATGGCCATGCGAGATGCTCCGGGTCCTGCACCAGGCACCAGACAGAATGCAGTGTGGAGGACCACGCTGCCCTTAGACTTGATCTTATACTTGATCTCTTGGGATCTGTAGAGTGTATCACAGAGACGAAGGGCTGGGACTTCCAAGGGAGGGTCCTCGTGGGCTGGGGTGCTCAGAGGAAAGGGAGATAGGTGGATCCCATACTCCATTCAATACGTATTTATTACATGCCTATTATTGTCCAGACACTGGAGGTTTAGCAAGTGTACAAGATGCCACCAAGCTTATATTCTCCTGAAGACAGGCAGACGACATACAAGCAAACTGAGAACAAGATACTTTCAGAAAGAGCCTAAGAAGAAACTCAGGACAATGTTTAGTTAACTTCTGAGAGGTTGGGCCAGGCTTCTCTGAGAAGATGGCCTTAGAAAGGGGACCTCACTGGTGAGAAGAACCCTCTGTGTACAGATCAGGGTCCTAACCATGCCTGGTGGAGGAAACAGCAAGTGCAAAGGCCCTGAGGTGTGAAAAAGCTGAGAGGGTCAGAGAGAAAACAGTGCAGCTGAGGCTGAGTGAAGCCAGGGAGAGCGAGGAAGGAGGTGAGGTCAGGGGACGGATAGCAGATATGCAGAGCCTTGTCGGGATTTGGGTTGGTGTAAGGGAATTGGGAGGCCAGCGTGGGATGTCGGGTCAGACGAGCCGAGTCACGTTTCTGGAAGATCTCCAGGTGTTCCGAGAGCACCTGAGAGGCAGGGGCCAAGCGTGAGCTCACCAGCCTCTCTTCCCCTCCTGGAGCCCCTGCCTTCCTGCCTTCACAACACCTGGCCTCTGTGTGGCCACTGGGTGCCAGGGAGGCTGGTGAGCTAAGAATCCCACGCCCAGAGCAGGATGGGCTCTGCCGTAGCCAGGGCGGCTGGCCCCCTGCACGCCGAGTCCTTCCCCACTTTCCTGTCTAATTCCTGGTCCCTGTGTTCTGGCTTGAAAACACTTCTACTCATTCCTCACCTAACAAAATCTCAATTGTGGAGCTCCTCTACGTGCCCTGCACTGGCTGTATTATCCTCCAGGATGGAGAAAACGGGACGGCGAGGCTAATCACCATGGAAGTCCAGGCCAGAGCAGGAAATCTGTCTGACAGCGTGTGGCTGGGCTGGCGGCAGCCACCTGCGTTTGGAGCGCCAGCCTCTGTGGTCCTTGGGAGCCGCCTCTTCTCAGCCTGGTTGACCAAGGCTCCTCTGTTGAGGGTGGGCTGTCTACGCACCATCAGGAGGAAAATGGGGGTGTCAGTCTGAAGGTCTTAAGCCAGAAAGCATCCTTCCCAAAGAAAGAGCCAGCCCCCGCCTGATTCTTCCAGAGCACTTGATCACAGACAAAAGAGAACGCTGCCGCTCCGACCAGTGTTCTGACCAGATCCTGAGCCAGGATCCCGTGACGAGCAAGACGCAGCCCAAGGACCCAGTTTCTCTTCTCAGCTCAGCATCAAATGGTCTGATTTCTTTAGCCCCTTTGAAATCAGCGTTTCAGCTTGAAAGGCTGGGTCTTGGGTTCCATACACCTTTGTCAGGGAGTGAATTAACCCCTTTTTGTGGACTTTGAATCAGATGTGCACATCCCGGGATTGTGATGGATGGAAGGAAATGGCTCCCCATCTCTGGCCCAAAAAAGAAAAAAAGTTTATGAAAGTGACACAGAGGGAGTTGATCCTGCCCGGGAGGAACTCAGAGCAGCCACAGAAGGAAACACTTTATTTGGCAATTTGTAGAGTTTGCCAACGTCAAAGGGAAAGTGAGCCCTGCAGGTTGTTACAAGCAAACATTCCACAGCTTCAAAGCTGAAATCTGAGGACACTTTCAACGGACTAATTTGGAAGTTACTTAAGGATGCTTTGGGGAATAAACAAATGGCAGTGATAGGGCTGGGAAGACTTCTGCCTTAAAAAAACTCTACTTTTCCTCTTAATAAAAGTCCTCTAAGATCACCCAGTAAATCAGGTGTACACTCCAATTTCTTCCCGAGGGCTAGCTTTTCTCAACAGTATAGAGCTCTCTGCTTGGAATTTCAATAACTTACTCTCGTCTTTTCTCTCACAGATATGTTGGTCCAAGTCAGGATGTAGGGTCCCCACCTCCAAACAGCCACAAAAGTCTTTAAAAAGATTATTTCTCACAATTCTCAAATACCAGTTTTTCATTTTGGCCAAAGGTCTCTGTCAGTTGGGTGTTTAAATTGATCAACATAAGAGTCACCCAGTGTGATTAAATATGATCAATTATTTGTAAATTGATCTTTGTCTCATCGCATGAGACATCTGGAGAAAATGACCAGTGACATCAGTGAGCTCTTTGGGTGTAAAAGTAAATGCAGTGACCGATGCTGTCATGCTCCAATGTATCATTGGAGGGATGGTTTAGAAGATTATTTTCAACTCTAACCAACAAATAGTAAAATACATGTGACGCTGGATAAATGTTGGTTTTGTGGTTATTTTAATGCATCAGAAAGGCGGCAAAGCAGCACCTAGAAACGAGACCGTCTCAAGATTTCCTTTTGCACAGACAGCAAGAACAGCGGAGCAGAACTGTGGTCCTCTGGCGCCGGGGAGGCTGGGTGTACCGCCGCCCGGACTCGCAGCATCAGTGGACCTGCAGCGACCCCTAGTGCTGAAGAGGTAGCAGCTCATCTTGTTTTCCCATCCGAGAATAAATGAATTGACATCTCCCGCTGCAACCAAAGGTCACAAGCTATCATGTTTTAACTAGTCAAATTATATATTTTTTAAACTAGAAATGTATCTTATCACATCATTTTAACAAAGGAACAAGGTTGCCAAGCCCTTTGCACGGTGGTGAAGGAAATCCTGAGGCTGGAACCTTGAGCCTTATATGCTCCTAAAAGTGTAAATAAAAACATCATGGAATTGACTTAAGAATGAAAACATAAGCACTTATACCGCATGCGCCCTCCGTAATACTTGAGTTGAACTTGGGTTGTTCTTTAATATCTGTCAAGCAACTGATCATTTTTAAATGGGTATATGCACCCATGTTGATTATTCAAATGAATGTTTCTAAACAAGAGGATGCTATCAGCATCCTCCACTTTCTCAGGATCAAATGCGTCTCTTAAGTAAAGGCAAAATCCCTTAAGTAAAGGCAAAATCCCTGGGGGAGTTTAAAGAGTTGCATAAGATATGTTCATAGCAACACTGTTTACAATAGCCAAGACATGGAAACAACCTAAATGTCCATCAACAGATGAATGGATAAAGAAGATGTGGTACATATACACAATGAAATACTACTCAGCTGTTAAAAGAATGAAATAATAAATACTACTCAGCTGTTAAAAGAATAAAATAATGCCATTTGCAGCAACATGGATGCAACTATAGATGATCATACCAAGTGAAGCAAGCCAGAAAGAGGAAGACATATTCCATATGATATCACATATGTGGAATCTAAAATGTGACCGAAATCAACCTATCTACGAAACAAAAACAGACTCACAGACATAGAGAACAGACTTGTGGTTGCCAAGGGGGAGGGGTGGGGGAGGGCTGGAGTGGGAGTTTGGGATTGGTAGAGGCATATTAGTATATATAGAATGGATAACCACAGGGTCCTGCTGTAGAGCACAGGGAATTCTATTCAATATCCTGTGACAAACCATAATGGAAAAGAATATAAAAACGAATATGTGTGTGTGTTAAAAAAAAAAAAGAGTTGCATAAGAAAAAGATCTCAGATAGAGAGAACACTGGGTCCTTCTCCTGGAGAAGACACTTTACATGTGGTTTAGAGATGAGTGGGGTTGTGAGACGTCTGGAATCATACCAGTGTCATTGACAATGGCAATGACCATTTAAAATAGAGAATCTTAGAGCTGGGGCAGCCTGGCCATCCCCTACTGCAATCCTCCCACATTAGATGTGAGCAAATAAAAACCAGAAAGAGAGAATTCATTAACTTAATTATTGCTGCCTTTTAAAAACACTGCTACTAGGATAAAATAATTTAGGAAGTAGAAGTCTGAGCATAAATTGCTCGTGACCATCAAAATTGGCCCCTTCTACTCATCATTATCCGTGAGATCAAAAGTAGCTACTAGGGAGTGTCTATCTGCAGCTGTTATATGTTTAAAATAAACTAAAATACAAGTGGTTGGAGTTTCTTTTCTTTTCCTTTGATTCTGACATTTCTGTACTGGGCCCACTATGGAAATGACTTCTAGAAAATCTATTATGAGAAATGTGTACTTAACACATATTTACTCAGCAAACATTTCAAAATTCTTTCCAAAATTAGCCTTCAAGAAGTTACAGTTTGGGGACTTCCCTGCTGGTCCAGTGGGTAAGACTCCACGCTCCCAGTGCAGGGGGCCTGGGTTCGATCCCTGGTGGGGGAACTAGATCCCGCATACATGCCGCAACTGAGAAGTCTGCATGCCGCAACTGAAAGATCCTGCGTGCTGCAACTAAGACCCGGAGCAGCCAAAATAAATAAATAAATGAAAATAAAATTACGGACGTCCCTGGTGGTCCAGCAGTAAAGAATCCACTTTCCAATGCAGGGGACGCGGGTTCGATCCCTGGTCGGGGAACTAAGATCCCATATGCTGCGGGGCAACTAAGCTGGCGCGCCTCTAGAGCCCTCGAGCCGCAACTAGAGAGAAGCCAGTGCTCCACAAGGAAGAGCCCGCGTGCCTCATCTGAGACCCAACGCAGCCAAAAATAAAAATAAATGAAAAATAAAATAAATCTTTAAAAAAAGGAAAAGAAAAAATAATCTGAACTTCATCAAAATTAAGAAATTAAAAAAATAAATAAAGTTACAGTTTGACTAAAATTTCCATGGTATCAAAACTAGAGTTAACTGGGAAGCAGCTGCATAGCACAGGGAGATCAGCTCCATGCTTTGTGAGCACCTAGAGGGATGGGACAGGGAGGGTGAGGGAGATGCAAGAGGGAGGAGATATGGGGATATATGTATATGTATAGCTGATTCACTTTTTTACACAGCAGCAACTAACACAACGTTGTAAAGCAATTATACTCCAATAAAGATGTTATACAAAAAAAAACCCCAAAACTAGGGTTAGTTACATATGCACCCGCTTTGAGTGGCAGGTTCTGAAACCATCTACCTTGTTGCCGTATCTAGCACTACTGTGTTTCAGCTACAAGACTGGCCCCCTGGTCACGATGACTGTCTGGAGGTGGCACCTAAGCCCAACTCCTCACAGCCCTGCCACAGGACCTTTGCACCTGAAGTGAGGGGGGGGCGGAATCCATCTCCCTTTGGATACCTGGAATATATGATGCAAAACTGAGAAGTTGCTGGCCATGTTACCACCTCCGAATGATCTGGAGGAAGCAACACAAGGAGAATAGAGTTTAAGAGACAAAGCCTGGCTGCCGTTCCAGTCTCTCATTCTGGTCATTTCTCACGTTCTGTGAAACATCCTAGTTTCCACATAAACTCCTCTTCTTTAAGCTGGTCCAGGTTGAGTTGGTTCCTCACTACCAGAAGATCATCTTTCATCTCTCCTCTAACCTGACCCACTGGTTGAGCTCCTGTTCTACCCAGGTTGAAGAAACACTGGAAAGACTGAGTCGGCTCTGGACACTCCTTAGTCAGACCCTCGCCTGGCTGCCACCTCCGTGAAAAGCTCAAGCCCCCAAGTGCCCTCCAAGGCTGGCTGCGGGCTGCTCCTCTCCTGCTTCAGCAAGCCCTGCCCCACTTCCCGCACACAAGCTGTGCCCCTGACGCAGGGCCTCCGCACAGACTGCTCCCTCTGCCGGGAACACACTTCCACACCATACCCATATGGCTGGCTCCCTCACTTCATTCTGGTCTCTGCTAAGGATTCCTTCGTCTTTCTTGGACACAATATTTAAGTGGCAACCCCCATTGCTTTCTCTCTTCTTACCCTGTGCTGTGTTTCGTGTCATTTGTCAACACCTGTCTCTCTCCCCCACCTGGAATATAAGCTCCCTGAGAACAAGAACTGTGTTTTGCTCACTGCTCTATCCTCACCGCCCAGAACGCTGCAGAAAAATGCAGTCCCTCTGTAACATTTTAAAAAACAAGTAAGGGGCTTCCCTGGTGGCACAGTGGTTAAGGGTCTGCCTGCCAGTGCAGGAGACACGGGTTCGAGTCCTGGTCCGGGAAGATCCCATATGCCGCGGAGCAACTAAGCCTGTGCGCCACAACTACTGAGCCCGCAAGCCACAACTTACTGAGCCCACATGCCACAACTACTGAAGCCCGCGAGCCTAGAGCCCGTGCTCTGCAACAAGAGAAGCCACCGCAATGAGAAGCCCGTGCACTGCAACGAAGAGTAGCCCCCGCTCGCCGCAACTAGAGAAAGCCCGCGCGCAGCAACAAAGACCCAATGCAGCCAAAAATAAATAAATAAAATAAATAAATTTATATTTAAAATAGACCCAACACAGCCAAAAATAAAATAAAATAATTTTTAAAAATAAATAAATAATAAAAAGCAGGTAAGTCAGAGAAAGACAAATATCATATGATATCACTTATATGTGGAATCTTAAAAAAATAATACAAATTAACTTATTTACAAAACAGAAACAGACTTAACAATATTTCAACAATATTGAAAACAAACTTAGGCTTACCAAAGGGGAAATCTGTGGGGAGGAATAAAACGGAAGCCTGGGATGAACATACACACTATATATACAGATAACCAACAAGGACCTATTTTATAGCACAGGGAACTCTACTCAATATTCTGTAATAAACTAAATGGAAAAGGAATTTGAAAAAGAATAGATATATGTATATGTGTAACTGAATCACTTTGCTGTACACCTTGAAACTAACACAACATTGTAAATCAACTACCCTCCAATATAAAAGAAAAAAGAAAAATCAAGTAATGAATTAGCAACTCCTTCCCCACCCTCCCGCGTCTCCCCCAGCCTGAGGGGAAGTGTGCTCTCCATTCTATTTGAAGAGCACACTGCTTGGGTACTATTTACCTGCTGTCTCTGGGCAGAACAACTGGTCAATTTAATGAATTTAGCATTGAACTCCAGCTTGGAGCTCACTTAATTAGACCACTCACTTCACTGATGGGGAAGCGGATACTGAGAGAAGCAATGTGACTTGCCTTGACTGTATTTTCTTTTCCAACAGGGCAGGGGTGTTAATATGAAACTCATCACAACTGATTATTTCCCAGTTCTCCTGTCCACCAGATGACTTTCTGAGGCAGTGCAGAAAGTCTGGGGTGGTTAGAGAGATGCCCTAACCCACGTGCTTGGATTTGAATTAATAGCTGTGTGACTTTGGCCAAATTACTTAACCTCTCTGAGCCTCAGCTTCCTTAGCTTAAAAAATATATAGAATATTACTATCACCTAACATGTTGGGCTGTTACAGAATTAATTGAGAAAACCCACATAAAGCATCTACATGGTACTTAGCATCCTAGCATATAGTTACCATTATAATAGAGAGCTATTGCTAGTGACTGTTCCCTGAAGGAATAGAAATGTGTTTTTCAAAATGTCATGTTTATCTTTGTCCAGTTCCCTATTTAACACTCTGCACAATGTATTGGGTTTCTGCAGGATCCAGGCCAGGAACAGATTTTCTTAGCATGATGTTGAATCAGCCTGTCTGATCCATGAGGATCAGACTTATAAACGAAAGTCTTGTTTCTATCATGCTCACATCAGGTCTCTTAAAAACATCAATCATTAAGAAGTCAGAGAGACAATGCATGCAAATCAACGTTACTCATCTTGGAGTTTAAGGATCTTGCTCTTTTTTCAGTTAAAATTTTTTCTTTTCTGCGCGCACATGTGTGCGCGCACACACACACACACACACACACACACACACACTCCAAGGCTTGGAAAACAACAACAACAAAACAAGATGCCTTACGTAACTGCAAATTTTCCACGATGGAGAGTCCGCGGGTGTCAGTTCTGTTTGTTGATTTTTCATTTGGTGCACACAGTTAGGAAAAAGTGCTGACCAGGATAAAAACCGTGTAACATTTCCAGGTTTTGTTCTTGAGTTGTTGCACCTCCAAGTTCAAGTTGAGTGTCGGACTTGCCATTTTAAAATGGTGTTGCTGGGGTGTTTATATAACTTTTGCAGTGGGGCAGGAAGATGGAGCCGCTCACCTGCGCTGGGGGTGGCGCCCTGTCCAGAGCTCAATGCCCCCACGGTGAGATAACTCAGTGGAGAAAGGAACAAGTGGTCTTCATCCTCTCCCAAGGTCAGTACGGATGCCTGCTTCCCCCTTCCTCCTCTAAAGCACCCTTGCCCTTGACGCTCTGCCTTCAAGCTGGTTGGGGAAACCAAGACCACTTGAACTAATGCTAATAAATAATTCATTGCTAATTCCCATCATGTACTTCATCCAATAACGCCAGTCTCTCTCCACCATGCTCCAAGGAAACATCCTTTCCCAAACTGCAGCATCGTATTTTCCAGATATGGCCACAATGATGTCCCCAACCATCTCATCTTCTCAATGTGATCTTAACACCCTCCCCCATCAGGAGGTGGCATCTCTATCCCCTTCCCTCGAATCTACATGGGCTTGTGTCTCACAAGTAACCAACAGAAAAGTGATGCCATGGGACTTCCAAGGTAAGTCAGAGAAGGTAGGTCACCTTGCTCACCGGAGCCCTTGTTTGTGGCGCCTTGCAGTGTCGTGAAAGAAGTCTGACTGCCTGTGGGTGACGCCAACTGAGTCACATGGAAAGGTCATGTGTCAGTGTTCCAGGGAGGGGTCTTAATCTTCAGGGCCTCTAGCTGAGACCCCAAATAGGTAAGTCCAAGAGCCTTCAGGTAACACCAGTCCCCGGCCAACTGGTCAACCCCTGCGCAAGGCTTCCAATCGAGGCCCTGGCCAGTGTGGAAGAGAGACCCAACCCTACAGTGTGAATTACTGACCCACAAAATCTGTGACCATTAAAAAAAAAAAGTTGTCATTTTATGCCATTGAATTTGGGTGGTTTGGTAAGCAGTATGGATAACCAGAACACTTGCTAACAGCAAAGCAGTCCTTTGTTAATTTCAGCTCAGCACAATAACTAATTGACCGTCTACATTCTGCCAGGCTCTGGGGATAGAGAAATCATAAATGGTTTCTGTCCTGCGTTCGTTGTGACCCATTAATTTGTAAGTTAAAGAAAGCAACCCACAAATTGAAAATTTGAGGGTAGATCCTTCAGGGATGGCTGGATCCAGGTGGTCAAATGGAATCACCAGGGCTTCGTCTCTCTCCACCTCTAGGCTTGACTTTCCCCAGTGTTGACATCTCTCTCTGACAGCCCCCATCCATCCAGTGGCCCCCACAGCTACTCTCTTACAAATCCACAGCCCCACATCTAGCGGGGAGGGAACTCCTTTTTCTGATGATTGCAACAATAGTTCTCAGTCTGACTGTTAGCTTCTCCAATAGGACCACAGACCCACTGCTTAATTCCTGCGACTGGAGTCTGGGGATAGTCTGGTGGAGTTGGATTTGAGCTGTTACAGCTACCCAAAGCACACGTACTGAGAGTAGGAAGGGCTGTTTCGCCAAGGAGAATCCTACTGTGGTTATCCAAGCAGAACGGTTTGTGAGCCTCTAGTAACAACACAAGGCTGTACACCCTGCTGCATTGGAGGGAAGAATGGTTATCAGTGCTCAAGAACGTCCAAGAATATGAACACAAAGACTCTGGGGGCCTCCTCCTCCTTTGGCAGATGAAGAAGTCAAGACACAAACACTTTGATGGCAAGTCAAGATTGCACATGGAATCTGTGGACCAGATGCGGGTCTCCTCAAAGCCTGTGCTGGCCGCTTCTACTGACCTGTCCCAGACCATCAGTCCCACACTTCAGACACACCCTTGATTTCTGATCTCCAGATGGAATGGATTTAAGCTCATGATTATTATTTTTTTAATTAAAGTATAATTGATTTACAATATTCTGTTCGTTTCAGGTATACAGCAAAGTGATTCCGTTATATATATATATTTTTCAGATTATTTTTCCTTTATAGGTTATTATGAGATATTGAATATAGTTCCCTGTGCTATACAGTAAATCCTTGTGTTTTTAATCTACTTTTTGTATAGTAGTTTGTATCTCTTAATCTCATACTCCCAAGTTATCCCTCCCCCCACTTTCCCCTTTGGTAACCATAAGTTTGTTTTCTAGGTCTGTGAGTCTGTTTCTGTGCTGTAAATAAATTCACTTGTATTATTTTTTATATTCCACATCTAAGTGATATCATATATTTGTCTTTCTCTGTCTGACTTACTTCACTTAGTATGATAACCTCTGGGTCCATCCATGTTGCTGCAAATGACATTATTTCATTCTTTTTTATGGCTGAGTAATATTCCATAGTATATATATGTACCACATCTTCTTTATCCATTCCTCTGTCGATGGACATTTAGGTTGTTTCCATGTCTTGGCTATTGTGAATAGTGCTGCTGTGAACACTGGGGTGCATGTATCTTTTGGAATTAGAGTTTTTGTCTTTTCCCGATACATGCCCAGGACTAGAATTGCTGGATCATATAGTGATGCTATTTTTAGTTTTTAAAGGAACTTCCATACTGTCTTCCATAGTGTAAACTCATGACTATTGATTCCAACTTCAGATAAATGGAACAGTAAACCAGAAGCAAGTTCTGTCAGTTTTTCCTGACTTCCACCTTGTCAAACTCAAATCCTTAAAGCCCCCAAATCTTGCAAAATGTAGTATGTGAAGGGCAGCATTGTCTGGTTCAGTCCAATAGCTCACAGCTCTCTTCCTCTTAGAGTAGATATGACCAAGGGTAAGATATTGCCCCATCTAAGCCTCAGTTTCTTTATCTGAAAAACAGGGATTGGGGATGAGAGTAAGGTTCTGAGCCTAAGCTGAGATGTGTTTTTGAGTTCACGGGATGGATGAGATATAATATTTGGTTAGCATGGGTTGATTTGCAGGGTATGGTGGGGCTGGCCAGGAAGGTTTTCTGAGCAAGCACCTCATGGTAGAAGTGGGAAGCTGGCTGCAGTCATAGGTGTGTTTTTGCAGAACCTCTCTGCAAATCCTCCCATAACTCCTTGTCCCAGACACAAGACTGGGCCTGTGGTCTATACTGGACCCACCATACCAGCTCTGCCCTCTTCCCCCAGGCAACAGTGACTGGTCCATGGAATGGATGTGTAACCCAGGAGATAACAGTGACTGGTCCATGGAATGGATGTGTAACCCAGGAGATAACAGTGACTGGTCCATGGAATGGATGTGTAACCCAGGAGATAACAGTGACTGGTCCATGGAATGGATGTGTAACCCAGGAGATAACAGTGACTGGTCCATGGAATGGATGTGTAACCCAGGAGATAACAGTGACTGGTCCATGGAATGGATGTGTAACCCAGGAGATAACAGTGACTGGTCCATGGAATGGATGTGTAACCCAGGAGATAACAGTGACTGGTCCATGGAATGGATGTGTAACCCAGGAGATAACAGTGACTGGTCCATGGAATGGGTGTGTAACCCAGGAGATAACAGTGACTGGTCTATTGAGTGGATGAGTAACCCAGGAGGGCCAGTAAGAGTCCTTCCCTGAGAATTTTCAAACTGGATCTTGGAGATAGAAGCCCTTATTTCTCCTTGCTGAAAAGCTGAAAAGCTGTGAGATCCAGAGCCACCAGTAACTGTGTCCTTCACGAGGTACAAAGCAGATCTGAGAGACTTAACCCAACGTTTAGTGAGCAAAAGAGAATCCCGAGGGAATCTGAGAGTCTGGTTCCAGATTTTCTTCACACCAGATCTGTGCCTGTGCTTTAAACCATTTTATAACGTGAACCAATGAATTACTATTTTGCTCGAGCCCTTTCGAGATGGATTTCTGCTGAGTGATGGCGGACACCATAGACTCTTCTCCAACTATACCTGAGAGACGACTTCTAAAAGAAGTAGTGACAAGTAAGGGGAGAGCTAAAACAGTGAAATTTGGGCATCAATGTCATGGCCTCGTTTGTTCTCAGGGACCCTGGAGTTATAAGGATGGAAGAAATAAAACAAGATATGGAAAGTTTCTGGCTCATAAGGGTTACTCAATAAATATTATCTCTCTTTATTATACTTATCACATGTATACATATCTGCAATTTGCATCAGTAATAGACTTTCAAAGAATATTGACATTCCATTGGCCTTAAAAGCTACAGTTGCAACTGCAACAAATGTTCGATTTTGACTGTTAATTTTGTCATTATTCTGCAAGTGTGTCTAGCATTAAACCTTCTGAAGAGTAGAACACTCATTCGTTAATTGGTCATAGAGTACAAGTCACCATTTATCCTTCATTAGAATCTAGGGTTCCTGCTGAAAATGTCTTTTTCCTGCCAATACTAAATAGATTTTTCGTTCTTCAGCCCACTGCCATTTATGTTTTCCCCATCAGTCTGTGGAAACCATTTCCAATCGTGTCACAGGTGACCTACTAATTGCGAATCTCAAGGATGAGTTTAATTTCTCATCTGTCTTATTTCTCTATAACACTTAACACGACCCACTTCTTTCCTCCTGAGGCTGTGATCCCATGGCTTTGTAAAATGTTTTCGTTGTTTTTTTCTCCTTCTCGGATTCCTCCTTAGTATTACTCAGTGGGCTTTTCCCCCCTCTACATGCCTCTTAAGTCTCCTCTGGGAATATATTCTTTCTTCAATTCTATGTACCCTCCTTGGCCTCTTATGGGCATTACAGCCTCCACCAGCAGCCATGAAGAGATGACCCCATATCTAGCCAAGAAATTGTTCCCAAGATCCAGACAGAATTCCCAAGTGCCTATTGGACACTTTCTATAGGCTATTAACATTTAATTTTTTTTTTCTAATGTCACAAAGGGACTTCACTGGTGGCGCAGTGGTTAAGAATCTGCCTGCCGGTGCAGGGGACATGGGTTTGAGCCCTGGTCCGGGAAGATCCCACATGCCGTGGAGCAGCTAAGCCCGTGGGCCACAACTACTGAGCCTGCGCTCTAATGCCCGCAAGCCACAACTACTGAGGCCACGAGCTGCAACTACTGAGCCCACGTGCCACAACTACTGAAGTCTGCGCCCCCAGAGCCCGTGCTCCACAACAAGAGAAGTCACCACAATGAGAAGCCCGTGCACTGCAACGAAGAGTAGCCCCCTCTCGCCTCAACTAGAGAAAGCCCGTGCGCAGCAGTGAAGACCCAACACAGCCAAAAATAAAAACAAATAAATACATTAAAATATAAAAACTAAAAAACATCATTCTTTAAAAAAAATTCACAAAATATATACCTTCTATCCTTTTTCTGTCCCTTGTATCTATAAATGGCCTTAAATATTCCCTAGTTGTTCACTTAATTTGAAAATCTTCTCAAAGACTTACCTCCCCCGTTATCCCCTACGTAAAATTAATTATCAATCTCTGTTGACTCTTCGTCCTAAATACATAAGAATTTTCTCTTCCCTTCCTTCCGCACTGCCACGGCCCTGGTTCAGGTCTTTTGTTTCTCAAGTAGGATGTTGCAGGAATCTCTATATCATCTTCCCTGCTTACCTCCTTTCACCCCCACACAATCACAAGAGTGATGTTACTAAAATACAAATCAGATTGTGTTCGCTTCCTGCCTAAGCTTTTAATGACTTTCCAATACCTTCCGGATCATGCCTCAAGCCCTCACAGGAAGCTTGTCCTCTGTGAAGCCTCATCTCCCACCTCCGTTCCACATATTCAGGGGTCCAGACTCTGCAGAAGCAGCCCCTTGGGTTGGTGGAGCTCTTTTTCAGCTCTGTGCCTTTATGGGTGCTCTGCCGTTTTCTTGGAAAGGCAGCAGTTTTCCTTTGCTTCCCTGGTGAACTCAAGCTTGAAGACTTAGATGACGTGCCTTCTGTCCCAGCAAGCCTTCTCTGATTTCCCCAGGAAGAGTCACACTTGTCAACCCCAAATCCTGACAATCCTGCGCTTGAATGATGAAGCCTCATTCCCCTCCCATGGAGTGTGGGCTGGACAAAGCAACTCGCCCCTAATGCCTAGAGTGTGGCAGAAACTATGGGGTGTGTCTTCAGAGACGAGATCTTCGAAGGCATCCTATCTTCCCTAAGCCCTCACTTCCTTAGAACACGTGATTTGAGAGAAGTCAAGTGCTGGCTCACGAGAATCCTCAGGCTGCCCCATGGAAAGAACCAGGTGGCTGGGATTTGAAGGCTCTGTCGACTGAAAAAATGTACAACCTAAAAGTTGAGAATTATGTTTTATTCAGCGGACAAAACTGAGGACTTAAGCCCAGGACACAGCATCTCAGATTGCTCTGAGGGACCGCTCCAAAGAGGTAAGGGGGGAGCCAGGATATATAAGAGTTTTTGCAACAAAAACCAGGTAATAGAACATCAAAATGTTACTGTGCATTAAAGGAAAGCAGACATCGCAAGTTAATGAATATAGAGCTTTTCTATGGATGGGAAGATGCAAGAGTCTGGGCTTACTGAAATCATTCCTTGGATATGCCCCTTAGCTGTCTAGGGTCGGTATCCTGCTTTTCTCCATCCTGAATCCCCTCAGGGTGCACAGCTGGGGGCGGCTGCAGTGTCAGAGGGCTTGACGGCTGCAACATCCTTTGTTTACTGATGCTGCAGGTAGCATTTTCCACCCACCCCTCCTTGCAACAGTAACTCAAGTGAGGCATGAAAAAGGTGCATCCTCCAGCCACAGACAAGCCTTCAAGGATGCAGCCCCAGCTGTCATCTTGGCATCAACCACGTGAGCCACCCGGCTGAGCTGACCCACCCAGAATTCCTGACCCACAGAAACAATGAGATAATGAGCTTCTCTCTAAGCCAGTAAATCTGGGGCTTGTTTTATGGCAGTAGATAACTAATATAACCAAAACCTGCCAACCAGCAAAATAGTTTGATAATTGTCCTGACAGTCTTTTTCTGGGCGTATTTACACCCCATTCCCCTCTCCCCTCCCCATATGCTAAATATTGTTTCAAGGCTGGACACTTTGTGCACATCTGTCATGGTTTTTCACAGTTGTAGAGATCCCAGACGTTATGTTACCTTCCTTTACCAAACCACTCACTTCCTGCTTTGGAGATTAGGTGATCTACAATTGTTTGCAATTAAAAACAGGCTTGGAATATTACAATAGATTAAAATTTTAGTGCAAGGTATTTCCCTCAGGATAAGTACTATGAGTATAATTGCTACATAAGAGAGGACATACATGCCTAAGTCTTTTAATAAACATTTCCAACTTGCCTTCCAAAAAAAATGTGAGCCAGAAATGTACAAGACTACAGATTTCCTCATATTCTAATCACGTGGGCAGTTTTGGCCCCAAGGGGATATGGGACATATGTCATATGCGAGACTTTTCTCAGGGTCAGTACTAGAGGGAGATGGTGCAAGGGGCGTCTAACGGGTAGAAGGTTGGATGCAGAATGACCCTTCCCCACAAATAATTATCCAAAAATATTAATAGTGCCAAGGTTGAGAAATGCTGTCTAACCAAAGATACCAGGGTGTTAATATATCAAAAGTGGTTTGCCATTTGAGAGTTGAAAAGCATTATCTCATTGTTTTAGGTTGTTTTTTATAATAAATTTATTTATTTATTTTTTATTTTTGCCTGCGTTGGGTCTTCGTTGCTGCATGCGGGCTTTCTCTAGTTGCGGCGAGCGGGGGCTACTCCTCGTTGCAGTGAATGTGCTTCTCATTGCGGTGGCTTCTCTTGTTGCAGAGCATGGGCTCTAGGCACACGGGCTTCAGCAGTTGTGGCTGGCGGGCTCAGTAGTTGTGGCTCTCAGGCTCTAGAGCTCAGTCTCAGTAGTTGTGGCACACGGGCTTTGTTGCTCTGCGGCGTGTGGGATCTTTCCAGACCAGGGCTCGAACCCACGTCCACTGCATTGGCAGGCGAATCCTTAACCACTGTGCCACCAGGGAAGTCCCTAGATTGTTTTTACTTCTATTTTTTTGTTTGTTTCACTTCTAATAAGTGTACCTTTTTTTTCACATATTTTCAGTCCTGTTTGGTCACTTGCCTACTCACTACTTTTCCCTATTTCTTTAATAACGTGCTAGACGTTTAAGGTGGTTGGTATGAGTCCTTAATAAGATGTTGATGTTTTGTGGTACATAGCAAATATCTTCCCCCAGTGGTTCATTAGCTCTTTAATTTTATTTATGGTCTTTAGGGCATGAAGGAGTTTTTGTTTTTATGTGGTTGACACCATCCACTTTGAAGTTTCTTCCTCGGCTCTCAGGCTTGGGAGGGCGAACTTCACACTGAGAACTGCTAATTAACCACCTCTATTTTCTTGGTTTCATCTCCTTAGATCTAATTCTTTCATTTATCTGAAATTCATCACACTCTGTGGTGGGAGATGAGCATATCATTCTCTTCTACATCAATAACCAATTGTCCCCATGCCAGCCATTAAGCAGTCTTTGTGTCCCCTCCGAATAGAAATATAAACAGTACGTTTAAACTTCTTAAGAGCTTAAAAACAACAATTGTGAGATCATAGGGATTATGAGGCAATAAGTCACGATTTTCCTTCTGCATTAACTTGTCTTAGTCATGAGGAAATGTAATTATAGACACCCGCTGAGTGTATTTCACCTGAATTGGTACTTCACGTGAATGGTTAGGAGTTTATACTTCACGTGAATGGTTAGGAGTTTAATATTTGGCAGCCAATCCTAAACCATCGCATTTTGCTTTCCTAGTATAAGGTTACTGACGAAAGGGAATTGCTTTGTTCCAAGTAATGCCTTGTTTGCAACCATACAGCGTGAACACATAACAACAGAATTTTTTCATATTTCATGGAGTTTTAATCAAAGCTATTTCATGCACCATGGCAGAAATGAAGCTTTTTCTTCTTGATTCCCATTGCAGATTTTTAATAGCCGTATTTAATCTTAATTGAATAAGAAGGAATCCCCTCCCAAATTTACAACTGTCCTCAGAAAGCGCTGTGGGATCTTGTTTCATTATTGAGTTTTCTGTCGACTAGACACAAGGCTGGTAAATGCTGCAATAAAAAAGCTTTCATTAAAATAAGGAGGTAACTCGCCAGGTAAACTGTGTCTTATTGCCATTTTTATTTTCTTTATTATGGATTTATGTTTCCAAGTGCAGTTATTTGTTCCCTGTTCCCTGGCAACTAGGAATGAGGGGAAAAGTGGCCTTTGCCCTGGGAGCTCTTAGTGCATATGCAGAATGACCCTGTGGAAGATTTACAGCCTGGCACGAGGAGCCTCATGAGTAATTTGGGCCACATTACACTGTCACCCCCACTGTCTCAGGCTCCCCCGGGACCCACCAGGTCTTCTGCGCTGCTCCATCCTCTGAGGACACAGCTCTCCATGGAGTCCCTCAGCCCCAAGCATGCACGATTTCCTTTCCTCACACCATCTCTCCTCTTCTTTCCTTCTGCCACTTTCCCCCCTCATCGTTGTCTCCTCCCACTCTGAGGAAACATCCTTTGCAACATCAACATAGCTCCAAAGACTCCTCTAACCTGTCTCTGCATGGTGGCTCCTGGCAACCATGTTTGTACAGTGGGAGACTTTCTCTGTTGGCCACTGTTGATCAGATCATTGGTAGGTCACTGTCACAAGCCAGACCCACCAGAGAGCTTCCCCACAGGAGTGTCTAGGACCTGTGGATAGGTGTCTTCCATCTGCTGCAGGAGCTGAGCTGCAAAGGAAGGCACGTTACAGACAAAGAAGAACTGAACTCACTAGCACAGAGCAGTGGATACAATGCAGAGGTCTTATAGCTGCATTCCATGGAAAACTCCTGGGTATATATTTTATATTTACTCAAGTTCTCATGAGATATCTGTTACTTCCATCCAAACATACCAAATTCCCCCACAAAAATCTTCCCATGATAACATGACCAACTTAGCTTACTTATGTGTAGGGATGGTATTAGGATTATTAGAAATAATGATTGAGATTGTCATCAGATCTGTATTTTGTATAGATTTTCTTGCTGTGTGAAGAGAATATTCCATCATGGTCTAGATGAGGGTTTACGTATATGTTTATTTGAATTGGATAAACTGGACTCTGGTGACTGACTTACAGACATGAAGCTAAATAATGGATAAAAAAATGTAAAGTTTAATAGGTAAAAATAAAATTTAAAAATCACAAGAACTAATCTGTGGGAAAAAGACAAAGGAACCAGATGAGGATGAGGCACCCTCATATATTCATGGCAGGATTTTTAAATGGTGCAGATGTTTCAGCCATTAAAAAAAAAAAAAAAGGAAGCACTGACACAGGCTACAATATGGACAAACTTTGAAAACATGACACTGGGTGAAAGAAGCCAGATACAAAAGGCCACATACTATGTGATTCCATTTATATGAAATGTCCAGAATAGGTAAACCTGTAGACACAGAGGTAAATTAGTGGCTGCTGGGAGCTGGGGGTGGGGGAAGTTGAGGGGTGACTGCTAACAACTATGGGGTTTCTTTTTGGGGTGATGAAAATGTTCTAGAATACATAGTAGTGATGATTGTACAGCCCTCTCAATATGCTAAAAAGCAACAACTTGTACACTTTAACACGATTACATTTTTTTTAATTCAGTTTTTTAACATCTTTATTGGAGTATAATTGCTTTACAATGGTGTGTTAGTTTCTGCTGTATAACAAAGTGAATCAGCTATACATATATCCCCATGTCCCCTCCCTCCTGCGTCTCCCTGCTTCCCACCCTCCCTATCCCACCCCTCTAGGTGGTCACAAAGCACCGAGCTGATCTCCCTGTGCTATGCGGCTGCTTCCCACTAGCTATCTATTTTACGTTTGGTAGTGTATATATGTCCATGCCACTCTCTCACTTCGTCCCAGCTTACTGTCCCCCTCCCCATGTCCTCAAGTCCATTCTCTACGTCTGCGTCTTTATTCCTGTCTTGCCCCTAGGTTCTTCAGAAGCTTTCCTTTTTTTTTTTTGATTCCACGTATATTTAACACGATGAATTTTATGTTATGTAAATGCCATCTCAATTCTGAAACAAAAAAAGAAAGCATCCAAGAAGGAAGAATAAATGTTATTTGCTCATTGGACTGAGCTCGCTGGGATCTCTCCCTGCTCTGGACCCTCCTGCCTGCGGTTCTCCACTGGGATGGCCTGTTTCAAAGTCCCTCCTACGAGAGTCTGCTTTTCATGGTAGACTGAGTGTCAGCTCCTTAAGCTCGGAGGCTGTGTCTTGGGTTCAGGGTCCACCAGCACCATGCTAGAGCAAGGCAGTTGGTATCTGTTGATTGACTGATCGTTAAATGACTGATTCCATGAGGGCCATAAATGCCCGGCCACTCTGAGGGGAATGGGAATGTTGTTTAGGCAAAACTGGAAGACAAGAGGGCAGATTCAGGCAGAAGGAGTGGGTTTCCTTGGTAATCAGGGGGTGAATCCAAAGAAAAAGACAGGTTCTTTGGGCTGGAATTAGAAGAAATAGGAGACGTTGAATGAAATAAACTTCTCCCAGATCCAGACCGACACTGAGCTAGGAAAAAGGCTCTACTCAGTACTCTCTTCCTTCCAAGACGAAGGAATCTCTGTTAAAGAATGTCGGTATGCTCTGTACCCACAACTCCTTCTCTCCCCAGAGGGGCTCCTCAAGTCTTTAAGTGATAGCTGCAGACATGACAACAGAAAAAAAAAATGATATCTCAAGTCTGGGCTTTCATCATAGTTTCCATTCAACCCCCTTAAGAACAGCAGCAGTGGTGAATCACGCACAGAACACACTAAACCCGAAAGAAGTAAGACAGTTCTTCGTCCACACCCCCGGCCTCCTACACGGAGCTTGACACAATGGAGATTGCTAGAAGCTTCCGGAAGAGTGACACAAACCCCGAGAGCAGAAGATATAATCAGAAGTGACACGCGTCCTCAACAAGCTTCTCAAAATTCAACAAGTGAACACGCCGCATTTTGCCTGCTCTGGATCCATTCTTTTAAGATAACACAGCTCCCCCGGTCAAGCCAAGCAGGTTGGACGGTGCTGACGTCAGCCCTAGTCCTGGGATGGACGTACGGTCCAGGGGTGGTCCATCAGGCGTCACACTCCTCTGCTTCAGTGATTGGCTGAAGGATGGGCACGTGACCTCATCGGAGCCCGTCATACCTCCTCTTAGGTCTTCTCCTGGAGCCACTGGAAGGGCACTAAGAGATTGGGGGGCGGATCTGAGCTGCGCCCTTTGCCATCTGAACACCATGAACGGATAATGCTGCCTGGGGCCAAGACAACCCAGAAGACTGGAGAGCTCAGTGGTGAAAAGAGGTCAGTCTATTGTTTGAGCACCTGAATCCAGCCATACCTCCACACCCGAAGCTAACACTTCCTATCAACTCGATGGTTTTATGAACCAAATCCCCCTTTTTGCTTCTGTTAGTTTGACTTGCATTTCTGTCATTTGTAACACGGAGTCCTAACTCATTAACCACCAAATTGCCCACAACATTAAAAACAAGATGGATTGCAGGATCACCAGGTAACATGGTACCCTTTTTCAGAAGTAGTGAGGCACCTCTCCACTGCTGTATTTCTTCATTGGTTCACAAGATAAACTTTTACCTGGTACTTATGATGTGTTAGTTGCTATGGTACCTTCAGAGGAGATGACTAATGGTTAAAACAACAGGATCTGGGATGGCCAGAGCCAGCTGTGAGCTTGGACCTCTTTCTTAGCCCTAGATCACAATGTGATGGCGGGAATTTAATCAGATCATGTCTGTATTCCACACAGTAACTTACACATGGTTTACACCCCTTCAGTGTTAGCCAGTACTCTTAAAAAGTTCAAAATATGGTTACTGCTCTCAAGCAGCATGCAATCCAGGAAACTTTTCTGCATGAAACAGTTGCAGTTAATTTCCTTGACTAAAAGAAGCCATGTAAGGATTTCAAAGCATCTGTACAGTCATTTATCTTAACAGAATCTATGACCGCAAGTGAAAAGAAACCCAGAAAAAAAAAATTAAGCCAACTGCTAATGAGATACTGTTGTATTTCCTTTAGGGATGGCTAATTGGCTTCTGGCAGCCTTAATCAGGGAGGAGAAAATGACACACAGCCTCCACATAATCAAAGGTCCTCAAAATTAAACAATTCCATGAATAATTCACTCTCAAATCTGTTCCATAGGAATAAAAAATGGAAAACAATGGTCTCCAGCTGACATCAGACGTGCACAGAAAACACCCAAGATATCAAATTAAATACGCACCATTAACAAATAATTTGAATTGCATTGCCTGATGTGTTGAATAAACAGCATCTGCATCCCGAAAGCTCAGGGGCCCTCAGCAAAGACAGAAAAGTAGGAAATTCATATTCCATGGGGGGCTGGTTTATATTTTAATAATGTATGACGATAAACACTGCATTTTCCTTTTCTATTTAATTATTATCTAATAACAAAACGTTGGGGCACTGATGGGATTTTCAAAAGTAATTTCTCTTTAATTGCATCCCTTCCATCTGTGCCTCTTATTTTCAAGCAGAGAGTTGAATTCAAGCCTTTCCAGGCACCGGGTGCGGTTTCTCCCCCTTCCCCACCATCGTCAATCCCGCACCACTGACCTTGCTTTCAGATCCATGCTGGCTCCGCCCCTACCCTCTTCTGCATCGCGGAGGCTTGACCCTTAAATTTTATTTTCCCCCGCAATCCCTGGCCACCTGGTTTCTCCCTAGGTTGGCCAACAGGGGCTCAGGTGGCAGGAAAGATGTCCCCATGGCACCAGTCCTCACCAGGCAGCCTCAGAACTGCCACCTCCCTCCGTGTCCTTCTAGCCCTAGGAGTTCTGATTTCCTCACCACCCTCTGTTTGGCTTTTCCTCTCTACCAACGATTTGGACAAGTGCCCCAGATCATACCCTCCTGTCAAGCAGCTGTTGTGGACTGTATTCCCGACCAGACACTGACGAAAGTACCCTCTGCCCCCGTCCTCTTCTACTCACACTTACCCCCTTATACCTCCTGATGCCTCTCGATCAGAAGATGCTACTTCTTCTTCCCCTGAGACTTGCATCTCCCCTGAAAACACCACCTTCTGAACAGCCCTCCAGACTGGACCTCTATCCAATGATCCTCAAAGGATGTCTTCCATCTCCTGGTTCATGATGTTCAGACAGAAAACTTCTGCTGAAGCTCACACAAGCATATTCTCTACCCATCCTGGTGTCTCTTCAATTTTGACCTTTAAGACAATCTACCAGTTTTATTGAGAACTGGTCCAAGGCACTTTTCTAGCATTGCTTTGGAGCTACTTCCATCTGGGAGCCTCATGTGATGCTCTGTCCTCTTTTTCCCTTCACATCCTCACATCTTAGAGGTTATGAAGAGGAAACTCATCCCAGCTCTACTGAGTGTGTGATCTTGAGCAGGTAACCTCTTATCTCTGAGCCCTGTTTCTTCATTCTGACACCCAATTGTTCCCAAGGTCCTACGATGTCCAAGGGAAATAGTAGTAAACAAGATTACATAAACTGTGTCTTATTGCAGTTATATTCTAGCAGAAGAGAGAAGCAGTAATAATTAATTTTCCTTATGTTGCTTCTAAAGATTTAATTATTACTGTGATAATTAATACAAGGGAAAAATATAAGAGCATATCATAAGGGGAGAAAGATATATATATCTTTTATATATGTAAATATAATATATGTAACAATATATAATATATATAATGTATATTATATATAATATAATAATATAATATAAAGATAGTAATTATGATATATATAACATATCTTTATATATATTATTATTATTATTTTTTTTTTCCTGAAGCCACCATCTTCTCCCTTGGTCGTTCCAACCACAATGCTATGAAATTAGAAATCAACTACAAGAAAAAAAATCTGTAAAAAACACAAACACATGAAGGCTAAACCATATGTTACTAAACAACCAATGGATCGCTGAGGAAATCAAAGAGGAAATCAAAAAATACTTAGAGACAAATGAAAACAAAAGTACGATGATCCAAATCCTATGGGACGGGCTTCCCTGGTGGCGCAGTGGTTGAGAGTCCGCCTGCCGATGCAGGGGACACAGGTTTGTGCCCCAGTCCGGGAAGATCCCACATGCCGCAGAGCGGCTGGGCCCGTGAGCCATGGCCGCTGGGCCTGCGCATCCGGAGCCTGTGCTCCGCAACGGGAGAGGCCACAACAGTGAGAGGCCCGTGTACCGCAAATCCTATGGGATGTGGCAAAAACAGTTTTAAGAGAGAAGTTTATAGCAATACAACCTCACCTCAGGAAACAAGAAAAATCTTAAATAAACAACCTGACCTTACACCTAAAGCAACTAGAGAAAGAAGAACAAAAAAACCCAAAGTTAGTAGTAGGAAAGAAATCATAAAGATCAGAGCAGAAATAAATGAAATAGAGATGAAGAAAACAATAGAAAAGATCCATGAAACTAAAAGCTGGTTGTTTGAAAGGAAAAACAAAATTGATAAACCTTTAGCCAGACTCATCAGGAAAAAAAGAGAGAGAGGTCAAATCAATAAAATTAGAAATGAAAAAGGAGAAGTTACAACTGACACCACAGAAATACAAAGCATCATCAGACTACTACGAGCAAGTATATGCCAATAAAATGGACAACCTAGAAGAAATGAACAAATTCTTAGAAAGGCACAACCTTCCAGGACTGAACCAGGAAGAAACAGAAAATATGAACAGAGCAATCACAAGTACCGACAGTGAAACTGTGATTAAAAAAACGCCCAACAAACAAAACTTATTGTCACTTATTCAGGTGAAAACAAACTAAGTTCTGTGTATTGTTGCCTATGGCTGAATCGTGCCGCTCTCTGTCTGCCCTCAAGCACGGTGATATCAACACTTAGATCTCTCAGTGAACTCGAAGGGCAAGATTGCAAATATCAGGCTCTCATAATAATTAACATAAAGGCCATTTAACCAATAAATGGGCCACCTTTTCTCCTTTGTATCCAGCAAATCATTCAAGCCAACCATCAATCTTTGGCCCTTTGATGTTTCACTTAGAAATGAGACTTTTACAACCCAGCCCAAACGGGCAGGCATAAGGAAAAAGATAATTTACTAAACCATTAACTGGAAAGGCTCAGATCTGGTTTTACCCATGGCTTAATCTGAGGTCAAATGATGTCGTGGAAATCTGATTTCTCCCTCTCAGCTGTACTTGGATGCAGACTCCATTCTCCACCAAGCTCTCTCCTCCTGGGGGCACAGTGGTTGCAAGAGTGTCAACCCACAGCCTCCCAAATTCAGGCGAGGTGCTCAGGCATCTTCTGGTGGACCTTACAAAGCCCTGAGCCTCATTCTGATTGGACCTGCTTAGGTCACGTGTCCATGTCTGAGCCAATCAGCACGGTTGGAGGATACTGTGCTTGGCCCCCTGGACCACTCAAACTAAAACTAGAAGGGAAATTGAGGGCTGTTGCTGACATTTAGGGGTCAAGAAAGCCAAATCAAAATGATCTCCTCGGGCTTCCCTGGTGCCGCAGTGGTTGAGAGTCCGCCTGCCGATACAGGCGACACGGGTTCGTGCTCCGGTCCGGGAGGATCCCCCATGCCGCGGAGCGGCTGGACCCGTGGGCCATGGCCGCTGAGCCTGCGCGTCCGGAGCCTGTGCTCCGCAACGGGAGAGGCCACAACAGTGAGAGGCCCGCGTACCGCAAAAAAAAAAAAAAAAAAAAAAAAAAGCATCACCTGTTTCTTACTGACCTTTTAACGATGTAAGCAATTAATTCACACAATCTTCTGGACAATTAATCTTACAGACAGGTTCCTGCTTGCTGGAGTTAAAAACAGAACTTTTGAAAAACAAACAAAAATAATCTTTAATATATGTGAAAGTTCCCCAGACTTCTGTAATAAGACACACCATCTATTCTATGACAGGAATTACAGGGGCTGTATTAGCTTACTAGGGCTGCCATTACAGAGTAACACAAGAACTTAATTTTCTCACATTTCCAGAGGCTGTAAGTCTGAGATCAGGGTGTCAGCAGAGTTCATTTCTTTTGAGACCTCTCTGCTTAGCTGGCCGTCTTCTCCCTGCGTCCTCACATGGTTTTCCCTCTGTTCATGTCTATGTCCTAATTTGCTCTTCTTATAGGACAACAGTCATATCAGATTAGATCACCCATATGATCTTATGTTACCTTAATTGTCTTTATAAAGACCTTATCTCCAAGTACAGTCACATTCAGTGGTACTGAGGGTTAGGACCTCAACATATGAATTTGGGGAGAGGCACACAATTTAGCCCATACCAGTGGCTTCACACTCTTGCTGATAAGAACAGTACTCTTTCTGTATAAATGAGACTCATGATATATAAAAATCCTATACAGTACGTCCCCTACATACGAACCTTCAAGTTGCAAGCTTTCAAAGATGCAAACTTGCATTCTCCTGTCCAATCACCTAAGTTAGTTCACGTGTCTGTGTCTAGCGTACATTGTCACGTGCGTGCATCCTCTGCAAGTGGTTGTGCTTTTGTGTACTTTACTGTACAGTACTGTTTAGAGTACAGTAGTACAGTACCTTTACTTCAAGCCCAGGATGTCCAGAAACAAGCGTAAAAGCAGCAGTGATGTAGCTGGTCCTACTGTACTTTTCAAGGTCCTGTGCTGTAAGATTAAAAATGTTTTCTTTATATTTTGTGTTTGTTTTTTATTAATTTTTTGTGTGAAGTGTATTATAAACCTATTACAGTACAGTACTCTAGAGCCGATTGTGTCAGTTGGGTACCTAGGCTAACTTTGTTGGACTTACGAACGCACTCTTGGAATGGAACTCGTTCGTAGGTAGGGGACTTACTGTAGTTGCATATTATTGCCGTTGCCATCAAAACGTGAACACGTTTTAACCGTCCTCTCCACAAGGCAGATTGCAAGGGACATAAGGAGATTCAGACTCAGAAGTGTGGAACCTTCAGTAGGGTGTGGGGCCAGCATGGGAAGGACCTGAGTGCACAGCTGTAGTGTGTGTCCGTCCAGCATTGCTCCATCTGTTCTGGGAGCAGCACCTCTTTTCCTTGGAAGAACCCCCAGCCCCCCGGTGCACGTGGCCTTGGTGAGCCTGTGACACAGGCTAAATGCATCAGATTGTCTCTTCCAGGAATCTGAATCTTGAGCGCCACGACAACGATGGGAGAGGGTGGCATGGCTCCAGGCCCAGGTGCCTGAGATCGTGGTCACGGCCCTCTGTCCCCTTAAATCCACCTTCTCTAGCTCTGTTGAGCTGCTTGTAGGACACTATTTGTAACTATGTTGATCCCAAAGCTGTCACACCACGGTCGTGCGCCACCTCTGTGCACTTTACACTGGAGACTCAAAGGGCAGGAAGGAACCACTTAAGAGAAAGGCCGGAAGGGACCTGTCTTTCTGTAGGAAAGTGTCTCTGCTGTTTATTCCTGAAAAGCGGCGTGGAAAAGGGTCTATGTGGGTCTGCAGAGCACGAGATCTGAGGGGCCCTTCTCCAGCCACAGCCCTACGTGTGACCCTATGGGCCCATCCTAGGTCCCTGTAAGGCTTTGACGGACAGGCTCATGGGGGACGCTGCCCTCCCCACACCAGACTTGGTGAACAGCCAGAGTTCTGAGTTTTCTGGAAGGACTGGCATCAAGGACTCAGGTCCCCTGGGCCAGCCACGCTCATGTGACAGCCACCTTCCTAGCTGAGGCATCTGCCTGTGGAGGCCTTTTGATGGGTCCCCCGGCTAAGGCACTTTGCTCTGCTCTGGCCCCATATTCTCCCACCCCCAGCCCTTCCTCTCCTGCCTCTCCTCCTCCCCTGGCTCCAAAGGTAACCAGCCAGGAGCCCGTGTGGAGGCGTCCTGCACACTGAACTCATCTACCTGACCCCCGCCCCGTGCCCTTCTGCCGGGAAAAATACAACATTGGGAGCTGGAACGCTTCCGTGTTTGTGTCTTTTCTCTTGCCTGCATTGTCACAGTGCATGAGTAAAGGCTTCTTCTTGCTGTCAGTTTGGTTCATTGTCCTAAGACCCACCCTCCCGTGGTGGGTCTTCTGACTCTTGCGCAGTTAGCGCACCTCCGCCCAGTGGCAGCGACCAAGGCTGTGGTGGCCACTGAGCTCTGAGCACAGGCAGTGGGCGTGACGCTCGGAATCATCAGGAGACATGGCGGACGCTCCTTGCAGAGGTCGCCGGTGGGGGTCCTGGCAGCAGCAAGTATTCGGTTATATATCCAGGGTCTTTCTGGATGCAGGGGCTCCAGCCCCTCTCAGTCTTCTGGTCACAGAGCTCAGGATCTGGATTCCAGGGAAGCAACTTGAGCCGTCCCCCAAAGCCCTGGGAAAGAGCAGTCGTCTGGGTTAGCAATCTGCTGCACGGCATCCCGCGGGACGCTGGTTACTTCCCAATGAGGAAATCAGTGTGCTATTTTCCAAAGAAGGTGAATAGATGCTGGACTGCCAAGAATGAAATGTCCAGTGCAGTGAGACATCTACAAAGGAAAAATCCAGGAGCCTGGGAAGGAATGTTCTACAATGGGATTCTCACCCAAAGCCTTGTCCCTCTTAAGCCTGGAATAAATCGGTGGGGATCTAGACCTGTGGGTGCAGGCGGAGACTAAGGTAGATGGGAAGAGGGGAAAGAGCGTATTAGGACTAAAATCATGTCAGGCCATGGGAGCCTGAACCCGCCACTCACAGTTATCTCATGTCTTCCTGGAAACTGTAAGATGAGGTGTTCTCTGGCCTCAGCGTGAAGCCCAATCCAGCCTCTGAACACTGACACTGAATTAAATCTTGGAGAGAGAGTTTTGGGTGAAGTAGAAAAGAACTGCTTTATTGCTTTGCCAGGCAAAGAGGACCACAGCAGGCTAGTGCCCTCAAAACTGTGTGTCCCGACCTGAAGGGGGTTGTAAGGAGTTTTATAGCAATGGTGCAAAGAGGGTGTGGTCAGCTCGTGGGCATTCTTCTGATTGGTTGGTAGTGACGTAAGTGGGAGTAGGCATCATCAACCTTTTGGTTCCTATTGGTCTGGGGTCTACGTGCTTGTGGGCAGCATGCAGTTAACTTCTCCCACCTGATGGGGGTTTCAGTATCTGCAAAACGGCTCAAAGATATTGTTCTGTGTATCCCTTGAGGGGGAGCCAGGACCCTGCCCCAAGGTTGCACTATTGTGTCTTGACTACTCCCCCCTTGTCTCTGCATCCCCTCCCTTCCCTAATTAGCAACTGTTTGAACCTGCCCTTTGGAACTCAGGGAAGGTCATGGAGGCTGAATGAGGCCTATTTCCTGTAATCAAGAAACGGGGGACACAGAAAGGCTTCCGTGCCCAGGAGCCCCACAGGGTCCTGCTCGGCTTCAAGACTTCATGCTGCCTCCTCCCAGAGACATGGGCTTACTGGCTGGTCCTTGTCCAGCTCCATCCTCATCCATCACCTCAGCCTCCCATCCCTGGAGACTCTCCTCTTGTCCTCAGGGGCAAGATGGATCCCAAGGCGCTCTGTGTGGATACCAAAGTGTCACCCTTTAACTGGACAGGCTCCTTGCTTTATTCAGCGCCCATGGCTCCAACTTCTGGAATTCAAGTCACCCTTTAGGGTGTCATGGTGCCTAAGAGCTTAAGCTTCATGGGAGCAGGAACTTGGGCCTGAGTCCTCATTTTAACACTAACTGGCTGTGTGACCCCCAACAAGTTATTTGACATCTCTGAGCTTAGGTTCCTCTTGTACAAAATGGGGATGGTACCGAGGCAAGAGATAGATGGGCTCTAGGCTAGACATTTACAACTGGCGTCCTGTTCACACTTTATTGTTTGTACTTCCTGGGGGGAGAAGAAGATGGGTTCCAGGCTGGACATTCATTACCAGCCCCCTGTTTACATTTCCTGAAGCAAGAGACAAACGGGCTCCGGGACTACATATTTATGACCAGACTCCTGTCTATATTTCGAGATCTGCACTTCAATATAAGAAACAGCAACAGGAATAGGGTAAATAACCATACATTGGACTTTTTTGTGGCAGGGACGGAGTGGGACTAAACCCTGTTAAAAGATCAAGAGGTCATACCTTTCCCATCCTTGGGGCAAGGGAGACACTGCACATGCGCAGAAAGGCTCCTTGGGGGTCAAAAAGGAGGGGGCACCACCCCATAATAGGTGATGCTAAGGCCGTCCCATAGGCCTCTGGGCTGGGATCCATCTTGGAAAGAAGATGCACGCGTGTTAGGGAGGGTCCTAGGGCAGGGCAGGTGTGGAGAAGGAAACCAGATAATTGGCCAGAGGTGAACAGAAACCCGGAAGACCTGCCCTATATAAGTGACTTAACTGCCTCTTTACTGGGGTCCTCCTCGTTAGCGGGGACGTCCACACCCTTGCTCTCCGGGTGTGCATCTCTGCCCTGCTTCTGTGTTAACCAAACAAACTGTTTCCCTGTGTGCTCTCCCACTTGTTGTTGTGCTGTGTCTCTAATAATAAACTTTGCACCTGTTTTTACAGTTTTGCCTCCATGAGAAATGCATTTTTCACTGGAGGGCAAGAGCCAGGGGGTGTGCTGGCTGGGATTCCTGGTTTTCATCCAGGCTCCCCAGGTTCAAGTCCTGGGCAGGGAATAAAGATCTCGCTTCATGCCACCACTCACTGCTGCCTCTCCGAGATCAATAATAGTACCTTCCTTAAAGGGCTGCATGAGGATTCGATGAGAAACCGTAAGTTAAATACTTAGCATGTAGTGTTCACTAGGGAGCATTAATTGCTAATGATTTATTGCTATTAGTATTATCCAGTTTGCCTATATCATAGAGCAGTACAATAAAATAATCCACTGCTCTGGTTCACTTTCTTCCCTGGAGGGATTCAAAGAAGTCATCTGGTTCTCAGCAAGGGCTCAGAGGACTTTGAAGGTAAGCAGGGAACTTCCCAGTGGAACCACAAAAGACTTACAGCCTTTCAAGTCAGCTGTAGACTTGCTATCATATATAAACTATAAGTTACAGTAAAAAAAAAAAAAACCCAGTAATGCTTCAGCAAAGAAACTCGGATTCTAGACCTGGGAATAAAGAGAGAATCCACGTTGCCCGACTTGGCAATAGATTTACGTTGGAACCGACAAAAATGCCTGAAAAACAAACAGGAGCCCCACGCAGATTTCTGAACTGCGTGCAGCAGACTGCAACCGGCAAAGGTAATTCACCAGCATAAAAACAAACATCCATTTTACACTCACACGGCAATGAGGATGTTCTTATTTGCATAATGATGGTGATTTGCATATGATAAAAATTCGCCTGAATGAGTGTGGAGCTCGAAATACATTCAAATATGATACCGTCGGTACAATTTTCTCAAGGATCCCAATTTAATACTATTTATCTAATGAAAGAAAAAAATAAATATTGGCTGTAACATCCCATTATGCTCAAGAGTTGGTTTTAAATTACACTCAAGTAAGTGAGTGAGTAGCATTTGCCTTTCTTTATGGGCAAAACAAAGACTATTGTCTATAGGTGAGAATCCTTCCACTTGATATGGAGGCCTTCAGCCACATACACGCAAAATGACCGGCAATAAGCATTTTGCTGCGTGAACGCAATGCCTCCACCGTAGGTTACGCACAAGTCAGGAGCGGAAGATGTGCCTTGAAGATGGATGTCCTCAAGGGAAGGAAAGGGAAGGAAAAAGGATGGGAAGAAAAGGAAAAAGGAAAAGAAAAGAATGGATATCCTTCAGGTGTGTAAAAAGTGCATCACTTCCAAACCTGCAGCACAGACAGAAGCAGAAGTAGAGCTGAAGTGTTTCTAGGCTCCATGTCTTAAGCCCGAATGGTACTGGAAACTACCTTCCATCTGGCTCAGCAAAACAGAGAAACGCAGCGTGGGCCTCTTTGGGTCTGATTGAGCCCCGGAAGTTTTCCACGTGGCTGTCTAAAAGATGCTGTGTGTCCCTCTTTGCTTCCTCCTGCCTCTGCAAGTGGGTGGACAGACCTTCCTTTAATTTCCATTTCCAAGAGAGGGTCTCTGGTGTAATCAGAACCAAAGCAGTATTTGTCTAATGCCCGCATGCATACGGCACGAGGCTGGTGAGCGCACGCTATCCGAGCCACCGTCCTTCCCACTCAGACGGAATCTTGCTGACGGTGACGTTCTCTGTACACAGCTGGGGCTGGAGCGGGTGGGGTGGAGGGAAAGGGTGAAGAGTCTCTTCCATGTAACGTATGCCATTCACACCAGTTATCTCTTACAGTTTTTGACTGCAACCGAGAGTAAGAAATAGATCTGATATTACCTGCAACGTACAGATCTGTGCGCTGCTCCCCCGCCCACACAGACACACACACACACACACACACACACATCACAATTGAAACAAAATTTCAGAAAATGATACTTATTCTACTACCTTTATTGCATAAAGCATCTTGTTATTTTCTATCCCACCCTGTCCTGTATTCAATTACTTTACACCCTGCTATGGCATGACCTCCCCTTTCTTTCTTTTTTTTTAAGTGATGACCTCTACATTAAATTCAACACTCACAAGTGGACTAAAACATTCTAAAAGACAGGTAAAAAAATCTTAGGATTTGTGTGTTAAGGACAGACTAATACACCGTATTCCAAATGTTTCAGGTTCGTTTCTGCTTTCTATTAAACTTCCTTTTTCTCTGCCTTAAACAAAAAGTCAATTCTTTGGACCTATTACCTGTGAATTATTGAACTACTGTGCAAAGTCTTATGGGAAAACTAAGGTTTACACTTAGAGAAATGAGACGGTGGCTCAACAAAGGTTATAGAAAAATAAATAAAGAGCTTCTCAACCAGAACTGTGGTACAAGCATAAGAACTCGCCTCTGGATCTGGGGACTAATTTGAGCTTTTATCTTTAAAGGAAGGTGCATTTTGAGCTGATAAATGAGAAATGTTCCCGTCAACTATAGTTTAAATATCTGTATGTCAAGCAAACCTATTGACCTAACCATCTGAAACTACTTAAGGCCATTATTCCGAGGGTGTCAAATTTGTAAGAAGTACGATGCTATTTCTCACTGACCTACCCACGGCAGACATCAATAGTAGATCACATATCAATAGTAGATCACACTACTCGTGGCCTGTGAACCCAGATTAGACTTCAGAATCTCCCTCCCTGGAAGCCTCCACCTGTCAATCTTAGTTGGAAAGGTCGATGAAATGTACATGAACCTCAAGTCTACACAAAGACAAGTGTGAGGTCTTTCAAGTAAACATCAGATGGTTGACAAGCCTTTACATAGGTGGATATTTCACTTTTCATCCAGGAGATTCTGGTGTTGATTAATCATGGCTAATGTCTGAAATGTCTTTTTTATTGTTTAAGAAAGTGAAACAAAAAATATTGGATTACTGTAAAAGTTCTGGGTGGTAAAGAAAAGAGCTTCCTCAGAAATTACTGGCAGTTGTTCAGAGTTATTTTTAAAATTCCTTGCATCTCTGGTCTTCAATAATTAAATCATAAATAATAAATCAAAAGCAGTTGATGATTTTAGTTTCACCAAGTCCTAGCATGGAAAAAATACTGCTTCCTAAAGAATGAGGGTATTCATTTACTTCTCTGTATAGATTCAACAAGTATGTATTAAGCATCTGCTAGGTTATGTAGGTTAACTGGTTTATATTTATCTTTCTAATGATGGAATGAAGTAGTTAGTTAAAACTTCTATGAAATAATAGGTTTTTAGATCTTTTCTAAGAATCTTTGGAGAATGTAATAACAAAATGAGCTGCCACCACAAAGATGAGAAGTCACAGAGGCAGAAAATGCAGCTGTGCCCTGTGCAGTATTTGTTGATATTTGTATCCCCATAGAGACGTATAACCTGGGGAAGGGGACTGAGTTTACCCAGAGATGTCCATTCACAGAACCAACTAGACGGTGCTTTGATTTCTAAGACCCACCACACTGACCAACAACTGACCAAGAGAGTTGTTCAGAGTCCCCCAAGAGGGATTTTTTCCCCCAGTGACATTCTGTTTTATCCATCTTAACCATTGACACACCCAGAATAATGTTTAACTACATATCTGGGCATCCTGTGGCCCAGTCAAGCTTTATATGTGTACGTATATATAATATATATATGTATCATGTAGAAAATATATCATATGTAGACAATATATATCATATGTAGACTATATCATACATAGAATATACATCATATATAGAACATATGTACCATATATAGAACACATATCATATGTAGAATATATGTATCATATGTAGAATATATCAAAGAGAATATATAGCATATACATAGAATATATATCATACATAGATTATAATATATATATATATATTCTTTGGAGAACCCTGACTCTACACCTCCTCTGCCTACAAGGGTGCAGTGACTTCCATCCCATGCAGCATAAAATCCAAATTCCTTACAGTGGGGTCCCCAGGGCCCTGCATAACCCAACCCCATCACCTTGATGACCTCACTTCCCCCACTGGCCCCCTTCCTCACTGCGCTGCACCCACACTGGTCTCCCTGCATTCTGTTCTCTCTCTCTGAAAGCCTTTCCCCCCAAACTCTTTCTCATTCTCCCCAACTCTTTTATCAAATGCAACCGTATGTGAAATATCCCCAGGACCTAAGAACAGCACCTCACCATGACGGGGGCCTTTCTAATAGGTCCACCATTGCTCTACCCCTGAAACTAACACAATACTGTAAATCAACTATACTCCAATAAAAATTAAATAATAATAATAATAATAGGCCTATTAGGCGATGGCCACTCTTGCAACTTTTGAAGACATCTGGGCAGCCACTGAGTCACACGCGCCTTCCAAGCCGATGTTTGCAAGTCCGTCATCACAAAGTTCTCTTTTGTATAAGGAGTTGCCTCCTTCTTTAGTCCTTTATTAAAATGAAAATAGTCTGGGCTAACAAATTATTTACCATATTATTTCCTTAACACCTCAGTAAGAAAGATTATGTCAGATAAAGTTTTCTTCTAGCCAGAGAAAGGAAGCTTAAGAGGGAAGTATAAAAACCATCCTTGTCTCTCCCAAAAAGAAAGTGGTACATTGTTTCTTTTTTTAAATTTAATTAAATTTAATTTTTTTATACAGCAGGTTCTTATTGGTTATCTATTTTATACATATTAGTGCCTATATGTCAATCCCAATCTCCCAATTCATCCCACCACCACACCCCCCAACATTAAACTATTATTTATTTATTTATTTGGCTGTGCTGGGTCTTAGTTGTGGGATGCTGGATCTAGTTCCCTGACCAGGGATCAAACCCGGGCCCCCTGCATTGGGAGCATGGAGTCTTAACCACTGGACCACCAGGGAAGTCCCAAGAAAGTGGTACATTGTTTCTGTTTTACGGGTTTACATAGAACAGATCCTGAAAAGGGCTCTTAACTTTTCAAGCTCAGCGATTTTAAAATTTGTCAATTTTAGAGTGGATTTTCAGTGCAGATTCTCACTTCAATCATAGCAAAATGTATTGGGTTGGTGCATTTGTTTACTATGGCAGCTGTAACAAATTATCAAAAAGTTGGTGAATCGTCACAGTTCTGGAGGCCAGAAGTTTGAAATCCGTTTCACCGGGTGTCAGCAGGTATTGGCAGGGCTGGTTCCTTCTGAAGGTCCTGGTGGAGAATCCGTTCCCAAACTTTAACAGCTTCTGGAGGATGCCTGCATCCCTTGGCTTGTGGTCCCTACCTTGAATTATTCTAATCTCTTGCATCCATGATCACATCTCTATTTCTGCCGTCAGTCTCCCTCTGCCTCCCTCTGCTAAAGGGACTTGTGATTACATTTCAGACCCACCCAGATAATTCAGGAAAATCTCTTCAGCCCTAAATCCCTAATTTAATCATCTTTGCAAAGTCCCTTTTCCTTCTAAGATAGCATCCACAAGTTCACGGATAACTTTAGGGGTCGTTATTCACCCTACACAGGGGGATTCTCCTGTGCGTGATAAGGTTGATTTTCACTGACGGTATTTTTGACACAGATAAAAGACATTAGCTGGACTCGAAAACTGCCAGGAGAGATTGGGGATATTAATTAAATCCAACATGATTCAGGCAAGTCAGGCAAGGTTTAGGGGGTAACTTTCAAACAGAAAGAATTAAGGTGTGACTTTCAAGCGAAGGGTTCAAGGAGTGATTTTTCTTCAACATCATTCAAAAAAAAAGCGTAGCCTCATTTTTATTTTATTTTCAGCATTGGGATATCATTGGAATTGTTAAATAGGCACCCAAGATAGCTGTCCTGAAAGGGACAGCCATTGTTTGGCAATATCGTTTATTTCTGATACATTCATTTAAAAATCAGTCCCCCTATCTTGCAGTCACAGCCTTTATAAATAGAAAAGCCATGAAACTCTTAATGTAGTTTTAGCATTTCTGGGACCCTTCCTCCTGTGGTCACTTATGTTTCAGGAATAGAAATGAGTACACTAAGAGGTTGCAACAAAATGTAGGTAAATTTAATATACAGATATTTGATAGGGATGGGCTTTTTCAACAAGAGAGCAAAGAGAGAAATCACAAAAGAAAAAATATAGATAGGATAGATTGAATAAAAACTAATTTTTTCTGAATGTCAAGACACACACATGCACACAGAAATACACACACACTAATAAGGCAAATGAACACTGGAGTAAATATTTGCATAAGCAAAGGATTAATATTTTAATTATAAAGAGTGCTTGCAAATCAATAAGTAAGAGGTGATGCCGGTGGTTAGAATTTCGGCAATTTTAGGAGAGAGGGTATTCTTATCAGTAAATCTGCAGTTCTATCCTAAGTTGACTATGGTTTTCAATTGCTAATTTTTTTTGGTAATCTCAAATTAATGCTACTTTGGCTTTATTATTATCCATTTAGTTTCCTATTGAGGTTTTTTTAAAAAATAAATTTATTTATTTATTTATTTTTGGTTGCATTGGGTCCTCGTTGCTGCACACAGGCTTTCCCTAGTTGCGGCGAGTGGTGGCTACTCTTGCTTGAGGTGCGTGGGCTTCTCATTGTGGTGGCTTCTCTTGTTGTGGAGCACGAGTTCTAGGCGCTTGGGCTTCAGTAGTTGCAGCACGCGGGCTCAGTAGTTGTGGCTCATGGGCTCTAGAGCGCAGGCTCAGTAGTTGTGGTGCACGGGCTTAGTTGCTCTGCGGCATGTGGGATCTTTCCGGGCCAGGGCTCGAACCTCTGTCCCCTGCTTTGGCAGGTGGATTCTTAACCACTGTGCCACCAGGGAAGTCCCTCCTATTGAATTTGGATTGACTTCACCGTGTGTATTGAAGCATACACAGTTGCATATTTTGGGCTATATTTCTAATAACTAATGTTGGAGCTATGCATACATCTATTTATAACTCATTTATGCATCCTTAGTCGGCTGATGCATGAATAATTTATACTCTCATCCTATCCCAAAATATACTTGTACAGTGGTATTTTATTGGTAATATAGTTCAGTATTATTTAAACAACCTGTGATATGTTATTGTAAGCTAAATTTAATTAGATAAAGGCACAAAGGTTGCTTTTTCTTTTTAACTTGTAGTCAGAATAATGTCTAACACTTATACAACACTTACTAAAGTACATCATTTGTTGTGCTTCATTTGATTCTTACAACTCTATCAGGTGGATAATACTATTTTTTTTTTCATTTGAAGGTAAGGAAACTGAAGCACAGAGAGGCTCAATAACTTACCCAGGGTCACACAGAAAGAAAGTGTCACGATGGAAACCCAAACCAGGCTTTCTAGCTCCAGAGCCTGGACTCTCAACTGTTATGTTATTCTGCCCCTCCTTACAGTTTCATAATAGGTAATCAGGTATCTGAGATCTTGATCATCTCACAAACTCAAATAACACATGGGTCAGTAATATTCCTCTTCAATTCTTTTTTTTTTTTTCTCTCTCTCCCCAGCATGTCTGCTGGAAAGCAGGCATGAGTGAGGAGGTGGACTTACACGCCTTCTGCCTAAATTGGCCCTTTGATTATCAGTGACGTTCCAGCTCTCAGGGTCCCCAGTGCCCTGCTTCTGGACAGCCCCGCTGGCTTCCTAGGCTGATGGCCAAATTCCCTCCAGCTCTTCTTTTCTTCTGGAAGGCAGTGGTCCAGTGTCCTCAAGCATTGCTGGAGGACCCTCAGGGTTCTCAAGAGCTGAGCAATCAACATCACGACACCCGTCCAGTCACGACCTCCTGGTCCCTGAGGGTCACTGTTTCCCATCTGTGAACAAGAAGGGTCCTCCCTGAATCACCATCTTGGTGCCCCATGTGCTGATTATTAATTCAGCGGCCAGAGCATCTGTCACCATGGAGATTCACTGAACCCATCCACGGGGACCTTGCAAGTCCACTAACAGGACACCATGCGCTCCCACAGATGTTCACATCCAGGGTTCTGTCGTCAGGCGGGATGACTTCCGTGTTTATTGGTATAAAAGAGAGCAATCCGCTGAAACCCTGGCACCATCTGGAGGAAAATCGATGTCTCTATATTTAGACCAGACGGAATGCACATGTCTGTGCAAGTACGTGCCAACGGCGTGCTAGACGCCCCACGTCTCACTTCCGTTATTTACCAACCTGGAAAAACAATGCCTTAAGCCAGACTCTGGGCAGGGTCCTTGTTTATAAGGAATGTAGAAAGCAACCCCTAGAAATAATAAGAAGAGTGAAAGCAAACAGCACCCACCAGACATCACTGGAAAACACAGCTTTCATATCCTGCCCTGAGCTCTGTTTTACGGGAGTCCAGCGGCCAGCTTCTACTTCATAAGCAAAGGGCATATGTACCAGACGTGGTGTCCTCCTGGACCTCATGGTCCTTGCTCACGCTTGAGTCATTAGAGCTCTGCGTCGGTTGCATGGATGCCTAGCTGAATCCCTGGTACTCAGGAGGTGTTTATTAATTTGTCATTCATTCAGTGCAATGGATATTAATTGTCAACTGTGAGCAAAAGGCAGCTGGATAAGTGTCTGCAGTGGACAATCGCATTTTCTTCCAGCTTTATTGAGGTATGAATGATAAATAAAAATTGTCTGCATTTAGTCTGTACAACACGATGTTATGGTCTACATCGGGACATGATTACCACAATCAAGCTATTTGACATATCGATACTTTCACATAGTTACCCTTTTTTGTGCTGAGAATACTTGAGATCTCTTAGTGGAATTTATTAGGCTTTGGAGTTGCAACCAACAGAAAGGAAGTCTGGCTAACTGAAGCAGAAAAGAGATTGAGAGAATCTCGGGTAAATCATAGGCGCTCTGGGTGCAAAAGCCACACAGTCAGCCATGCTGCCCAAAGTGGTGTTGGGGTTGAGGTGGGAGAAGACATGTGTGTCCCAGCTGCTGTGCAGATGCTGTTCTGCCTGTGTGGCTGGTGTGCTGTCTCTGATCCACAGCAGAACAGAGATCTGCCCATTTTAAACCTCTCTTCCTGGAGCAGCACAGTGCCTCTGAGAGTGCTAACCCCAGCCTTGGGCAAGCCTTCTCCTGATGGTGGCAACGGCCAGCTCTTGGGTTACCTCTCCTTTGGAGAATGATGGGCACACATATATTTCCTAACCTCCCCTGCTGCTAGCTATGGCCATATGCCTGAATACTGGCCAAGGAAATGTGGGGAACTGGCATACACACGCCCAGGTGTGCCCTGTAAACACTGCTGTGCTTGGTCCTCTTTCTCTGCCTCTGTGCACTGGCTTATACAGAGGATCTAGAGGAGAGCAGAGCCACAAGATGCAAAGGACTTGGGTCATCACCTTCCAGATAAAAGAGTCTCTGCCAACTCACATTGGGTTGTGACATGAAGGGGAAACAGACTTATTGTGTTAAGACACTGAGATCCTATAGTTTATCTGCTCAGTCAGCCATAATATTTATCTTAATTAACACAGAGATATCGTCAGAAGTAGCCCATTCTATATACCAAGAAGTTCATAGGTTTTTGTTCTTTTATTTTTCAACTTACAGATTACCAATGACCTGTAGGTATTCTCCTCAGAGTTTTCTGTGTTTTCCAGATTCTTTATAAAGGAAATGTTTTCAAATATGGGAAAAATCTTACAAGGTTGGTTATGAAGAATTTGCAATAATATTCATTTAGCAATTCATTCCTGGTACCATATTACTCTGTAATGGAAAAATAAATAATAACCTTTATTAAAATTTTAAAAGGGATAGAAAGAGACCCCCTTCCTCCCACCAAAAGTAATAATTTTGGGACACAAGGTACTTGAGCTATTAGGAAATCCATCGAGATTTCAGCAAGAAAATATTAAACTAACATGATGTTGAGACATGGACCAAATAAAAGTGCTATGATTCTATAAAAAATATATATATATCCATAAAAATATTATGAATATGTATTAAAATGACTAGTGGCATTTCTGTAATATCCATTGTGAACTGATGGCTTTACTATCAAAAATAATCGTCAGTAATCATTGCGCACCTGAGTACTCTGTATTTATTATTTATTTAACCTTCACAATGCCATTTAGTTAACCCCCAATCCACTTCCAAATTCCCTTTCTGCTGTTGCTTTCCACTAAGGATGGAAAACCAAGTATCCCTTTTCCTACAGCAAAGGGAGGCCTTACAACACAGTACAGACAATAACATGTAAATAGAAGTTTAGAGGGTAGGGTAGGGTAGAGGCAAGTCTGGTAAAGCTTGCTTTCTTATTAAAAATTAACATATTTGGGGGACTTCCCTGGTGGCGCAGTGGTTAAGAATGCAGGGGACATGGGTTTGATCCCTAGTCCGGAAAGATCCCACAGGCTGCGGAGCAACAAAGTTCGTGCGCCACAACTACTGAGCCTGGGCTCTAGAGCCGGAGAGTCACAACTACTGCGCCTGAGCGCCACACCTACTGAAGCGTGCACGCCTAGAGCTCATGCACCACAACTAGAGAAAGCCCGCGAGCAGCAACGAAGACCCAACGCAGCCAAAAATCAATAAATAAAATAAATAAATTTATTTTAAAAAATTAACACATTTGGGAGAAAGGGAAAGGAAAGGAACAGCACAGCTACCACCATCCCCAGTTCATTCTTGCCTTGACCACTGATATGATGGCAGGAGCTGCAGCAGCCATGCTCATGAGGTAAAGATTGGGGGACTCCTAGACATAGTCTTTGGACATGACTAAGCCACTGAAATGATACATCAGGACTTCTTCGTTGTGAGAAAAACAACTCCCTACTTGCAAAAATTACTAGCAATTCATGCGTTTCTAATTGATATATCTTATCTCCATATTACAGATGAGGAAATTGAGGCAGAGGGAGATTAAGTGGCTTTCCCAAACTAGTGAGCAACGAAGCCAGTGCCAGACCCAGATCTGTTTGAATCCAGGGTCTGTACAATAAATTACAACCCTACACTATAGAAAGAGTAGAATAGGCAGTCAAGAATACGAGCATCTGTTCAGTCCTGCTTAGGAACGAATTACGTTAACTTAGGTGAAAAGAATATTTGATCGCTAGGAACACGTCTTGATCATGAAACAGGAGAAATTCCTCAGGTATGTTTTCATAGCTTGGATGAAATATCCTCCAGGGTCATCTATCCTCCCACCTGTCTCTGGATCCTTGTGTGCCACACTTCTCTGCTGATGAATTAGCCTGGGAAGCGGCAGGCAGGATTGTGTGGGGTTCTAGAAAGTTCTAGACCGTCACAAGTGAGCTTTTTGGTGTCTTTGGTGCCTGGCTGTGAGGACTTCGTGCATGTCTCCACCGCTAGATGCTCCCCGGGTGAGCTGACTTTTATCAAAGCTGAGAAGCAAAACTTGGTGGAGGAAACCGCCCACCAACCCCAGGAAGCAAGGCTGAGTCCTCCGGGCTGCCGAGCACAGACGAAATAAGGGCAGGCGACAGTTACTAGAGCAGCGCCCTTCTAGAACATTCTGTCAGAGGGTATCGGACTGTAGACACGGAGCCGGTTTTTCCCTCCTTGAGTGGAATATGTAATCCGATATCATAAAGATGAAGTGATGTGGTGGGTTTGGGAGAGGCACAGTAACCTTGAAGGCGTTAAAGTAGTTCGCTGGCTTCTCTTACGTCTTTTCTTGCCAAAAAAGCTGGAATTCTCAAAGGCACCACAGACTGTTTTGCCTCAGCTCAGATTCCAGAGACAAGGGTGATAGCTGTTGAGCGCAGTGACAGTGGTAGGAGGAGACGTCCTCGTAATCCCTGTCTCCAGGCTCCTCCGACGGGGCTTGCTGGAACCCTTAAATGAGTCAGGACTCTTTTCTGCAAGATGGGGGACGTATTGGCTCCTGAAGAAGGGGTGGACAAGTAACAGCAGGAAGGGCATGAACGCCAGGAAAATCGGAAGTGGGATTTGAAGGACACTTGGACCGTTTCTTCCACGTCTTATCCCTCTCCATGCAAATCAGTTTTAGTCTCTCTCTCTCCAGGGACCTGAATTCTTTGTCCAGTGGGAAATGTGGCCGCCAACAGCTCCCAGGTTTTATGGACACTGGTTCCACTACCATCAGGGATTCTTTCCTAGTTCCAGTTCTAAATATCCTTCTCTGATGGGCTTCAGTTTGCTGGTAGCCAAGGACTCATCCAACGTGGCGGCATGGAGGGACGGCCAGGCGAAGACGTGACCCACTCCTCTGGGACCATATGGTTTAGCAGGTCCCAGTAGGAACTTGTTTCTAGAATAAGGGGAGATGCCGACCGCAAAACAATGTGTCTCTTCATCCCCTGAGGCACGTGACAAGCCTGGTGAGAGTTTTTTCCTTATCCATCTCTGCATCTCATAACTCAGCTCCTATCTGTCTCTGGGCTGCTCTCATAAGGAATGTTGAGCGTATTCAACCCCCGAGCACAAAGTGTACAATCTACAATGACAAGCGTTAGCAGCGTGTGTTGATTGAACAATTTCCAGAAAGCCTTGGCCATCTCTTGCGTTAGGAAAAAGAAGTCTTAATCTCACATAGCAAATCAGAGTGAGAATGACACCTTCAAGTGGCAATGCCATTTTCTTCTCACACTCCCACCATACACACACACTTACATTTGGTTTTCTGATTTGTAGCAGTAGTATTTTTAAATTAAATTTTAATTGCACCGGGAATACATGTATCTATTCTCCTTGTAAGATGCTGAAATTCAAGGATAACACTGAAGTTCTCATCTACTTTTCCCTCAAACCCAGATCCCTTTCCCTCTTCCCCAGAAAGAATCATTCATTCCTGTTTGTTTTGTATCTTCTTGGACTTTTTTCTATGAATTTCTATGCATCTTTTGGAGCTGAAGACTTGAGAGGTGTGTGTTTGTTGTGTCTATCAGTGTAGGTTTATCATGAAAAGTCAATAAACTTAGATAACTTTACAGAACTTTTTTATTCAACAATATATCACGGAAATATTTATTCATCTTTATGTGTAGGTTTGCCACATTCTTTTAAACTACATTTTTCTTACTAATGGACATTTTAGATTGTTTCCAGTTTTCCCCTGTTAACCTATGCTGAAATATATATCTTTGTGTGTGGAAGGGAGAATTTCCCTAGCGGAAATTTCTAAGATGTGGAATTGATGCATGCTTTTAAAATACCAATTTACGCTCCTATCAGTGGTATAAAAAGATACCTGTTTCCGACATACTCACCAACACATGATAATAACGGTCCTTTTAACTTTTTATTATCATTTTCTCAAGTGGCTTTTTAAAATTAAATTATTTTTATTTATTTATTTTGGCTGCATTGGGTCTTCGTTGCTGCGCGCGGGCTTCCTCTAGTTGCAGCGAGCGGGGGTTACTCTTCGTTCCGGTGCGCGAGTTTCTCATTGCGGTGGCTTCTCCTGTTGCAGAGCACAGGCTCTAGGAGTGCGGGCTTCAGTAGTTGTGGCTTGTGGGCTCTAGAGCGAAGGCTCAGTAGTTGTGGCGCACGGGCTTAGTTGCTCCGCGGCATGTGGGATCTTCCCGGACCAGGGTTCGAACCTGTGTCTCCTGCATCGGCAGGCGGACTCCCAACTACTGCGCCACCAGGGAAGCCCTCAAGTGGCATTTTTAAAACCTGAAATGTGATCTGTGAACGTTGGGTTTGTACATTATAGGCAGCTGACGAGCACTTACAAAACGTGAAGATGATTTGAGGAAAGCATAGCGTTTTACTAACAAAAGCTGACTTTTAAAATCAAGTGGCTTAATAGTTGCAGGATTTTAGCCATTCACTCACCTTTACAGTTATTAGTAAAACTGACGGTCTTTGTAAGTGATATACACGTAGATTCCAAACAAGGTGCATCAAGGAACTTCATTTTACACACATAGTGGAACAGCAGCTGCCTCTTTGCCCACAAAAGAACAGTATTTTTTAAAGGGTCTTAAAGTCAGAAAGACATTCACATTCCGTAATAGATGGCACTCTGAATGCACGTGCTGGGTAGAAAAGCGGACTGGAAGAAGTTTAAAGTCCGTTCCAACTTTGAGAGCCTGCGTGTCTGTGATTCATGTGGTGATTCTCAATCACAAGGACGACTCATTCATTCAACGAACTTTGATTTCTTTCCTGCCATCTGCCAGCACTGCTCTGGATGTCAGGAAAGGAGGAGAGAACAGGACGGTCACGGCACCTGCACTGAGTGCTAGGATCAAACGTGCAGGCTGTCACGATGGAGAGAGACTGGACGGGGAGTTCAGGACACACAGGAAGGGAAGGGCACTCAAGCTCAGCTGGTGAGGAGATACCCATTTAGAAAGATTTAAAGGAACTGAATTCTGGGAGGAGGTCCTGAGGGAGGGTCTAGAGCCTGCTGCCTGGCCTTCTTCCAGGACAGGGAGGACCATCGACTTGATCTAAAGACAGGGGACTGGATGGAGTGACTTTTTAGCATCCCTTCCAGGTTTGGATTTTTTGAATATCTTTACTGTACAGCAGAAATTAACACAGCATTGTAAATCAACTATACTTCAATTAAAAAAACTGGGAAAAAAAGTGTAATGAAAGCCCTAAATAAGTAGAAACATATCCTAAAAAAAACAAAAAAACCCAAAAATTAGCAAATCTTACACCTTAGCTTTTCTCTCTGTGGACCCAGGAGTCCACAACCTGAATGACATGGTCAGCTCAGCACAAAAGAAACAGGTTTCTGTATGTTTCATGTGTTTATCTAGTTGGGTTTATCTTTAATTTCCTTCTCTATGAGTGATAGTAAAGTACAGTAAGAGCTGGGAGCCAGACTGCCTGGGTTTGAACCCTGGCTCGGTCATACTAGCCAGATGACCTTGGGAAAATTCCTTGATCTTTCTGGGCCTCAGTTTCCCCATCTGTAAAGTCCTCATAGATTCAGGAAGAGTAAGCTACTTACCTGTGTGAGGCACTGGATGTCTGACACATTAAGCACCTAATATAACCTAGCTAACCTCATCTTGGGGACCCTCCTCCTATGTCCAACACGGCATCAGGGTTCCTTGAGGGGAGTTACACAGGGGGACACAAGGTCCAGGTAGGTTGCCCTTTTTCTTGTGCCCACAGAGGTGGCCTCTCAGATGACGGCTGAGGTGGTGAAGATTTCCCTCCAGGCCCAGATCACACAACTGTCTTTCCAGGCCCAGGCACACAATTGTCTTTCCAGGAGTCTGCCCAGGTCTGCCAGGCATTACCTTCTTAAGCATATCTTGTTCCTTCTTTCTCTGGGGTCTTGACCCCTTCACATCAATGCCAGGAGGTCCGTATAGCCCTTGGCCTGTGGAAAATCCCTCCATGGTCCTTCCTGCTTCTGAAGTGGATAGTATTGTCCCCAAGTTGTCTCTCCACCCTGGGGTATTAATTTGGGGGCAAACCCAAGAGGTTTCCCAAGCCATTTCTGCTCTCTTCTCCATCACGTCCTGAGATAATGAATGCAGAGCTGACTTCATGTTGAGGGAGAGCCAGCAGCGCCTAGCTGATTCTCCAAAGGGGACGCTGGGGAGGGGTTGGTAAAGGGACCATTGACAAAGGTGGAGGCAAGATTACAGGAACCAAACAAAATAGGACACCAGCAAGAAAAAAGCCCGAGGCCACCTCAGGTCCTGCAGGGACAGAGAATCTTCCCTACAGGAGTTGAGGGGATCAGTGGAGGCATGTAGCCCACTGGCAGTGACCCTGCCGGGAAAGAGCTAGGGGAATATTTAACCCTCCCTCTTTCCCTCTGCTCTGTCTTCTGCCAGGTGTCTCATTAGCCAATTCCAACCCTAAGACAACTAAACTTTTGATGCCATTCATGAAATGTAGTCCCCTGAGACGTAGAGCAGTGCAGAAGAATCTAGAAGGACAAATGGGAAATGTCTAGTTCAACAAGCTTCTGCTCTGATCTGCGGTGACGAACGCTAGGGTCTTCTCTGCAGGAAAGAATGTTCGTCACACTTGATATAACTTCTACACTCAGGGGAACAGACTGAGGAATTCAATCTCTGCACACCCCTGACTCCCACTAGCTAAAAGCTGACCAATGAACAATATACATGCAGAAAAAATACCAATGTGGTGACAGTTAGTGTTGCCCTCCGTGGTGGAATAGGGTCAGACGCCAAATACCATCAGATAGAGCGTGCACAATGTCTGAGGGATGGGCTTCCTATTCACAGGTAGAATCGTATTTAATCATAAGCTGGAGAGAAGAATTTGCTACCTCACATCCGATCCATAAATTATCCCAGTATACTTAAAGAGTCCGGTTCATTGACTTATAATACAGTTCATTTATAAAAACCAAACTTATTTCACAGATGACAGCAGCTGCTTGAAACACTCTTTAAAGTGAAGGTGGGCTACAAATTATCCACTGGTTTCAAGTGAAACAAATTATTCATGAGGAATGCAGCGTCAGCAGGAAAGAGGCTACATATTAATCCCCGACAGGGGCGGTGGGGAGACTGTATCTGTTATCTGATAATTATTTCAACACTTCAAGATGGGAAAACAACGATTTGATGGGGAAAGGGAAGTGCCGAGGGAGGTGACAGGTCCACAGTAGCAGAGAAATGTCACGCATAATATATAAAAAAGCGTCTCAGGGCTACTGATTTCCTCTTTTACAAGAGGTGAAGTGGGTATATCTATAGCTTTGTAAAAAGTTATTAGGAATTTCGCACCGAAAAAGAACACGCTGTTATTATCTCACGGTTGCTGTGAGTGAGGAGTGTAGGTGAGGCTGCGCTGAGTCCTCTGAGAATGTAATCAGGTGTTGTGTGTGTGTGCGTGCGCGCGCGCGTGCGCGCGCGTCCGCATTAGGTCTCATCCGACTGCCCGGCAGGGAAGGGTCTGTTTCCAAGCTCACCCTGGGTGTCAGCGGAGGTTCCTCCTGGCTGCCCTGGGTTTCTTACCTTGTGTGTCCCTTGTTGCATCAAGCCCACAAGGGGATCCTAGCAAGACGAGTGTTACAATACTAAGTTATGTAAACCTGTGCGTCCCATCGCTCGGCTGTCTGCTGTCGGTCAGAAGCAGGTTGCAGTCCCTGCTGCACCCCGACACTTGGGGAGGAGGTCACACGAGATGTGAACATCAGGACGTGTGAGCAGGGGGCCCCCTGAAGAATCTGCCCCAAGGAGAAAGGCGAAAAAATTACACTGGGGGAGGAAAAGGAAGCCGAGAAGGGGAAAACAGAGTAATAGAGATAAAAGTTGCAAGAAAGTAGCTCAAAAACATGGGTTACTTCTGGATATCTGAGACTCTGGTACAACGTAAAGGAAGAAGACAGCACTCTTAACAAATGCCAGGAAGAAAACCTCAACCCTTATTTTATTTAGTGTAAAACAGACCGGCACCAAGCGCTAACCAAAGGAGTTCCCAGCCACTTCAGAGGAAAGAGCTTTTATCTTTTTCTCCCCAAGAAAGCCCAGTCAAATACGGTTTCCCCCACTGGCTTGCATTTGCATCTCAGCTCTCTGAGAGGCACATCAGCTCCATGCAAAGAGACCTGCCCCTCCTAATCTCCTGTAACAGCGGAGTGACCCTGCCCTAGAGGGGTACTCGGGGGCCTTAGGGTGAGGCTGCTGATGGAGGCATCTAAGCTGTTTTCTGCGGTTCCCATGGAGTTGTCGACAGGGAGGTCCAGCATGGCGTGGCCCCAGGAGCCCCGCAGCGTCGGGCTGGGGACAGAGGAAGAGGACGTGAGGACATAAAATGATATCATGAATGGCCACGGAAAGCCCAGAGGGGAGAAAGAGCTGGCAGGGCACAGAGAGCAGGGAATGAAGAAGGCTGGGGCAGGATGACAGAAACCGCACCAGAGTAGAAGAACCCCAGGTGGGAGCTAGCCCCCTGCCCCACAGCATCCCAGTCTGAGTTACTGATGCAGTGATTCAGCTCGAAAAAGCCCCAGGCTGACCAGCCCAGCTCTGCAGGGGCACATCCTCCCAGGATGTCACTCTCCCAACACAGGGATGCTATTTTCTTTTTAATTTTATTTATTTATCTATTTATTTATTTTTGGCTGCGTTGGGTCTTTGTTGCTGCGTGCGGGCTTTCTCAAGTTGCGGCGAATGGGGGCTACTCTTCGTTGCGGTGCGTGGGCTTCTCATTTTTGGCTTCTCTCGTTGTGGAGCACGGGCTCTAGGCGCAAGGGTTTCAGTAATTGTGGCACACGGACTCAGTAGTTGTGGCTCGCAGGCTCAATAGTTGTGACACACGGGCTCAGTTGCTCCGCGGCATGTGGGATCTTCCTGGACCAGGGTTCAAACCCATGTCCCCTGCACTGGCAGGCAGATTCTTAGCCACTGCGCCACCAGGGAAACCCCTGCTATTTTCTTTTGAGATCCTTTTCCCTTCTTGACCACTGGTGGTTTCTCAAAAGGGCTTCCCTTTGGGAAGATGACTTCCCAAGAGCTTCCTTTCTCACTAAAGCCTGAAAGGAAAATTCGGACATCACCACCCCAAAGCGGGAGCCATGCACCTTTGAGTCTATGTGAAATGATCATATCACAGAGTGAAAATAGTTCTCCTTTGTAAATCCTCTAATAACTTAAATGGCTGAAAGAGCAGCCTGGCATCTTGGAGTAACCTCAATAGATGGAGCTGCAAACCTGGTCTCTGCATCTCCACCCAGAAATCAGTCATGTTCCAAGAGCAGAGAATCACCTACCTCGTTTCACCAACTTTCTAATCCATTTTGAAAGGTAACATGTCTTTCATCCTTTGATTCTGGGGGCAACTCGAGAATAAGCATGGAATTCCCTACCATGGGTTCCGCATGCCCTTGCCAGGGAGTTTAGAGCAGGCAAAAAGACTCATGGATCTTCTCTAAGCAATACTGGGAACAGTTGAGTTGGGTGGCTAGGACAGGATAACGATGACAAGGCCAGTCTCACACAAGGTAGCTTCTTCGGAGCTCGGAAGGCACATACACATGCCCTATGTCACAAGCGGGGCAAGCACTCGAGTGACCTGATGTGACTCAGCCCACAAGGGTAAAACAGCTCAGAGCTGGGCTCCGCACTGAAGGACATCCTTTAGTCCCCTTCATCAGGCCCAGAGAGCAGCCCATTGGCCATTTCATCCAAGCAAGGGCACCATGGAGATGATGGTCTCCAGGGGTGGCCAGGAGGATGACATGAGCTGTCATCGGGGGATAATTTGGTGCCAAGAGGGTGGGTGCTGTAGGCAGAATCAACCCAAGGAACAACACAGGAGCCTCAGAGACCAGAGTAAAAAGATGACTTCGTATTGCTTGGCTGCATTGAAATTCCAAGTGTCTAAAGTAATGGTCACTACATTTTGTAAACACTGTGAAAGAAACCCATTTTACAATCTTCCCCCGGTGTCAGCATTGCCCTTCCTGACCTCCTGTGTTCAGGTGGGTCCAAGTTCAGTTCTGACGGAGCACAAGGGCCCGTGGGGACCCTCCAGTCACGGCCACGGTGGGCAGCAGAGTTGGCAACACCATTGATAAGAAGGCCCAGCGTTCATCAGTTTTTATTCCCACTGTGATTTTTACCAAATACGGAGGAAGCCGAGCTCCTCCTGTTACTTCCTTGTCTGAATGAGGTGCTCAAGTTCAGAGCTTCTCTTGGAAGCGAGCCCGCACTGCATCGACTTACAGGAAAGTGGGCTGCGAGCCATAACCCCATGATAGGAAATTGAATGACATTAAGGTAATGTCACAGTAAGGGATGCATGGAATACAATCCATTCAATTATCGCAAGTTCAACTTTAATCTGAGAGAAACTTCTTAATTGCCTTGGCTGGACGGCAGGTAATGGAAAGTTTAAATTGGCTTTGGACTTCTATTTTATTTATTGTGAGATAACTGATTTCCAATATGGGACTTCCTTCAGAGGAACAATAAATTACCCTCTGAAATATAGATTATGCCAATAATGGATGAGCTAGATATAAATGGAATTCCAGCATCTTTGGAATGTACCTTGTGTGCATTTTTCTAGAAATTGGAAGAAAAGAGGGCACTATTGTGGTGAAATAAAACAGTATCGCTGACATATAATTATACACTCTCTAAAAATGAGTGGCCAGTGCTGACTAAACAGAAACGCAGAAGTTGAGTATTCTCAAGAAGTTGAAATCCTCAAACGTTAAAAGAATGACGAAAAACATTAACCCTTCTTGTTTATAAAATAACCGAGTACCACCACCGAGAATATTAAAGGTCATTCTTTTCTGGGCCCTTTAAGATTTCGCAGAGCTAGTCAGGGTCCTGAGAACACAGGGGAGGTAAAGTCGGTAGTTTCCACAAACAGGCACTCAGCATTCGCCATTTTATTCTATTTTCTGAAGAAGTACAACGAAAACCCAAAAAGAAAATGTTCTCTAAACAAAGCACCCGTTGTTGTTCCTATTTGCTCCATGGATGTAGGCAGAATTCATCGGTGGAATGCATTGTTTCTTTATTTGGTTTGAGGGTAACACTTGATGAGTCTTTCTGGACAGAAAATAAGTGAAGCTCAGATTTTATTCTAGAACTAAGAAGTGGATATAGAGGTGCCAAAGTATTTAAAATTTTATTTTCTCCATCCAAACAAAATTTTTTTGAGTGCCTACTCTATACGTGGTTACTTCTCCACATACTAGGAAAAAGGCAGTGCATGAAATGGACAAAACTGTCATCCCATGAAGCTTGTCTCCTAATGGGATGGACAGAGCGTTAATGAAAAGATGTCATAGTATGTTAAAAGGTGCTACATGCTATGTAGAAAAATATTCTGGAAAGGGGGTCAGGGAGTGTTGGGATGAGGGTGGAGGGCTGCAATTTTAGATAAGACGGTCGGGGAAGGTCTTGCTGAGAAGATGACTTTCAAGCCAAAATTTTAAGTGGGTGCAGAAGACCATACAGGAATCTGGGGGTATAGATTTTGCAGGTAGACGCAGGTGCTCTCAAACTTGGCACTATTGTGGGGACTGTCCTATGCATCACAGAGATCTAGTAGCATCGCTGTTTTCCATCCACTATATCCCAATAGCATCTCTCCCCCGTTGTGACAAAAATATCTCCAGACATGGTAAAATGTCCCTTGGGAGGCAAAATCGCCATTGACTGAGAGGCAAAGAAGCATGGGTGGTGTTTTCCAAGAGCGACAAGGGGGGTGGTTTGCCCAGAGTAGAGTGAGCATGAGGGATTCATGGGAGACAAGGTCAGCGAGATGACGGAGGGACACCCACCCAAGGTCCCAGGGGCCACTCTAAGACGTTGGCTTTTCTTCTGCATGAGATGAAACGTCACTGGGAGCCTTTTAGTGGAAGGACACCCTGACCTGCATTACATTTTAACTGCGTCACCCAGGCTGCTGTGGAAGTAAACGGTACAGGAACAAGGGTGAAAACAAGCCCAGGGTGGGGATATGAAAAAACTCGAGAGCGGAGGTGAAAGTGGCTTGGAACACAGTGGTTATATGGTGGAGGGGGTGGGAAGTGGGCAATTCTCAGACCTAGTTTGAAGAAAGAGCTGATGGGAGTTTTGGATGAATATGAATGTGATGCCGATTTCCTGGCAGAGCCTCCGTATCTTTGAACGATCGTTCTGGATCAGGGGAGACTGATCGTTTGGACTCATGGATCAAAGAGAGTCCCGAGGGACAAGAGGATGAAAGCTCTCGTGCGTGGTAGCTGATTGGAGCCAGCAAAGGCCAGAGGGGCTGTGCGCTGAGGACACATGGACATGCAGGGCAGCCGATATCACTTCAAAACCCGACCCTTCACTGCCTCCAAGGCAGAGCTGGACTCAGGCTGCCGTTCCCAAGAAGGGCGAGCTCCGCAGGGCCACAGCTCTGAGGTGCCCCCCCTTGAACAGTTAGGCACATCTGAGCAATGCCGAAGAAGAGAGAATCACACATCTCATCTCCCCTGTGATGAGCCCAGTTGTTCGTATCCTCCCCTGAACATACATTCAAATCCTAACCCCTGCTACCGTAAATGTGGCCATATTTGGAAATCTACATTTCAGATGTAATCAAGCTGAGATAAAGTCATACTAGATTAGGGTGGGCCCTCATCCAATGACTATGGTCCTTATAAGAAGAGGACATTTGGATACAGAGACACAGACGCAGAGGGGAAAGATGGCCATGTGAAGAATTAAGTCTTGAGCAACTACAAGGAGCGCCAAAGAGGACTGGCCACGACCAGAAGCTGGAAAACCAAGGAAGCATTCTCCTCTAGAGCCTTCGGAGGCAGCGTGGCCCCGCTGACACCTTGATTTTCGACGTCAAGCCTCCAGAACTGTGAGACAATACGTTTCCGTTGTTTTAGGCCTCCCGGTTTGTGGTAATTTGTTACGGCAACCCTAGAGAACGAATACATCTCCTTATCCAGAGAAGTGTGGTTTGACAAATTATTGAAGGAAATATGCATTGGCCCCCAGTTAAGTCTCGACCGACACTGCCTTATCTCTCCTTCTTGTTCTTGTAGGCACAGGTGTGGGGAGAAATCCAGTAACAACAGAATACATGGAAGATTCCAGAAGACATGCTTCAAGCAATGCACAATGGAAAAAATTTATTTAAACACCTAGGATATTAAGGCTAGAAACTTCGAAGGAGGTGAAGATGATTGGATTATCTAAGAAGAAAAGCTAATGTTTAAGGTAGATAAATCTTTTTAGCTGTACATAGATGGAGCACTGCTGCAGACAAGGGCAGGGATGGACATTCTTCTCCCCACCCTCAAACTCTACCGATAAATAGAGAAAATTACCCAAATCACAGAAAAATGGATTTAAAATTTTGGCTGTGGCAATTACCCAATAGAGATAAAAGTAAGCACCAAACACTTCATTTCCAGAAAATCTATAAAGTAAGTGCTCCTTTCCCCCAGGTAGTGGAATTAGAGTGATTTTCATCATTATATTGTGCTTTATATTGTGTGTCTTCCAAAACAATGGACATAGGTTACTTTTATGATCAGAAAAAATGGACACTGTAACGTAAGTGGCCCGTCTGCCTCTATTGGGGTACGAGTAGGACTGTCCATCTTGCCCAGCAAGATACTGCCATGAAAGAACCTAAGGGATTTCCAGAGACTCAGAGCACTCACTGTTGCTTCTTCTCTTATGATGCTGTGGTGGACATCTTCTTTTTGCCCCTCCAGGTCCAAGCTCTACTCTTCTCTGCCTGACGCTGTACCCTTACTTATTGCATCAATGGGCTCCCTTGGACTCTGACTTCCTGTTGGGTTTGGCCAATGGTAGCCAGTTGGTTGGGAAGAATGAGTCCAAGGTATCTGTGGTTACAGCTCCCTCCTTGCTGTGCACCATGGGTTATCTGTTTCCTCTGCCAAAGACCACAGGTCCCATCAGGAGGCCCTCTCTAGAGCCACACTCTTCAGGATCCAGCACGCTTCCTTCCCTTGCCCCTCCAGGTATAGGGATAGTAATAACTCCCCCATGTCAAAGATCCCAAAGCACCACAGCATCCCATACCCTTGTTGGTTTCTCTCCATCTGGGTCTTCTCAACAGCTATTTCATATACCTTCTGTTTCCTTCTAGGGCCATGAATAATGCAACGTTCATACATTAATTTCATGCATTTTCTAAACCTAGGAAAGGATGAAAAGTTGAGCTTGCCCTACCCTACAGGGTTTAGTCCAGCTACGAGGACATGGTTTACATCTTCTTCCTGCTTGGATGCTGCTAGCTTCAGAATTGCCTTAAAGAAGCAAACAGAAGCATACAACAAAGAAACACATCCGGCTTTTAAAATAAACCTTGTTAAATAAAAAGACTTCCAACAAATTCTGTAGCTGGAGGCCTTCTGCCATATTGACAGGCACCAGAAACACCACAGCAGCTGTTTCTGAAGTTTGCAGCCTTTCAAACTTCTAGGGGGCTGGTGGCGTGACTGACAGCTCGTCTGCACCTGGGAGAGGGCAGAGTGTTTCCATTTTGCGCATTCCAATTCCAAGGACCATCACCAGCAGACTGACAAAAATGAAAGCAGGAATTAGAGTTGCCTCTTACAGGCAGGTAATTTGGGATGAGAGATTTAGACTGAAGGTTTGGGAAAGGAATCTAATGGTTTAAAGTCCACAAGGCAAGTATACACCATGCATTTGCTTTTGTTTTTCTAAGGTACCCAAAATGAGTCATAAGACAGGAGGGAAGCATAGGTAAATATAATAATGATATAAGCAGCTTTGAGTCCAGGGGGATGAGGACACGGTAGAATGTGAGACACTATTGTTCATATCACCTAGTATTTTCTGACCATTAGAAATCTAGACTTCCGTTTCTGGAAAGATGGCTTAGATGTACTTTTTCCTATTCCTCTTTCGAAGTAAATTGTATGGACATTGCATATGTAACAAGCACAAGGAGACTCTGAATGGTCAAGAGAAGAAGGTAGATTTCACATGGACCTCAAGACCAAGGATCAACAGAATGGTCATTTTCCTGGGTTTTCTTTATGTCTCATAAATACCAGGTTGCTTAGTTCTAAAGAAGCTGGCAACAGGAAATGCCAGTGGGTGTAGACAAAAAGACCCCCAGTACGTCTTCTCTGTTTAGGCAAAGGAACAGAAAAGGGGCAGCCTCCCAAGATAGAAAACCTTCAGACAATTACTACACTGCTCCAGCCACATACCACAGAAAAAAATCTGTGGCCTCACTCCCCCACCACCAGCAAAGGTTGAATGGAGAGCCTAGATTTCCAGCCTCATCTGGCGGAAATGAGGTGTCCCGATGCCTCTGTTGGACTAGTGTCAGAGAAGGCCAGGTGCGGGCCTGGACATCCATAGCTTCCAAGGTCAGCAAGGCCAGCCTCCCCACACTGTCAATGGATGAACAGCAGTAATGAGGTAGACCTCCCTCTCCTAGAAAAAAATGGTATCAGTGGAGGTCTGAATTCCCACCCCAACCCAGCAGTAATGAGGAGCCTTTCCCCCCAGGTGTCAAAGGACACTGAGTGAGGAATCTGGACAGACATGAGGCAATGCTACTTGCCCACACCCACTGGAATTCTGTCAGAGGAATCCTACTAAAACAGGAGATTTAAACAAGATCCAGAGGATTCCCTGGTGACGCAGTGGTTGGGAATCCACCTGCTAATGCAGGGGACGCGGGTTTGATCCCTGGTCCGGGAAGATCCCACATGCCGCGGAGCAGCTAATCCCGTGTGCCATGACTACTGAGCCTGCACTCTAGAGTCCATGCACCACAACTAGTGAGCCCAGGAGCCACAACTGCTGAGCCTGCATGCCTAGAGCCCATGCTCCGCAACAAGAGAAGCCACCGCAATGAGAAGCCTGCACGCTGCAACGAAGAGTAGCCCCTGCTTGCTGCAACTAGAGAAAGCAACTAGAAAGAAACAAAGACCCAATGCAGCCAAAAATAAATTTATTTACAAAAACAAGATTCAAAGTCAGGGCATAATACCTAATGTGACCAGATTTCAATAAAAAATCCTTCATCATATAAAGAATTAGGAATACATCAACTTGAATGAGAAAAAACACTCAATAGAGGCCAACGTCTAGAAGACACAGGATTTTAGAGCAACCATCATAAAAATGCTTCAACAAACAATCACAAACAGACTTGAAACCAATGAAAAATAGAAAACTTCAGCACATAGATATGAAGTCTTAGCAAAGAAGTAGAAGATGTAGAGTAGAACCAAATAGAAACTTTAGAACCGGAAAATAAGTGAAATGAAAAAGCTCAGCCAATGGGCTCAACAGGAGAATGGATGGGACAGAGGAAGGAATCAATTGACTGTAAAATAGAACAATAGAAATCACCTAATTGAAACAGAGAGAATAAAAGACTAAAAACAGAGATAGTGCGACTATAATAAGAGATTTAATATTTGTATCATTGGAGTTCTAGAGAAGAGAAGAGAGGTGAGGCTGAAACAGTATTCCAGCAAATAATGGCTCAGAATTTCCCCAATTTGTGTCATTGGAGTTCTAGAAAAGAGAAGAGAGGTGAGGCTGAAACAGTATTCCAGGAAATAATGGCTCAAAATTTCCCCAATCTGGCAAAAACAAAAACAAAACCAAACAAATGAACATCTGGCCAACCTTTTTAGGGTATCATCACTGAAATGAGTCAGTTCAACTATGTCCCACTCCTGTATCACTCTGCAAAGACTCAGATTGCTGAAAGAGAGCATGGTGACACTAGAATGGATTACATGCTCATTGATGGTGAAAGAGACCCTCACACAAGACCACATGCAATAAGGAAGAGCTCATTCTTCAAAAAAGAAATTGAAGTGTGTCTTAGTCCATTAGGGCTACTATAACAAAAATATCATAGAATATCATAATGGCTTAAACCACACATCTATTTCTCACAGTTCTGTAGGTTGGGAGTCCAAGAGCAAGTCACCGGCAGATCATGTGTCTGGTGAGGCCCACTTCCTTGTTCATAGATGCCATTTTCTTGCTGTGTCCTCACCTGGTGGAAGTGATGAGGGAGCTCCTTGGGGTCTCCTTCATAAGAGCACTAATCCCATTCGTGAGGGCTTCACCCTTGTGACCTAATCACTTCCAGAAGTCCCACCTCCCAACACCATCACATTAGACGTTGGGATTCCAACAGATGAATTTTGGGGGGATCACAAACATTCAGCCCATAAGAGAGAGCTACTGCTCAAAGAACTGGAATGGGTGCTGGTAGGCTAAAGTACGCTGTCCACACAACCCAGGAAACATGTCAGTGTGACCAGTTATCACTCTGCGAGTGCAGCGTTTCAGGTCAACCATAGGTGAGAGATGAACATGTTCAATAGCTTTACTAGTTGGAAGGACAGGATTTAATATGAATCAATGACTTTCACAGCTTTGTGTAGCTGTAAGAAAAGGCAAGGAGGAAAAAAGGAACATCATGAAAACAGGATTGCCTTTTTGCCTGGGCAAGAGTTTTCTGGTGGCATTTGTTAAGAATCCAGTTTGTTGTTCCAGATGCAATACCTAATCTCTTCCACTGTTCAAAGCATCACATGAGTCAAAGATGGAGATAGAGATGGTGTTGGAGACAGAGTTGTTCCTGCAGAGAGATGGAGAGATCCAGAGGCAGAATGCACATCTATTTGTATCTGTCTGTCCAGTTTCCTTCTGGAAACAGGGTCCATGCCCTTGTGGTTGGGATAACCTAAATGAAAAGGCAGTTTGCCCACTGCTGAACCCCCCAACAACAAGAATAGTACCTGGAACTCAAAAAACATTAAAAAAAAATAAATTTATTATTTATTTATTTATTTTTGGTTGTGTTGGGTCGTTGCTGCGCACAGGCTTTCTCTAGTTGCAGCGAGCGGGGGCTACTCTTCATTGTGGTGTGCGGGCTTCTCATTGCGGTGGCTTCTCTTGTTGTGGAGCATGGGCTCTAGGCACGTGGGCTTCAGTAGTTGTGGCGCACGGGCTCAGTAATTGTGGTTCATGGGCTCCAGAGCGCAGGATCAGTAGTTGTGGGGCAAGGGCCTTGTTGCTCCTCAGCATGTGGGATCTTCCCGGACCAGGGATCGAACCCGTGTCCTCTGCATTGGCGGGCGGATTCCCAACGACTGCACTACCAGGGAAGTCCCTCAAAAAACATTTCTTAAATGGTTCCTGAACAAACACCCAGACTGACAACTAGTTGGACCACTGATTTTTACTTTTATTTCTTTTTCTTTTTTTCCCACTTATTAGAGTCTATTTTTTTGACTTTTTATTTTATATCGGCGTATAGTTGATTAACAATGTTGTGTTAGTTTCAGGTGTACAGCAAAGTGATTCAGTTATACATATACATGTATCTATCCTCTTCCAAATTCTTTTCCCATTCAGACTGTTACATAACCATTGATTAGATTCTAACAGGTTCCTTTAAACTGGGTATAATGCTTGCGTGGAAATTGAATCAGTACTGTTTTCCTGTTTAAGAGTGGGAAGAGATCTCTCTTGAACTGCTGGTCTCATATCTTAATAACTCTACATGGCTAGAGATTATGAACTTTCTCTCTTCTCTTCCACTTTTTCCTTTCTTCTTACATGACTAATGTTATGATAAAATGTGGATCACTGATTTTTAAATCACTCCTCTTTTGCTGTTCTGATGAATCTTAAACTCTATTATAAGGGTCCCACCTTAGAGCCCCTAGAACAAAGATTCTTGCTGCTGTAGTCCTTTCCACAAGTCTACTGACAGCTCTATTAGGGCTTGGTTCAGAAAATAATTACCCACTGTTCCCATCCCTCAGAAACACAAAGAAGTCAATTTGGCTGGTGTCATGGTCCTATTGGGCTGTGACACTCACATTGCCTTTTTTCCCCTCTTGAGTGAATCCCTCAATTAGCAAAATGCACCTCTTTGTCGCTGGATTTACATTTATTTTATGAGGTTTGCAGAAGATCTGATGTTGAATCCAGCCTCTGAACAGTGACACTGAATTAAATCTCAGAGACAGAGCTCTGGGTGAATTAGAAAAGAATAGCTTTATTGCTTTGCCAGGCAAAGGGGGCCACAGCTTGCTAACGCCCTCAAAACAATGCGTTCTGACCTGGAAGTGGTAGTGAGGACTTTTATAGCAACGGTTCAAAGAGGGCGTGGTCAGCTCGTGGACCTTCTTCTGATTGGTTGGTGGTGAGGTAAGCGGGAGCCGGCATCGTCAACCTTCTGGTTCCAAACGGTCTGGGGTCTAGATGTTGTGGGCAGCATACAGTTAACTTCTTCCACCTGGAGGGGGTTTCAATATCTGCAAAATGGCTCAAAGATACTGTTCTGTGCATCCCTTGAGGGGGAGCCAGGACCTGCCCCAAGGTCCTGTCTCGTGACTGCTCCTCCCTGGTCTCCGCATCCCCTCCCTCCCCTGATTAGCAACTGTTTGAACCTGCCCTTTGGAACTCAGGGAAGGTCATGGAGGCTGAATGAAGCCTATTTCCTGTAATCAAGAAATGGGGACACAGAAAGGCTTTTGTGCCCAGGAGCCCCACAGGATCCTCCTTTGTTTCAGACCCGCAAAGCTGAACTGGTTTAGTCCCTGCCCAATTACGCCAGGGGGCTGCCTGTCTGGCCCCCTGTGCCCAACAGGCCAGCCTTCCTCTGTTCCTTGGTCTCTGGGTCTAGTGTGTTCTATTATGGCCACAAAGATGGGGTCGAGCCATCAGCTGAGGGTGAGGGAGCCCAATCATCTTCCCAGGTGAGCTGAAATTGAGGTCAGGTCTGCACATGAGATGGAGAATTAGACAGAGTCCCAGCTGCTGCAGGAAACAGCTGCTGGGTTATGCGGTGGCTTGAAGTGTGGGCAGCTCCCCAAGGTATGGAAGGGGCCCTGGAGTCCTGCTGACCAGGGCCAACAGCCCTGTTCCATCCCAGCCAACAGCCCCGACCGACCTAGCAATTCTCCTCCTTAAAGGCAGATTTTTTTCCCCTCTCTGTGGTCATTTTGCTCGTCGGAGCGGTTCTGCTTTTGTGATGCAAAACGGTTCTCCGCTGCCAAATCTAGTCCCCGTAAATTCCTTCCAACCAATTTAAGAAATGAAATGAGAATCAAAACAAGGGGAGGAAGAAATGTTTCACGGGAGAAGAGAACAAAACACAAGCATAAACGTGTTTTCCTGGCTGTGTGTGAAGTGGGTGAGACCCTCCTCTCAGTCATTTGAATCCAAACAACACCTCGCTTTCAAGCCCACATTAGTCAGAGTCTGACGAGCCGCTGCACTGTGTCTGTTACATGAAGGCGCTGGGTGTTTGGGAAGGAAAGCATCTTCCCATCACCCACCATCCCTGAAATAAGAAAGATGGGTTTGAGAGGAGATTCCAAAGCCGCAAGAAGCTACTGCAGAAGGGGTCAGTAGCAGCACATGTAGACAAGCTAAATCACTCTAGAAAGGAAAGGGGCTGGAAAGACAAAGCTTTGTGTGAGATGGTCCGAGCGTAATGGTGTCTTTTGTTATATTAATGAGGTGGCTTTTGGAAAGTACCGAAGGCGAGAGGGGGCAGGGCGGGGGGACTCGTTGCCTGTGGAGCTCCCTGTGATTAGACGGATGGAACTTTCAGTCTCACCCCCCGACCTCTGGGAAGGGAAGAGGGGCTGGAGGCTGCATCGGTACCAATGACCAATGATCTAATCAATCATGCCTATGTAATAAAGCCTCCATAAAACCCCAAAAAGAACCCCAAAGGGGTGCAGAGAGCTTCCAAGTTCTTGAACACCTGTTGATTTGGGGAGAGGCGCCCAGAGCTTGGAAACTCCATACCCTTTCCCTATGCCTCGCCCTGTGCATCTCTTCAAACTGGCTATTCCTGAGTTATAGCCTTTTCATCTAGCAAGTAAAATGGTTCTCTGAATTCTGTGAGCCGCCCTAACATATTAATCAAACCCAAGAAGGAGGTCGAGGAAACCTCGAATGGATAACCTGTTGGTGAGAAACACAGGTGACAGCCTGGACTTGCGATTGGCATCTGAAGTTGGGGGGAGGGGAGGTGGTTTCCTAGAACTGAGCCCTCAACCTGTGGGTCTGATGCTGTCTCCTAGTGGATAGTGTCAGAACGTAGTTGCATTGTGGGATACCCAGCTGGTGTCTTGAGAATTGCTCGGTGATGGGGAAAAACCCACACATTGTAATTGGTGTCAGAATCAGACCTTCTATTATTAAGAAAAGGACACCTAGGACATTTTAAAGTGGAGTTTCCAGAAGACAGAATGAAGAATTTCAGTCATTAGAGATTTCCTAGGAATTGCACTTACGAGTTTGGGGATGGTGGGAAGAGGTTCCAAAGGGTCTTGGCTGGAGGATGGGGGTGGGAAGACCAAAAAAATATCTCGCCTCATGTCTCATTCTTCTATTTCTCTTTCCTCTGCAGTTTTAAAGAAACCACACTCTGAAGAGAAAGACAATTCAGAGATTAAAACTCAATTTACATGCATTTCCTTTGGGGGGAGGAAGGTGGAAATCCAAACCCAACTGGAAATCATGCGGGAGACCTTACCTGTCAGTATTCTAATAAAAAGACATGGAACTCAAGACAGAAACACATACCAGAGTTTAATGACCAGCCAGCTTCTAGTTACTGGAATATTTCAACTCTGGCTGGAGATCCCACTTCCCTCCAAAACACTGAAGACTGAATAGGTAAATATATATGTATTTAAGTTCAAACAAATAAAATTTACTCTCATCTTTGATGAGTCTTGTTTCGGTTCGGGTTAATCCCATTTTTATTTCACTAGCACCACCATCTCTCCAAAGATTCCTATTCTTCTGTCACATTCAGGATAGAGAAAACAGATATTTTTCTCATCACATTTTGCCAAATCTCTCATTATTTTGAGAGAACTCCTGAAATAATTATCTCACTTCTCCCACCCAGGCCCCACCTTTCTGAAGGTTGCCTGATTGCCAATCATAGAGCAACTTCAAAATCATAATAATGAAACTATCCTTTTATAGTTTTCTTGGCGATTTTCAGTAGGGTCACTTTGAAATTTCACTTGTTCGGACAAAGCAAAACCAAGTACTACACAAAATTTTCCCCCCAAGTACGTGATCACAGTGGCATTTTTTTTTGAAAATACTACAGCACATGCAAGTTAATGGCGGGACCAGGGGACTCCAAGAAATCAACGAGCTGAAATACTGTCAGACAAATCGTGCGCAGATGTTAACTACGTACTCAATTATGGACAACACAAACAGCAGCCTCCTCTTGAGGTTATTAGTGACTGTAATGCTACTACCTTTAATTATGCCTCTGCTGTCTATTCCAGAACACTAACTCTTCAGAAAAGGAATGCATGGAAATTCTTTGTTAATCACCAGTGGGAGATGCACTTGCCCAAATAGTGGATGTAGTTTGTTAATGTGTTTACTTCCCAAGTCTTGAAATCTATTAAGAAACCTGCCTACAGGAAAACTGTCTGACAGCTAACACCAAATTCACCATAATGGTATTGGAAAGTTTTGTGGTTACCAATTACCAAGGGCAGAACCTTGCAAGAAAGGGTGGCGGGGTGGGGGGAGGGCAGAGGATGTCGAATCCATGAATCCATTGGCGGGGAGACTGTCTACTGAATACTTATTAAATGCATGTCTCTGTATCAGTGTTAGGGAACTAACAGTCGCTGGGGAAGGGGAATACAGCCACAGTAGGATGCTTTCACACCTGAATTCACATCTAAGACTCTTTTATCACTAGTTACATGGAAACAGATGGAGGTGAATAAATCAGTCAGTATTCTGCAGTAATTTTTGCAGTAATTTGCTGCAAAAATTACTGCAGTATTCTGCAGTAAGGTTTTGCAGTAATTTGCTGCTCAGAAATAGTAACTGGAACACAGAGGGGGAAGGGCCTGGGGTTGTTTTGGAGAACTTCGTAATATATGCTCACTTCTCAGGCCAGTAGATTATAAGCTCAAAATGACAATATTGTAGAGGGAGAGGTAGGAAACACGTTTAAACATTTTTTAACACTTTAAAAGATTCTGAGTGCATTAGCGGAAATTTGAATATGGGCTGAATATTAGAAGATATCATGAAATTAAAATTATTTTGGTAAAGGGTGATAATTTCATGTATTATGTTTAGGCTGGACGAAATCCATCATTATTCTTAGGAGATGCCTGTTTAAGGATTAAGAGGTGAAGCAGCCTGCGTCCTGATGTCTGCAGCTTTTACTTTCAAGTGGCTCAAAATCGGCAACAAAATTTAGAGAGAAAAGAAAAAGAGAGAGAGAGAGAGAGAGATGGAAAGAGGGAGGGAGAGAGGTGAAAGCAAATCTGGTAAAATGTCAACAATCCTTGACTCTAGATAGGGGGTATTTGGGATGAAAATAAAAAGGGGAGGAGATAAAAAGTGAGAGAGAAGGAAAACTTTCAATTTACCTTTTATAGAATCGTGAGAAGCAAAACAATGAAAAAGATTGTGGAATAGAAGGGAAGACTAAAGACTGATGGAATTCCTGTTCCTGATCCCATAAGCTGATCAGTTTATTTGGGATCAAGATGACAGGCTTATATTAGTTATATTGATAGCACCGGGAATTTAGCAACGTAGACAATTAGTTCAATAGCAGTGATCAAAACAAGGGCAGGACTTTCTCCTCTCACGATTACGCAACTGCAAATTGGAATGCCTACGGGGTCTAGGAAAATACCAAAATTGAGGGAACCCAGAATGTTTAGATGATAATAAATGAAGGCTGATGTTCTGTCTCCAGGGGCAGCCTGCACACAGCTCCAGTCCATTGTTGTCATTCAGAGACAGGAGCCAAGTGTGGTCTGATCTTCCAATGTTTTTTTAGAAGCCAGAGATCGGAATTATTATGAGAGAACTTACAATTTTTTTGACATTACAATACTTTATTGATAAATTGAAAGTAGAGCTAAAGCATGAGTATGGACTCAGCAGATGAAGTTTTTTTTGCCTTCCTAAATATTTAAAAAAATTTTATTGGATTATTGTTGATTTACAATGTTGTGCTAGTTTCAGGTGTACAGCAAAGTGATTCAGTGTGTGTGTATATATATATATATATATACTCATTATTTTTCAGATTCTTTTCTCATATAGGTTATCACAGAATATTGAGTAGAGTTCCCTGTGCTATACAGAAGGTTCTTGTTGGTTATTAATTTTATATATACTAGAGTGTGTATGTTAATCCCAAGCTCCTGACTTATACTTCCCCCAACCTTTCCCCTTTGGTAACTGTAAGGTTGTTTTTGATATCTGTAAGTCTGTGTTTTGTAAATAAGTTCAGTTGTATCATTTTTTTAAAAATAGATTCCACATAAAAGTGATATCATATGGTATTTGTCTTTCTCTGTCTTACTTCACTCCGTATGACAATCTCTAGGTCCATCCATGTTGCTGCAAATGGCATTATTTTGTTCTTTTTATGGCTGAGTAGTATTCCATCGTATACATGTACCACCTCTTCTTTATCCATTCCTCTGTCGATGGACATTTAGGTTGCTTCCATGTCTTGGCTATTGTGAATGGTGCTGCTGTGAACATAGGGGTGCATGGATCTTTGCAATAGCTTATAATTTTTAAATGCTGAAGATGAAATTACAAACGTAAAAGTACAGTGCAGGTCAAATGAACTTCTTCTCCATGTCTTATTCAGTTTGGGACGCAGCTAAAGTAAAACCTGTCTAGGCTGACAGGGTGGCTGGCTTGGGGTAGCATCCTGCTGTGCTCTCATTATGTTATCTTCCGCCCTGAGGGTGAGAAGGAGCACGGCTACACTTTCCCGAAGCAAAGTCCCCTGTATACAGGTCCAGGGACTCTCCTTCGTTCCATAACACCTTCCCGCCAAATGTCCAGGACCTCCTCTGAGGGCATGTCACATCCTGGACCTTTGAAGGGCAAGTTCCCCCACGGTGTAAATGGATCCGAGTCTTGGGGACAGACAGGTATCATTGTTGAGTGGTGGGTGAGTGATGGACGGAAGGAAGGACGCCGAGGGTGAACACTGCTGTGGGTGCCTGATGGAGACCAGCTTACCTGAGGATGCTCTTTCTAGGTCTGTCTGAGAGGAGGTTTGGACTCATAACTCTGTCTCTCTTGTCACCTCTCTTTGCTCCCTTCTATCCCAGGAAAACATGGTCTATCATAGAACGAACTCTGGATGTAATGCATTGTGTCCATTTTATACTCCGACTCCCCTCAGAGCCCAGGTTCTAAAGTTCAAATTTTTTTTTTTCTGCTGCAACACCAGCTGCATAAACCCCCAACCAAAGACCAAGGTCGAGAAGGAAGAAAACACCATGAAGAAAAAAAAAAACACATTAAACATATCATCCTATATCTTATATTGTATAAACATGAACAGAACAGATAAAGGGAACAAGGGAGTTTGAAAAAGAGAAATATAGAGGAGAGGTTCATAAAAGTCTTAAAGTGAATCCAGAGAAGAGATTAGTCCACAGAAAGACTCCCTGTGATTACTACTTTGGAAAGGGCTATCACATTACCTCCAAGCTTCCTGGAATCTACATGAGGTCAGGTTCAGGTCAATGCTACTGTCTTTTCTGGATAGAAGTCAGGTTGCAAGCAGGTTGCTGAGTGAAACTCTAGGGATGTAGGATTGGATCATGGTTGTAACTTGCTGAATGCTGCCCTTTTTGTTGTTGTGTTGTTTTTCTCTGCTTGGAGAGGAAGGGATGGTGGCCACAATGGTCGTAACCAGGAGTCCGGAGATGAGAGATGGCTTGGTCTCCCTCACCATCTGCTGCAGTTGGGGAGGGAAGGCGCCCGGGCAGGGGTATGGAGCCATTAGGTATATGGGATGTCTCAGTTCGGTGTCCCAACAAGTTCAGCCCTAGACTCTTATCAATCAACTTCGTGATTGGTATTTGGTGGCTTTGTCCTCTACGAGAACGTGCAGGGCAACAACCGTTAATTTGTGCGATACTGGCGGATCTGATCTACAGGTAGGAGTGGCCCTGCTTGATCATACATGAAAGCGGCAAGGTTGCCATGCAGTTAGCCCTTCGCTCATGGTGCCGGAGTCAACGCAACCCTGACTTACATTCACAAACCACACAGCTGGTTTCCATGTTCATTTTCAAGTTCTAGCGCTGGCCCGATCATTACAAGATTTTCTTCTCTCTAGGAAACTGCAGACGCGGGCTAGGAAGAGACCTGCCTCTGTGCCTTTCTGACGCCGAGCTTATGGTTACATTTCTCATTAAGCATTTATAAATGTACCTTATGAATTATTAGTTTTAAAAAGAGACACTAGGTTCCATGAAGATAAATACATAGATATTATTTCTCTTCCATGTTTCATTATGGGTGAAGCAGAGGGTGTGGGCAGCCATGTTGGTGAAGGGAGGGTACGGGTGGCCATGTGGTGAGGGGGAGGGTGTGGGCGGCCATGTTGGTGAGGGGACGATTTGGGTTAACATTTGCAATGTCTTAATCACATTGGGCTCACATCTCACTACCTCCTCTGCCCCCTTTCTCCTTTTCTTACTTGAGACGAAGCTGCTGATGTAGCAGTCTCTTTGCTTTAATCATCCTTTTGAGAGAGGAGCATTAGGAGGGGCCTGGAGGTACCGTAGTAAAGGTCGTCCAAATGATGATAAAAAGCTCTACAGAAATCGTAAAGCTCCCAGGGCACAGGAAGTACCAAGCGCTCTCTCGCTGAAGGGACTAATAAACCAGTAAATGGCTGACCCTGGCCTCCTCTCTCCAGCCTGTTTGTTGCACAGATAAAGGAGGAGTTTTGATATTTGCAGCAACAGGTGGCAAACTGCAGCCTAACGGGGCCAGGACAGAGGCTGTGTAGGGCGTCGTGGTCTGTGACACTTAGTGGCTCTACCACGCTTTAAGGAGAGAAAGCCAGCAAACAAAGTTCCTTCTGAGACAGGAGTCAGCAGACTTTCTCAGGAAAGGGCCAGAAAGTACACGTTTAGGCTTTAAAGGCCATACAGGCTCTGCCACAACTACTGCGGCTGCTGTAGCACAAGGACAGCCATAGGTATCAGGTAAATGTGCGTGGCTGGGTTCCAATAAAACTTTATTTACAAATACAGGCAGGGGCCCTGCTGCAGTCTGTTCATAGGTTACTGATTCCTGTTCTGAGGCACCACTAACTTCAAGATGTTTTAGGGAAGCAAAATGTATATTACCAGGTCTCAACCAGCTGGGCTATATTGTATGAAGGGTAGACAATTATTGTCTTTTTTTAATAAAAATGTATTTACTATTTATTTATTTATTTATTTATGGCTGCATTCGGTCTTCACTGCTATGAGCAAGCTTTCTCTAGTTGTGGCGAGCGGGGGCTACTCTTGTTTGCAGTGTGTGGCCTTATTGCCGCGGCTTCTCTTGTTGCAGAGCATGGGCTCTAGGCATACGGGCTTCAGTAGTGGTGGCTCACGGGCTCAGTAGTTGTGGCTCGTGGGCTCAGTAGTTGTGGCACACAGGCTTAGTTACTCCACGGCATGTGGGATCTTCCTGGACCAGGGCTCGAATCCGTGTCCCCTGCATTGGCAGGCAGAGATTCTTAACCACTGTGCCACCAGGGAAGTCCCAATTATTGTCCTTTTATATCAATTATTGGCCACTAATTCCTTTTTTTTTTTTCTTTTGCGGTACGCGGGCCTCTCACTGTTGTGGCCTCTCCCGTTGCGGAGCACAGGCTCCGGACGCGCAGGCTCAGCGGCCACGGCTCACGGGCCCAGTCGCTCCGCGGCATGTGGGATCTTCCCGGACCGGGGCACGAACCCGTGTCCCCTGCATCGGCAGGCGGACTCTCAACCACTGCGCCACCAGGGAAGCCCACTAATTCCTATTTTGAATGGGCTCATGATGTCGAAGTCTCTAGGGGAAAAAAAAATTGTAAATTGTTGATTTTCATCACCAATACAAAACCAGATAAGGTCATCAGAATCACAGAGTAGAAAGGTCAGCAATCCAAAAGACTTGAGCCTACATCCTGGTTGTAGAGGGTGGGAACCTCAGACTTTCCAAGTGTTGTTCAGGTACAAGCTGTCCTCCAAATTTCAATGCCTCCATCCTCCTAGGCAGGGTTGCACCCAGCCTGGCTGCTGAAAATAATCTCACTATGACAAACAAGAAATCCTCAGTGGAAGGCAGCCTAGAAGATAGAAGTATAGCTTTTTTGTGTGTTTTTTTCTTCTTTTATAAAATTAGTCAGCCATGTGCCTGTGTGTGTCACGCCATAAGATAGCAATTTATGGGAGAAAAAATGTCACTTTTCATAATTCAGAGGCTAGAATGATTGCACTGCTCCTCCAAAACATGAATATTCCCAACCATTATACAAGCATAATGGCATTTGACAGATGCACGGGAAACACCATGGAACCAAAGAGTCATTTGTCACTGCTGGCATTTCAATTGTCAGAGTCTGGGAGTTCTGCTGGACCTGAACATTTTGCTTCCGATTAGAAACAATGAAATGAAAAGTGCTGTGTTAAAAGAAGTACACGAACCCATAGAAATGTACAAGTATCCTACTTTTTCAAAAATCTACAAGGAAAACCCACATGTGCGTGTAGGATGGTTCCAGTTCGGAGTTTGGATTCTGAAGCCATTTCAAGCATTGTTCTTGGTGAGCACCTGGCTCCTTTTTGGGTTAGGCTATGGCCACCAAGGAGTCCAGGAGAGACCCCTTTATAGGCAGGAGACTGATCCTGGGATGTGGGGCTGGAAAGAGCCCTAGTATATCTGTACAGACACTCGGAAAATGGAGGATGGGTGCAAGGAGGAGGAGGAGGCAGCACCTCCAAAGGAGGTATCACCAAAAGGGTCTTTCCATTGACTATTTCTGTGACCCAGAGAAATTCACTGTGTCTTCATTTTCTCACCTTGGAGGCAGAGGATGTGAAAGGGTTTGAAATTTTCAATGGGATAGATGGATCTACGGGATCAGAATTACCCTCATTGTCCTGTGGGACCTAAGAGGAGTGTGTGGAGTGGGGTGGAGGGGTGTCTGGAGCACTTGGTGATGGTCAGTGTGACACTAGCAACAGGCTGGGAGCTGAGATGCATCATCACCCCTTTCATCATCATCTCCATCATCACCTTCTCCATCGTTAACACCATCACCATCATCCTCATCATCTCCATCATCACCTTCTCCATCACCATCACCATCATCACCATCACCACCATCATCACCATCTTCATCTTCATCATCACCCTCAAGGGAGAGAAAGGAGAAAATAGTGAAGCCCAGTTAGAAACTATTGAAGCCCAACAGGAACCCAAAGACCAGTTCCAGCTCACAAACATTTTATTTGTTCCATGTAATGTGGCCACCCTATATTTAAAAAAAAAAATAACGCAACATTTTAAAGCTGAGATTTTTCACATAAAAGCCATAAGTTCTCTTAAAATGGGAAGACTGAACCACCTTGGGCTCTTCCACTGGGAACAATTGACTACAACTGAGAAGTCATTGCCTTCTTTAGAAGAGACATACTCTTTCTAATGCGCCACTGTCCTCACCACTCTCTATTACCTAAAGACCGGCAGCTTTAATAATTTATATTACCTGATCTGTTCTTGCAGGTATATGAGTTTGCTGCTCCTACATTTCAAAATGATTTGATTTAGATTTTTTTCCTAATTTGCCAATTTCTCCTTTGAATGGGTGAGTGCTAGACACACAAATGGTACTTTTGTGCCTGAATATGCTGTTCAGGACCACACACGTGCATATCAGGCAGATGTTTGCATCCACGTACATACATCGGGGATTGTCATGGCTTTCCTTTCAACCCACGGGTCTTTGTGGAAGGCAGGCAATATGGGATGGACGAAATCAATTATTCCTCCTGTGAGGATGTTTGTGCCTTTGAACTTTTGGCTACTCCACTGGTTTCACAGGTGGAAAAATCTCATCCTGGGGCCACTGAGAAATCCAGATGCCAGCGCTGGACTCTAGAGTTGAGAGCTTTAGCCAAACTGTTGATTACCCATAAGGCACAGCAGCTGATTTAACTTGTCTGTTGGCTGAAAGTATTGGATGGTTAGATGCTGTGACATACAGTCTGAGTCTGCACCCAGGGGACAAAAACCAACCAGGCAGCTGTCGCAAAGGCAGGGGGCTGGGAAATGTAAAGGGTGCTTGGACAGCTGACAAAACTCACAGGGAAATATGGGCCAAGTCACTTTGTCTCTGCTTATCTGTTAAGTGAAAACATTGTCCCAATCAAAGGTTCTTACCTGAGAATGTACATCAAAATGACCCCTTTTCAAAATCTAAATCCAAGTAGTCGTCAGGATGGAGTCATTGTGTTTTTGATTTCAAAACACTTCCTCAGGACTTCCCTGGTGGCGCAGCGGTTGAGAGTCCGCCTGCCAATGCAGGGGACACGGGTTCGAGCCCCGGCCCGGGAAGATCCCACATGCCGTGGAACAGCTAAGCCCATGCACCACAACTACTGAGCCTGCGCTCTAGAGCCCGCGAGCTGCAACTACTGAGTCCACGTGCCACAACTACTGAAGCCTGCATGCCTAGAGCCCATGCTCCACAACGAGAGAAGCCACCGCAATGAGAAGCCCGTGCACTGCAACGAAGAGTAGCCCCGGCTCGCCGGAACTAGAGAAAACCCGCGCAGAGCGATGAAGACCCCATGCAGCCAAAAACATATAAATAAATTTAGAAAAACAAACAAACACTTCCTCAGTGATTCTCAGGCACAATCAAGGTTGAGAAGAATTGAACTAGGTGATTTCTCAACCTTCTTCCATCTCTTAGGTTCTTTAACTCTGTGCTTTTCTTTTTTAATCTACAGGTAGAAAAACACAGAGAGAAGACTGATGGCTCTGCCACTCCTTTGCCATCAGATTCCCAGAAGACTGAGGTCTTAGGATTCTGTGTCCCTTCCTAGTAGAATCTTATCCAGATTCCATGTCAGATCCTCTAATAGTCGTTCTCCTGACCTCATATGCTGCTTGATTCACCAAAGCTCTACCCAGTGTCCTTACAGCAGAATCCTACCTGGAAAACCAGTCCCCCCAACACCTACAGTCTTTCATGAGACCTTAAATGAATCGACTTCCCTCTCTCCCTTTGAAGAGTTTCATAGTTATCAATATGCACTTAACCCTCTATATCTAAAATATTAGAATGTCAATAATGCCTTGTTAAATAAAACACACAGAGAACTTTCTTATTATGTCAAGGTTCGTAAAACTTTACTTGAGGGCTTCCCTGGTGGCGCAGTGGTTGGGAGTCCGCCTGCCGATGCAGGGGACGCGGGTTCGTGCCCCGGTCCGGGAAGATCCCACGTGCCGCGGAGCGGCTGGGTCCGTGAGCCATGGCCACTGGGCCTGCGCGTCCGGAGCCTGTGCTCCGCAACGGGAGAGGCCGCAACAGTGAGAGGCCCGCGTACCGCAAAAACAAAAAACAAAAAACAAAAAAAAACAACAACAAAACTTGAATTGTTAGATCACTGGCACAAAATGACAAAGGAGACTGTGCTGAGTCAAAAGAAAATGGCAAGTTTTTTTAATTGACCTGAAACTTTCTTTTTTCCTTTTTTGAAGGAGTTTGGCCTATTCTCTTCAACGTTTTCTTTCATTAAATTAAACTATAGGGACAAAATAATGACCAAAATGAAAAACATGATACGATGAGAGTTAGGAAGGGGATACACAGGCTGATTTAGGACTGTTTAATAAGAGGACTTGTCTGGTCTCTGGCTTCTAGGACACACTCTCTGAAAAATCTAATGTGAGAATTAATGATGAGAAGTTGACAAGGAGAAAGGCGAGGCTTGGGTGGGATAGAACAGAGGCTGTTTGCCTGTTTGAGCTCAGCCCCGTTCCTACTCTCCTGTGCTCTGCTACACTGTAGGGAGCTAAGAGTCTGAAAACTACATTTCCAGACTTCCATACCAGCCACTTCCTGTTAGGTTCTGCCAGTGAGAGGTAGTGATGGGAGACTACATAGTAGGAGGAAGAGAAAAACGATTCTCCTTCTGCTTCTTTTCTGCTGCATCTAGAGACAGTACAATAGTGGCATTACAGCCCTGGTCCAGAGAATGTCTCTTGAGATGGGACTTTGAGGGAGCCTGGTAAGCATTGTCCAGCATGACCCCTTTGTTTGTTTGTTTTGCGGTCCGCGGGCCTCTCACTGTCGTGGCCGAGAGGCCTTGCGGAGCACAGGCTCCGGACGCGCAGGCTCAGCGGCCATGGCTCACGGGCCCAGCCGCTCCGCGGCATGTGGGATCTTCCCAGACCGGGGCACGAACCCGCGTCCCCTGCATCGGCAGGCGGACTCTCAACCACTGCGCCACCAGGGAAGCCCCGCCCCCAGTATGATCCCTTTGAATGCTGATTTTATAAGTATCTGAAACAACACTCAAGGCACAAGTGGACATTTTCAAATCAACGATTAGAGAAAGCTCAATTCCCAGGACCAACCCTCCCACACATTCTATTCTCCTATGTTTGGTTCATTCTGTAGAGCAAAAAAGGAGATATTTCCTGATAGATATCTCAAAATGAAAAAAAAAAGTATGACTTATATGGACTGGAAATAGCAGATGTGCGTGGAAGAGCTGTTTGGATGGAGAAAAAAAGAGTTAATTTGCCTTGGAATAACTAAAGTTGTAAGATATTAATCATAGAAACAGTTGATTCCATGTGGAGTGGCAGGACATCATTCTTCTCTATGTGTTTTTCTACCTGTAGATTAAAAAAGAAAACCGCAGAGTTAAAGAACGTAAGAGATGGAAGAAGTTTTAGAAATCACCTAGTTTAACTTTTCTATTTGTCCGTAATGATGGAGAGGTGTTTAGTCTATAGAATCTTAGTTCTCCCCCTCCTTCTCATCTGTCATTTCGACACAGGTAATCTTTTGGCTGAAAAACATGGGTAGCCAGCAAATAGACGTGTTTATTATTCAAGGGATCTAGGTAACTCTAGAACAAGGACATGTTGGAGGCAACAGAGATGCAGCTGCGTCTCAGAGAAACTGGACTCGAGGACTTGAATCCTGCGGGGAGATTTAGTTTTTGCTGTTGTTGCTTTTCCTTATCTCTATTTTGCGAGCTACGTGTCAGCTCTCTTTGTCGTTCCTTCTGCATACCCAATTTCTCCACTCTCTGAGTCCCTTTCCTTCATCTACTGAAAGGTAAAATAAAACAACACACATGACTGATGTGTGGATTCAACGTGATAACATATGCACAGAGCCAGGCACACAGCAGATGCTCAATAAATGGAACTTGAATTATAAATCTCTTTAATTAATTTATTATTATGTATTATTATTATTACTATTATTTATTGGGGGGGGCTATGCTGAGCGGCTTGTGGGATCTTAGTTCCCCAACCAGGGATTGGAACCCAGGTCTTCGGCAGTGAAAGCGCAGAGTCCTAACCACCGGCCCACCAGGGAATTCCCATAAATCTCTTTTTTAAAAATGGAATCATTGTTAGAATTATTTTAGTGACAAGGACTGAAAACAGTTCAAACCTCTTTAGAGCTCAGCTAATTGAAAACTCAGTGGATAGATATATTGGTGTCCAGAGCCACTTGATCTAGGGGCCCCAACAATGTCCCCAGAACTCAGTTTTTCTACGTATCATAGCTCTCTTGTCCCCGTACGGGCTTCATCCTAAGATTCCACGTGGCGGCAAGATGAGAGCCAGCAGCTCAAAACCAAAGCCATCCAGGTCAAGTCTGGAGAGAGGTGTGTGGGTGCTGAGGGGTATGAGTGTGTGTTTCTTTTTCAGTAGTACCGAAAATACCTCAAAACCAAAACCAAATAATTTCATTCAGTGCCGTAGGTTCTAATTTATTGCATTGCTTATCCCTGAACCAATCGCTATCCTCGGGGGAGTGTGATTATCTGATTGATCAGATCTGAGTCACATGAGGAGCCCTGGAACAGTGGGTGGGGGGTCAACTCAACCCAGTGCACCTGTACTGAGTGTGAGAGAAGAAAGGGTGAGTTCCAAAGAGGTAAGTCAAATCCCTCTTCTCTGGAGAAGAGGAATTGAATGGTGGGAAGCCAAACATCGATTATCTGCTCTAATCAACCCTCCACAAAACGCACCACAACAGAGAGAGTTATGTGGATACACATTTTTGTCTGCTTAACAATCCCCTCTCTCTACAGACAGTAACTAAGCCACGCCAATAATGCTGCTCCCACAAACTTTTAATTTTAAAAGGAAGGAAATCCAGTTCCTTTGTCTTGGGATGACTAAAGCTGTAAGATATTTGTCATAGAAACAGTTGATATCCATGTGAGAAACTGGGTATTCAGGAATAACGACAAAGAGGGCTGACACATAGCTCACACAGCAGAGACAGGGAAAAGCAACGACAACAAAAAGAAATCTCCCCGCAGGATTCAAATCCTCGAGTCCAGTTTCTCTGAGACGCAGCTGCATCTCTGTTGCTTCCATCACATCCTTGTTCTAGAGATGTCTCTTTCCCTTGAACAATAAACACGTGTATTTGCGGGTTATCCATGTTTTTCAACCAAGAGATTCCCTGTGTCTAAATGAGAGGTGAGAAGGAGGGATAGGACTAAGCTTTTATAGCATAAACACTTCTCCTTCATTACGAACAAATAGAATTGTTATCACTAGCTTCTGCCTTCTGATCCATGTTCACAAAAAGATCGATAAACGCAGGTCACCGTGGATCATCTGGAGGCGGTTTGATTTGAATCTTAACCCAGTTTGGAGTTCATGCCATAAACTTCCGCGTCTTTAACTCAACCTGTGGGAAAATATATTCAGCACACTCTTCGCTAAGCTTCTCTTTGTAAAAAAAAATATTCTCCGTTCAGATGGTGGACATACCTCTAATATATTTTTCCTGTTCATTCATTTCAAAATTTAGAGACAGGAGAAATCACGCTTATGGTGAACATTTCTAAGAGTCTGACAAGAGCACACAGTTGAATAACAATCACCAGAAACAGAACACAGGCGTTCCATCATTTCCCTTGTGCTGCCCATTTAAAATCAATTCCTCTCCATCCCCTGGCAAACTCTGATTTTTGTTTTTTAACGTGGCTATGCATTTTCCTTTCCCAGAAGGTCATATAAATGGAATTCTAAGGACGGTAGCTTGTTTCACCCTAGCACCTTTCACCTTCACCATGCATTTGAAATGTATAGGATTATTGGGCATATCAGTTCATTCTTTTTATAACTGAGTAGTATTCCACGGCACAGATGCATCAGGGTTAGTTTACCCACCCATTAGCTGAAGAACGTGAACGTGGAAATAGGAGGCAGATGGATCATTCTGGGGGGATGCTAGCAGCACAGCCTGAGTCTGAGTTCACACGGAACCACGCACCACAGCTGTGGCTGGATTCGGAAGTGGGCTGGGGGCTGTGAAACGGACACCGGCGGCTGGCGCGACGCTGGGGCAGGCAGTGCTGGTTTCCTACCCTATATCCATCCCTCTCCCCTTTCTTTCTCCCTGCCAGAGCCTGCCAGATACTCGGTAAGAAGGTCAAGTCACTCACAACGTCTCCCATTTACTTGTTTCCCCCGTCTTGGACCTTAGTTGGCCACCGCTGCTCATTCATTTCCTCCAAGGCTACTTATTAATTGGAATGTGCGTAAAGCATTACTGGAGACTCTGGGGGCAAAACAGTGACCAAGAGAGTTTGGGGGTCTGCCCGCTCGATCACACAGGCCAGAGCATTAGGGACATGTAACCAAGCAAGAGGTCGCGACGGTGGGCTCTACGAGCTACTACGGGGCATACAGACATCACAGGACCACCTGTCCTTGCCAGTGACACAGGTACGAGGGAAAGACGTTTAAGCTGAGAACTGCAAAACGAAAATAGAGTTTCCCAGGGAAGAGGGTACGGGCCCTGAGGGCCCCTGGCCCACTGCCTCCAAACATCCTTTGTTTCCAGAGAGAAACCAAAATGCTTTTAAGGGCGGCATTTCGGGAAGTTGGCGGCCCCATGTGCTGTGCTCTTTTGAGAAGCTGAGGAAGCACATTTTATTTCCACGTGAATGGTCTGACAACAATCCACCCAGCAATTCCTTTTTCTTAAAAACATCGTAACGGGGCTTCCCTGGTGGCGCAGTGGTTGAGAGCCCGCCTGCCGATGCAGGGGACACGGGTTCGTGCCCCGGTCCGGGCAGATCCCCCGTGCCGCGGAGCGGCTGGGCCCGTGAGCCATGGCCGCTGAGCCTGCGCGTCTGGAGCCTGTGCTCCGTAACGGAAGAGGCCACAGCAGTGAGAGGCCCGCGTACTGCAAAAAAAAAAAAAAAACCCACAACCAACATCGTAACGGAACTGAGCTCAGGTCGTCACGGAAACTCCCCTTGAAGTTTTAACACATTCCAGGCAGCAAGACAAGAATCAGAAACCGCCTTTGTCTGGTTCCCAACGTAGGATGGGCTGGGAGGGGATGATGGTACCCATGACCAGAAGGGCAGGTGTGCGGCTCTCCTGGGGCCACACCTGGAGAGAGGCCCCAAGTTGTCCGGAGACCAGCACTCCAGATCCTGAGACATCAGGAGGGTCCACCAGCTGCTACTGTCCAATGTGTGCACTGGCTCTGGGAAAAAAGCCCGGGCTGACTACTGCAAAGCCAGACTGGGAGATCATTTTCAGAGGCAATTAGGAAGCGAAAACCAAGTAGCTACGCAAGGGCATCATTTCTAGCGATGCCTTGGGACTGAAAATACTCTCGGGCGTATAAGAATCCAAGATAACGTGTCATCAGCCACCTAACCGGTACCTGGGGAGACTTCACACGTGCCCAAGCCTCCTGTAGACACCCTCCTCCCACCTTGCCAGGCTCGGAAACACAGAGCTCCAGATTACACTGCTTTGAAAGCCTTTCTGAGCACGCTCTTCATCCCTGCAGTTTGCTAAGCCCTTTTCTGTGGACCATTATCTCAACCTTGGCAGAGATCCTGTGACTTAGGTCATCACCAGGATGCCCAAACCCCCATTTGCCCCGGGGGTGGTCCCAAGTTTGCACCTGTTCTCCCAGTGTGATTATTAATAGCACTCCCTTTGCCTCTCAGAAGTGTTCCAGTTTGGAAGATAAATTGTATGTCATTCTAACTATTATCCCATTTTACATAGGAGAATATATGAGAATACAGAGCCCTGGGTTGTATCTAGGAAGCAATGCCCCAAGCTGACAGTGTGCTTTGGGTGGAGAAGTCTTTGGCTCCAGAAATGAGCACCGTCCACTCAGCATTTCCATCATCCTGGCCACGAGGGTGGCACATAAAGAGGACCAGCCCTGGACTGAAGCCAACCGAGGAAAATGGACCCAAGAGCATCAGAGGCTTCTGACACCTCTAGACAGCATCGTCTAGGTCATGAACCCCAGATCTTCGTGGTCAGGTGTGCCATTTAACCCGCCCTACCAGCTTGGTTGGGTTTCTGCATTCGAAAGTAGAAGAGTCAAGAACAATTCATTGATGGATACAGAGAGGACCAGGGGTCACATACTCCACCCCAGGCGCAGGGAAGCATCCTCTGCGAGCCACCACCTTTCAGCCTGTGGGCTGGGGACACTCGCCAGCCCCACGTTCCCCCCTGGTGTCCGTCCAGCCCCCACCCCGCATTGGTGCACTCGGGCTGCTGACTGGGACTTATTTCTAAGTGGGGGAGGAAGCGTGCAGACCCTCTCTGGCAGAAGCTGCGGTCTGAGCATCTCACCCTCCGTCCCCCCGCCCTCCTGCACACCGGCCTGCAGATAACATGGCAGCAGCATTTGACTTCCAAACACAGCCCAATCGGATCCCTTTCTTGAGGTAATAATGCTTCATTTTCTCCCTTTTTGTGGGAAGGAGATCATCTCCTACACCCTCCTTCCCAGCTAAACACATCATCAAAATTTAACTTCCTGCATCTGTGTGTGATAAATAGGGCTTTGCAGAAATGGGCTGCAAACCAATATTCATCTCCCTCTCCCCCACCCCAAAATAAAAGGACACCAGCCAATCATTTTCTTTTGAAGGGAAAAAAGGAAAGGTGATACAAACAAGGCACAGGAAACTCACGGTTGATCTGGACCCTCCAAGTCACAGGAAAGTGTGGGGAAAAAAGGGTGGTCATGAAGACCAATGATCAAGTGGCGAGGCAAGAGAAAATGAAGACTTTTTTTTTCCTGAACATCATTTAAATGAAGTAGACCGTCTCTATAAACTTTATATAATGACTCCATCAGCTCCTAGAACTATAGAAAGCCCCCCCAGTATCATTTCTTTAAACAGATCACCCACTTGATTTGATTTTTTGCTTCTTCTATAAAATCATTTATTTTACAGGATTGAAAACATATCAATCAGACCCACAGACATAGAAAACAAACTTACGGTTACCAAAGGGGAAAGGTGGGGGAGGGATAAATTAGGAGTTTGGGATTAACAGATACACACTACGATATCCAAAATAGATAAACAACAAGGACCTACTATATGTAGCACAGGGAACTATCTCAACTATCTGTACACCTGAAACTAACATAACATTGTAAATCAACTATACTTCAATTAAAAACAAAGGTAAATAAAAATAGCATATGATATTTGTCTTTCTCCATCTGACTGACTTAGTATGATAATGTCTAGGTCCATCCATGTTGCTACAAATGTCATTTTCATTCTTTTTCATGGCTGAATAATATTTCACTGTATCAATCAATGTGATACACCATATTAACAAACTGAAGGAGAAAAACCATATGATCATCTCAATAGATGCAGAGAAAGCTTTTGACAAAATTCAACACCAATTTATAATAAAAACCCTCCAGAAAGTAGGCATAGAGGGAACTTTCCTCAGCATAATAAAGGCCACATATGACAAATCCACAGCCAACATCGTCCTCAATGGTGAAAAACTGAAACCATTTCCACTAAGATCAGGAACAAGACAAGGTTGTCCACTCTTGCCACTATTATTCAACATAGTTTTGGAAGTTTTAGCCACAGCAATCAGAGAAGAAAAAGAAATTAAAGGAATCCAAATCGGAAAAGAAGAAGTAAAGCTGTCACTGTTTGCAGATGACATGATACTGTACATAGAGAATCCTAAAGAGGCTACCAGAAAACTACTAGAGCTAATCAATGAATTTGGTAAAGTAGCAGAATACAAAATTAATGCACAGACATCTCTTGCTTTCCTATACGCTAATGATGAAAATCTGAAAGTGAAATTAAGAAAACACTCCCATTTACCACTGCAACAAAAAGAATAAAATATCTAGGAATATATCTACCTAAGGAGACAAAAGACCTGTATGCAGAAAATTATAAGACACTGATGAAAGAAATTAAAGATGATACAAATAGATGGAGAGATATACCATGTTCTTGGATTGGAAGAACCAACATTGTGAAAATGACTCTACTACCCAATGCAATCTACAGATTCAATGCAATCCCTATCAAACTACCACTGGCATTTTCCACAAAACTAGAAGAAAAAATTTCACAATTTGTATGGAAACACAAAAGACCCCGAATAGCCAAAGCAATCTTGAGAACGAAAAATGGAGCTGGAGGAATCAGGCTCCCTGACTTCAGACTATACTACAAAGCTACAGTAATCAAGACAGTATGGTACTGGCACAAAAACAGAAATATAGATCAATGGAACAGCATAGAAAGCCCAGAGATAAACCCACACACATATGGTCACCTTATCTTTGATAAAGGAGGCAAGAATATACAGTGGAGAAAAGACAGCCTCTTCAATAAGTGGTGCTGGGAAAACTGGACAGCTACCTGTAAAAGAATGAAATTAGAACACTCCCTAACACCATACACGAAAATAAACTCAAAATGGATTAAAGACCTAAATGTAAGGCCAGACACTATAAAACGCTTAGAGGAAAACATAGGAAGAACACTCTATGACATAAATCACAGCAAGATCATTTTTGACCCACCTCCTAGAGAAATGGAAATAAAAACAAAAATAAACAAATGGGACCTAATGAAACTTCAAAGCTTTTGCATAGCAAAGGAAACCATAAACAAGACGAAAAGACAACCCTCAGAATGGGAGAAAATATTTGCAAATGAAGCAACTGACAAAGGATTAATCTCCAAAATTTATAAGCAGCTCATGCAGCTCCATATCAAAAAAACAAACAACCCAATCCAAAAATGGGCAGAAGACCTAAATAGGCATTTCTCCAAAGAGGATATACAGATTGCCAACAACACATGAAAGAATGCTCAACATCATTAATCATTAGAGAAATGCAAATCAAAACTACAATGAGATATCATCTCACATCAGTCAGAATGGCCATCATCAAAAAGTCTACAAACAATAAATGCTGGAGAGGGTGTGGAGAAAAGGAAACCCTCTTGCACTGTTGGTGGGAATGTAAATTGATGCAGCCACTGTGGAGAACAGTATGGAGGTTCCTTAAGAAACTAAAAATAGAACTACCATATAACCCAGCAATCCCGCTACTGGGCATATACCCTGAGCAAACCATAATTCAAAAAGAGTCATGTACCACAATGTTCATTGCAGCTCTATTTACAATAGCGAGGACATGGAATCAACCTAAGTGCCCATCAACAGAAGAATGGATAAAGAAGATGTGGCACGTATATACAATGGAATATTACTCAGCCATAAAAAGAAACGAAATTGAGTTATTTGTAGTGAGGTGGATGGACCTAGAGTCTGTCATACAGAATGAAGTAAGTCAGAAAGAGCAAAAAAAATACCGTATGCTAACACATGTATATGGAATAAAACAAAACAAAACAAAACAAAAAACAACGTTCTGAAGAACCTAGGGGCAAGATGGGAATAAAGACACAGACCTACTAGAGAATGGACTTGAGGATACGGGGAGGGAGAAGGGTAAGCTGGGACAAAGTGAGAGAGTGGCATGGACATATATACACTACCAAACATAAAATAGATGGCTAGTGGGAAGCAGCCGCATAGCACAGGGAGATACGTTCGGTGCTTTGTGACCACCTAGAGGGGTGGAATAGGGAGGGAGGGAGGGAGGGAGATGCAAGAGGGAAGAGATATGGGAACATATGTATATGTATAACTGATTTACTTTGTTATAAAGCAGAAACTAACACACCATTGTAAAGCAATTATACTCCAATAAAGATGTTAAAAAAAAAAAAAGAAAAAGAAAGGGCAAGCCCCAAAGTGCAACTACTTTCAAGATTTGGCTTTCATCACCTTGACCAAAGCAAGTCACACAGACAAGCCCAGTCAATATAGTGGAGGATTAACCAAGGGCATGGATACAGAGAGGTGTTGTTTATCATTGGTGATTAATATGACAATATAGCACTGTCCTCCCTCTGGTCCCTGTGATTCCTGTTCCTCCTATAGGCAAAATATACTAACTTCTCCCAAGACACCAAAAAAAAAAAAAAAATTCACTGTATTATATACGTACCACATCTTCCTTATCCATTCCTCTGTTGATGGACATTTAGGTTGCTTCCATGTCTCGGCTATTGTAAACAGTGCTGCAATGAATATTGGGGTGCATGTATCTTTTCGAATTATGTTTTCTCCAGATATATGCCCAGGAGTGGGATTGCCAGATCATATGGTAGCTCTATTTTTAGATTTTAAGGAAACTCCATACTGTTCTCCACAGTAGCTGCACCAACTTACATTCCCACCAACAGTGTAGGAGGGTTCCCTTCTCTCCACACCCTCTCCAGCATTTATTGCTTATAGACTTTTTGAAATACAAATGAACTTATTTACAAAACAGAAACAGGCTCACAGACTTCTAAAACAAACTTATGGTTACCAAAGGGAAAAGGTTGGGGGAGGGAAAAATTAGGAGTTTGGGATTAACAGATATACACTACTATATATAATATAGATAATCAACAAGGACCTACTGTATAGCACAGGGAATTCTACTCAATATTCTGTAATAACCCCATATGGGAAAAGAATCCAAAAATAGAATAGATACATGTATATATATAACTGAATCACTTTGCCATACACCTGAAACTAACACAACATTGTAAATCAAATATACTCCAATATAAAATGCAAAAAAGAAAAGAAAACATATCAACAAAGCATTGATCCAAGAGATGAAAGATGTCACCTCCCAGTTCTTCAAAATTGGTGCTATTTACTTATTGAAGAAATGCTGGTAAAAATTCCAAACAGTCCAGAAGCATAGAAAGAAAAAAAAAAAGAAAGGGACTCTCCCCTCCTCACTTCCGACACCTCCCCCCGTGTCCACCCCCACCTGATTTTTAAGGACTGTTTTATTAGGGGAATCTGGCTCCCATGGCAGTGAACACAGTAATGAAAGCTGAGTCCCGCTGCAGGATGTTTGCGGTCGCGGTGTCACGGGAGCTGATTCAGGAAGAGAAATATGATAGCCCTGGGTAGAAATGGCTAGATGTTAAAATCTCTCCTTCCCCTTCCAGTATGAGCCCAGCCGGCTGCCACTCCTCCCCGCTAGCCTCTGACACCATGGTCTTGCCAGTGAAGTAGGCCAGCACGTCTGGGGACTGTTTCTCCTCCACCTTCCCTCAGGGGCCTGCCGTCCAGGGCCACCCTTGGTCCCATTGCTGTGAATTACAAAGCAAACTCCGGCTGTGGGAAGCCATAGGGGCCTGCTTGTTACAGAGGTGAGTATGGCCATAGCCCATCAAGGTGCTGCCTCTTCCCCAACTACACACACCAGTGGTCCAAGCACAGGTGACTTTTCCTTCAGTCTCTAACAGTACATGCGCAATTTATTTTTAAAAATTCTAAACTTCTGCAAAAATCTTCTCCACGCAGGTGTGCTTAAAAGTGACACATCTTGTTACAAAACCACGAAGGTGTTTCTGCCTTAAGCAAGCAAAGTGGTAACGGCTCAAAGCTCTGTGTCCTCAAGCCTCAGGCTTCCCCTTGGGAATGTGACAGTATGCCCGTGTCAGGCAGGGATCTCCAGAGACATGCAACTAATAGGCTGTATCTATATAGATACATATGCACAGATAAAAACATATATAACATACACGTACATGTTACAAATAGAATACCTATATATACTATATATTATATATGGGATACATAGGCTATAATACGTAAATTATATAAAAAGGATATCAAAGAGATAGAGATAAAGACCAAAATCTATAGGGCAGGCCAGCAGGACGGAAACTCAGAATTTCTATGTTACAGTTTTGAGGCAGAGTTTCTTCTTCTCTGGGAAACCCCAGTTTTTGCTCATAAGGCCTTCGACTGACTAGGTGAGGCCCACCCAGAGGATGGAGGGTCATCTCCTTGACTTAAAGTCAACTGCGTAACTGTTAACCACATCTACAAAATGCCTGCACATCGAGACTAGCGTTTGACCAAACAACCAGGCACTATAGCCTGGCAAAGCTGACACGTCGAAGTAACCATCACAACTTGCCTCACAGCCTCGTGGGCTCCTTGGAACGGGTGTGGTGTGAGCCGCGTGAAGATTAACCAGCAGAGTCATGGGACTCTTTGCAGTGGGATTGGGGTGAGGAATGCAAGGCTGGACCAGGATTCACAGTGGGGAGTCCTCAACAGAAACCTCAGTCTTCCTTTGCATGGGACTGGGAAGGATACAGGTCATCAGAGCCTTCTAGACCTGGACAAATGGTCTTCGTGTCTTTGGTTCTTCAGAGCCTGAAGTAAGTTGCTTTGGGCTGGGGCTGGGAAGCAGCAGAACTGGGGAAGAAGTGGAGGAGAGAAGGAAGACGATGGTATCTTGACAAGGTCACTCCAAGGTCAGCTCAAAGTGGAGGAGCTTGGGAAAGAAGGCAGAGGTTGTCAGGTTCATAAACCAGGCACCCGTGAAGGGGTCCGCAGACCCCAGGAACCCAGAGAGGCAGCAGCTGTGGTGCAATGCTGCCACCCCGTGTTCCTCAAGGGAATTGCTGCCACCAGGTTTTCTGAATTCACCCAGCTCGTTCCTTCACCCATCCATCCAGACCTTCTAGGCGAATAGCTCTCCTGGAAGCACAAAGATGCAGCACAAACTAAAAACAAATGTAATCACTAAATAGCCACCAAGGTACCGAAAAAGAGACAGCACACCCTGCTATTGTTACATCCAGGGTGTCAGCTATCTTTATTGAGCACATAGTTACGTGCTTCCAGGCTCTTAGAACAAGTTTCACTTCATCAACACTGCAATCCTGTGATGGTTGAAACAATACCTGTTACAGATGATAAGAGTAGAGCTCAGAGATGTTACACAACGTACCCTAGACCACACACTTAAACTACAATGAGCATAGAATCTGAACTCAAGTCAGCCTGTGCCCCTATGCTGGCTCTCTGTTCTCTATCAGCTTTGTCCAGAAGAAATGTAATGTGAGAGACATATGCAGTTTAAAAATGTCCAGCAGCCTCCACCTTTAAACAAGAGAAACAGATGAAATTACTCTTCACTGCACATTTTATTTAAGCCGGTATATCCCAGACATTAGGATTTCAACACATAATCAATATACAAAATTACTAGAGACATTTTGCCATCTTTGTTTTTGGACCAAGTCGTCCAAATCCGAGCCTTGGTTTTTTGTTCACGGCACATCTCTGTTGGGACCAGCCACGTGTCCAGGGCTCAGTGGCCATGGGGCTGGTGGCATCTGCGTTGGACATGCTGCTCTGATGATAAAGAGGTATCTGACTCTGATAACACGAAGTTTTCCCTGAGGAAAGCTTTTGTTTTTGTCTTGTTTTTCAGTCTAACCCGTCGTGGTAACAGTAGTTTGGGCCATGGTGGTAGCTAGCTGAGATATGACAGCTCCTAGGCCATGAAGATGCTGCACGGGCACCTCACAAATGATCCCATCCTGTGCCCCATTCCCTTGAATTGGGCTTTTCATTGGGATTCTGTTGAACTTACAGACTAATTTGAGAAGATGGTTTGTATCATCTGTCACATGCAGGCCACAGCGTCCTAACCAACACGCATCTCTGTAGTTCTTCAAGGGCAGTGCATCTTCGTAATCTCAGCATTTAGCCCAGTGCCTTGCGTATAATTGGCTCTCTATAAATACTTCTGGTCTGAGTTAATTTAGGAGTCTGTGGCCTGAAGCCTAACCTCATCTGATGAGAAGTGGGGATTTCATATCAATCCCTCTACACCTTTGATAACATTTCAAGCAGTTTGGCCTCTAGGTGTCTGTCATTCACAACCTGAGCCTTGAAGATACATCTTACATTAAATGAGCCATCTGAGAGATAAATGAATAGGGAGTCCTTTAGGAGACGAAACAGGTAGGGCTGTGGACACATATCATCTTTTATGAAACGCTTCATCTCTGGGACCGGGGTGGGGAGATGTCTAAGTTTAGAAATGCCGGGACAATTGATCAACTCTAGACGTTGACGTGAGGTGAAATAATGTCGTTAGCTTGTAAAATAGAGGATTTTGTTTTCCCTACATCTGTCCATCTATTTTATGGTTGGTTCAGCCCTGCAATAAAATGTGAAGGAATTAGAAAGACTGCTGGATTCCCTGCCCCTGGAATACACTTTCTGAAATAATAGACCATATGATGTGGACGTTAGGTCCCAGTCAAGAAGTTTTTATGCAGATCGTGTATTCCAATAGCTTTCTAGTTCTTGAGCCTGGCCAAGGGATCTGCCGGTAGCAGGAATGCGATGACAATTAACGTGTGGTCCATTGAGTTATACCTTCAAGCGACCTCATAAATAAGGAGACAAGTCATGACAAAGTTGTCTGCTTCAGGACAGATTTAAAAAGAGACAGAGAAGTTACTCATACCAACATGGATTAAGCCCAAAACATCCTGAGCGCAAGACATCAGACCAACAAGAGAGTACATATTTTATGATTCCACGTATACAAAAACCTAGAAAAGGCAAATCTAATCTATAGTGAGAGAAAACAGATTGGGAGTGGGTGATGGAGAAGGGATGCAAGAGAACTCTTTGGGGTGATGGAAATGTCCTTCCATGTCTTTTTTGTTAGGGTAGTTACTTGAGTGTATTCCTTAATCAAAACTCACGGCACATGAAGAGAGGCTCAACGTCACGAATCATCAGGGAAACGTAAGTCAACCCCACAATGAGATGTCACCTCACACCTGTCAGAACAGGTATTATCAAAAAGAACACAAGTAACAAATGTTGGTGAGGGTGTGGAGAAAAGGGAACCCTCGTACATTGTTAGTGAGAATGTAAGTTGGTGCAGCCACTGTGGAAAACAGTACGGAGGTTTCTCAAAAACCTAAAAATAGAGTCGCCATCTGATCCAGTGATCTCACTCCTGGGCATGTGTCTGAAAAATACGAAAACACTAATTCGAAGATACGTGTACCCCACTGTTCACAGCAGCACAATTTACAATTGCCAAGACGTGGAAGCCACCTAAGTGTCCACCAACATATGAATGGATAAAGAAGATGTGAGATAGATACCACTCTGGAACATTTTTTCAGTTGTTCGTTTCGTTACTTGGTTGAGGACCACGGATCAGCAAACACTGACAACACAGGCGAAGGGGCTTCAGAAAATTACCAGATTGTTCGCTAGTCTCAATATTTCCAGTAAACGTGTGTTTTATTCTTCCTCTAAATTCCTAGTCTCTGCTTGTACACGTGGAAGTCTCGGTCTCTTAGAGACAGATTCATTAGTCTTGGGAACAACTAACTGGTCGCCTGGAAGTCAATATGAACTTCCAGGCAGGAGATCAAGGGGGCTGACCGTTCATTCATTCACTTATTCATTCACTTGCTCATTATTTCACATTCACTTTGTTCATTAGTTCCTGAGTGCCTGTATGGCGTTCAGCAATTTTATTACAGAAAAGTGAATTTAAATCTATTCTAAACACTTTACATGGATTAATTTATTTAATAGTAGCTGTCTAGTCTCCACATGCAGAAAAAAAAAACCTTTATGCTCCAGTGAGATACTATTATTTGTCTAGAAGGACAGCCTCTAGATTATCTGGTTGAGTCTCTCCTTGAACTATTTTACAACTCTCTAAGTTGTAGCTAATTGGAAGCATTGCAAAAGTAATTCTCATAGCAAATCCTACCAGGGATAGAAATTCTATCGTGGAAAATCACCTGATACAGTTCCGGCTGACCTCCCATCCCCTGAAAAGAGCATTCATTTCAAGCTTTCTGATCTATAAATGTGTCTGTTCTTTGGATTCTCTTTGGAACTGGTTATAATATCTGTCTGGTTCCCTCACTGATTAGTGAGTAGAATAGAATACAATCTGTAACATGCATTCATTTTTTTTCTGTATGACGGTCATGATTTTACCTTTTGGGAGAATTATCTTTTAACGCATGATATCCTGGGAACCCTAATAATTAGTGGGATGGACAAGGGTACTGACACCCCAAATCACAGGAGATGGAAAACTGGCTTCTTGAGGTACCATCCAAATTCTGGTACAAGGATTTTCTTCTATCCCCGTCCTCCTACACCTCAAGTTGTCCTAGTGTCTAGCTCTCTGGGAGTGTGCTCCTCTTGTGACATTGATACTTCCAAGGTAAGGGGTTAGCACTGGGCAACGTTTCTGGACATTGGTGGGGATGATGCCTATGGAATGGTCAACAAGTAAAATTGTGCCTACTGTCAACAGGAGATCCTCAGCAGACTCTGGGGTGAGGAAGGCTCACATGACATCTGATGCTGGTACCTGATGGAGGATGGGCGGGCTGCATGGCAGCCTCAGGTCCCCTGTGGTCCCAGGTGGTAGAGACTAAAGCGGGTCACACTGGTCTCTGCCCCTGGCACCTCTGTCCTCGTTCCCAGTCATGTAGGTTCATGGTCTTCCTTCCCACAGCCTGAGAAATGCTTCTGTCTCTGGGAGGAGCAATGAGTGGTGGTCAAGAATTACTTCTCAGATGAGCGGAGAGGGTCAAAAGGCATAAACTTCGGGCTTCCCTGGTGGCACAGTGGTTGAGAGTCCCCCTGCCGATGCAGGGGACGTGGGTTCGTGCCCCGGTCCGGGAAGATCCCACATGCCGCGGAGCGGCTGGGCCCGTGAGCCATGGCCGCTGAGCCTGCGCGTCCGGAGCCTGTGCTCCGCAACGGGAGAGGCCACAGCAGTGAGAGGCCCGCGTACCGCAAAAAACAACAACAACAGAAACTGCCCTAGTTATTTCAGGCGGAAAGGGATTTCATGCAGGGAACTGGATGCCTCCGAGAGCATTGCAAGGGAAGGAGTAACAGACAGGAGCCAAGACTTCTAGAGCAATCCATGGACCCGGCCCACGAGGGGGACGCCCTACCTCGTCCACATTCAGCAGAGTGTGGAGCCAGGACACCCACAGTTGAGGGTCAAGAAGCTGCTTATGTGCCCCATGACTGCCTTGGGACACTTGTGAAATCAGTGAATGTGCACTGGCCACAGATGCACCAAAACAAAACAAAGCAAAGCAAACACCACCCCGTCCTCCCTCCAGTCATGCTTGCCTGTAGAAAGAGCAGAAGCTTCGGGAGGATAGCCTCTTCTCCCAAATAACGCACATCCATACTCCTAGCATCAGGGAGCCCGAAAGGCCGTTTTCCAGCCACAGTGTAGGATGCAACGGGTACCGAGTGTCCATCCAAAATATCTACCTCAATACTGACGAAACAAAACGCAAACTGCCTGAGTCCTTGTGAGACGATGCTCAGACAAACACAGACACTGATATGAGACAGTTTCCTTCCCTCAGCCTCCTCTAAGAAAGCTTCTCAAACTTGCTCTGTGCCCACGTTGCAACAGAAGGCTCAGAACCAAACCCGCAAGGTAAGGGACCACAGTGCCTCCCGAGAGTGGTGTCAGCAACGCAAAATATTCCAGCAAAGAGGCCGATTTCACACCCTTTCCACATGTTTTTTAGCTGAACGGACAAGCTGTAGACCGCACAACCAATCAGAGGTGGAGATTAATTCACACCCCAACATTCTGGATTTAAATTTCTGACTGCCATAATGCATGACTCAGAAGAACATCGTGGTAAGTGTGATCATAGATTCGAGCTTAATGTTACAGGCTTTGAAAGAACAGGGTGATAGCCCTAGTTTTCAGTCCCACCAATCTGAAAAATAAGGAAATTTTTCCACTGGTGTCCTGGAGTCCAAAGCATCTTATAGATGAACAGTCAGGTACCAAGCTTGGTAAACAGTTGAGGCTGCTGCCCCCTAGAGGGGTTTTTGGAATAGGAACTCTGACGCCAAAGCAGTTTCCTGTCTTATTGGTGACATGAAATTGGATTGTCACAGGCTGCAAATACCTTTGGTTTAGCCTTGGTCAAAATTAAGATTAAAACAATTTCCCACAAGTTTCTAATCACTTGAGACGATAAAAAGCAGTTGACACGAGCACTTTTAAAACGCAAAGCTTTTTTTTTAATAAAGAAGGAAGGTTACTAATATTTGCTTATTCGCTAAGATAAAATTTAATTTAATTTGGATTTTATCAAAAGTTAAGTTACTTAAAAGACAAGGATTTTCTCTTTCTAGGAAAAGATTTACTTTAACTATTCCATGAAGCATTAACTACTGTCTTTGAGAGTCAATGTCATGATTTTTCATGTGGAAAAAAGTGTACCTTATGCACAAAATTTTGTGGGTTTTTTTAAACGACTACTTTTTCCAGAACATTCAAGTAGTTTAAAAAGTGCTGAAAAACTGAAAAGCGGGTGTATTACCCGCTTACAAAATTACTTAAGTATAAATATTTTATTTACACCCAAACAGAATTCTTTATCCTTTTACTTTGGTTTAGGTTAATTAAAAACTACTTGAGGTCATCACTTGATCAGGAGAAATTGTCAAGCACGATCGTTCTCTTTACTGAAACTGACACAGGCAAAGAGGAAGCTTCTGAAGACTTTGTTGGTGAGTTTTCTTCCACATTTTTCCTTCTGGCTCAGGTTCCAATCCGGCTCTGCATGCATTGGTTCTCATTTGCAGTTTTGGTGTTTTGTTCATCATGGATTTTTTGCATTAATTTAAAAATTTGTCCTTAAAGCCAGGGCCCCAGGAACTGAACTAGGAAAGTCTACTATAGAACCTTATACTGAACAGAATTTTTGCAGAAAACTATACTTGATTATTAAACATTATAAGGTTATGACACATTTTTCATAGGAGATTGATTTTTTTTCCCACCAACTTGGTGACCATTAACCTGAGTTGTAACGTCATTGATCTAACACTATTGAAATCAAGCAACATCAAGGCCCTGAACCAAGATGGCGGAGCAGAAGGACGTGCTCTCACTCGCTCTTGTGAGAACACCAGAATCACAACTAGCTGCTGGACAATAACCGACAGGAAGACACTGGAACTTACCAAAACAATACCCCACATCCAAACACAAAGGAGAAGCTGCAATGAGACGGTAGGAGGGGCACAATCACAGTAAGATCAAATCCCGTAACTGCTGCGTGGGTGACTCACAGACTGGAGAACACTTATACCACAGAAGTCCACCCACTGGAGTGAAGGTTCTGAGCTCCACATCAGGCTTCCAAACCTGGGGGTCCGGCAACGGGAGGAGGAATTCCTAGAGAGTCAGACTTTGAAGGCTAGTGGGATTTGATTGCAGGACTTCAACAGGACTGGGGGAAACAGAGACTCCACTCTTGGAGGGCACACACAAAGTAGTGTGCGCATCGGGACCCAGGGGAAGGAGCAGTGACCCCAGGGGAGACTGAACCAGACCTACCTGCTAGTGTTGGAGGGTCTCCTGAACAGGCAGGGGGTGGCTGTGGTTCACCAAGGGGACAAGGACACTGGCAGCAGAAGTTCTGGGAAGTACTCCTTGGCATGAGCCCTCCCAGAGTCCGCCATTAGCCCCACCAAAGAGCCCAGCTAGGCTCCAGTGTTGGGTTGCCTCAGGCCAAACAACCAACAGGGAGGGAACCCAGCCCCACCCATCAGCAGTCAAGCGGATTAAAGTTTTACTGAGCTCTGCCCAGCAGAGCAACAGCCAGCTCTACCCATCACCATTCCCTCCCATCAGGAAACCTGCACAAGCCTCTTAGATAGCCTCATCCACCACAGGGCAGACAGCAGAAGCAAGAACTACAGTCCTGCAGCCTGTGGAACGAAAACCACATTCACAGAAAGATAGACAAGATGAAAAGGCAGAGATAAACCCACGCACCTATGGTCAACTAATCTATGACAAAGGAGGCAAGGATATGCAATGGAAAAAAGACAGTCTCTTCAATAAGTGGTGCTGGGAAAACAGGACAGCTACATGTAAAAGAATGAAGTTAGAACACTCCCAACACCATACACAAAAATAAACTCAAAATGGATTAGAGATCTAAATGTAAGACCAGACACTATAAAACTCTTAGAGGAAAACATAGGAAGAACACTCTTTGACATAAATCACAGCAAGATCTTTTTTGATCCACCTCCTAGAGTAATGGAAATAAAAACAAAAATAAACAAATGGGACTTAATGAAACTTAAAATCTTTTGCACAGTAAAGGAAACCGTAAACAAGACGAAAAGACAGCCCTCAGAATGGGAGAAAGTATTTGCAAATGAATCAACGGACAACGGATTAATCTCCAAAATATATAAACAGCTCATGTAGCTCAATATTAAAAAAACAAACAACCCAATCCAAAAATGGGCAGAAGACCTAAATAGACATTTCTCCAAAGAAGACATACAGATGGCCAAGAGGCACATGAAAGGATGCTCAACATCACTAATTATTAGAGAAATGCAAATCAAAACTACAATGAGGCATCACCCCACACCAGTTAGAATGCCATCATCAGACAATCTACAAACAACAAATACTGGAGAGGGTGTGGAGAAAAGGGAACCCTCTTGCACTGTTTTTGGGAATATAAATTGTTACAGCCACTATGGAGAACAGTATGGAGGTTCCTTGAAAAAGTAAAAATAGAATTACCGTATGACCCAGCAATCCCACACCTGGGCATATACCCAGAGAAAACCATAATTCAAAAAGATGCATGCACCCCAATGTTCATTGCAGCACTATTTACAGTAGCCAGGACGTGGAAGCAACCTAAATGCCCATCGACAGACGAATGGATAAAGAAGATGTGGTACATATATACGATGGAGTATTACTCAGCCATAAAAAGGAACGAAGTTTGGTCATTTGTAGAGACGTGGATGGATCTAGAGACTGTCACACAAAGTGAAGTAAGTCAGAAAGAGAAAAACAAATATCGTATATTAACACATATATGTGGAACCTAGAAAAATGGTGCAGATGAATTGGTTTGCAGGGCAGAAATAGAGACACAGATGTAAAGAACAAACGTATGGACACCAACGGGGGGAAAGCCGTGGCGGGGTGGGGTGATGGTGGGATGAATTGGGCGATGGGGATTGACATGTATACACTGATGTGTATAAAATGGATGTCTAATAAGAACCTGCTGCATAAAAAAATAAAATAAAATTCAAAAATTCAAGGAAAAAAAAAGCAATAGAATACAAAGGTCAAAGTAAAAGAAACATCCAATATGGAGTCAGTCCTTCTCTATTACGTCGGGACCCTGGTAGCCTCCTGGGTAGGGGCTACAGGACACAGGCTCCTTTCGATTCTGAGCAGTGCCTGAGAGAGTCATCCATGTAATATCAGTAACAGGACAAGGTTGTCTGTTATCACTGCTAATGATGAACAGTTTTAGAGATTTTCACTAATGAAATAAGAAAGGGAATGGAATAGTCCATATGAACATTATTAAAGAAGGGAAAATTATCTTTTTGTCAGGTCAGATTGCAAACCTAGTCTCATAGCAAATGATTAAAATTAATAAGTATTAAGATTACCAATAGAATTTTGAAAGGGGGCTATATACAAGATAAATATACAAAAATCAGTAGCTTTTCTCTGTATTAACACATGGAGAGATTCACTCCATACTCATAGGTGAAACAACTTAGTATAAAAATATAACTCCTTCTAAAATTAATATATAAGTTTAATGCCCTTCTAATCAGAATGCCAATATGTGTGTGTTTGTGTGCACATGTGTGTGTGCTTAAATCAGGGTTAAATGGTTTTAAAGGTCTACCTTGTTGATTAGGTTGTTTAGATTTCTATGTCTTTGCTCAATTTTTGTCCATTTGATCTGTCTTATACTGAGAGTGGTGTGTTCAATTCTCCCTACAGTGTATTTCTCTCCATTTTTCTTTGCTTTTCTACTTTACATAGGAGGAACATTCACTATCCCCATCCAAGAATAACTACTATCTTTACTTTTGACACCATGGATTAATAATTTTCCCTGTTCTGTTCTTAAATAAATGAACTCATCTAGCAAAAAAAAAAAAAAAAAAGAGAAAAGAAATCACCCAACATCAAAGCTATGTTGATATGGTTACAATTAGGAACATAGCTAACATTCTTCCTTGAAAATATTGACTTTCAGGGAAAATTAACAAGGGGCTCTAACAGAATGTTTTGAAACACAGTAAACAATATAGATGTTCCATGACAAGAGTTTTGTTACTAATCCAACAACAATAAACAAGTAAAACAGGGCACAGCTGATCAAAGACAGACCCTGGATGATTTTATTAACATCTTAACATCTTACTGTAATCTGACTCACTAACAGAATTCACTGAAACTAACATGCTTCTTTTTAGCTATGTGATTTTATCATCTTTTCTTGGTTAGTAAATTAGCTAGCATCCAAGATTTCCTACTAAATTATAGTGTAGAATATATTCACTTGACAAAAATGTTTCCTTATTAAAACCCTTCAAAATGACCTTCAATTATGTACAGTAAAGATGACAATTTTCCCCTAAAGATGTTCCTTGTAGCCCTGGGACCCATCAGAAGTGGCCGGGCTTCTTAGGAAACAGAGCGGATGGCCTGATGCACCTAAGGGCGCCTTGGATTGATTCTGGGGCTGTGTCACACTCCCAAGGAGTGTGCAGCCATGCACACATGGAGCCTTTTGCCCTGACCTCCCTCACAGCCGATTTTCTGAATCTGAGAGGTCAAGGCTTTCTATTATTTTTTGACATTAAAATATATTTAATATTCTCAGAGGGATAAGAGAGGATGTTGACTCCATTGAACAAGAACAACCTATTATGGAAAAGAATTAGAAATCATGAATAAAATATTTAATCATCAAAATTAAAAAAAAATTCAAAAGACAATGAGGAACAGAGTAGATACAGATTCAGAGAAAATTACTGAGTGGGAAAATCAGGCGAAGGTATTTCCCCAAAACACAAGAATAGAGACAAAGAGTCCTGGCAATACTGGCATAGGCTGTTAGTATCCACTATTAGCAAGGTTTTAGAGAGTCTGGCGTTCACAAATATTTTTAACGGGAGTATAAATGATTAAATTTTTCATATGAGGCTTTTTCTAGATTTCTTGCCATGTGAAGGCTTTCTATTATTATTATTATTATTTTTTGTGGTACGCGGGCCTCTCACTGTGGTGGCCTCTCCCGTTGCAGAGCACAGGCATGTGAGATCTTCCCGGACCGCGGCACGAACCCGCGTCCCCTGCATCGGCAGGCGGACTCCCAACCACTGCGCCACCAGGGAAGCCCTATTATTTTTATTACATTTTTATCATGCTAGTTCTGTCTTGATGTTCCTGGCCATCAGAAGCTTCTGAATGGTAAGTGTATTATTTAAACATCTGCTTTTTCTGGGTCATCCCTAAATCTGATCATCGTGCGCTCCAAGTCTTTGATAAAATGGTTCAACAGAAGTAGACGAGGGCCAGATCGTGGTGTTCCTACAGCAAAAACTGCCCTCGGGTGACTCTTCATCCAGTGACTGAGCAGGTAAGAACCCATCTCCTAAATGCATCCTCTCACTTGCTGAAGTTCAGATACATAGAGCTGAGGTATTCTCAGATCAAGAAATTCATCTCCAAAAGGAAATAAAATTGGCTTTTGCGGGGGGCGGGGCTTGCTCTTGGTAAATGAAAAAAAAAGTCACCCTTTTCTGTTTGAGGGCTCACAAACCAGGTAACGACGCTTCCTTATTAGTCAAGAATATTTCAGTTATGGATGACAGAGACCATATAAAAAGGGCTTAAGAATAAAAGGAAGTTATAGGATTGAAAACTCTAGGGGTACGCCTAGCTTCAGGCATGGCTAGATCAAGGGGCTCAGAAATAGTCAGCAGGACCCGGTCTGTCCCGAGCTTTCTTTTCTGCTTTCACGTATGTTGACTTCATGAATAGGCAGCTTCGCTCTGTCTGGGAGAACGATGGCACCCAGGATCTCCAGGATTCATTGTATTAGCTATCATTCCAGTGGGGAAACAGTCCTACAAAGACTAGGAGTAGAGGCCCCTTGGCCTGACCACCCAGCCTGTATCAGTGGTCTACTCCCTGTTGCTACCCATGGCAATGATCTGATCGGCCAGGCCCGGGTCGGGTGGAACCTGTGCAGCCGAGAGGTGGGGTGAGACCCATGCAGCCCAAAAGGAACAGAGAGTGAGGTTTCCAAAGAGTATCACCAAGGGCGTGAAGCGCCCTCCACGCAGTCAGCCCCAGACGACTTGGCCCACTAGGGGGCTCCACTGGGGTCTCCACTTGGGCTGAGCTCCCAATGCCGCGAAGCTATTCAATGGGGGAGGGGACTAGGGGAGCGCAGAGGGCACGGCACACACAAAGGCCCGGGGGTTGAAAGGAGCCCGGCAGACTCAGGGAACCAAAGGGAAGACAGACAGTGGGAACTGGGCCACCCAGCCCGCGGGGACGGGTAAAGGGAATTGGGATCTCAGGTTGCTGGAACAGGTGAATCAACGACGGAAGAGTCAGAGGTCTTATTCGGAGCCGGGGAGGGGTGGGGAGGTGAGCTCCCTTCAAAGGAGGGAAAGCAGCTCTTTTTCACTTGCCTCCCTGCCTGGGGGCTGAGTCTGTTAGGGCAGAAAGGGCATCTGACAGTCCCGCCAGTGGGCCCAGGCTTTCACTGGGGAAGTTAATGGCACCTCTACCTCCAGACTTTGAGCCAGAGGGGACCCTCCCCAAGTAGGTCCCAGTGTTGACTCATTAATAGACTGGGAGGAATGGCCATGCCCCCCTGGAAGGAATGGGGAGCAGAGAAGGTGGAAGAAGCTGGTGGGAGGGGGCAGGTTGAGAGAGTCAATCAAAAACCTGGCAGCAAAGAGGTGAGTGTCTGGCCAGCATAGCACCGTGTCCCAGACATCCATCCAGCTGAGACCCTGGGGACCCCTCCCCCCCGCAAACCAGGCATCCCCCCAGGTCCTGCGTTCCAGGCTTCCAGCCCCAGAAGCAACCCTGAAATACATCCCCCTGTTTCACACTCACCATATTCATTCTCGTAAAGGAAAACACCAGTCCATGTTTGGTTCATGTCGGAAACATACTCTTCCTCGGTTGTAACCAGAGTTGGCTAAGGATTCAGGAGTTTGGTGAAAATGAACAGAAGAATTCTATGAGAGTTAATTGTCTCTAGTGGAATTTATAATAAATAGGACCTTATATTTTTATTCTTTGTAAGTTGTGTGCTACACACTTGTTTCATCCGTAAAAATTATGATATATGTATATAATGTGTGTATACATGTTATATATATGTGTGTGTACATATACATTTCACCCCAGAGAGCCTGTTATTAAACATTTTCAAGCAAGAATACTGCACAAGACCCTCTACCTTCGTGGAATTCATGGAATTTTCATTCTGGTGTCAAACACCAGGGTGGCGGCATAGGGAGGATGGAAGAGAATTCAGTCTAAAGAAAAATAGGCGGATGTGAGCCGTGATGGGGGAGGTCAGGGAGGAAAAACATTTAGTGTCAGATGCCCCCACCTGCCCCCCGCCAGAGAAGTCACCCTGACTCTGCAGTCCACCTAACAGTGCGAGCTTGGGCAACTACTGGATCTCCCTAAGACTCAGTTTCCTCATCTGTAAAATGGGAACATAGCATAATCCCTCGGAGTCGTCATGGAGATGCATAGTCACTAAAACGTAATTCCTGAGAGCCTGACCCTGAGCTCAGCCCAGTAGGTGTGCTCATCTCATTGACTCTTCCAATATCCCTAGAAACCACCTGTCCATTTTGAATCGGGACACTGAGGCAGAGGGAGGCGAGGACAATTCGTCTCCACGGCACAGAGCTGCTACAGAGAGGACTTAGGCTCTGAGAGCACGGAGTCAGTACCCACACCCCAGATCTCTGTGCTCAGCTGCCTAGGAAGACGCCCAGCTCAGAAAACGTCCAATAAACGTTACAGGCCAGCTCACATTCTCTGGACTCTGTCACCTGCCTCCTAAACCCTAAATCCACAAAAGTGCAAATAAATGTGGCTCATTGGCATTCCAAGAAGGTGCCCGCAGCCCTCTGGGAGAGCCCACAGCAGGAGGAAGAGGATTTTCCCATCAGGCACAGCAGGGAGAGCATCCCTGGCCTCGGCCTCCGGCAGTGTCCCCGGATCGCCACCAGGTGGCGGCATTTGCACGAGTTACACGAAGGCTGGTACAGCAGAAACTCCTAAAGTTGAAGCTTGCTGTTTCCCACTCTGCTTCCTTTGTTCCCTGCACAAGACTCTAGAAGCTCACCAGACCCTGGTGCGCCATGCCCCACACTGTGACCCCTGACAAGTTCCTTTAGTCCCTTGTGGATGCATCCGTCCCTGCCCTCAGAGGTCTCCCCCACACTCTCATCTCACACCCGCCCAACAGCTGGCTCCAAAGGAAGACTCGGGGCCAGCTGTCCAGGGTCACAGATGCCAAAGAGAAGCGTCCGCCCAAGGGCCAGACGTGGCCAGAAAGTAAGACCTGGAGGGGCGGCTGTTAGGAGATCATGCATGCACACACGGACCCCCCCCATGTGCACACGTACATGCATGCAGACACATGCACGCACACACTCTTACAGGTGCACACACACATAAACACACTTGCACACATGAACGCACATATACACACTTTCACACTTTCCAGGTATGCACATGCATATGCATGTGGAGACATGCACACAACGCACACATGCATGCATATAGGCAAGGGTGCACATGTGCACGCACACACACACACGCACACGACCTCCTAAACAGCACCTCCAGGGTTGAATAAACACTTGCTGAGCGAGTGAAGACACGCACGGGGTCACTGCGGATGCTTCCTCTCCTTCCCAGGGCCTTTGAACCCGCCGTTTCCTGGCTTGTTTGCTACCTTCTCACCTGGCAAATTCCACTTAGACCAGCTCTGGCAACGCGGGCTCTGCAGGAAGCACTGGCCCACAGATGTATTTAGCGTGGTCCCCTGTGTGTGTTGTCAACAATTACAAGCTGGGAGATTTCATACACACTCACAGAAGTCCTGTGATCTGGGAGAATCAGAGACCTGGCGGGGTGAGCTGGTGTTTCTACAACCCAGCAGTGGAGCCAGCCAAGCAGAGGCTGTCTCTTGGGACGGGGGTGGGGAGGGGGGTCACCCTTTCCCACAGGGCAAGTGCCCTTTGTCACACTGGACTTCGTCAGTCACCTGCTTGATGCCAGCAGGCTTTTGAATTTGCAGCTCCTGATTTCCACTTTACTTCCTCTTCCAGGAAGACTGTCGTGAACCCCTACTCCAGTGAGCTTTGTTTGTTTTCTTTTCTTCCATCAGAGAGAAGATTTGTTTATACAGGCCAACCTCGGAGATACCGCTGCATATTTGCTTCCAGGCCATTGCCTAAAGAGAGTCACACGTTTTTTGGTTTCCCTGTGTGTATAAAAGTTATATTTATACTGGACTCTAGTCTATTAACTGTGCAACAGCCTTACGTCTAGAAAGCAATGCACATATCTTAATTTAAAAATCCCTTATTGCTAAAAAATGCTAACCATCCTCTGAGCCTTCAAAAAGTTGTAGTAACCACATCACAGATCATGGAAGTTTAAAATATTGAATCACCAAAATGTGACACAGAGACACAAAGTGAGCAAAAGCTGTAGGAAAGACGGCACCGATAAACACCCGACGCAGAGTGGCCACAGGTCTTCAATTTGTAAAAAACACGTTATCTGTGAAATGCACTAAAAGGAGGTCTGCCTGTATTTCCTTTCATTTTCTATAAAAAGGACTGATGTAGCCAAGGTCTACTATAGTATCAATTCCCTGCCTACCTGTCTTCTGTTTCCCTTCAGGGACCTGGCAAAGTAGAGGGATGGCCTATTCACAGCAGAGAACGTCCCTGGAGTGCCTACACTTCCAAGTTCTTTCCGAATTCCCAGTTTACATAGAAGGGGACGGCTGCAGAGAGGTTCAGTGACCTGGCAGGGCCAGGGGTCAAACCGAGGCCACACAGGCTCTGAGCCGCTGCCTCAACTTGCTCTATGCCGACCGCAGGTGGACCTGGGGCTACAGGTAGGCAAGGCGGGTGTAACTCTCATGCAGGGCTCAGATCTCCCTAATCATGCTCTGATTTCTCCTGCCTTGAGCAATCCAGCTCTGCCTGTCCTGAGCGCTTCCTGGGAGCAGGTAACGCTTGCATCCTGACTCTTCTCCGAGGCCTCTGGGTGCATCCTCTGCAGGCCACGTCATCTGAGGGGGCGCCATCCCTTGCATTCACCCCACTAGCACAGTCCGACACCCGCTGGGGTGCCAAGACCCGGCCTGAACGGGGTGCTCCCTGTGTTTCTCTTTCCAAAGACCCTGCAGGGGCATCACCAGGAGCGAAGCTCACCTGCCCATTGAAAGGGACCCAGGAAGCCATGCCCAGATGGTGCTTCTCTCTGGACCGCCTTCCTTCCATCTGCCCCGTGCTGCCTGCCCACCCTGCCCTTGACACTGGAATGAAAATTCCAGAAGGGCAGGGGATCTCATCTAGTACTTTGCTGGTGAATATCTAACAAACAGCTCTCTGGGGGAAAAGGTGTGTATACCTCTAAGTGTCATATAATTTTACTACTATAATTACAGTTTATAAAGAATAATACCATTTACCGAGAAATTAAATTATATTAATAATCTGTTTATATTTAATAATAGATGAATAACAAATTAAATAACACAATTTACAACGCATACAATTTACAGAGAATAATAAAATAGTCCTCTATCATTACAGTTTATAAAGAATAATACCATTTACAGAGACATTAAATTATATTAATAATTTATTGATACGTAATAATAGATAAATAAATTAAATAACACAATTTATAAAGCATACAATTTACAGAGAATAACAAAATAGTCCTCTATAATTACAGTTTATAAAGAATAATACCATTTACAGAGAAATTAAATTAATTATTTATATTTAATAATAGATGAATAACAAATTAAATAACACAATTTACAAAGCATACAATTTACAGAGAATAACAAAATAGTCCTCTTGATTGTAAGCCCCGTAGAACAAGCTGGTTTTCACAGAATAATGTAGCCTGTTTTTGCTGAACGCCTGAATCCTTAGCCAACCTGTTTGCCATGGATCTAATCCCACGAACATTTGCTGATGTTTTCGTTGACGTTCAGGAGGAAGAATATAAAGCAACGAAGATGCTGAAACAAAGTTCCGATGCCAAGACTTCACTAGTTTGTCAACAGCAAACCTTTGCTGAATCAGATCATCGTTTTCAAACACGAGAAGAATATTTTCTTGACTTTTGGGTACTCTTCTCAATGTAAATGTATTTGTAAATTTAACCTGCATGATTAACACTTTTCTCGGTTATGTTCTTAAGTCTAGACAACCAACAAAACAATGAATGAGCCCCGATTCATAGTATTTGCCAGTGACTGTGGTGTAAATACTCCCACCAGGGCCAATTTCAGCCTAACCGCTGAGACATCACCGAATGAGAATTAGGAAGAGGCCCTCGATAGCACAGCATTCGTTTTTTTTTATTTATTTATTTACTTACTTACTTACTTATTTATTTTTGGCTGTGTTGGGTCTTCGTTGCCAGTTGCGGTGAGCAGGGGCTACTCCTTGTTGAGGTGCGCGGGCTTCTCTTGTTGCAGAGCTCGGGCTCTAGGCGCATGGGCTTCAGTAGTTGTGGCTCACGGGCTTAGTTGCTCCGCAGCACGTGGGATCTTCCCGGACCAGGACTCGAACCCGTGTCCCCTGCATTGGCAGGTGGATTCTTAACCACTGTGCCACCAGGGACGTCCAGCATCAGTTTTAATCTCACCACATGGATTCAATGGATGGAAATCCCCTGGAGAGAGCACATAATAGGAAAATGTAAACTAGTTAATAGGAACTAGGAAGTTTGGGTGTTGAGCCCCTTCACTGAAAATATAATTTATTTAATTGTAAGATGATACCATTTTTTTAAAAAAGTAAGGACTGTGTTTTAAATGGAGTGCAAAATTCCTGAAAACGTAGCTGTTGGCTCTTGGAACCACTCTGAAAGGGCTCCCGTGCCCCCCGGGGTTGGCTTGTGCTGCATTCCTGGCCCCTGACCGTCATCTCTTGCATGGTACGCACTCCGTAAAAGCTTGGTTGTTCTGGGCGTCCTGGAACCAGAGCATGCAACGTGAGCCCACGTGCCTCAAAACCCATCCTTCCCTCGAAGCTCAGAGAATGTTACTGCAGGAAGAAGACCCACAAAATAATCTCGTCCTGTACTTAAAAAAAAAGATCCACAGGAAACCGAGGGTGCACTGGAGCTGCTGGAGAAGATGGAGAACCCCCATCCCAATGGGGGCAACTTCACTATTGTCCACTTCCTTTACTGGAGTTCTAGGCTGAAAGACACATGCACACATACATGCAGACATATGCACATGTGTGTACATACATGCACACACATATACACACACGCACAGAGATGCTCAAATGCACGCGCACACACACACACACACACAATACTGATTTGTCCACCAGCTGGGAACACACAGGCTCAGAAGCAGCTAGAGCTCAAGTTTTCATCTTCCCCGGGAACCTGGTCTCCGCCCCACTCCCCCGTCTCTCTCTCCAGAGCTGTGATCTCCACGTTCTCTGCATCTCTGAACCCCCAGATCCCTGACAGCTGATGCTCCCCATTGTTGCCTGCATTTCAACTGCCTGCAGAGCTCACAGTTAATAAGAAACGCGTGGAAGTGTGGGGTGGATGTGATTCCAGCTCACATCTGTGATGGGTGGTCTACCCATGAGGGCATCTATTGTTGCCAAGGTGGAATGCGGGGGCAGAGAAGGGATGAGGGCCAGGGAAGATGAAGGGCCTGGCATCCTTGGGAGAAAAATAAGCTCTCGAGTTATCCCCTAAAGTAACCAGCACGACGTTCTTATCAGCATTTCTGAGTAGTGATGCTGTTAAGGGCATTGGGCACGCATGCCTTTCTGTCTTACCCCTGCCTTGGGCTGAAGTAAGCAACGCACGAAGGCTGGAATTTCTAAGGCCTGGATCCCTCCAGGTAGTGAATGACCCGGACTCTGGAACAAGGCAGATTAGGGGCAGGAGAGAAGCACCGCCCATCAGCCACGTGTCTGTGGGCAGGAATCCGTAGCTGAGGTCTGCGCTCCCATGGAAGGGACAGCCATGGGTCCAAGGACGGCTCCAGCCTCCCTGGAAGCTGGCAGAGAAGCTTCCAAGGGCTTCGTGGAAAAGGCAGGAAGTTCAAGATCCTTTTAATGAGTTGACTCAGCTTTCGGAATATCAAGTATTTGTTTTCCTAAGACTGGAAAGAAAGGGTCACCAGCCGGCTCCATCCTGGGCAGCCCAGCTGGCTTGTCCTCGATTTGCCTGGGCCTCCAAAGAGCTCCCTGTCATCAAAGGCCTGTCGCACCTGAGGCCCCATCACCCGCTGCCTGCGACACAGGGCTTGCTAATCCACTCAAATCCCCAGGCCAAACACTGGCGCCAAACAGCCCTGCCCCAACGTCGCTTTGAACTTCCATCCCGGGAGGCGTTCTGGTTTAAGCAGGACGGTCTTTGAAGAGGAAGTCCCTGTCTTCTGTGAGCCGGAGGGGAGGACGGGCCTGGGCAGGGCTGAGGTGCGGATTTGCCCAGCCAGCCCTCCATCCTCCGTGGCGTGTCCTGCATCCTCCACCGGCTGCCCACCGGCCTTCCCAGGGCTGCTCTATCCCTTTAAGGGCTTCTGTCATGTTGAATTTTGACATACTTTCAGACTTATGGAAAAATTGCAAGAGTAAAGAGTAGTACACAGGATTCCTGGATACCCTTTATTCAGATGCCCTACATCTTAACATCTTACCATATTTGTTCTCTCTCTCTCTTTCCATATATACACACATGCACATATATATATGTGTATAATTTTCCCTTTATCTTTCAAAAAATTAATCTCTAATGATACAATTAAACTCATTCTCCTTATAAAAAGCAAACACGGGCTTCCCTGGTGGCGCGGTGGTTGAGAGTCTGCCTGCCGATGCAGGGGACACGGGTTCGTGCCCGTGTCCGGGAGGATCCCACGTGCCGCGGAGCGGCTGGGCCCGTGAACCACGGCCGCTGAGCCTGCGCGTCCGGAGCCTGTGCTCCGCAACGGGAGAGGCCGCGGCAGTGGGAGGCCCGCGCACCGCAAAAAAAAAGCAAACACGTTCCAGGCCCAGGTAACATCCTGCCTGACCACACCCTTCCCACCTGGTCCTCCTGCATCCTCCACAAAGGACCTTTCCCTCTGCACGCGGGTCACGCACGTGCCTGGAATCATGCTGTTCGTCTTCCTGTACCGTGTTTTCCATCACTCCACACCGTGTTTTTCTATACCCTGTACCGTGTTTTGTTCGCTCAACGATTATCTCAGAGATCTTGCCAGACTCGTACGTAAAGTCTACTTCATTCTTTCTTAACTGGTGCCTTTTTGTTTTCTCATCAGATTGGCCAAAAAATGAAAGTTTGATACTATCGAGTATGAGGGAATGTGTTTGGGAGACGTTCTCATTGGTGGGAGTGTAAATTAGCAGAGAGGCTTTAGGGCAACTTGGCAAACCTACTACAATTCAAAATGCGTCTGCTGTCTGACCCGCGATTGCAGCTCTCTGGATCTAAGGATAGATGGGGGCTCAGGCACATAGGGGCACGCAGCAGGGCTCACCCACAGCCTGGCTGCATGCCAGCTTAGAAGCTGGGGGATGACGGAGATCATGCCCAAGGTGGTTCTCAGCCCTGGCAGCCCATGAGAACCCCATGCAGGTGCTTTCACAAACAGCCATACTCAGGCCACATCCCCAGTGATTCAGTTTCATTTAGTTTGGGGTGGGATTAGGGCATCAATATTATTTAAACCTCCTAGGTGATTCTGCTGTTCAGCCAGGATGGGGAACCACCACTCTGATGATTGTGGTAAAATGGTGATGATGGTGATGATGGTGATGGTGATGATGAAGGTGATGATGGTGATGGTGATGATGGTGATGATGGTGATGATGGTGATGGTGATTATGGTGATGATGGTGATGATGGTGATGGTGGTGATGGTGGTGATGATGGTGATGGTGATGATGGTGATGATGATGGTGATGATGGTGATGGTGATGATGGTGGTGATGATGATGATGGTGATGATGGTGATGATGGTGATGATGACGATGATGGTGGTGATGATGGTGATGGTGGTGATGATGGTGATGGTGATAGTGATCCCTCCTGACCTCTGGCTGGTAGCCAGCCAAAGTGGTACCTTCTTTATGTGACTAGACCTAGGGGTGACTTCGGAAACCCACCTTCCTGATGGTGGGAGGGGTGGCAGTCTCCTGGTAGGCCAGCACTGCAGCACTGGGGGAGCCTACCCACCAGGCCTTCCAATGACTTTGCAAGAACCTAATCCCCTGTGTTCAATCCCTTCCTGCTCAAGATAACTGGAACAGTTTCCATTCCCTACGACCGAATCTGGACTGATAAGCTTCCTCTCCCACCACCCACCACGTCTCAGCCTTACTGACACAGGTCTCACCCTTTCTGCAATAACACGGCATTTGCCCAGTGCAGGCCTGTGTTACTCCTTCCTGGAAATTCTGTAACAGCAGTCTTTGGAGTCACCTTGCCTCTGGCTCTCCACATTATAATTCCAGCGCCTACTCCTCTGGTTGGGTTCACAGCTGCTGAGGAAGCGAATACTCGAAAATATTGAAACATTTAAAGAGTTGACTTATCGCCAAAACCCACGACTGACGTTTGTTACCACCTGTTGGGCTTCGTCTTAAGAGCTTAAGGTACGTTAATTCATTGTTTTGTTCTAACAACCTTTTTTTTTTTTAAATGCTATTTTTATTTTATTTTATTTTATTTATTTTTTTTGCGGTACGTGGGCCTCTCACTGTTGTGGCCTCTCCGGTTGTGGAGCACAGGCTCCGGACGCGCAGGCTCAGCGGCCATGGCTCACGGGCCCAGCCGCTCCGCGGCATGTGGGATCTTCCCAGACCGGGGCACGAACCCGCATCCCCTGCATCGGCAGGCGGACTCTCAACCACTGCGCCACCAGGGAAGCCCCTCTAACAACATTTTGAGGTAGGTACAAGTATGATCCCCACTTCTTATGAGGAGTCTGAGACACAGAAGTGATAAGTGATGGGACTTCACGTGTATTTAAGGGAGAGGTGGGTCTAGGAGTCAAGATCAGGCCTTGTCACAGCAAAGAAGGAAATTCATTTTATATCACGGTCCACACACATCAAATGAAGCAGACATCTCATTAATTGACCCACTTAACATGTATTTTGCACTAGGATATTTTCTGATTGATCCTTTTCTATCTTATTGATTTTATTCTAATCCATTTTATCCAATTCTGTTCTATTCAGTACAATCTATTCTGTTAATGCGCCATAGACTCTGATATTGTCTATTCTATTCCAACTTTATTCCATCCTCTTCTCATCTCTTCCATTCTTTCCTTCTTTTTTTTTTTTTTTTTTTTTGCGGTACGCGGGCCTCTCACTGTTGCGGCCCCTCCCATTGCGGAGCACAGGCTCCGGACACGCAGGCTCGGTGGCCATGGCTCACAAGCCCAGCTGCTCCGCGGCATGTGGGATCTTCCCGGACTGGGGCACGAACCCGTGTCCCCTGCATCGGCAGGCGGACTCTCAACCACTGCGCCACCAGGGAAGCCCCCCATTCTTTCCTTCTTAACTGGGATTCTAAGAGAAGTAAGCTCTGGCCCCAGCCATCCACTGTACATAAATAATTAACTTCCCCTAGGCACCTCCAAGGGTACTAGTTGTGTTCCATCCTTGAGAGAGTGGAGGAAATGTTTGCAGATCATTTTCGATGATCAAATAAGAAAGACTGGTTTGGAGTCTAAAGTGACTTCACACCGCTACTGGGTCACTCATTCCATCTGCCCTTCAGCCTCTTAGGTATGTAACAGAGTCCCACCCAGGCAGGGCTAACATGTCAATACACCTCAGGTTTTCGCAGCCCTGTTTGAGCATTTGTTTGCTTTTTTTTTTTTTTTTAACATACCCGGAGTTCCCCAAATTGATTGGCCCCCATCTCTGTCAACCTCCAAGGTGCTGACCCCTCCCTCAACATTTTCCATGGTTTCCTGCTTCTTACAGAGTAAAGTGTAGTCTCCGCATTTTGATGTGTAGGATCCTTCATGGCCCAGCTTCTAGCTGCCCCCGTTGCCACTGCCATTCCTCCTCTCTGTCCCCTGACCACACTGCTGCTTCCTACATGCTTCCCTCAGGGACTGCACCTGGCCTTCCATGTCCGGCTCTGGCAGCCCTTCTCTCCACACCCTTTATGCCCCAGGTTACTCCCCAGGGGGAAGGGGTGGCTGTTTGTCTGTCCTTCTGAAGCCATTTAAGCATCATCCCGAGGCCGTGTGAGGCAGACCTGGTGCTGGGCACTGGAGATGCTGCAATGAAAAAACAAGTCCTGGTCTTTATGCTCACGGAGCTCAGTCTCATTAAAGAATATTCATGATCGATAACGTCTTTATGTGGCACTTACTAAGTGTCAAATATTGCTCACAACACTTTACATATATGTGCTCACTGAATCCTCAAAACAACCCTGTGAGGCAGGTCTCACTGTAATTCTCACTTTGCAAATGAGGGCAGAGGCACAGAGAGGGTGAGTCATTTGCCAAAGGCCACACAGCTTTTGAGTGGTCAAGCTGCAACTGAACTCCTGCTGCCAAGCTCCACAGCTCATGCTCTGAAACATTTAGTTAAAAACCAGAGTCTGCACACAAAGGAGAAGTACAGAGACAATCCCAGGATCTTGACCTGGTCTGTGTACTCAGGAGAGGATTTTCTCTGTCTGTACTCTGCCCCAGGTGGATTCTGTCCAAATGTATTTACTGATGACTCCAAATTTATTTCTCAGACCCATTTATGCAGGTGCCTCCTTGATATTCCCGCTGAGATGCCTAATCGGCCCCTCAAACTTTACCCGTCACCTCCACTTCACTCATCTTCCCCACACTCATTCCCCTCCTCCACCCTCATCCTAGAACCAACAGCCTGTTCCCTCCCGTAGCTCGGCCCCCAAGTCCCAGCATCATCCACCTCGCCTCCCTCTGGCGTGCACGTGGGACCCATCAGCAGGATTACACCCAGCATCCCACATACCTGCCTTCTGCTAGCACTGGTCCAGCCTCAGGGCCTCTCGTCAGACTCTGCCCAAGTCCTAACTGGGCTCCCAGCTTCCTTTCTCAGTTTCTTTCCAACACAGCAGCTGCAGGCTCCTACTAGGATGCAAATCAGAAAATGCCACTCCTCTGCTCAAAACCCTTCCAGGCTCAAGCAAACACATGCACACGCGTGTTCACAGCATCACTATTCACAGTAGACAAAAGATGGAAACAACCCGTGTCCCTCTACAGATGAATGAATAAGCAAACTCGGTATATGCCCACTGTGGAATATTATTTGGCCATAAAAAGGAACAAGTGACTGATTCGTTTGACCACGTGGATGAACCTCAAAACCATTTTGCTAATGAAAGCACCCAGTCTCAAAGGGTCACCTCTTATATGAAGCCATTGGTATGAAATGTCCAGAATGGATGAATCCATAGAGACAGACAGCAGGTTGATGGTGGCCGGTGTCTGGGGGAAGAGGAATGGGGAAGTGTGCAGGGTTTCCCTTTAAGATGATGGAAATATTTTGGAACTTGAGAGAGTGGTGGTTGCATGACATTGTGAATATACTGCATATCAATGAATTGTTCACTTTAAAATGGCCAATTTCATATTATGTGAATCTCACCTCAATAAATTATTATTTAAAAAACTCTCAATAGCAGAAACTAACACACCATTGTAAAGCAATTATACTCCAGTAAAGATGTTAGAAGAAAATTAAAAATAAATAAATAAATAATAATAAATAAATAATAAATAAATAATAAATAAATAATAAATAAATAAATAAATACCACTCAATGGCTCACTATTGACCTCAGAGAAAAGTTCAGGTCCTGGCAGTGCTCCCAGGCTCTGGACCTCGGCCTCACTGCCCTTACCTCTTGCTCTGGGCCCTCGTCCACTCCTGGATCCCTCCAGGTAGTGACACCTAAAGGCCCTCTACCCCCCTTCTGCCACAGTGGCCTCCACTCCTCCAACAGGCCAGGCATGCTCCCTGCCCAGGGCTTTTCATTTCTCTTCCATTTTTGTGGACTCTCTTGTCTGATCACCTACTTACGGCTCCTCTCGCCTCCGGTGGGTCTGTACTTGTGTCTCGCCTTCTCCGACCACTGTATTTAAAGTGGCAGCTTCCCATGTGGTGCTCCCGTATGCTCCATGCCTTATTCCCCAACACCCTCCTTATCAGCACACAGCTCTTTCCTTACCGCTCCTGGTGACAGTCTCCTCCACCCGAAGAGTGCTTCTGTGAGGGTAGAGATCTTTGTCTCGGATTTTTGTTTTTGCTTGTGTTCATTGCTGTACTCCCAGCATTTAGTTCAGGGCTGGGCAGGCCTTCTCTGTAGAGGTTAAGATAATAAATATTTTTGGCGATTCAGACCCGCATGGTTTCTGCTGCAGCTACTCCATTCTATGGCAGTAGCTCCAAAGCACTCACAGACAGTGTATAAATGAAGGCGCTTGGCTGTGTGCTCATGAAACTTTATTTGTAGACACTGAAATTTGAATTTCATCTAATTTTCATACATCACGAAATATTCTTCTTCCTTTGACTTTTTTTCCCAACTAGTTCAAAATGGAAAAATAATTCTTAGCTGGTGGGCCATGTGGAAACATGTAGCCATCTGAATTTAGCCCTCAGGCCATAGTTTGCTGACCCCTGATCTAAAACAGAGACTGACACGTAGTAGGTGCTCAATAAATACTTGATGACTGAGTGAATGAACGAATGAGTGAAGTGACCTTTGGTTTCAGATGTGAGGGATAAGGAGGATTAACCAGGTAAGGACGAGAGAGAACCAGTGAGATGGAGGGAACAGCATGGGAAAAGTGCTGATGCAGAAAGGAAAGCAGCTCATTCCAGAGCTTGAGGAAGCTCAGGGTGGCCAGAGTAGAGAAAGCTGAGTGCCGAGGATGAGGGTAGAGAGGTAGCAGGGCCTTGGTGTCCCTTTGTTCGTGGCCGTTGTCACAGTGGGTCTGGGTAGTGGTGACTAATGCTGATCCAGAGTTTACCTGTGCCAGGTACACTTATACATTCCTCGACCATCACTTTGTCCTCCCAGCCCTCCAGTGAGGCAGGCACCATTCTTACCGTCAGTAGACAAAGGTAGTAATTGAGGCACAGAGAGGTTAGGTCAAGTGCCCAAGGTCACACAGATTGTAAGCAGCTGAGCTAGGATTCAAACCCAGGCAGTCTGCCTCCAGAGCCGTTCTCCCAAGTGCTGGGGTCTCACAGACGAGTAGGACTGCCATAGTTAACAGATAAAATATAGGACCCACCGTTAAATACAAATTTCAGGTAGACAAGGAATGGTATTTTAGTATAAGTATGTCCCGTACGCTATTTGGGACATACTTATGCTAAAATTATTTCCATTGTTTATCTGAAATTCAAATGTAACCAGATGTTGTGTATTTCATCTGGCAATTCTATGGCGCAGGCTGAGGCGAGCAGAGCTCAGTAAGTGCTGAGCATATGAGGACGGGACTCTCTCTTGTCAGTCTGGCCCGTTGTGCTCCCAAGGATGCCAGCAGTGGAAAGTGCGGGCATCCAAAGTGTGGGGCGGCAGGATCACATTTAATGACCTAGGAGATGCTTAGCGAAAAGGAGCAAAGCTGGAGACGGGGGACCGTACAGAGAGCCCTCCGACGCCGCACCCTGGCTGAGAGTCAGACATCCCGGTCCCTCTGGAATGCTCCACGATGGGCCGCTTCTCGCACTCAGGCTGAGAATCAGAGGCCGCTTGGTGACCTGCACAGAACCGGGCAACAGGACAGAGGGGCACAGCCCACCCGCCCTCCAGCTGTCTACCGGGCACAGTAGCTTCTAATTCAGAGGAAAACTCACGCTGGGCAGTTCAGGTCTTCATCAGGGAGACAAGGAAGAATGCTTCTCCGCTGCTTCTTTCTCTCCTGCTACAAAGAGGGCTGAGGGCAGTGGGTGAGCTGCGGTCACTACCCAGAACACTGGCAGGCTGTCCCAGCTCACCTGGCTTCTGCATTAAAAGTTATGGGCGACAGAGGCGACCTTTGTGAACCTTCAGGGCAACAGACGTCTCTTCCGGGAGCAGGGCTTTTGTTAATGAATTTATCAATGCACTCCTTGAATCCACCCTATTCCCCTTGCTGATAAGAACAATTTTTGCCCAAACTTACAACTGCTGAACAGTATTGGGGAAAGAGTGTCCGGTGTTGCCTGGGGAAGTGGCAAGCTATCAATTCTAGTGTTTTCCCATCACGAGGACCCTGGTGATAAGTTTGGGCCCTGGGTTTTGAGAAGGCTGCTGGGAAGCCAGCATTCATGTAGACCAAAGGGGCTTAAACCTTGAAGAAGCTGGAAACTCTTATGTGTATCTGTGGGAACCAGGCAGGTGCGTGATTCACGTGGCCTTGATGTGTTACCATAGGGATTAGTGAGGCCCCATCTAGAAGGGGACGTTGCCACTTAGCTTTGGCTGAATGTTGCCATTGGTGAAAGTAGGCCAGACCTTCCAACTTTTCAACTAAAGTTGGAAATCCAGATTTTTTACAATGTAAATTCTCCTAAATTCTAAATATTGTCAACTATATTTTTAAAGAAAGCAATGTATGGGACTTCCCTGGTGGTCCAGTGGTGAAGACTCCACGTTTCCATTGCAGGGGGCGTGGGTTCGATCCCTGGAGGGGGAACTAAGATCCCGCATGCTGCACGGCGTGGCCAAAAAAGAAAAAAAAAATTTAAAAAGCAATGTAATATCATATGGGAAAACGGAATGCATCTGTGGGCCGGATTTGACCTAGGGACTGCTAGCTTGTGATTCCTTATTCAATTATACTGCTGTCTCTGGGTGTAGCAAGAGCCATGACTACAATTCACGGGTGTGTAGGGAGATGTGAGAAGCCGTGGATAATAACACGCACACGCACACACACAGGTGCACACGATGAGGAAAGTGGGGTTGGAGAAATTTTATTCAAAATTGAGCAATGAGAAAATCTAGAAGGAAGGTATTATATTCCAGAGTCCATGATTAACCCTAACTAGAGGCTAACTTATAACGAGCACTTACGGTGTGCCGGGCTGGACCCTTGAGATTTTGTATGCACCCATCCCATCCTGAGGAGCATCCTGAAAGGTAAGCGCTGTTATTATCAGCCTCCTTTTGAAGATGGGGAAACTGATGTAGATTTTCACTGGCCAGGCACCTCCATCCACTTCTTAGAAGTGCGGAGGGAGGGAGGAGTTGCTGAGAAACTCACATGGGGGATGTTCTGACCCAAAGGATGCTACTGTCTCCCTCCGTGAAAGGCACTGACCCGGCCCAGGGCACCTTGAACGTCAGCGCATGTGACACCCACACCCTCTCCTTCCACGAGCTTCTGAAAGCTGGTTGTGTACGTTTCCAAACGTGTTTAGGCCAGCTGTATCTGTTGCTGTCAGCGCACGATTGAATAAAACGTAATCTCAACTGGTGAAATGTGAACGCAAAATTGTTTCTGTGAAAAATACTTGGCATACTTTGGAAAAATTTAATCAAAGCAGGTCGCCAAAAAAATGGCCTTCAAAGTCAATGTGGACCAGACAACTGACATCTCTGGGTGATAAATCATGAAATGCATAAAAGAATCCTGGGCTTGGGTTGCTCCTGAGATGCCTTTGTGACCTCACTGAACTTTACAGAGACACATGTGCCTTTTGCACATGGTTTTGCAACGAAGAAAGTGGAACGCCTGTCAGAAGGCTCCCGCTGAAGAACTCATTCCTGCACTGAGCTATTAGCAAATAAACGCACATTTCCTTTCTCTGCTGCGCCGCATGGCTTACGGGATCCTAGTTTCCTGACCAGGGATCGAACCCACACCCCCTGCAGTGGAAGTGTGGAGTCTTAACCACTGGACTGCCAGGGAAGTCCCACACTCCATATTTTTAAGTTAAAAGAAAATACTTTTGTCTCTGTGTGTCAACTCATTATCACTGTTCTAAAGTCATCGGTTACTTTCCAAAGTTTCCACAACTGAGATAATGTGATTCTGATGTGGGCGACGTAAATTACTTTTGAAATTCACGAAGTCTACGTTCGGGCAGACCTCGTGTTATTGCCCTTCCCAGATACTGTCTATAAATTGAAGGTTTTGTGGCAACCCTGCATCAAGCTTATTGGTGCCACTTTTCCAACAGCATTTGCAGACTTCATGTCTCTGTGTCCCATTCTGGCAATTCTCACATTTCAAACTTTTTCATTATTATTATATGTTATGGTGATCTGTGATCAGTGATCTTTGATGTGACCGTTGCAAAAAGATTATGACTTACTGAAGGCGCAGAGTATAGCTAGCATTTTTTTAGCAAAAAAAGATTTTTAAATTAAGGTGTGAAAATTTTTTAAGACATAATGCTAGTACACACTTCACAGACTACAGTATAGTGTAAACACAACTTTTATATGCACTAGGACACCAAAAAATTTGTGACTTGTTTTATTGCGGTATTTGCTTTATTGCGGGTGTCTGGAATGGAACCTGTAATATCTCCAAGGTCTGCCTGTTTAAGCAAAAAGGAGGCTCCTTGAGCTTCTGTCAACAGTGCACAGTGGGAGAATTTACTGCATAACTGGGTTTCTGTTACTGCATCATTTCGTCCCCTCTTCTCCCATGTACCTTTTCACTGCAGCGTTTTCATCCTCCTGGTTTCCCCACCTAGCCAGCTCCACCTGCGTGCCGTTCACCCACCCACCTGCACAGTTGGCTTCTGATCAGGACACAAGATGCACTTGGGCAATACGTACTGATTTGAAGAGCAAACGTTCAGTTTGCAAGGCAAAACCCTCTGCCCCAACTGAATCCCATCAAAAACACAGACAGGGGCAAGTTGGCTAACTGTTTTCTCAGATATCCTTTGGGGGGAACTGTCTCAAAGAATATTAACTAAATCCACAATTTTTTTTTAAATTTAATTTTTATTTCATATTGGAGTACAGTTGATTTACAATGTTATGTTAGCTTCAGGTGTACAGCAAAATGATTCAGTTATACATATACATTCTTTTTTTTTTTTTTTTTTTTTTGCGGTACGCGGGCCTCTCACTGTTGCGGCCTCTCCCGTTGCGGAGCACAGGCTCGGGACGCGCAGGCTCAGCGGCCATGGCTCACGGGCCTAGCTGCTCCGCGGCATGTGGGATCTTCCCGGACCGGGGCACGAACCCGTGTCCCCTGCATTGGCAGGCGGACTCTCAAACACTGCGCCACCAGGGAAGCCCTATATCCATTCTTTTAAAAATTCTTTTCCCATTTAGTTTACTACAGAATACTGAGTACAGTTCACTGTGCTATACAGTAGGTCCTTGTTGATTATCTATTTTATATAGAATAGTGTGTATATGTTAATCCCAACCTCCTAATTTGTCCCTCCCCCAACCTTTCTCCCCTTTGGTAACCATAAGTTTGTTTTCGAAGTCTGTGAGTCTGTTTCTGTTTTGTAAATAAGTTCCTTTGTATTTCAAAAAGTCTATAAACAATAAATGCTGGAGAGGGTGTGGGAAAAGGGAACCCTCCTACACTGTTGGTGAGAATGTAAATTGAAGCAGCCACTATGGAGAACAGTACGGAGGTTCCTTAAAAAGCTAAAAATAGAACTACCATATAATCCAGCAATCCCACTCCTGGGCATATACCTGGAGAAAACCATAATTTGAAAAGATACATGCACCCAAATATTCACTGCAGCACTGTTTACAATAGCTAAGACATGGAAGCCACCTAAATGTCCATCAACAGAGGAATGGATAAAGAAGATGTGGTACATATATAACACAATGGAATATTATTCGGCCATAAGAAAGAATGAAAATATCATTTACAGCAACATGGATGGACCCAGAGATTATCATACTAAGTAAATCAGACAGAGAAAGACAAATATCATATGATATCACTTATATGTAGACTGTAAAAAAATGACACAACGTTCTTCAGTATTAGCCTGGGAACATATCACCTGTCAGTCATCTGGGACAACATTCCAACGTCCATCTTCAAACTTCAAAAGTCCTCCCTTTGAATCTTGCTGTGGACTCAGGTGGCACTTGGGACCACAGTGATTCAGATACACAGAGCAAATAATGATATATTCTAGGAAAATCCGGGAGGGGTCCCCACTTTTTCCTTCTGCTCTCTGTCCTGCTGATAAAGATGTGGGTAACCTGACTTTTCCATCCAAACAAGCTTCAGATGAACGTAGCTCAGATGCCACAGCCTAAAACAACTTAAAGACAGTTTTTAAAGAAATACATAGATGAAAATTTCATTAAGAATGAGATTGAGCACAAAAACAGAAATATAGATCAATGGAACAGGATAGAAAGCCCAGAGATAAACCCACGCACATACGGTCACCTTATCTTTGATAAAGGAGGCAAGAATATACAGTGGAGAAAAGACAGCCTCTTCAACAAGTGGTGCTGGGAAAACTGGACAGCTACATGTAAAAGAATGAAACTAGAACATTCCCTAACACCATACACAAAAATAAACTCAAAATGGATTAAAGACCTAAATGTAAGGCCAGACACTATCAAACTCTTAGAGGAAAACATAGGCAGAACATTCTATGACATAAATCACAACAAGATCCTTTTTGACCCACCTCCTAGAGAAATGGAAATAAAACCAAAAATAAACAAATGGGACCTAATGAAACTTCAAAGCTTTTGCACAGCAAAGGAAACCATAAACAAGACCAAAAGACAACCCTCAGAATGGGAGAAAGTATTTGCAAATGAAGCAACTGACAAAGGATTAATCTCCAAAATTTACAAGCAGCTCATGCAGCTCAATATCAAAAAAACAAACAACCCAATCCAGAAATGGGCAGAAGACCTAAATAGACATTTCTCCAAAGAAGATACACAGACTGTCAACAAACACATGAAAGGATGCTCAACATCATTAATCATTAGAGAAATGCAAATCAAAACTACAATGAGATATCATCTCACACCAGTCAGAATGGCCATCACCAAAAAATCTACAAACAATAAATGCTGGAGAGGGTGTGGAGAAAAGGGAACCCTCTTGCACGGTTGGTGGGAATGTAAATTGATACAGCCACTATGGAGAACAGTATGGAGGTTCCTTAAAAAACTACAAATAGCACTACCATATGACCCAGCAGTCCCACTACTGGGCATATGCCCTGAGAAAACCGTAATTCAAAAAGTGTCATATACCACAATGTTCACTGCAGCTCTATTTACAATAGCCAGGACATGGAAGCAACCCAAGTGTCCATCAGCAGATGAATGGATAAAGAAGATGTGGCACATATATACAATGGAATATTACTCAGCCATAAAAAGAAATGAAATTGAGTTATTTGTAGTGAGGTGGATGGACCTAAAGTCTGTCATACAGAGCGAAGTAAGTCAGAAAGAGAAAAACAAATACCGTATGCTAACACATATATATGGAATGTAAAAAAAAAAATCGTTCTGAAGAAACTAGAGGCAGAACAGTAATAAAGAGGCAGATGTAGAGAATGGACTTGAGGACACGGGGAGGGGGAAGGGTAAGCTGGGACAAAGTGAGAGCGTGGCATGGACATATATACACTACCAAACGTAAAATAGATAGCTAGTGGGAAGCAGCCGCATAGCACAGGGAGATCAGCTCAGTGCTTTGTGACCACCTAGAGGGGTGGGATAGGGAGGGTGGGAGGGAGATGCGAGAGGGAGGGGATATGGGAACATATGTATGCGTATAGCTGACTCACTTTGTTATATAGCAGAAACTAACACACCATTGTAAAGCAGTTATACTGCAATAAAGATGTTAAAAAAAATAGATAGATAAATAAATAAAAAGAATGAGATTAAGAACATCCAAATCAAAAGGGTTCAGGGTGTTAAAAATCAAGGGGAGAGATAAAAGTCTGTCATTTCTACAGCGCCTTTGTCCCGTTAGGAAAACACACCCCTCGGGGCTGATTCAGCCACTCTGATGTGAGGGTTAGCTAGCGAACTGTGGTAGGTCTGGATTAGAAGGAAGAACCCCTTCTCCAGTTTCCTGGACTAGTGCCCTTATGCAGTGTGCAACCTGCCCAACAGTACATAGCAGCCCTGAGTAATAGGAATTTCAGCTTCCTCTTCCAGCTCATGGAGCTTTGTGAAATCAGGGTCACCTGAAAGTCCCCTCTTCCCTGGTGGCTCCACAACCTCAGAGGTCCCTTAGAGTCGCTGAGATTCAGAATGTCTGGATGGTAGGCCCAGCCCTGCCTGTTCTGTTCATGTTTCGCATTGAAGCCACAGTTATAAACATGGGACAACACTGGAAGCTGTCCTTTGCTCTGAATTCTCTAGTCTTTTATTTTCAGGGTTTTTTTTTTTTTTTCTGATTAAAATGTTAAGAAAGAACCCGACATAGGTTCAACTCATGGTTTTATTTCAATCACCAAGTTATTGATCAAAATGAAAAAAGAGCTTCGCACCAAATAAACGAGTTCGATTACTGCTTTGTTTGTGGCAGACAGGATGGAGAGAAAATAAACCAATGTACGGGACTCGGAGGCAGTGGTGTCTTCCAAACGGCTCACACAAGCTCACAAAAGCCAAACGTTAAATGTTTAGGAATTTTGTGAGCCGGCTGACAGCAAGTTGGCGGCTTGAACTCGGCCACGGTCGGAGTATCTACACCGCAGGAATTGGCAAGTGCTTCCGAGGAGGGTGATCGTTTTGCCAGCCCATCCCTGACTCAGGGTCAGAATACAGGCTGAGGGTCAGAATGCCTAGGTCCTGGTTTCGGTTGTGCCATGAAGTAGTCATGGGGCAGCTCTCCTTCGTCATGTTTAAGATCGGAAGAGAAATAATTGACGTTCCCTGCAACACAGAATTGCTGTCAGAAGCCAATCAGAGGCGGCGCTTTGTTTGTTCATTTTTTGTTTTAACTTAAAAGATGCATAGAAAGGAGGGTAGAGGATGTGTTTTGAAAGAGGTGTCCCCAGAAAGTCTGAGAGTGAGCCCCCAAACCCTGGAACTTCTCAAGACAAACCCGATTTCTCTGGCTGCAACACGGCCCCTCTGCACTGCTGCCTGGACATCCAGGCACACGCTGCCCTGCCTTCCTTCTGCTCCCGCTGAGGCCCCGTCCCTGAGGGCTAATTAAAGCAGAGGTTCTCAGACACCGTCAGCCAAACCGAGCAGCGTCAGCGGCTTGGAAGGACCCGGGATGGAGGTGACCTTGGCGGATCTCCAGTCACAGGGTCCTGGGTTTGGTTCACCCTCCCCAACCTGTTTCTTTTTTTTTTTTTTTTTTTTTTTTTTGCGGTACGCGGGCCTCTCACTGTTGTGGCCTCTCCCATTGCGGAGCACAGGCTCCGGACGCGCAGGCTCAGCGGCCATGGCTCACGGGCCGAGCCGCTCCATGGCATGTGGGATCCTCCCGGACCGGGGCACGAACCCGTGCCCCCTGCATCGGCAGGCGGACTCTCAACCGCTGCGCCACCAGGGAAGCCCCCAACCTGTTTCTTTATCTTCAAGACGGGGAAAGATGACCTAAGTCAGCATGCCTGTCATCCAGAGCGCATGGTGCGTGTCACGGAGCGCACTGCATCCCTGGCGGCTCTGGGATGCGGTCTGGTTTGGAGGAGGGCCTGCTCCATCCGGCTCCTTCATTTCCACTGAAAGCCCTCGGCCGGCGTTCTCTGTGTCTTGGTTTTAATTCTGAGAAGTTGGCAGTTTTGAGGCTGGAAAGGAAGGTGAGGAAATGCTACCTTTTATCATCCCAGTGATGGCTCACGGAACACAGCTTATGGAGACGCTGAGGCATGGGGGGGTAGGTGAGGAGGGGGGGGTAACCCACCACCTGCCTCAGGGAAGGGGCCCACCCACAGGGAGGGGACCCGGCCCAGGGATTCTGCCGGTACGCCCGCCTCTTTGAATGATTGAGCTCCAGGGTTAGGGTGACTGCACCCCAGAGTCAGCCCCTCACAGGAGCAAACAGAGCTTCGAGCTCCCACAAGGCCCCTGGGGGTCCCCTGCAGCCACGCCCCCTGAGATGGGCTCTGTCACCCTTAGTCGTCCCCACCCGTGAACTTTGCACCAGTGGAAGCACACGGGACATTCTTTTGCTTCCGGCTTCGTTTCCCAGACTTGGTGTGAGTGACATTCCTCCGCGCGTACCGGCGCTGAGGACCTCGGTCTCCCCGCCCTTTGTGCAGACACACCGCCGTTGACCGACCCATTCGAATTCCCTGTGGGTATCCGTGTCGTTTGCAGGTGGCGCTCGGATGTACACGTTTGTCGGGGCTGCCTAACAAAGAACCACAGGCTGGGTACCTGACGGGGGCAACAATTTGTTTTCTCACAGTTCTGGAGGCCAGAAGAGCCAGAGGAAGCTGTGAGCGGGGTTGATGTCTCCCGAGGGTATGAGGGACAGTCTGACCCTGGCCGCCTCCCTGGCTTGTAGACAGCCGTCTCCTCCCTGTGTCTTACATCATTCCCTCACTGTCCCTGTCAAAGGTCGCTGTCCCCGTCTCTGCATGCAAATTTCCCCGTATTATAAGGAGCCCGGTCATATTGCATTAGCATCCACAGTAATGACCCCACTTAGCTTGATTCCCTCTGTACAGACCCTGTCTCCAAATCAGATCGCATTCCGAGATTCTGAGGGTTGTGATTTCAACATATAAATCTGGGGGTGGGGAGCACGACAGGTCTCTCACCAATCAGATGGCCGCGGGTCCTTGTAGCTTTTCTCTGGTGAACATATATGTGCCCTTCTGTTGGGTGATGAGTCTGTTCTGAGTTGAAAATCATGGTTGTTTCCATTTTAAAAGAAGCTTTAAAAGGTGTCAACTCCACCTAGGATGCAAGGCTATAAAGCTGGGGGCTCAAGGAGAGGCCAAAGCCTTAACCCACAGACGCTGGGTCACGCAGATGCTTGGAAAATTCTGGGCTGCAGAGCTTTGCATCTGATTGGGCATGAAATCCTTTTAAAAATAGCTAAACTGTATTGAGTGCTGGCTAGGGAGTAGGCACTGTGCTAAGTGCTTTACACCCAGTAGTTCCCTGCCTGTCTGGAGACCGATGAAGACACTGAAGGTCAGAGAGGCTAAGTATCACGCCCGAGGTCACACAGCAAGGGAGCGGCAGAGCAAAGACTTGAATTCGGGTCTGTCTAACTCTAAGCCTGTGCCCTTAACCTTGGCCATGATGTCTTTACTTCCACAGGTAGCAGGAAACTGACTGCAAGAAAGGAACACCCAACTCAAAAAGGCATAAGTAGTTGGATACTTATTATTTCACATTATAAGAGACCACAAGCAGACTCAGGGTTGGTCGTCTCAGTGGACCAGGAACCACCAGGTTCTTTGCATCGTCCTCAGCGTGTTGGCTTCTACCCTCAGATTTGCAAGATGAGGTTGCAAGACGGCAGCTCCAAGAAGCGTCACCTCAACCAACATCTTCCAAAGGTCTGAAGGGGAGAGGTCCATCTGTGGGTGCAGGAACTTGACCCCGCGGTCCGGCGAGTCCATGGCAAGTCCATGGCTTTGAACCCAGGTGGCCTGCATCCAGGGCCACCCTTTCAACACTAATCCTAACATATGGCTCATGTTAACCCAGTGTTTCCTTAATCAGTTCTGTTTTCAACCAGAATCATAACATCTCATAGTGACACCATGCACGCAGTTGTCTAAAATACGGTTTGTGCAATAAGTGATAATTCCACAGAATGGCTGGCCCAGCTAGCACAAAAGATGCCCCGTGAAAATCAGACTCTCTGAGTTCAAACCCAGATTTGAAACTCCCTGGCTGGGTGACGTGGGAAAGCCACTGAAGCCGTCTGTATTGTATTTCCCTTATCTCTAAAAGGAGCATAAGCTCACGCACGCCCCGCCAACCTCACTCAGGACACAGCCAAGAACCTCAAGCGTGACAATGCGCAGGGTCATGCTGGAGAGCTCAGGCCAGTTTTCCAGGGCTGGCCACTACAGTGACTAACGCTGCCCTACTTCCACTTCGTGTTGGGAGATGAGTGAAAGCCACACACCGCCCCTCCCACCCATAAAGGAGAGATCTGAATGTACTCCACATCACGTTTAGTAACAGCAAATGTTGCCGTATAAAGAATGGTTTATTTGGATTAAGTGTGTCTCCTGTCCCAGGCTCTGGGACAAATTAACCTTGATTATTTTGTAGTCACCCTTTGGAAAGCATGAAGACAACTGGCTGTATTTTTCAGCTTTGTACTAATAGCAGGCATATGTAGACACCAGTGACTGTCTGTAGTTTAAAATCTGACAGTAGCTTTGCTCAGATTATAAATCATGGCTTGAGAAGTCATCTTCTCCTTGTAGGAAGGTCAGACGCCATATTATTTTTGTTATCTTCGAATTTAGCTTTAAAAATAATTTAAAAAATTAACTTCAGCAAAAGAAAGTGCTTACTGAATATTATGTTCTGCAGCTTACCTTCCTTCAAGACCTCTTCCCATCTTCCCAATTCATACTGGCCGGTGTGCGCAAACTTATCATCAATATCACGTCGTGAACTGCAAGACCTTTGAATTCAGATGGGTCTTGGCCAGCCTGAGAAAACTTCGGAGGGGGTGGAAAGCAGCGGGATGTCCTCCTCAGAGTGGCCACTGGGACCCGTGTCTGACCCTAGAAGGTCCGGCTGCAGGTCACAGCTGCAGAAGGTGTGGGAGCCCATGTGGTGTCCAGGAGACACCAGGCTGTGCTGGGTGAGAGAGATGGGCCCTGGTCCCACTGCAGCGTGGGGCATGGCGCCTGCAGGGCTGCAGGAGCACAGCTCCATCTCAGACCTTTCAGTGGAGACCTCAGGGATCTCTGATTGTCAGCACGGTCGTGAGAGTCACCAGCAATGCTTCCCAACAGGGATGAAGGTCTGCCCTGAAAAGAAAGCGATAGACAATTAGTGAACACTTCACTTTGTGCCGGGCACTGTGCTGACAGCTTCAGATGGACTGTTTATTTTTAAAATTAATTATTATTGGAGTAGAGTTGCTTTACAATGTGTTAGTTTCTGCTGTGCAGCAAAGTGAATCAGTTATACGTATACATGTACCCTTCTTTTTTAGATTCCCTTCCCATTTAGGTCACCACAGAGCACTAAGTAGGGTTCCCAGTAGGTTCTCCTCAGTTATCTATTTTATACATAGTAGTCTATATATGTCGATCCCAATCTCCCAATTCATTCCATCCCCCCCCTTTCCCCCTTGGTAATCATAAGTTTGTTCTCTTTATCTGTGACTATCTCTGCTTGGCAAATAAGTTCTAGAGGTACTATCTTAAAGCTATTCCCCATAACAACCCTGTAGATGTTATGATCCCCATTTTAGTGGCAACAGGGCCCCCCAAAGGCAGGGGTAGGTGGTGAGTGGACACACCACAGTAAAGAGTGTCAGAGGTGTCAGAGGGCAGCTAAGGCTGGGGGCGGTCCCATACATCTAGAGGTGGTGTATTGGTTATCCGCTGTTTTGGAACAAGTCACCCCAAAACCTAGCAGCTTAAGATAGCAAGCCTGTATCGTTTGTTTCTGTGGTTGAGAAATGTGGGCATCTGGTGCAGGGGTCCCCCAAGGCTGGGCCACAGTCCTCTAAGGGAGGGCTGGAGGGCCCGTCTCCAAGGCGAGGTGCTGGCATGGCTGTTGGCAGGAGGCCTCAGTTCCTTGCCTTGTGGGCTTCTCCAAAGGGCTGCTTACGTGTCCTCATGAAGTGGCGTCTGGCCTCTCCTGGAGACAGTGCTCTACGATACAGCAGGGAGAAAGGCAGAGTGCCTCCGGGGACCTGGTCTCAGGAGACACACCCTATCACTTCTGCTACTATTTTATTCCTTAGAAGTGAACCTCTAAGCCTCCCCCACCCTCAAGGGAGAGGAGTTAGTTTCCACCTCTTGAAAGGTGGAATGTCAAACAGTTTGCGGACCTGTTATAAAACCACCCAAGATCTTTTTAGGGAGTGGTACCCACAGTAGCAAGTGGGCGTGACAGGCTGATGAAACACGAGTAGCCACTCCTGCAGAGACCCCCTTTCCCTGGAGTCACGTGGGCACACGCATGTCCACACACAGGTGTGGTCGACACACTGGACACACACTACGAGTGACCGTGCACCGTGTTCGCTCTCCTCTTCCTTGCTCCCTGAGTGGCTTCTGATTCTTTTTGCTCGACACATCAGCGCTGCTATGACCACTTGGTAGCATGAAGACAAACTCAGGATCCATTCAAACGCTCAGACGATGCTCTCACTGGGGGATGTGATCCAATCACAGCAGCACAAATATTTCTTATGTCATCGGAGAATCCCAGGACAGAAACAGGCCCACTGAGCTGGGGGTGGGATGCATCCCTCTTTAGTGGGAGAGCTGACAGGGGTGTCTCAGAGACCTTTCTCAGGGCCTTTAATTGTCTCTTTTCCGTGTCTGCTCTGCAGAAGATGCCGGACGATGTGTCCCCTGAGTAGACTTCTAGAGTCTTCTGGAACAGGTGCTTCTGAGTCAACAGAAAACCTGCTGTGCACCTGTTATGAGCAATGAGAACTAAGGATAAGGGACCGGAAGTAAGCAGTGCCCATGAGTGGCTGAGAGCGCTGCCCTGGATGGGATGGCGGGGAAGGCCTCCAGTGGAGGTGATGTGGGTGACGTTTGTGCAAAGGCCCGCGTGCAGTCGGCACAGAGCTGTGGGCTAAAGAACCAGGGTGGGGGCGGCAGCAGGAGCAGAGAGGAGCCCGTGGCACAGCTGGGGCCTCGGGGGTGTTGTAAACATGGTGGAAACCCCTGGAGGGGCCGGGGGAGCAGGACTTGCAGGTGGTTTTGGAAGAACCGCTCTAGCCTTGGGTGGAACATCGAGTGTGGAGGGAGGATGGGGGAAGGGGTATGAGTGAGGAGTCTGTGGTCCAGGGAGGAGGTGATGGGGGCTGGACGTAGGATTGGGAGCTGGTTGAGAGGGAGAGATTCCGGGAGTGGCCCCGACCCACGGATAAGAAGGGGAAGTTCTTGGAAGGCAAAGAAGAGCTGTTTTATTTATTTTTTAAAAAAAATTCAAATTTAAATTAAAAAAATTTTTTGTATTGAAGTCTTTTTTTGTATTATTTTGACTTACAATCATGCAGGTGTACAGCAAAGTGATTCATATATAATATATGTAGTGCATATATGCATTCTTTTCCATTATAGGTAATTACAAGATATTGAATATAGTTCCCTGTGCTGTACAGTAGGACCTTGTTGGTTATCTATTTTATATATAGTAGTGTGTATCTGTTAATCCCCAATTCTCAATTTATCTCCTGACCACCTTTTTCCTTTGGTAAGTCTAAGTTTGTTTTCTCTGTCTGTGAGTCTGTTTCTGTTTTGTAGATAAGTTCATTTTGCATCCTTTTCTTTAGATTCCACATATAAGTGATATCACATGATATTTGTCTTTCTCTGTCTGACTTACTTCACTTAGTATCATAATCTCTAGGTCCATCCATGTTGCTGCAAATGACATGAGTTCATTCTTCTTCATGGCTGAGTAGTATTCCATTGTGTGTATGTACCACATCTTCTTCTTTTCAGCAAAAAATAAATTTATTGTCTCCAATAAAGTATAGGGTAGACCTGGTTTTGGGAAAAACTGAATGTAAAATTCAAATCCTTTCTTCAGAGTGTTCTCTCTCTCTCTCTCACACTGTTTCAAGCATCTTAAGTTATGGGACAGGAAATATGACAAGAGCTGTACCACGTGGCATCTCATTCATTCCTCCCCATAACCCTAGGAGCTCTGCCCTGTCATTACGCCCATTTCCCAGATGAGGACACTGAGACTTAGAGAGGTTACATGACTTGCCCAAGGTGACAAAGCAGGTGGTGGCAGAGCCGAGGTCTCTTAGGGAACAATATGCAAGGTTTAAAAAAAAATTAAAAGATGCACTACCATTCTACTTATTAACAGAATGTGACAAAATTTGCCTAAAATCGACATAAGTAAAGCGATATTCCTTCTCCACGTGTTATGGCATAAATGAAGTATAAACTCCATTTTTCTCATTTTAAAACAGTGTCCTAGTAAGACAACATTGTAAATCAACTATACTTCAATAAAATAAGTTAAAAACAAACACACAAAAAAGCGTCCTACGGTCAGCCAAATAAAAGATGAGAGTCCATTCAAAGGCTCCACTCGACTTTTCTCTCGTACTTCATATCCCCGGTAAAGCAGACCTGCTATAATAAAATCACTCTATTGCTTCTGTTCCTGACTATAAAAGTGATGTCCATTCACCCGAGAAATAATCACTAGTAACAGTCTGATATATTCCTTCTCATCTCTCTTACCCCCAGAGTTTATGTAAATGCTAGCTTGTGCATGTGTAACTAAAAAAATATTATAATTCATGTCCAGCGAGAAGCATATCTTAAAGAAGAGAGAAGTTGTCTTGTCAACACGAGGAGATGCAAGGGTCCCGGCTGTTCCCAGATAAAGGCAGTCCCGGAGACCCTTGGAATGCCAATACTGTCCCGCCGGCCACACCACACTTCCCGGAGGCTCAGCGACAATTTCCTCTCCTCTTTGACCAGATGACATTATCATCCACTCAGCCTTTTTGTTTTGCTTTGTTATAGACTGTTTTTGAAAGTCTCCAGACTTCCTGTAGACTTGTTTGTTTTCTAAGCTTTTCTTGTCCTTTCCCTTAACTGTGTAGATCCAGGCAACACTCACTCTCAACGGATCCCCTACCTCTGGTTTTATTTAACGAGGAGCTAGGTCTATGTGAGGCAAAACGAAGATAAACAGACGATCGTGATGGTGACGATGACATCGATGACGGCAGATAATCCGTTTTCAAACACATTTATATGCCAGTTGCAGTGTTTAGAGGTTTCCATGTGTTCAGTCACTCAACGCTCATCACTACGGCCATTTTTCAAATGAAGAAACTGAGACAAGCCATTTGCCTGAGGTCACACAGTTGGTAAGGATCAAGTGCTAGTCTCTTTGACTCTAAAATGTTCCTAATCACTTATAAATGTTGCCTCCAGGGGGATAAAGGAAAAAAGAGATAGATAAAGAAAAAGGAGAACAACAAAGAAAAATGAGGGAAGATGACAGACACGTAGGTGAAGGATGTCTCTTGGGCAAGACAACCATAAAACCGTGAGGTTTCATCTCTGCTCAAAAGCTGATTGTGTGGATGGTCAAGGAAGTTGTCTCATAAACCAGGCAGTTATGCAGCAAAATTAGACAGAGTGTGAACAAACGCCAAAAGAATGTATGACTGAAGTTACCATGAAGAGAGATCAGTAAGAGTGTGGGTTGGAGAGGGAAGGCTTCTTGAGGAGGTGGCTGTGAAGCTTTGGAAGATGTAGAGGTCTCAGAAGAATTACAATTCTTTGATACCCTTCCCATGGAGAGAGGGAGTCTCTGTTATTTCCCCTTGGATCCGGGCTGGCTTGTCACTGCTTCACCCCATGGGGTACAACAGAAGTGACCCCTGAGGCTGGGTCCCCCTTCATTCCCTGGAGCATAATCTGTGGAGCCCCCAGCTGCCACGTCAGCAGCTCAGCTACCCTGGGATTCCCACACTGGACACTCTGATGGATGGTCCCAGCTAAGCCCAGCTCTGCTGAAGCTTTTAGAGCAAGATGTTTTGCGATCCAGCAGAGTATCAACAACCAGCTTAGCAAAATACAATGCAGAAAGCAAGCCACTATTTGAAAATATTATTTCTGGATTATTTGTTCTCACAGAGTTGGGTTCAGATAGATGGAAGAGAATTAAGTATTAGAACTAATTATTGTCACTTAACTTACTAGGAGTTTATTTTTTCCCGTGTTATAAGGATTCTGGAGGCAGCCTACCCTAACTGCTCTAGGGACCAAGTTCTTCTTCTCTCTTTGCTCCATTGTATTTATTTGTGACTTTTGCCCTTATGGTTGCAAGGTGACTGAGAATTGCAACCACATTCCAAAAGGTTAAGGTCAACAGGCAGAGCCAGATCAGCCTACACCCCTTAGAAGAGTTTTCCTGGAAGCCCCACCCACTAATATCTGCTTCAATCTCATTGGTCAGGATGGGTCCCATGACCATCCCTGGCCCAGAGGGATTCTGGGAAATTGAGTTCTTTAGGCACATGGTGCCTTCCAAACAAATTGGGTTTCTGCTAGTGAGGGAGAAGAGGAAACTGAATATCGTTGACCAGTCCTCTGAAATTGGGCCCCCTGGATTGTGCCCCAGAAGCTGTTAAGCCTCACAGGTGGTGGGAATCGGGAGGCGCTGGGAAGCTACCAAAAGTCATTAAAAGTAATTTGGTTCCAGGTAACAATTACGCCCCATTGCGTGGCTTTCTTCCCATCCACCCAAGACAGCTCTGGGCACTCACCCCGCTGCTCTAGGAGTGGGGTCCAGGAGGCCCCGGGGGCAGAAACTGACGGGACAGAGAATGATGGCAGAAGCCTAGAGTGATGATGAAATTCTGAACGTGAGGTTTATAATCCTCTTGCACAGGTACGAGGTCAGGTAGAGGTGAGAAGAGAGTCAGGGATGAAGATTTCAGTGGACATCTCCATGGACCACAGTGGGTCCTACTTCTCCTGGGCTCAGCCATCATCCCCGAGCATGTACACCGCAAACCCCCGCTAGGGGCTGCAAATGTAAATGCCCCCCGGGGCTGACCTGGTAACATTACTGAGTGTATAGGCTGGGATTGCCGTGGGGGGAAGGAAAGCCCTGCCTCAAGAGGGTGCCGTTACCCAGCCCCTGCCAGGAATCACCGTGAGACAATGAAGATGCGACGTAGCAAAATCCTGGATTTTTTTCAAGGAAAGGAGGAAGTCAATTCATTTACTTTACATTTCCTGGTCTTTAAATTACGGCAATTTAAACAATTCAAGCACTGTGCAAGTCAAACAAACATCTGAGGACAAATCTGGTCCACCTGCCACCAGCAGATAACCTCCCACTCAACATCCATCTTGTTTTAGGAGATACATGCCCTGGAATATGCTTCCTCCTGCAGGACTGAAGTTTTTTGTTTTGTTTTGCTTTGTCTTACTATTTCATGTTCTGATTGACCCTGATATGTTCCCTACTGGTTTTACTTTGAAGCAACAATGTCTTACATATGTGTCCCCTTTGTGCTTTCAAAAGGCTTTAAAATCTTTCATCGCATTCGGTCTTCAGAAACCTGGAGGTAGACTGGGCCATCCCATTTGCAAATAAAAAGTAAGCAGCTTTAGTAAGCAACTTTAGATAACTCTTGCTCATTGCAAGATCCATGTTTAAAACCAAAGATTCTGTCTGTTCCTGAGAGTAGAATTGTTTCCAAGTTATTCTAAGACTTGTAATTCTAGATCCTTTCTACTCAACCACACCAAATTTCCATTTCTGGGATTTATTCTCATGAAACAGACCAAAGAAGACCCAGGGAGTACTTGAGAATGATACACAGATATGGATAGAATTCCCCAGCACGTTTTCTGCTGGCATGACATATTATCAAGTTGGGTCAATCCAAATTCCTCAGAGTTCAGCCTCCATGTCAGTGAGCATTCTTTTTTTGTTGCTTATAGCAACATCTTTGTCTCATTAAAGCAAAGGATCATTTACTGGAATTCTACAAGGGAGCTCCCATCAGTAATGGGAGGGCTGGAGGGCTAGACTTGGAAAAAGAAAGTAGCTCTAGGGACCTCCATAGCAGGAAGAGCTTGGAGGTCTCATCAGTTGCCACTGGGATGAATCTGCTTAAATTCATTAAAAAAAACAAACAAAAAAGCAAAACACTTTTTTTTTGTCCAGGCAAATGTCACTCCAATTTAAAACCCATGGGAGGAAAGTCTGCTGCCCATCACCGCTGGAACTTTGATGACCTGTTGGGAAAGATCTGGGACTGTCTGAAACTAGTTGAGCATTTACACCAAACCCAAAGGCCAGTTAGTTGGCCAGATTACACATCCCCAGTGGTGCTGCCTTACTCTGGGACCGTGGTGGAGGATTTCTGCATGAAGGTTCACAAAAATCTTATCAAAGAGTTTAAATACACTCTTGTGTGGGGTCTCTCTGTGAAACTTAATCCTCAAAAAGTGGGTAAAGACCATACGTTGGAGGACGAGGATGTCATTCAGATTGTGACGAAGTGACACCGTCCCCTTGCCCACCTGCCAGGCCAACCATAGCAGCTTTCTCCATGATCGAACGCCTGACTCCAAGCCTTTCCTGGCCTTGGCAGACACTGGATCACGATACAGGGGCGGGAGAGGGAGGCACCCAAATTGAACTTCACTTGTCTTAACTTGGTGTCACCTTGTATGTTGAGCTGCATAAAAGACCTGGTTGGCCAAAAAAAAAAAAAAAAAGAAAAGAAAAGAAGGAGAAGTCCATTCGGCCAAGTTTGGATCACACGCCCATGCCTTGTTGAGAAGAGGCCAGACGACTTGATGTACAGACCCATTAAGACTGCACACTGAGGGTAGAATTCCTTAAGAGGTTGCTTTCTGAAGTCCATTCTCCCCTCCTCCTTCCGGGAAGAGATCTAGTTTGGCATTCCCCAGCCTCCTTTGCAGCTAGATGTAGCCACGTTCCTCCGTCCTGGCCAGAAGAATGTGAGCAAAGGTGACCCCATCTGGCCCAGGAAACGTCTCACTTGCTCTTGCCGGGCTCTCTCCACCCATCAGCTCGCTGGAATGGTGGCTGCTGAAGGTGATTATGGAAGCTGAGGGTTAAAGGTGGCGGAGTCGAGCTTAGCCTGGGTCCCTGAGTGACCACGTGGAACGCAGTGCCCCACCCTCCACTGCCTTGTGCATGAATAAGACATAAACTTTATCAGGTTGAGTGATGGATTCTGTGGTCTTTTAGCTACAGCAGTTTGGTCTCTCTTAACCTATAAATGCTATTACCCAAATAAGGGTAAGTGGTCTTTTGGTGGTCAAAAAACAAGAAGCATCCCCTGTGTTCACAGAGAAGGAATTAAAAGGAACCTGGAAACTCATGTGCCTGGCGTGAAAGTAACATCCCCTCTTTTTTTTCAACATGTTAGGAAGAATTTGGCCAATTTGGGGAATTAGAATAACCCAGCTTCTCAAGGGCCATCTGTACCAGGTCACATGTAACTTGGACACTCCCCAGAGACCCTCCAAGGAACCGCATACAGAGATCACTGGGTCCTCTCCCAGCCCGCAGCTGGTCTGTGGATTCTCATAAATCCCAATCAGCAGGGCTGGTCTCACTGCTAAGCATTCTGACTTTCCTCTCTGCCCCTGGCACGTTTCTCTGCCTAATCCAGTGATAACAGAAGCTAGAGGATTTACCCACCTTCTTGCCTGCCCTTGAGGTTACTGAAAAAACATAACTCATAAACCTGGCCTCACTGGGGGCCTGACACTGTGACACAGAGACACAAGATCTTTTTTGAGCACTTGTGGGAAAATCAGAGAGAGAAACGGCTGGCCCATGCAAGCATTCCAAGCCCAAACACAATAATGAATTTTGCACACATCGGTGGGTTCTGACTCTGTTGCCAATTAAACCCTCCGTGGGGGGCAGGCAGTCCACTTAATCTTCGCTGCCAAAGACACAATCCCCCCAAATACCACAGGGGTGGGGGTGGGCGGAGGGGTGGAAACTGTATTACAAAGACGACCCCAAATCCTACCCTATTTCTCTGAAGTTTTCCTCATTCTCTTTCAGTCTACTCATCCCTGACTCTGCCCATCAGTAAGGAATGACCAGATACATGGAAGGGGAGTAAGTCCCCCCGCTGACCTGCATTACCAGAAGTAGGAGTCTGTGTACTTCAGGTGCCAGGAAAAAAGTGGTCCAGCTACCCAAAGGGTGAGTGGTTTTGCTTAATATGAATTCAAAGGGAGCTTCTGAAACGAAAATGAAGGGGATGTGGGAGTTACATAAGTTGTGGTATGAAATTCTGCCAATAGCGTCATTCAGAATCGAGAGGTGTTTGCGTTTTCGTTCCTTCTTTTATTTTCTTTTTAAAAGAAGAACCCCCAAGGGGTTATCAAATCAAATTTATAGTTAAAATAATCTTTAAAAACTCAGCTTAAAAGAAAAACTGGCCCCAAATGTAATGATTAAGCTGGAGCCAAACGACAGCCTGGGAGAAGCCCCCCTTTGGAAACAGGGCCTCCTGGGTTCAAGCGCATCGATGCCCCACAGTTCGCTCTTTATACTGGCGAAGCACTGGCTGCCCCGGGCCTCAGGTTTCTAGTTTGTAAAACAAAAACCAATGATTTAAAGAGGCTGTAAAGTTTCTGGCACGTAGTAGGAGCTTATGCGATGTTAGCTATTGCTATTGTGAGCAGCGGTGTTTAAACAGAGCTTAGCTTGCATTTCCTGTAGGGACTTAATTAACTTCTTGGCTTTTAAAGAAATGTTTACGGCTGGCCTGGAAGAGTCTGGTAGAAAAGAAATAAATACTAACCAGCCTTTGTATAATATTGCTATTTACACACGCAAAAGAATTTTTGTACATACCACTTCGTTTCTCATTACAACTCTGAAGCGGCTAGAACTGGTATCCACTCTATTTCCTCTATATTTTACAGAGGAGAATATATATCAGAATATATATTATATATATAATTATATACATATTAATATATATAATTATATATATAATATATATAATATATTATATATATTATATATAATTATATATAATAATTCTATATATAATTCTATATATATAATATATATATCTGAAAATATATATTATATATATAATATATCTGATTATATATCAGATATATTAGGTATATGTGATTTTATACATTATACTTAATATATAATCAGTTTTCTCCTCTGTAAAGTATATTTTATGCATTATATGTGAGTATATATGGATATATATGTATACATGTTATATGTGTGTATATGTGTGTTTACATGTGTATTGTGTATATATGTATACATATGTGTGTATTGGGTATATATGCATGCACATGCGTGTTTATATGTGCTCCTGTGTGTGTACAGGTACACGTGTGTGTGTACTCACATACACACCCAAGTCAGGCAGATGACAGTAGTTAGTGGTGACTGTTTCCTCACTGAACACAGAGTATTTGAGCCGAAATGTAAAGAATGAGCAGAACTGGCCCAAGAAGGTGTTTTGAAACGGGAACAAAACCCACGGAAGACGCACAGGTGATAGGACCAAATTAAAAACTCTGTACAGCTCTCCTGACCGCAAACAAAAGAGAAGCTAGAACAGGAAGAAAGTACTTGCAGAGTGTATCACAAGCAAAGGATCCTTAGCCCAGGGAGCCCGTGGCACATTCGGGGGAGACGCACAGCAGGAGATCCGAGGAGAAGGGGCCCTGGGAGTCGGGAAGAGCTGGGTGGTGGCTGACAGTCACGGACAGGAGAGGTGTGCAGAGAGTGGGGAACCGGGCCAGAGCAGAGCCTGGAGGACTCGGCCCTGGAAGGGAGAGGTGGGGAGAAGAGGAGGGAGTGAGGCAGCAGGGCGGGGGGGTGGTAAAGTGGGGAAACCAGGGAGCAGAGGTGGGTGGGAAGGGACCAGTGGAGGTGGAGGGTAGCGAGCCAGGCTCAGGGGACGTCACCTTCCAGGGCAGTCACAGTGGGGAGAGGAGAAACGTGGGGCTGCCGTGTTGGGGGAAGCTTTCTTTGTTGCCAGGGGTAGGTTTTGTTTTGTTTTCAGTGATGCAGGAGGCTTAACCTCTTCCTATTCCAGAAGGAAGGAAGGAGATGGGCCTGGGGACCAAAGCCCAGGAGCCTCGGCCATCAGCCCAAACCTTGGTCTCTTTCTACAGAAAGATGTGGTCTCCATGAGAAGCTCTTCTCACAAGACCAAAGCAGCGGGCCCCGCAATAGACCGTGAAGCAAACTTATCTTTCTGGGGGAAGGAACAGGGATGCCACGGACCTGCTGAGACACAGGCTAACCCAACAGCCCACCGTGATGGGCCCTTAGTCCCTGCCGGTCAGATTTGCGGCTGGAAAGAAATGTTGGCCAAGTGATGGGAAAACTACGAGATTCCACAAAGAGAATTTGGGAAGACGTAGATCCTGAAGGTTGGCCTGTGCCCGGCAGGACCTCAGGGCATGCTGACGGGGATGGTGTCTGCAGACCTCAGCGTTACAGAGTTTAGACATGCCTATTCTGTTCAAACTAGTTATGTTAACGCTACGTCAATACACTTTTAAAAATCAAAGCAATACCGTGGCTAAAGAAAGGCAGGACAGTGGTGTGGCTGAGCGCCAGCCCAAGGCCAGACCACCGGGTTCAAGACCTGGGCTCTGCCCCTGCAACTGTGCGGGTCCTTGGTGAGAACTTACCTTCTCTCTTCTTGCCTTTCCCATCATTGAAATGCAGTTACCTCACAGAGCTCTTGTGGGGCTTAAACAAATTCCTACACGTGAAGCACCTAGCACAGAGCTTTGGCATAAATAGTAGCTACTCAGAAAACAGTAACACCATAAGGCCTCGAAGGACTCCTTTGACCATCGCCCTTAATATGGTATTCCGCCCTTTCCCGTGGGAAACCATACTTGCCCGTTTCACGGGTATTCCTCTAAACCCTTTTCAACTGATTTTCATGAATATATGGACAAGAATATGACCTGGTAGATTTCCATTTTTACATGATGGCATCCTATCCTATAAATCAATATGATGGTTTTTTTTTTTTTTTTTTTTTTTTTGCTGTACGTGGGCCTCTCACTGTTGTGGCCTCTCCTGTTGCGGAGCACAGGCTCCGGACGCGCAGGCTCAGTGGCCATGGCTCACGGGCCCAGCCGCTCCGCGGCACGTGGAATCTTCCTGGACCGGGGCACGAACCCGTGTCCCCTGCATCGGCAGGTGGACTCTCAACCACTGCGCCACCAGGGAAGCCCTGATGGTTGTTCTGACTCAGTAGCATGTCTTAGAGAGCAGTCCATGGACTAACGTGTGGGTCTAAGTGACTTTCTGGGTTGTTTCTTCCCTAAATGACTTTCTTTAATCACGGTAATCCACCGTATGGCTCTACCTGAGCTGAGCCATCTTTGGTCACCTGGGTCAATTCCTGTTTGTCATTATTACAGATAATATGTCTGTAACATCCTTGTTCCAGACTTTAAAATTATAAAACATTCCAACATGGAAAAACGTGACAATAAGATAACAAAACTCATGGCCCCTGCCCCTAGATTCAACCATTATCACCATTTTATCCCAGTAGCTTCATCCATCCCTTTTCCTCTGGTCTCCTCCCTCCCTCCCCCTCCCCCTTCCTTTCTCCCTTATTTGGGATATAATAGTTTAAAGCAAATCCCTGACTTCATGTCATTTTGCCCCTGATCTCTAACCCTAAAAAGGAACATGTCCACTCATTTAAAGTGATGGCGATGGGGTGAGGGTAGTTTCAAGAGAGAGAACCCCATTTCTCACCCTGGGAGACAGACCGCTTGGCTGTAGGTACTCTGACACTGCTCGGCGGGGTGAAAAGTGCCTTGCAGGTGAGAAGCGCTGTTTTCGTGATCCCTGCTGGAGAACGTTCCTGAAAATACAGGAGGAAAGCCACAGTTCTCTCCTGACTTTTTGGGCCTCACATTGCATCATAGTTGTAACAGATGTTTCGGAAATCGGGACTTACAGACCACCTGCGTCTCCTCCGGTGTCAGCTGAGGTTGGTAAATCCCTGCCAATCCTACAGCACCTTCCAGAACCCAGGGAAGTGGCTCCCACAGATATGGTGGAGATGAGCCGGGACCGGTGGTGTTCAGTATGCAGACCTGCCCTCCTTGTTCACGATGGGAGAAGCCCCGTTATCATGACCGCCGTTCCCCATAGTTAAAGCAAACTAACAAAACGTGGCAGTCGGACACCCGGGGCGCTGTCGGATGGAGGGATGTGGCGTCAGCTGGCGGGGCCCCCTGGTCGATGGCAGTCACTGCTGGGTGAGAGCTGGGCCCTCTCCCTTCGCAAGAACTCTGAGGGCAGCAGCGCTGATAGCCTCGGCATCAAAGCTCTAGAACATCTCAAAGAGTCGGGACACGGGGCGGGGGCCCAGCCCAGCCGCCCGCCTGCAGGGGCCTGTCAGTCATCCTCTGGGCAAGGATGCTCCCTCCTCTGTCTGCAGGTTCCAGAGGCCGACTGAGTGGGTTCGGATCCAACTTCTCCTCAGGCACCTCGTGTTCTTAGCTTGACCGTGTCCAGAGCAGAGCTAGCAGGGAACACTCTCCAAATGTCGCTGGTGAGTCACCTGCTTAGGGTGATGGTGTCGGGGACACGTGAGGAGGCAGCTTCCCTGGACAGGGATTCTTTGCCACCATCCAGAGGCTGCGGGGCAATGGCTGCCCCTTGGATTCACTAGAATGGGCCAGCGCAAGGCCGGCCTCTCTGGCTGAAGCAGACGGAAACGCCAGAACACAGCAGGCCCAGGCCCAGATGTCTGAGGCTCTGGGAGCTGCTAAATTCCAGGCATCCTTCGATGTGTCTGCTCTTCCCAGGTGAGTGGGAAAAGCAAGGACGCTTCCTCTACCCCACCTCTCCACTGCCCACCCTCTTCCCTGAATTTTCCAGTATCGTGGAGCTCCCCCGGGAAGGGCTGAGCAATAACTCCACTGCCTGCCTTCCCACGAAGCGGCCCGCGTTTCCTGCCACCCCCATCCAAAGCCGCCGCTTTGCACATCTCCATCTGAAAAAAGGTAAAAAAGGAAAACCGTCGAGGGAGATAACGGGCTACACAATGCCGCGCGTCCAGGGCCCGCCGCGTTCAAAGCCCGTTTGCTCGATTTTACGTGCGTTTCCTGTGCCCCTCACGCCCTCCTCCTCGCTTTGTCTTTCATGTCCGAGCTGCAGAGATTCGCGGGGATGGATTATAACTTTCTTCCGAGGTGAGATCAAAGGGTCTGGGAGAGGCCTGCTTGTCGTTTTCCGACAAAGCAAACTTCCCAACGTCTGTTCCGGCCTCTCGACGGGCAGGGCGGCTATGAGGATGCTGCAGACTTGCCCGACTTTCCGGGTGGGGTTTTCAGCCTCTGCCCTCCCAGAGGTAACAGTTGAGCTCTAGAAACGCAGGGGCCCGGGTCTGGACACCGGCAAAGGGGGCAGGCCTACGCTGGTTCACACCCCACCAGGCAGCACACCTGGAGCGTGACGTCATGCTGTTGGGACGGAGCCCAGAGCCTCCCCACGTACCCAGGTGGGGTTTTGCCTTCTTGAAACAGACGTGTATGAATCCCACCTGCACCGCTTGAGGAATTTTTCCACGGGGACGTCCCCAGTGTCCCCGGCATCCTGCTCTACGTTCAGAAGTTGAGATGATCTGTCCTCCTTTGGAAGCTGCCTTTGACTCCCTACCTGTTTCCTGGGGCTTTAAGTAAAATCTTCCCTGGTTTGTGACTTAGGGCTGTGGGACAGTAATAAAAGTGGCCGTGCTTTCTTTTTTATTAATTTTTATTTTATATTGAACTACAGTTGATTTACACTGTCGTGTTAGTTTCAGGTGTACAGCAAAGTGATCCAGTTATACATATACGTGTATCTATTATTTTTCAAATTCCTTTCCCGTGTAGGTCATTAAAGAGTATTGGGCAGAGTTCCCTGTGCTACACGGCAGGTCCTTGTTGGTTACCTATTTTATATACAGTGGCGTGTAGCGGCTGTGTCCTCTTCTTCCAGAGAGTTTTCTGTCCGTCTCCAGGCTTAGTTCCAGAGGCCCTGGGAAGGAGTGTGTGTGTCTGTATGTCTGTCTGTCTGTGTGTCTGTATACAAGTCTTTTGTAAGTGTGCATGTGTGTGTGTTTGTGTGTGTTTATGTGTACACGTGTGCGTGTAAGAAGAAGGCAGCTTTTGCCCTCATTCTGTTTCGAGTCAGACTTTGTGGAAAGTGATTTGCTTTTTCAATCACAATCCAGGCCCTTGGAGTCCAAACTGCAGTCGATGCCCTTGTTTTGACTTCCTCTGCCCCCAACAGGCCTATCAGCACAGGAAGGAAAAGAAAGATAGAACCTCCTAAGGCTTTATTTAGCATCTCCTCTTTCAGCAAGGCTGTCTGCGCCGTTAGCTGACCCGCATCCGTCTGGATTCCTCTGGTCCGGGCAGTGGGTCCTGATCACAGCCAGGAAGACAGTAAGGCCCTGAGTTGAACTGTTAGGGGTCCGGGGCCCCCGGGCGGGACCGACTTCCTCCTAGCAGAGCCCTGACTTACGCTGGGCCCTCAGACCCAGATTCTGGCTTTCACAGCCACTGCATCCAGCAAGCGTCCACACGGGTGAAAACCCTTCAAAGATTTGCCAGATTCTCCCGTAAGGCTCTGTAATTGTTACCGACCAGGGTTCTCGGCCCCCTCGATCAATAGAAATTGATCAGAGGCCAGACAAGAAATTCAGGCAAGGCTTTACTGGGGCCCCTGTAGGGGCTGCTGCAGGGGGAGCGAGAACCAGTAACAGGTTCCCTTGCTTGCCTGCTCCCTGAGCGGGGTGCCGGCTGGTTCCTTATATGGGGTGAGGGGAGGGGTGTGTCCAGGGGTCGGGCTGGAGGCGTGGCTTAGGTGGTCTGCCCACCCCTTTGGTGGTGTTGAGTGCAGGGGGCATGCGCAGTGCCCTGCTTTTGCCCCCGACCCCCTGTTTTTGCTCCTGGCTCTTCAGAAGTGGCAGTTGGATTTTTTTTTTTTGGTCTTTCGTATCTTTTTGTCTATAATTTGCCCCAGCTGCACATGCACGCAATTCTTTTTAGTCCCATATGATTTCTTTGTATTTTGTTGCTCAAGGAGAGGTGTGTCCAGGTGCAAGCCCTGCAGCAAAGGGTGCCAGGTCCCAGGTCCCAGCCTGTCTCATAATGGTGAGAAGAGGATTCGGAATTTGGCGGAGAATCGGCACGGGCAGCTTGTGTTAGTGGGTGCCTGTGTCACGTGCATCCCCTCACTGACCTTCATCAGGACCTGGAAAGGAGGGGCGATGATCCCATTGTGTGGACAAGAGTCTTGAGGCTCAGAGAGGTGAAGGGAACTGGCCAAGGTGCACCAGTTTTCATGGAAGGCCATGAAAAGCTGCTCAGCATTACTGGTCATCAGAGAAACCCGCTCGCAACCCACACCGGGGCAACCTCTTCACAACAGCCCAAAGTGAGAACAACCGCAAATCCATCCACTGATGTCAGAATAAAGCAAATGTGGTCTCTCCGTGCAGTGGACCGTTATCCAGCCACGAAAGGAAGGGAACGCAGATGCCTGCTGCCGCGTGGACTGCCCTCAGTGAAAGAAGGCGAACACAGAGAGAGACACACTGCGTGATTCTGTGTGTGTGAAATGTCCACAACGGGCAAGTGCATGGACACAGGAAGCAGAGTGGTGGTGGCCAGGGGCTAGGGCAAGAGGAATGGGGGTGACTGATGAAGGGGTACAGGGCTTCCTGTGGGGGGATGAAAACGTTTTGGAGCTAGACAGATGTGGGCTTTGCACAACACTGTGAGTGTACTGACTGCCACAGAATTGTACCCAATTAAATGTTTAATTTTATGTAGTGTGAATTTTACCCAAGAAAAACATATATAACTAAAAAAAACAAAAACAGAAACTTACTGAGATATGCCTACTCACACACAAGGATGGCTAAAATGATGGACAGCACCAAATACTGGTGAGATGTGGGGCGGCTGGACGTCTGGGGCATCATGGGCGGGCGTTTAGGACAGTGTGACTGCTATAGTGGAGTGCTAGGGCTGCTGTGACACAGGCCACAGGCCGAAGAGCTTCAACAACAGAAAAGTACTTTCTGGAGGCCAGGAGTCCAAGACCGAGATGTCGCCAGAGCTGATTCCTTCCAAAGGGAAGGATCAGCTCCAGGCTTCTCTCGTTGGCTTGCAGACAGCTGTCTCCTCTCTCCGTGTCTTCACGTCATCTTCTCTCTGGACATGTCAGTGTCCAAAACCCTCTTATTAGGAGGACCCTCGTCATGTTGGATGAGGGTCCCCCCACCATATGACCTCCTCCGAGCTTCCTTACTTTGTAAAGCTCCCACCCCCAGTACAGTCACACTGTGAGTTAGTACTTCATCACATGAATCCTTGAGGGGACCCGATTCAGCCTATAATAACTACTCTGAGAAATTGCTTGGCCAGTTCTTAAAACGTTAAACATATACTTACCATACCATCTACTAGTTCTGATCTAAGTATTTACCCCAAGAGAAATGAAAACATATGTCTCCACGAAGGCTTCCATATAAATGTCAAAGCAGTTTTATTCACGGTGTTCCCAAACTGGAAACCAATGTCCACTAACAGCTGAATAGACATAATTCGCGGTATGGTTGTAAGTGGAACAGAACTCAGAAGACGGAAGGGCTATAGGTGGTTCATTCGGCGACACGGATGAACCTCCAAAAGGATTAACTTGCTTGCTTTAGGTCCTTCCTTTAGGTCCAGGCATTTACAAAATGGTTTTTTTGGGGGGAGGGTCAAAAAATGGAAAGACTAGAACTAGTTGAACATGTGTCTCTTAGAAGATGAGAATCTGCTGAGGGATCAGTTATCTTTTCCTTTCTGATTTGCCAGTACTGAACCTCAAGATGGCCTTTGTACTCAGAACGAAAACATCTTCTAGTAAAGACCTCGAGCAGGATGGAGAAGATCTGAGCTCTCCAGGGTCCTGGGTCATGTGGGTGTAAGAACAACAATCTAGAAGAGGGCCTTAACGGGGAAGGAGGAACGGCAGCTATCGATCAAAAGAAACAGGAGAAAAGGCTCCGTGATTTAAACGGCCATGGATACTTGCAATGAAACCACTGGGGAGAGATGTCGGCGCAATGCTGTAATTTAAATGAGAACTGGTAATGTGGAGAATGGCCTCCCGCATCCTGGTCCCTGGTCCTTGAAGAGTTTTCTTCTCCAGTAGGAGCCTCCCATGACACCATGGTTTCATTTAATTTATGTGTGTTGCCGGTGAGAGGACATAGAAGGCTGGCAGGTTATAATGCAGACACTTCGTGGGGGGAGACCGAGAAACTGTTTCCCGGAATGAGGGGAAACAAGCCTGAAGCCAGATGCCAGGGTGCTGAACAGGTAGGAATGCTGTCATTCCAACTTCTATCAAAGGTCGGGTCGTTAAAAACTGGGGGTTGTGTTGAGAATGGAGAGCTTCTTCCCTGAATGCTCAAGCCAGATCTAGAGTTTGTGTGTCCACCCTCTTACCTCCTGGACCCTGTGCACGCCAGCCCCCTGCCCCCTGCTCCCACCTTCTCCCGTCACGGAGCTGCCTGCATCGTAAAGTGTCAAGTGTAAATACTAGGGTGTTATGAGGATCAAATGAAATAACAAGCAGGAAAGTGACTGGCGGCGACAGGTCCCAGTTAATGCTGCTGGAATACTCGTCTGGGAGGGAGATGGAGTAGGGTCTGGTCTCGCAAGGGTTGAGTCCCACCTCTGACATTTCCAAGCTGGATGGCTTTGTCTCCCGGTTGAAGAAATGGGTGTAATGGTAGCACCTGCTTCCGTGGGTGGTGGAGATTAAGTGAGTCGGCTGGGCTCATTTCCAACAGACGGGAGTCTGGTGCATCCCCGCAACAATGCGTGAGTGCTACGGCCTTGGCCGTGAAAGACAGTGGGAACTGTGAAGGACTCAGTGAGAAGAATTCCTAATTCCTGAGCACCTCCTGTGTCTGGTTGGCCCTAAGCACTGACCGTACCCCGTCTATGCAGCCCTCACCCCGGTCCCCTGAACGCAGGTGCTCCTACACCTTGGGAGGAAACCAAGCCACAGAGAGGCCAAGTGACCTACACGAGCCTTTCCGGCCAGTTGTTGACAGAACCAGAATTCAAACCAGGGATGCTGTGATTCCAGGACAACTTATCACGCGGTTTTCAGTGAAGGGAGACCTCATCAGCCAGAACACCTAGGAAAAATTTTGTAGGCGTAGGAATTGATCTAAACCCAGATTCTGCTGTTTGGGATAATTAATTGTGTCCTGCTCCCCCGGAATCTGTCTCCCCAGCTGGAAAACAAACTGGTCATTCACCCCAAACTGATTTACATCTGTGCACCGCTGTGTGCAATAGACAAGGAAGAAAAGTCAGTTTCTTAAGGAAATGTTTAATATGAGAATAATTGCATTTAGGGGCAATGGGTATCACCACCAACACACTAGAATTCTCTTCCTCTACTACGGAGATCTCTGCAGATTTACCTCTGGGCCAATAATTCAAACCAAAGGAACTATTCGAGTGCGTTCATCCCTTTCCTTCCTTCCTATCTCCTACCTGCTCCTCCCAAACGCACACATCCTTAAAAATACATCCCAAATCATTTTGCCCGCCCTGCTATACCCCTATCGACCCTTATGCAACCAAACATTTTCCCCATAGCAACAGTTTGAAGACAGAAGACTTTTAATTATGCCGCATTCAAATGGAGAGCTCTTTAAGTCATCATCTCTGGTGCTTTCTTTTCATGCAAATATGATTCTGGGTTCCATGGGCGGTCTTGATTTTTAAGAACTCCAGATGTTCAGAGGAAGCAATCGTCATGCTTTCTCTCTAAGTGCCTTAATGGAAAGTTTGCGTCTAGCATGTTTCAAAGTCCCCCAAAGAGAAGCTTTCGTACTCGAGAGCAAAGTAACTGAATTCAAAACTTTTATTAATAACGGAAAAGGCTTGTGTGACACACAGAAGCTAGAATAATACCGGGAAATCAGAGGGGACTTTGCTTTACCAAAGAGCTTCCAGAATAAAGGTTGGTCTTGATTGGAGGGAAGGAGGGAGGGGGCTGAGCGGGATGGGGCGGGTAGCGTCCGCACGGAGAAGGAGGTCAATGTCTTTCTCTCCCTAGACCGCTAGTTCTTATCCAACTTTGAGACCAGGGTCTACCAGTGCTGTCCTGGGAAGCGCCTGGGCGCTTTAAAGGAACACTTGTGGGTGTCGGTATTTTTTTTTTTTTACGTCTTTATTGGAGTATAATTGCTTTACAATGGTGTGTTAGTTTCTGCTTTATAACAAAGTGAATCAGCTATACGCATACATATGTTCCCATATCCCCTCCCTCTTGCGTCTCCCTCCCTCGCTCCCTCCCTATCCCACCCCTCTAGGTGGTCACAAAGCACCGAGCTGATCTCCCTGTGCTGCGCGGCTGCTTCCCACCAGCTATCTACCTTATGTTTGGTAGTGTATCGGTTTTTGATCCAGCTCTGCCGACCTCCCCTCTGGGGGCAGGGTGGCTATTAAATGTCTTCCCTCAACGCCCAAGCAGACCCTCGGCTTGTAACGAGGGAAGAGGCATCATTTGCTTCTTATTCTTAAAGCAGCGACTTGCCCACGTTAATACCAGGCGCTGACTGAAGCGGTCTTCCAGACGCCCACAGCTGTTTTCTCCAGATCCTTAGCTTGTTACCGAAAGTGGGATCTGTCTGCTTGCCCCTCGAAAGTGAATACTCGAGGGGCAAGGTTGGTGGAAAGGAAAGTTTGCTTTAATTTGGAGGCCAGCAACCTGGGTGGGGAGGGGGGAAGGCGGACTCGGTCCAAAGGCCGACTCCCCTCTGACAATCAGGGGACAAGAGCTTTGAAAGGAGAGTTTCAGGGGTGCACAGGCTGAGGGAGGGGCTCCACGCAGAAACAGCACAGGCAGCTCCGACAGGCTCCTTGAACTTGGTCATGCGGTGGTCTGATCGCTGTCATCTTGACGATTCTTAAGTACAGTTAATCTTTAGTTGCAGGGTCAGTTTTGTTCCCATTTCCTTGAGGCCAGTTCTCGGAATTGTGGCAGCTTGTGTCATGGCTACAGTCTGGTCATCACGTAGTTAACGTCTTCCACCTGGTGGGAGTTTCAGTACCTAAAAAACAGCTCACAGGACACGGCTCAGAATATTATAGCCATGAAAGAGGAGCTAAAGGTCCTTGACTTTGTCTAACGGCTAAAGTATGATTATTTTGTCCTGTTTGCTTTTCCTTGCTTCTCTGTTTTCTCACTTTTCTGATTAAACTTATTCTTTGGCTAAAATTTTTCTACACACAAAAGGCAGGCTGAGGACATGGGTGGTGTGGGGAGGGGGGAGAGCCACAGGGTCCTGCTCTGTTGCATGTTTGGTTTTGGAAAATGTGGCATGTTTGAGTTCACCTTGGATGCTTCTAAATAAGAGGTCACTTAACTGACCTTGATGAAGTTTATTGAGTTATTGAAGTTAACTCAGTAACTATTAATTTACATCACTCTCCTCTTTTCCCCTCCTCACCCTCCAATTATCTGTGTTCTAAGGATTATTTTCTTAAGTCTCTGCAAGTAGGAAACAAAAAGAACCTCAATTATTGTGTTGTTTCCTTTATTTGGGGCACCTGCTTGCAGAAATTTAGGTATAGTCATGATTCTGTTTGATTTTTTTTTTTTTTTTTTGCAGTACGCGGGCCTCTCACTGTTGTGGCCTCTCCCATTGCGGAGCACAGGCTCCGGACGCGCAGGCTTAGCGGCCATGGCTCACGGGCCCAGCTGCTCCGCGGCATGTGGGATCCTCCAGGACTGGGGCACAAACCCGTGTCCCCTGCATCGGCAGGTGGACTCTCAACCACTGCGCCACCAGGGAAGCCCTGAAACTTAAAAGCTTTTGCACAGCAAAGGAAACCATAAACAAGACAATAAAACAACCCTTAGAATGGGAGAAAATATTTGCAAACAGAGCAACTGACAAAGGATTAATATACAGGCAGCTCATGCAGCTCAATATCAAAAAAACCACAAAACCCAATTCAAAAATGGGCAGAAGATCTAAGTAGACATTTCTCCATAGAAGATATACAGATTGCCAACACACACATGAAAGGATGCTCAACATCATTAATTATTACAGAAATGCAAATCAAAACTACAATGAGATATTACCTCACACGGGTCAGAATGGCCATCATCAAAAAATCTACAAACAATAAATGCTGGAGAGGGTGTGGAGAAAAGGGAACCCTCTTGCACTGTTGGTGGGAATGTAAATTGATACAGCCACTATGGAGAACAGTATGGAGGTTCCTTAAAAAACTAAAAATAGAACTACCATATAACCCAGCAACCCCACTACTGGGCATATACCCTGAGAAAACCATAATTCAAAAAGTGTCATGTACCACAGTGTTCATTGCAGCACTATTTACAATAGCCAGGTCATGGAAACAACCTAAATGCCCATCAACAGATGAATGGATAAAGAAGATGTGGCCCAAATATACAATGGAATATTACTCAGCCATAAAAAAGGAATGAAATTGGGTCATTTGTAGAGATATGGATGGACCTAGAGACTGTCACACAGAGTGAAGTTAGTCAGAAAGAGAAAAACAAATACCGTATGTTAACACACATATATGGAATCTAAAAAAAAAGGTCCTGATGAACCTAGGGGCAGGACAGGAATAAAGACGCACATGTAGAGAATGGACTTGAGGATATGGCGAGGAGGAAAGGTAAGCTGGGAGGAAGTGAGAGAGTGGCATGGACATATATACACTACCAAACGTAAAACAGACAGCTAGTGGGAAGCAGCCGCAGAGCACAGGGAGATCAGCTCGGTGCTTTGTGACCACCTAGAGGGGTGGGATAGGGAGGGTGGGAGGGAGGGAGACGCAAGAGGGAGGAGATATGGGAACATATGTATATGTATAACGGATTCATTTTGTTATAAAGCAGAAACTAACACACCATTGTAAAGCAATCATCCTCCAACAAAGATATTTAAAAAAAAGAAATTCCTATATTTGGTAGCAGATTTTTTTTGAAGATTATATATATATGCATATTATTCCTATGGGTGCTCCAAATGGAATCCAGCCAGGCAGAGGACAATTACTCAGCCCTCCCAGTCTTTGCCTACTACGCATTTTGTTTTGTTTTCTTTCAGCCCTGCCGTGAGGCATAAGGGATCCTAGTTCCCTGACCAGGGCTCGAACCTCTGTCCCCCATAGTAGAAGTGCAGAGACCCAAACACTGGCCCACCAGGGAACCCCCACCCTAAGCAATTCTTGTGTAAATAGGATAGGTAGCCTTTTTAAATCTTAACTTTTCATTAAAGTGTAACACACAAGGAAGGGTCAAAATCATGAATGTGTTACCCAAAGAATTTTCTCAAAGAGAAGGCACCTTTGTAACCAACACCGTACCCATAGAGAGAATTTTGCCATCTTCCCAGAAGCTCCCCTGAGGTCCAGCCACTATGCCGCTCACAGGCTGACTGCATTTGTCACGGTATCGTGCCGTGGATGGTGCCAAAAATGCTTCCAAAGTGCTCTTACCAACTCACACTCTCCCAGTGGGAGTCAGAGTGTGCTTTCCCGCACCTTCCCCAGCCCTGGCTACAGCCAAGCTTTTCAATCATTGCCGATCCAAGAGATGAAAAATCATAGGTGAATATCATCTTAGTTTGGACTTTCAGAATTATTAGTAAAGCTAAGCCTTTGTTTCCTTGTGTTTATTGGCCCTTTTCTGGGACACACCTGTATTGCTGTCTCGTGACAATAGGAAAAAAAGAAAAGAAAAAGAAAAACAAACATCTGGTCTCCACATCGGGATCTGGCTGAATAAACTATGGGAATATACTGGCAAGAGATGACCCTGCAGTTACTTGAAAAGAATGAGGTACAACTATAATTGCTCTACAAAATTATCACCCGGATATAAACGTAATGAGGAAGGCAAGAAGCCAAAGCTTGTATGATAGGATCCAATCTTGGTTCAATTTTTTTTTACAAAGTATGTGTATCACAGAATTCTGGATGAATATTCCAGAAATCATTGACAGTGGCTATCTCTGTCCAGTGAGACTGAGAAGAAGATGGGAGAAGATTTTTAGCCTTTAATTTCTCCTTTTTTTTTTTTTCTTTGCGGTACGCAGGCCTCTCACTGTTGTGGCCCCTCCCGTTGCGTAGCACAGGATCCGGATGCGCAGGCTCAGCGGCCATGGCTCACGGGCATGTGGGATCTTCCCGGACCGGGGCACGAACCCGTGTACCCTGCATCGGCAGGCGGACTCTCAACCACTGCGCCACCAGGGAAGCCCTAATTTCTTCTTAAATAAACATTTTATTTGGAAAGGTTTTGATTTACAGGATATGTGTAAAGATAGTACAGAGAGGCTATGAACTTAAAAGTGTTCTAAAAACAAAAGTGCCCTCGTTTTGTAAAAAGTAGTCCAGAGAGTTCCTGTATGTTCCTCGCCCAGATCCATACCCGGCACGTCTGTCAACGCTAAAACACCAGCTCCGGGACGTTCCTGTCCCCCCAAACTCCATGCTCTCCTCGGATCTCACCAGTGTCCCCATTAATATCCCTCTTCTGCCCCAGCACCCCATCCGGTCCCACACTGGATGCAGCCCTCAGATTGCCTCACTCTCTTCTCATCACGGGCATTTCAATCTTTCCTCCTTTTCCAGGACCTTCGCTGATGGGGAGGAGAAGCACTGATCAGGAATGTTATAAAGTGTGCCTCAGTTAGGGTTTGTCAGGTGGCTTTTTCTTGATGAGACTGGGTGTGGGGAGAATGCTGCAGAGATGACGTGCCCTCCCGTTTGCACCACATCAAGGATATAGGACATCCACTTGGTACCCTGGCGATGGCAACCTTGACACCTGTGGTGTCCCCACATCAAGGTACCGCTTGTCCCTTCTGCATCCTCTCCTTAGAAACGAGTCTCTATTGGATTCCACAGGTAAGTGATATCACGTGATATTTGTCTTTCTCTGTCTGACTTACTTCACTTAGTATGATCATCTCTAGGTTCATCCAGGTTTCTGCAAATGGCATTATTTTGTTCTTTTTTTTAATTGAAGTATAATTGATTTACAATGTCATGCCAATCTCTGCTGAACAGCAAAGTGACTCAGTTATACACATACAGACATTCTTTTTTTTCATATTCTTTTCTATTATGGTTTATCACAGGATATTGAATAGAGTTCCCTGTGCTCTACAATAGGACCCTGTTGTTTATCCATTCTAAATGTAATAGTTTGCATCTGCTAACCCCAAACTCCCAATCCATCCCTCTCCCTTCCCCCCTCCCCCTTGGCAACCACAAGTCTGTTCTCTATTTCCATGAGTCTGTTTGTAGATAGGTTCATTTGTGCCATATTTTAGATTCCACATATAAGTGATATCATACATATTTGTCTGACTTACTTCACTTAGAGTGATAATCTCTAGTTGCATCCATGTTGCTGTAAATGTCATTATTTCATTCTTTTTTTATGGCTGAGTAATATTCCATTGTACACATGTACCACATCTTCTTTATCCATTCCTCTGTCAATAGACATTTAGGTTGTTTCCATGTCTTGGCTATTGTGAATAGTGCTGCTATGAACACTGGGGTGCATGTATCTTTTCAAGTTATGGTTTTCTCTGGATATATGCCCAGGAGTGGGATTGCTGGATCCTATGGTAGCTCTCTTTTTAGTTTTTTAAGGAACCTCCATACTGCTCTCCGTAGTGGTTGTACTTATAAAAATGAACTTTTTTTTAACAAAACAGAAACAGACTCACAGATCTCGAAATCCAACTTATGGTTACCAAAGGGGAAATGTGGGGATAAGCGATAAATTAGGAGATGGGGAGTAACATATACATGCTACGATATATAAAACTGATAACTAACAAGGACCTACTGTATAGCACAGGGAACTTTACTCAATATTCTAATAATAACTTATATGGGAAAAGAATCTGAAAAAGAATGTGTGTGTATATATATATATATATATATATATATATATCTGATTCACTTGCTGTACACCTGAAACTAAAACAATATTGTGAATCAACTATACTCCAATAAAAAAAATAAAGAGTTAAAATTTTAAAATAAAATATTTATTAAGCAAAAAAGAAAGAAAGAAAGAAAGAAATGAGTCTCTAAGTGCGGCCCGCCCTCCATGGGCGGGGCCGGGGGCCGGAAAGTCTCCCCTCCCAGAGGGGGAAGATCTACACATTGTCTTTGCCAATTTTCTTTTACCTTGAAGCCCTTCTGTAGCATCTTCAACCTGTGCACATACACCTTCCATAATTTAAAAATACAGTTCCTGGGGCTTCCCTGGTGGCGCAGTGGTTGAGAGTCCGCCTGCCGATGCAGGGGACACGGGTTCGTGCCCCGGTCCGGGAAGATCCCACGTGCCGCGGAGCGGCTGGGCCCGTGAGCCATGGCCGCTGAGCCTGCGCGTCCGGAGCGTGTGCTCCGCAACGGGAGAGGCCGCAACAGTGAGAGGCCCGCGTACCGCAACAACAACAACAACAACAACAACAACAACAACAACAAAAAATATATATATATATATATATATACAGTTCCTGAAACAAATGGGAGCTGCTGATTAAAAGTCAAGGGTAGGTCTCCTTCATATTTTGCCAAAAGCAAATATTTTGTTCTCCGGGAAAGAAAACACGCGCAGTTCACTTCCCGATCCTGGGCAGGGGAGATCACGATGACTCCATCTCTGTCTCGAGGAGGTAGGCGTCCGAGGTGAAGGACCCTTTGAGCCAAGACCCCAGCCCTGGGCCAGAGGAGGCTGCCAGTGTTCCGGGACCTGCTGCTGGGGCCGCGTGTTGAATGGGGGAGGGGGAGGACGAGCGGAGCAGAGGCGCTGTCAGAAGCACGCAAGAAACCAGAAACTCATTAGCTGCAACCTCAGCTGTGACCTTTGCCCCACATGTGACCTTGAAGAAGCCTCTTAGCTTCCATGGCCACTTCCGTGGGGATCAAGTGAGCATTCCGAGTCCTGCCTGCCTGCGTGGAAAATATCTTTTGATGACTGATTAGCTAATGCTTGGAAACAGCGCCGGCGCTAGAAGCCAGGTCCCAAGAAAGTGCTAAGCAGTGTTATTAAGGGATCAAACAGGAGGGCTTTTGTGTGTGATGCCAAGATGATTTTGTTAAATTATGAAACTTGCTTTGATAAACTGCCTGGAGGTACCATCTGTGACATGCTTAATGGTTTTTTTTCCCACTTCCCTGAACTTATTGAATTATTTGTACACAATTTATTTTACTTTCATAGGGCATTAAATTACTCTGAGACCTTGAAATATTTTACAGCCAATTCAAGGGATCTAGAGGCTGTCAGGAGAGTTTTTGATGAATTTCTGTCTTTAGGAGATGAAAGGGGGGGAGGATACTGCAAATCGGGCGGGGGGACTCATGGTGTGGAAAAGGAGCTTTCAACTCTGTTCAGCGTGGGTCCTTTAAATTCACAGCTGCTGCTGAAATGTTTTTATAAACTACAGCAAGGAATTGGAGTGCATTTCGTCATCTCCGTATCTTAACCAGAAACATTGATTGAAACCTTTTATTATAGGAAATTTGAAATATGTATATAAATAGAAAGAAGAATATAATGAATCCGTGTCTGTATCATACAGCGCCCGTGACCATCAATGCAGGACCAACCTTGTGTTTTTGCTACCCCTTCTCACTCCATCAGTCCCATGGGTTATTTTGAAGCCAAGTCCAGATATCACAGCGTTTCATCTGAAAATAAAAAAAACCATTTTTTGTAGGATAAAAGAGTTGTAGTCACTTCCTCTGGGATGTGCCAACTGTGACATTAAAAAAAGCCCTGCTTCCCTGGTGGCGCGGTGGTTGGGAGTCCGCCTGCCGATGCAGGGGACGCGGGTTCGTGCCCCGGTCCGGGAAGATCCCACATGCCGCGGAGCGGCTGGGCCCGTGAGCCATGACCGCTGAGCCTGCGCGTCCAGAGGCTGTGCTCCGCAACAAGAGAGGCCATAACAGTGAGAGGCCCGCGTACCGCAAAAAAAAAAAAAAAAAAAAAAAAAAAAAGCCCTGGTCTGTCCCTGGAAGACAGTTGAAACCACTATGAACACTTGTTTTTGTTCTTGTGACACTGAAGCAGCTCAGTGGCTGGAAGAATCCAAGCATTAAAAGGGCACCATGGTCCTGGCCGCTCAGCTTGAAGAAAGGGTTGTCCAGACAGGTGGGAGAATCCCTGGACATCTCTACCTCACTCCCACATCTAAGCCCCGGCCCTGGGAAAGCGAGCAGAATGTTTGTCTTGGATCACATGTGACATCACAGAGCTGGGCCTCCCTGCTTGGCTGTGCTAACCCATGACCCCTCTTTCTGCAACATCTTCTTGCAAAGCAGCCTCCTCTACCTTTCCTCGGCTGTGTCTTTCAGAAGCTACTAGCAGTGCATTGCCCCAAGTATCACAGCTCTCAAACGCTTCTGTATCTCAGGATCTCCTGGGCAGCTTGTTAAACATTTTATTATCATATACACCCTACTTGGTATAAAATAGATAAACAACATGGACCCAGTGTATAGCACAGGGAACTCTACTCGATATTTTATAATGACCTATAAGGGAAAAGAATTTGAAAAGAGAAAGAAAAAAATATATATGTATGTATAACTGAAATCACTTTGCTGTACACCTGAAACTAACACAGCACTGTAAATCAACTATACTTCAATTAAAAAGAAATCTTACATACTCTCACACTTCACTGATGGAAGTGTACATTAATGACGTAACCTATAGGAAGTGCAACTAGGCTGAAACTATCACAATTTTGAAATGCTCATATCATTTGACATTTAAAGAGGACTGTGTCTTAGGAAGACTTGCCCATGTGTGAATGACATCCATGTGGCATATTTCTCATAGTCAAAGACTGAAAGCAACCTGCATGGCCTATGACATAATAACATAAGTGAGCGCCCATCCACACAGGGCAATATGGTGCAGGCATTCAAAAGAATAAAGACCGGGCTCCCCTGGTGGCGCAGTGGTTGGGAGTCCGCCTGCCGATGCAGGGGACGCGGGTTCGTGCCCCGGTCCGGGAGGATTCCACATGCCACGAGCGGCTGGCCCCGTGAGCCATGGCCGCTGAGCCTGCGCGTCCGGAGCCTGTGCTCCACAGCGGGAGAGGCCATAGCGTTGAGAGGCCCGCGTACTGCAAAAAACAAACAAACAGGAAAAGAATAAGGACCATTCTCCGAGATGTATGGTTAAGTGAAAGATCCAAGGTGCAGAACTGCAGAAATAGAACGTTGCCATTTGAGAAGGGAAAATAGAATATATGTGCATGTATTTCTGTGTAGATACAGATATACAGAGATGGATACTTATACATCTATTATACTTTCACAAAGGAGATCAAACATATTTATACACATAGACTGTACACGCATATGTTTTATATATACATGCTTGCATATGCTCATATCTACTTTTGTTTAAAAATATGCATGTAGATGCCTAAAATATCTCTTCAAAAATACCCAAGAAATAGCAACAATGTCCAGTTCCTTCTGAGGATGGGAACTCGGTGGCAGGTATCAGGGATGGACAAGAGGAAGACTTATTTTTCACTTCATATTCTCCAGTCCTGATGAGTTTTGCACCCTAACCATTCATTACCTTTTCAAAAAGATAAATAAATGATCTGTTCAGTGAAGCTGCTTGGACGCCTGTCCAGATACCGAAGCAGAAACTTCAGCCGTGGGACCCAGGAACCCATATTTTGAGCAAACCTGCTCTGGGTATCCTGATGCAGTCTGGTGCTGAGAATCTCTACCCTCCAGCTCTGCCCTTTTGATCTGGACTAATCTGCACTGATGGCGTGTGCAACACAAGATCTTTTCAAGCAACACAAGATCTTTGTGCTTTGTCTCCCCGATTACTTAAGCTTCTGAGGGCAGGGGCTGATTTTTACACCCATGCATGGAAGATAGGAAGGTTTTGAAATGCACTGACCTCAGTAAGTGGCCAAAATGCAGAAAGACAATAGCCTGATGCTCAAATCAGTTCTTGGACTGTGCATGGTAGATAAGAGATGACTGCTACTCCCCGCATTGCGAGATGAAATTAAATTCCCTTTCTCTTGAATATCAGGTAGCCTCGCTGACTTGCTTCATCAGTAGAATATGGTAGAAGTAATGAGACTTCTGGGACTACATGGTATGAAGCCTTGCAACTTGGAACACTCATTCCGGAGGAAGCCAGCCCTATGTCATAAGTCAACCTACCATGAGACCACTGTGCTCTGAGGAAGTCCAAGAAGCTCCTGCAGAGAGACCTGCAAGCCGGCAACCCCCGTCGAGCTTCCGATCAATAGGCAATACCAGCCTGCCACCCATGCAGGGTGAGCGAGTCCCAGGACTGGACCCTCCAGCCCTGACTGAGTTGCCGCAGCCAACACTGGGTGGAGCTGAGACAACCCAGTCCCACCATGTTCCACCCACATTGCAGATTCTTGAGCAAAACAAATGCTTATTGTTGTTTTTTTTTTTAACCCTAGGCTTTCGGGGTAGTTTGTTGTTCAATAATAGATAAATGGAATATTCTATGTACATGAGGCAATTGTATGCAAGTGTTGTAGGATGCGATTTGGATCAAAAGGTTCTCTTGACTTTAACTGATGAATAATTGCCCCCATTTTTGCACATTTACCATATGCCAGCCTGTATGCCAAGTACTCTCATTAAAACCTATAATTATCCTATTTTCCAGAGTTTATGGATAAGACAGGAAGACAGATGCGAAGCACGCTACCAACAGGGACATCTATCCAGCCCTCCCTTTTCCTTGAAACAGGTTCCTCAGTCATACAGATGCAGCAGCGTGTGACCAATAACCGTGTTGGGATAACATGGGTTGTCATCTAGACAAGAGCTGATTGAACCAGGAAGGGATGTTTTACCTAAGCTGGACTAGAGTCCCTCCCCTGGGAATCGGGAAGTGGACCTAAGAGATTGTCAACTCCATCTGACTTGAAACTAGGAGAGAAGTGAGTGGCTTTGGCATCACGCAGACTAAGAAGTGATGAAGGTCTGAACTGCAGCAGACATGCCCGGGTGCCACTGAGATAAGACAGGACACAGACGTGCCCATAGCGATCCTGGCCTGAGGTCCAGCCAGTATGGAGGCACAGCTGCGTCTGTCCTCTTGGGTTTCCCCAGGAGAGTTTCCATTCTTGGCTTTTGCTGGCTCGAACTGGTTTCTGGGGTGTTTTTTTGTTCTGTTTGTTTGTGGGTTGTTGTTTTTATTTCTGGCTGCACTGTGTGGTTTGCAGGATCTTATCTTCCCAACCAGGGACTGAGCCCATGCCTTCGGCAGTGAAAGTATGGAGTCCTGACCACTGGACCACCAGGGAATTCCCAGGTTTCTGTTGGTTTTGATGAAAATAAATATCATGTGTTTCAAAGAGGGTCATTTCCCTAAGGCCCCGACATCACAGCTCTCAGACTTTCCTGTGCACCAGGATCTCCTCAGCAGCTGGTTAAAAGCCTTGCTGGCCCTCACACGTCACCGATGGAAGTATCCATTAATGCTGCTGCCCATAAGGAGTGCAGTTAGGCTGAAACTCTCACAGTTTTAAAATGTGCATACCATTGACCCTGAAAGAGGACTGTGTCCTAGGAAGACTTGGCCATGTGTGAGTGACATCCATGTGGCATATTTCTCATAGCCAACAACTGAAAGCCACCTACATGGCCTGTGACATAATAACATAAGTGAGGGCCCATCCAGGGAATTCCCTGGCGGTCCAGTGGTTAGGACTCCAAGCTTCCACTGCAGGGGGCGCAGGTTTGATCCCTGGTGGGGGAATTAAGATCCCATAAGCCGCGTGGCACGGCAAAAAACAAACAAAAGAGTGAGGGCCCATCCACACTGTGCAATATAGTGCCGACATTCAAAAGAATAAGGACAGTTCTCCAAAGTGTATGGTTAAGTGAGAGATCCAAGGTGCAGAACTGCAGAAATAGAATGTTACCATTTGGGGAGGGAAAATAGAATATATGTGCATGTATTTCTGTGTAGATACAGATATATGGAGATATGGACTTGTATATCTAATTTCATAAAGGAGACCAAACATATTTATACACATAGATTACACACACACACACACACACACACACACACACACATTTTAAGACACATCGTCACACATGCAAATGGGAAGGTCAAGGTGGAAACCCTGCTCTGTGCTCCTGACTCCTTAGTTACCATGGCAGAGGCTGGTAGACCTTCTCCTCCTCTCTCTACGACTTAATGAAATATCAGCAAAGCTAAAGTCTCCACAACTGCACTCTCGTCTCTCCTTTGGCTCTAGAAGGGCAGCCCTCTCTCCATCCATCCAGCTGATTTTTGGATAATCATTTTAGAGTAAGTTGCAGACATCAGTATCCTCCACCCCTAAACAGGGCAGTACACAACCTTCCCTAATCTTCTATTCCAAAACCTTGCCACACGCATGCCCGTGACTTGGCATTTACAGAGCTTGTTGATTTATCCAGCCGGGTGAGTGGTAGGAATTTGTAACCAACACACAATTAAGAGGAGATGCGGTTACTGCCCCAGAGCTTTCTTATACCACATTTTATTACAAAAATGTTAAACACACAGAAAAGTGGAAAGGCTCACACAACCAATATCTGTGTACCCACCACGTAGTTCCTACTATTAATATTTTCCTAGTTTGATTTATCATATCTCTCCAGTGATTCTACGCACCATTAGCACGTCTTTATAAATGCATTTTCAAGTCGGCTGCAAACGTCAGGATGGTCCTCCACACACACGTCAGCCGCAGACCTCTTGTTGCTTGTGTTCTGTAACCAAGGCATCTCATGTCCATCCCCACCATCCCCACGGTTACCAGTATATTAAAAAGGAGAAGGAATAAGCAACCTTAGGGCATTAACTTAGGATAAACTGTGATGTTTATCATCATGGCAGGAAAGATCATTGACAGCATCTATTTCTCCATTAGATTTCCTCCATGCTAAGTTCTCCCTGTGCACCCGGACCATGAAATGAAAAGAAACACCGTCCAGGTTTGGGTCTCTCCCAGTGCCTGGAATTCAGTGGCAGATCTGATTTTTAAAAAATTTGCTTGTATTTCAGAAGTTCTGTGTTATACGGGTAACCCACCCACTGTACTACACTCTTTTCCTTTTTTCCCTCTAGGGAAAGCTTTTATTAGTTATCAGATCTCTAACATGAAACATGCGGTTAAGAGAAAGTAGTCTCAAAAAGAAAGAAAACAGAAAAAAGAAAAAAAAGAGAGAGAAAATAGTCTCATGATTCTTTCCCTGCCTTCCCGTGTCTGATGTCTGCATCTCCAGACTGACAGAGATTAATGGGCAGTTAACCTCGTGTCGTCTTCTCTCTGCTTCACGCTCTGCAAGTTTTATTTTTTCAAGCAGTTGTAAACTTTTGGGGATCAGATACACCCAGTGGATCTTAGCAGGGCTGAGTGAAGAGAAGAGGAAGGGGGAAGTCAAAAGGAGAGTTATAGGGCTTCCCTGGTGGCGCAGTGGTGGAGAGTTCGCCTGCCGATGCAGGGGACACGGGTTCGTGCCCCGGTTTGGGAAGATCCCACATGCCGCGGAGCGGCTGGGCCCGTGAGCCATGGCCACTGAGCCTGCGCTTCCGGAGCCTGTGCTCCGCAATGGGAGAGACCACAACAGTGAGAGGCCCGCGTACCGCAAAAAAAAAAAAAAAAAAAGGAGAGTTATAAATATTGATAATAGTACTAAGATGTATTCGGCAATGACCGTGTCACGCTCTACACCAGGCCCTTTGCACATGCGATGTTTTCCAATCTGTTCAATCCCGTCAACAGTTCTGTGAGACACACACCACAAGCACTGAGCCCTCTTTAGGGGATGTTTCTCAATTGGGTACCCAAAGCCCAGTTTAGGAATTTTCATAAAAATGAACTCTTAGGGATGGGTCTAGCTTTGGAAAGAATAACAGAATATTTATTGTGCACTTGCTACATTCCAGCCGCTGGCTGAACACACAGCATTGTGCCGTCTGAGTTGACTTTTGTGATGCTCCGAGGGAAGTCTTATTATTTCCCCTCATTTTATACATGAGGAAAGTGAGTTACAAAGAATCAAGAGTAAATCTCTCTAGAGAGTACATGTTTCAGAGATGGGCTACCTACGGGTCAAATTGATTCTGTTTCTGAGTTTGAAGAGCCCAGGAATTGCATCACTTAGTTCAGCTGACACACTGATGAAGGGCTTCCCTTGTACCAGGGGCCGGGGTCGGGCAGCTAAATGATGTACGGCCTTACACGCCCTTGTTGGCATTTAGTCCAACGAGACGGATCCCTCAATATTCCACTCACGCACTGCGTGATTGACCTCTAGAAGGAGAACCAGACAGATGGTCCAGAACCGTGGGACACATAATCAAATGATTATCGTTGGGGTGATTCGTTCCACAGGAGAAGGTGAGTGGGGCTGCGGCTCTGGGGGAAGAAACCAGCAGATCGGGCCGAGGCGGGAGCTGAGCTGCGGTGCAGTCACTCAGAGCCAGCGCCACCTCTCCGGGGCCCTGAGGCTGGGATGGCCCTGCATGGTGTCCCAAACTGGGGCACAGGGCATGCCTGCAGGCCCCGGCATTTTCACCGGATGCCCGCCGGCCCTATGGAGCTGCAACGTGATCTTGTGCCGGGAGCTCTCTGTAGCCTGGAGATTGCAGGGCGATCGCTGGGAGGGGCCTGATGCGGAGCCGTCAGTCACCAGAGGGGGAGGAGGGCTTTCGTCCAGAAAGCGTGGAGTGCAGTGGTGCCGGGTCCCCTCAGGCTCCAGGCACTCAGGACGGCTCTGACTTCTTTTCGGCTGCACTGTCAGGTCCGTGCAGACCAGTGGTTACGTGATGAAGGGTCCTCGTTGTGGAAACGACCTGGTCGATCCTCAAAGCTAAACAGAGGCCACCTGACCCAGCAGTGCCACTCCTGGGTGCGCCCAAGAGAAATGAAACCATGCTCTGCACAGAAACGTGTACACAAACACTGAGCAGCTCTGTCCACAGTGGCCCAAACGTGGAAGCAACCCCAGTGTCCCTTCGCCGACGACACGATGCAGTGTGGCCTGTGCATACGACGGAACTCGACTCAGCCATGAAAAGGGATGAAGCACTGACGCCCTGCCACCGTGGATGAGCTTTGAAAACCTCGTGCCCAGGGAGGGAAGCTGGCTCAAAAGGGCATTATCGCATGAGTCCTTTTTTTTTTTTTTTTTTTTTTGCGGTACGCGGGCCTCTCACTGCCGTGGCCTCTCCCGTTGCGGAGCACAGGCTCCGGACGCACAGGCTCAGCGGCCATGGCTCACGGGCCCAGCCGCTCCGCGGCATGTGGGATCTTCCCGGACCGGGGCACGAACCCGTGTCCCCTCCATCGGCAGGCGGACTCCCAACCACTGCGCCACCAGGGAAGACCTCGCATGAGTCCTTTTACGTGAAATGTGCAGAATAAGCGAGTCCACAGAGATGGAAGTGAATTAGTGGTTTCCAGGGGCCAGGGATGGGGGCGGGACTGCTCACAGGTAGGAGTTTTCTTCTGGGGATGATGGCAATGTTCTAACCTGAGACAGTGGTGATGGTTGGGCAATTCTGTGAATATAGTGAAAGCCACTGAATTTTACACGTTTAAACCTGTAAAGATATGGATTCTCTCTCTCTATGTGTACATAGATATATTTAATATTTTATATAGATTATATGTTTATATTTATATATATCGTATATGTTTATATATTTAGAAAATATATATTACACATATTTATAAATGAAAGCCTTCGAGGCAGAAGGTAGGGGCTGAAAGCCTGACTCTGCTTGTGACTGTGTGACTGTGAGTAAGTTTCTCAACCTCTCTGGGCCTCTGTTTCTTCATCTGCAAAGTAGGGGCAATAACTGGGCTCCCACAGGGAGCCCAGAAGTGAAGGGGTCTGTGTGCAGGCCGTGTTCAGCTCAGCAATGGGCGTGTAGTATGGGACCCATAAGTGTTCACTGTTCCTACCCCATGTCCCTTCCCGCCAGTCCCCGCTCAGCCCCGTCATCTGGACCTGGACCGCTGCAGACACCTCCTCCCATATGCATCTTCCAGCTCCCATTTCGCAGGTGGAGGGTCTGCTCTGCGGGCGCCCATCCCGCCTTCGTGCACAGAGGTTGGAGCTGCGCCCAAGCCCGAGACCCCGGCCCTGCCACCTACTAGCTGCACCTCCTGGGTCAAAGCCAGCTTCTTTCTTGAGCCAACTTTTGCTCAGGTGTGAATGGGAATCATAAAAATAAATAGCATAGAGGGTTATCGATATCATAATTAATAGGTATAAAGCAAGTCTCGAGAATGAGAGTGATGGGGAGTTAATGTTGAACGTTTGCCATGATGGTTACTGTTAACCTTCTCCTCTCCTTTCCCTCTTCCTGGACCGGCTTGCCATCCGCATTCAAAGTTCAACAAGCCTGGAAGGAGGGCTTCTAGGTGCCAGGGACGACCCCTTTTCACTTCACCCTCACTATAACGCCGTTTGAGAGATGAAGACGCTGAAGCCCAGAGAGCTTCAGTCACCGCCTCAGGGTCACACAGCTGGCGGGGGCCGGCTCCAGGTCCACCGGCCTGAAGTCTGTGCTATTTCCACCACACACCAGTGTCTTCTAAGTGATGATATGCACCTCTGTTGGCTCACAAAGAGATTTTAGGTGTAATGCAGGTAGACACTAGCACAGAAAGGCTACTGTATTTATGTATATTTTATTAATAAGAAAAATATTTACATTTACCTCCAAGTGGTCATTTCACAGGTATTTTTGCTTATCTTGAAGCCAAGATGGAAAGTCAGTCGATTTTTTTTTAAGTTACAGTAAATAAGTTTTACTTTGAGTTTAAGTAAATAATATTGTACATAGTAAGTGCCAAAAAAAAAAAAATGTAAAGGCATTTCTGTCCCTTTCCCCACACACTGAACTCACAATAGGGGCCCGACGTTTCCGCCTGGAAGAGTTTCCTGCTCACAGCAGTTGCCCTGCACACAGCACACGACTTTTTGTGCAACAGAAGTCTATCTAACAATTGTGCAAATGACCAGAAGGAAATACATGGGGGGAGGGGGACGGCGGGGGCCTGGTGGAAATTGGCATTTCCATCCCAACTGGAACCAAAGCAAATGTGACTCACTTCGGTGCCTCAAGTGATATTTTAAAATCTCAAACACAGAAACCGTCTGAAAAGATTCTGCCTCTGGGTTTCATCCGGAAGAGCAGGAAGCAGCCTCGCCTCAGAAGTCAAGGCTTTTCCTATTTATTCTCCATCACCGTGTGACGCTGTGCTGCTTCTCCAGCCCCAGCTGGAAGTCCAGCTCTGTCCCTTCTGTCTGTCCTCACCTGGGGCATCATTTCCCAGCCCCTCGGTGAACGGGAGGAGAAGGCAATTAGGGGACCACCAAAGGTGTGGAGGGAAGTGTGTCACCAGGACGCCCTGCCAGCCCATCCTGCCGTCCGGGTTTCTCGATGGTGGCCGGGTAGCCCTGGTTAAAGTGTGGTCACGTTTTACCTCAAAGCCTCCCTTTGGGGTGGGTGGTAGGTGAGTTTCTTCAAGACAATTTCTAACGTCCTGTGACCAGGCCATTGAATTCTAACATTCTGCTCTGCAAATGACCTTTAAGCGCTGTCTTGCAACTAAACCAGCAATGAATAATAATAATAATAACAACAATAATAATGATAGCTATTAGGTATCCAGCTCGGTGCCAGGGATGAAGTGAGCGTTTTTCCAGCGTTCCCTCTTCAATTCTCACTCCAATCTTAGAAGAAAGGAGGAAGGTCCCCTTTAGGACCTGGAGAAAGTAACTTTCTCCAGTTCACACACCTGGTCTGAGGCAGAGCCAGGATTTGAACCCACAGCCAGGAAGGCCCCTGCAGGTGGGGTTTTGGGGAGCTCAGCTCCATCCCTGGGCCTCACACAGCACTCAGTGAATACTTGGTCAATGAATGCATGTCGGACTCTGGTACATCTCCTGATGCAGAGGTTCTCGGAGACAAGCCATTATTAAATGAAAAACGCCCAAATAAGGAAGGAAGATGATATGGGATGCTTGCCAGGGCGTGGCTCAGCTCTGTATGTGCCCGCGAGCCCAGCAGGAAAGGTTATCAGTTCTCAGTCCACCCCTGGGTGCAGCTGACCTCATCCTAAGTCCATCAATCGCTACCACAACAGCCCCGTCCTCGGCAGCCCCAGCTCCTTCTGTGCCGGCCAAGCAGGGGTGCCCTGGGCTGTGGCCTCCCGCAGAGGAGGGGTCGGCTGGCCCTGGGAGCTGCGCATCGCTTCACACTTCCATCCTTGTGTGAGCGGCTCTCGCGGGCCCGCTGGCGCCTTTCTTGTGCGCAGCAGGGGTGAGGCGGTGATGAGAAGCTTGTGCGCTTCAAAGAGCAGGCGGGCGGACAGGGCTGCCCTTTCCGCGGCTCCCTCCCAGCTCCCAGCTCCACGCAGGGCTGGTCCCCAGGCCGGGCAGAGCCTCTGAGCCCCCATGGGGCTGTAGACCCCAAGCCAAGGTCCCGGGGGCCCGGCCTCGGTCCTGGGGTCCCCCCTGGCTGCTGCTCTTTTCTCCCCCTAGAAACTCGCTCTAAGATGCTGGGGAAATGCGGGGGGAGGGGGGAGGGGGGAGGGGGAGGCTGGGGCCCATCCCACCCCTCAGGGGTCAGCAGAGAGCATTGCCTCTCACTGTCAGGACTCCATCACTTATTAAGAAAGGAAGCCTGGGGCAAACAAGGCCTCGGACCCGCAGTGCCATCTTTTATTATTCTGAACTCAAAAGAATGGCGCAGTTGCAATAAGTGTGGCCAACCCAGAGCATCAGGATTTCTCCAGAAAAATAAAGGCAATTTCCTCAGGAAACTATGAAATCCACCTCGGGTCTAATGAGAGTCATTTGCCCTTTATAACGCAGAGGTTGCATTCTGTTAAGGCTGCCTACCTGCACCTGGTGGAATGTCCTAGGCATGATTGTGCTGCCTGTAAGGTCACCGCAGGGTTTATTTTAAAAGTACTGCCTCCCGGTCAGTACTGAGTACTGAGTACTGAGCTCGGCCTGGTAGAATGCGCCTTCCTTCCTTCCTATGGGCGTGTCTGGGGGCAGCAGAAGGACCCCATGCGGAGGCTGTGGGTAGGCTGGAGGTCTTTTCTGGAAGCGAGCTCAGGCCAGGCTGAGGGGAACGGCGAGGGGGTGGGGGACTCCGTGAATCCACCCAGCCAGGCCAGCCCTGGTCTCCATGACTACAGAGAATGTTCTAGAAAAGCAAGGGCGATGTTCACCTCAGGGCAGGAGGCCTGGTGAGCAAGCCGCCCGTCAAACTTCTCATGTTGTGGGTTCCACGTGAACAAGAGTGGAAAGTCCCAGGAACCCCTCGGGGGTCTGAGACCTCCAGCGCTGGGATGGGGGGAGCAGGGGCTTGGGCGGCCGGCAGAGATGGGTCCCCTCCCTACCAGGCTCCTAAGGTTTGTGTGCCTGTGTGTGTGTGCGTGTGTGTGTGTTTTGTTTGTTTGTTTTGAATCCTCCAGAAAACTGTGGTTTTCCAGGTAGCTTCAATTAAACCTTGGGCGCCTTACTTCAAGCACTTGCACGGCTGACATTTCAAAGGCCTGATGCTCTGGCTTGGCCGCTGTTTGACTTTGCAGGATCCCTGATGAAGAGCATGTGTTTGGGACTGCAGCGAGCCCCCTACACACGAACCTACAAGTTGCGAACTGTCAAAGATGCAAACCTGGGCTTCCCTGGTGGCGCAGTGGTTGAGAGTCCGCCTGCCGATGCAGGGGACACGGGTTCGTGCCCCGGGAAGATCCCACGTGCCGCGGAGAGGCTGGGCCCGTGAGCCATGGCCGCTGAGCCTGCGCATCCGGAGCCTGTGCTCCGCAACGGGAGGGGCCCCAACACTGAGAGGCCCGCGAACCGCAAAAAAAAAACACAAAAAAAGATGCAAACCTGCGTGCGCATGTCCAATCACGTAAGCTAGTTCACGTGTCTGGCGTACGTGGTCACGTGCGGGCATCCTCTGCAAGTGGTTGTGCTTTTGTGTGCTTTACTGTACAGCACTGTATAGAGTACAGCAGTACAGCATCCTTATAGATAGACTTGAATCCAGCAAGGAACCGGCACCCGAGCCGTCAGCGTCCGGCGTGAGTGCGATTGCAGCTCGCCCTCCGTCTGCTGTGGCTGAGGGTCCTTCAGCTCTGCCATCTCCCACCCCCCTCCCTCCTCCAGTCAGTACCCTTCCTGCCTGTTCATCGATGCCAGCCCCTGGATGCCAGCTGTTGTAGGGCACTACTCTTCTCTTCAAGGTCCTGTACTGTAAGATCAAAAATGTTTTATTTTGTGTGTTTGTTTTGTATGTAGTATTTGTGTGAAAAGTATTGTAAACCTATTACAGTACAGTCCTGTAGAGCCGATTGTGTTAGTTGGGTACCTAGGCTGACTTTGTTGGACTTACGAGTGTGCTCTCGGGATGGAACTCGTTCGTCCGTAGGGGACTTGCTGTATTTCTGAACAGCAAATGAGATCCTCCAGGACCCTTAGACTCTGGAAGACTGGCCTCACGGCTCCAGCGGGGGCCGAGGGGACCCCTGCGGGGCAGGGCAGGCCAGGCCCACTCTCTTCTGCTGCCCCTTGGCCTAGACACCCAGGCCCTGCCCGAAATCTAGGATGCATCACTTCAGGCACTAAGGGAGCAGGTCAGGAGCAGGTTCTTGCTGGTGGGAGATGCAGGAAAACTCCCCTTTTTAGCGGGCTGTTTGGGTTTAGGTTCTTGAGTCTGTGTGGTTCCCCCAGAAGATGTCCATGTCTTGATCCCTAGAACCTGTGTCTCTGGGGAAGAAGGCATTGCTGGCGTGGTGGGTCAGGGGTGGGGAGATTACCTGGGTTAGGTCACCAGGGGCATAATGAGATGGGCAAGAAGGTGGGGAGAGGAGGTAGCTGTGATGCAGAAGCAAGAGATGAGAGTCATTCCAGGAGGGGTGGGCAGCCAAGGGATGCAGGTGGCAGCCTCCAGAGCTGCGAAAGGCGAGGGAAGGTTCTCCGCCAGAGTAGCCTCTGGAGGGATGCTCCTCCGCCCACACCTTGATTTTATTGTATTGTATTTTTTAAAATTTTTATTGGAGTATAGTTATATATACAATGGAGTATAGTATATATTTACAATGTTGTGTTACTTTCAGGTGGACAGCAAAGTGAATCAGTTATACATACACATATATCCACTCTTTTTTCGATTCTTTCCGCATATAGGTCATTACAGGTCATTACATAGTTCCCTGTGCTATGCAGTAGGTCCTTATTAGTTACCTATTTTATATATAGTAGTGTGTGTATGTCAACCCCGATCTCCCAGTTTATCTCTCCCTGCCCCTTACCCCCTGGTAACCATAAGTTTGTTTTCTACATCCATGACTCTATTTCTGTTTTATAGATAAGTTCATTTGTACCCTATTTTTTAGATTTCACATGCAAGTAATATCATATATTTGTCTTTCTCTGTCTGACTTACTTCACTCAGTATGACAATCTCTAGGTCCATCCATGTTGCTGCAAATGGCCTTATTTCATTCTTTTTTATGGCTGAGTACTATTCCATGGTATATATGTACCACATCTTATTTATCCTTTCGTCCATCCATCGGTGGACATTTAGGTTGCTTCCATGTCCTGGCTATTGTAAATAGTGCTGGAATGAACACTGGGTGCGTGTATCTTTTCGAATTATGGTTTTCTCCAGATATATGCCCAGGAGTGGGATTGCAAGATCATACAGTAGCTCTATATTTAGTTTTTTAAGGAACCTCTGTACTGTTCTCCATAGTGGCTGCACCGACTTACATTCCCACCAACAGTGCAAGAGGGTTCGTTCCCTTTTCTCCACACCCTCTCCAGCACTTATTGTTTGTAGATTTTTTGATGATGGCCGTGCTGACCGGTGTGACACCTTAATCTTAGCCCGGCAAGACTTGTATCTGACTTCGGGCCCCCAGAGCTGTAAGACAACAGAGTTGTGCTGTTGAAGCCTCCAGGCTTGTGGACGCTTGTCCATCAGCCCGAGCAGACTGATGTAGGCAAAGCCCCGTCCCACCCTGACCTTGACCCTGCTCGGTGACGGACAGCCCAGAGGGCCCTGCCCTCCTTCTGTGAGAGTCCACCTGGAAAGCAGTTAGCAGATGCAGCCTCAGGACTCTACAAGCAGGAATTCTTATCCATCCCCAAAGCAGACACAGCTTTGGACCCCAAGACACCGGGATCCAGAGACGAGGGGTCTCCAGCAGGGCGTCCAAGCCCATCTCTGCCACACTCAACCCCCCAGCAAACCCACTTCGGGCTCACTCCCCACACCCCATCCAGTGGGCGGTCTCTGGACTTGCTGCCCTCCAGCAGAACTAATCAAGAAGATTACAGGGCAGGCCATGCAAGAGGATTCCTTGGTTTGCCGGGAGAAACCAGGGGAAAATCCCCTGGCCCCATTTCCCCAAGCTTTCCTTTGATTTTTTTTCTTTTTCTTTTTTTTTTTGTAAAGTGTCTTCATCACAGATTTCCGGATGCGTCGTCACTGGTGGCTCACACAAGTCCTGGCAAAAACCAAAGCCTTCCTTCTCATCGGGCTGGAGGAAGTTTGAGCTATGCCCACCCTGCCACCCAGATGCACGAAGGAGTAAACTCCCGCAGCCCAGTTAACGAGCAGGGGCCGGGATGAAAGGAATTCCAGCCTGTTGACAAACTGCACTTCTCATTTCCACAGGAAAGTCACAAGGTGGAACTTGCCGTCCAGCTGGCTCGGGGAGGGGGTTAGAAATGTGGGCGGCAGGAGGCTTACAACAGATGCGGGGCCTGGGGCATCCCTGCTGGGGTCCCGAGCTGCCCATCTTTGCTCTGTTACCTGCCCCGTGGGCTCCCGGCTCACACATCCAGCCCACTCCACGCAGCAAGGCGGCTGCAGGATGGCAGGGGCGACAGGTCTGTAGCTCTTTGCAAATTCGGTCACGTCATGTGTGAGGCGGGGCTGACACCACCACCAACTTGTGGGCTGTGAGCGGGTTCGAAGGGGCATCCACGTGGAACGCAGCATCGGGCAGGAGGGTGCTCTCGGAAATGGCAGTGCTTTTGGCATCTGTGTCGTGGTTCCTTACTCCGCCTCAGGATCATCCCCCGCCATGCCGCCCTCCTGGACCAAGAAAACTAGCCCCCACGCTCCCTCCTTGTAGAGTTCCCCGAGGCCCAGGGGAGAGCTGGCCACACAGCAGGTGCTCAAGAACGGTTCCTTTCTTTGATGCTGTCTGGCTGCTGGGGTTTCTCTTTTGATGTGGGATCTGCACTGCACGCCCCCAGGTGTGAGTGCAGGGGTGGGTGGCCGTCCCTGTTAGATTCTACTTGCTGAAATGGGCTGGGGCCTGAGACTGTGCTCCTTACACACTCTGTCACACACACTCACACACTTACACATGCACTCACACGCTTACACGCTTGCACATCCTTTCACACAATCCCGCAGTCGTTCACAACAGGTACTCACATTCACACACTCACAGGTTTGCACAGGCACACCCCCAGCCCTTGTTTGCACACATGTACACTCTCCCGCTCACACCCCTTAATGCTCACATACAGTATGCACACTCGCCCACACGCTCACACCCATCTTCGCAGGACCAGATGCCTGGCCTCTCCAGCTGTGCCCAGGGCCTGGCTGGGGGAGGGGCCATCCAGCTGGCTGTGGAACATTCCTCAAGACAGGAGGCCTGGCCCAGGGAAATTCCATCCCCTCCAGGCCCGCTGACCCTGCCCTTCTTTCCCTGGAGGCCTGACCTCGTGCTAGGGACGCTGCCCACAGGCTGGGCCAGGGACACCCTTCTTTCCCCGGGGGCCTGGGGACACATTTGCTGCCCACAGAACTGGCCCTTGCAGATGTGACACCCGGTCTGGAAAGCCAAGCACGGCCCCATGAGGCTTCCACGCCTGGCACGCCTGGGATTCCTCCCGTGCCCTTCCCAGCACCATGGGTCAGGTCCCAACTGAGAGCCCCAATGTATTCACAACCGCTTCTCACGGACGCTCCTGGAAAGTGCAGCCCATCCTTGCAGAGGCCCTAGTCATCCTGTCCACAAGCACTGCTGACCTCTCCAGGGCCTTGATGGGAGTGTGCAAGCGGGGGCCTGCCCGGAACCCCCCGGCCCACCTCGCACTAGTCAGTGCGCCTGGGGCCACAGCCGCTGGAGGCTGAACTGGGGTGAACCCCGGAGCCTGGTGACAAGCTTGTCACCCAAGGGCGGGTCCTGTAATTCTGCAGCTGCTCCTGAGGCTGAAAGACATTCCAAGGAGGGGGAGTCCTCCAGGCACCACGTGGCACACGCCGTATCCCCAGCCTCGCTGGAGTTCCCATCAGATCCAGGGTCTGCAGGGGGCTGGGGACCAATTCCCTCAACAAGCCCTATGTGAGCCAGCTTCCCCGGGGCTGGGGTGTTCAGAGGGGGGCAGTAACGAAAGGTGCACCAAGCGCTCCCCCAGCCCACAGCTATTTCTGAGTGGCCTCCTTAACAGTGATCTCCATGGAAACAGCCCAGATATCCATCAACGGATGAGTGGAGACACAAATGTGGCCACTCCACACAATGGAATATTATCCAGCCCTATAAAGAGACAAAGTATTGCGTGCTACAGCGTGGCGTTCTTGAGTACTCAGCCTCAAAAACACTAGGCTAAGTGAGGGAAGCCAGACACCCAAAGTCACGTGTTGTAGGATTCTATTTATAGGAAATGGACCAGAAGAGGTAAATCCGTAGAGACAGAAAGCAGAGTGTTGGCTACCAGGCTCTGGGAGGAGGGAGGGATGGGGGGTGATGACTAACAGATACTGGGTCTCCTTTTGGGGTGATGATAATGTTTGGAACTAGATAGACGTGGTGTTTGCACGACATTGTAGATGTTCTAAATGCCACTGAATTGTACACTTTAGAATGATTTATTTGGTCACACGCATTTTACCTCGATTTTTAAAAAATGTGATCTCTGGCTTATAAAAGGCTAGTTAATATTTCAAAAGACACATGTGACAACCAGAAAGTCCCTTTGATCTGTGGCCCAAACGCTTAGAAGTCAGGAGCTCTGCCAATCATGGAAATTTCATAAATACCGGGCATTGGTTTTACTTGGAAAACTGGACCAAGTAAAGACTGCTTGGCTATCAGCTTAGTTATGTATTACATGCAAAGGGTCAGACACCTCTAACTCACAATTTCAGCTGAGTGGGGGAACTGAAGCCCCAAAGTCCTAAACTAGTATGTTAAGACAAAACCCCCTAGCCATGCTTTTCCAGTGGGCCCTTGGTGAGGGGCATCTAGTCTTCCCTGTGACAGAAGAGGAGAAGGTGACCACCCCAGATGGTGGTGTGAGGGGCCGGGGGATGGGAGTCCATGGGCTGGGAATAATCAAGAAGAAAATGGGAAATGGAGTCGTTTGACTTGTGCAAGATTTTCCTGTTGTGTATCTATTGAATGTCTTCAGGCAGCAGAATTTTTCTGGGTGCTGGGAGAAAAATTCAGTATAATAGTCACCGTGGCCCCAGCAATAATAATAACACTAATAATAATAATACCCTTTATGAGGCTGTCATACGTGTCAGCTTATGCAGTAGCTGGTATGACATTGGGCAACCAGTTAATCCCTCTGCATCTGCATGTCCACGTCTGTACAACAGGACGAATAATAGTGTTCACCTCGTGATGCTGTCATAAATATTAAACTAAGGCTCAACAACAAATCTTCCATTTTTTAACAAAAGGTTCAACTCACATTGATTGTCAAGCATTAATGTCATCTGGGTCCAGTTCCACAGTGCCGATAGGAGAGACATACGTTACTTTCATATGATACACACTATTTCTAAAGAGTTTCACCTGCATTTCTCAAAGTGATGATACAATCACTAGTCTTAAGAAGTTTGCAAAGCTATCCAGAAGGTTGGACTGTGTGCATGAACAAAGAGATAATACAAAACAAAATAGTGCAAAACAAAGGAGATAATACCACAAAAATCATAAAATGCTCTAAAAAAATTATGCTGTCTATTTCCAATGTGGTCTTGGGAAGGTCAGCTCTAGATTACTGTCCCATGCTGAATTTAAAATGTCTACTGAAATGAAGATTAGCTAGTTGTTCTAAAGGAAAGATGAAAAGATTCCCACAGGCAATGGCATAATGTTGGAGTGTGAGAGGATAGAAAATCCTAATAAAAGGAAGCGATAACATCAGGAAGCATAAATCCATTTTCTATTATTTCAGCCGTGTGGCTGACAGGGTCTTGGTGCTCCAGACAGGAGTCAGGCCAGAGCCTCTGTGGTAGGAGAGCCAACTTCAGGACATTAGGCCACCAGAGACCTCCCAGCCCTACATAATATCAATCAGCGAGAGCTCTCACAGGGATCTCCATCTCAATGCTAAGACCCAGCTCCACTCAACGACAAGCAAGTTCCAGTGCTGGATACCCCATGCCAAGCAACTAGCAAGACAGGAACACAACCCCACCCATTAGCAGAGAGGCTGCCTAAAATCATAATAAGTTCACAGACACCCCAAAACACACCACTGGACGTGGTCCTTCCCACCAGAAAGACAAGATCCAGCCTCATCCACCAGAACACAGACACCAATTCCCCTCCACCAGGAAGCCTACACAACCCACTGAACCAACCTTACCCACTGGGAGCAGAAACCAAAAACAATGGGAACTACGAACCTGCAGCCTGTGAAAAGGAGATCCCCCCCAAACACAGTAAGTTAAGCAAAATGAGAAGACAGAGAAACACACAGCAGATGAAGGAACAAGGTAAAAACCCACCAGAACAAACAAATGAAGAAGAAATAGGTAGTGTACCCAAAAAAGTGTTCAGAGTAATTATAGTAAAGATGACTGAAATCTTGGAAATAGAATGGAGAAACTACAAGAAATGTTTAACAAGGATCTAGAAGAACTAAGGAGAAAAAAACAATGATGAACAACACAAAAAATGAAAATAAAAATTCTCTAGAAGGAATCAGTGGCAGAATAACTGAAGCCGAACAATGGATAAGTGACCTGGAAGGTAAAATAGTGGAAATAACTATAACTATAATATATAAATAATATAATATATATAAATAATATAAATAACTATAAAGAATATAAATATATAAATTTATAATTTATATATAAATATATAAATTTATAATTTATATATAAATATATAAATTTATATATAAATATATAAAAATATATAATATAAATAACTATAAATATATAAATAAGTATAAATATAAATAACTATAAAGAATAAAGAAAAAAGAATGAAAAGAATTCAGGACCGTCTCAGAGACCTCTGGGACAACATTAAATGCACCAACGTTCGAATTATAGGAGTCCCAGAAGAAGAAGAGAAAAAGAAAGGGACTGAGAAAACATTTGAAGAGATTACAGTTGAAAATTTCCCTAATATGAGAAAGGAAATACTCAGTCAAGTCCAGGAAGCACAGAGTCCCATGCAGGATAAATCCAAGGAGAAACATGCCAAGACACATATTAATCAAATTGTCAAAAATTAAATACAAAGAAAAATATTAAAAGGCAGCAAGGGAAAAGCAACAAATACCATACAAGGGAGTCCCCATAAGGTTAACAGCTGATCTTTCACTTGCAGAAACTCTGCAAGCCAGAAGGGTGTGACAGGACATATTTAAAGTGACGAAAGAGAAGAACCTACAACCAAGACTACTCTACCCAGCAAGGATCTCATTCAGATTCGATGGAGAAATTAAAATCTTTACAGACAAGCAAAAGTTAAGAGAATTCAGCACCACCAAACCAGCTTTACAACAAAGGCTAAAGGAACTTCTCTAGGGAGGAAACACAAGAGAAGGAAAAGACCTACAATAACAAACCCAAAACAATTAAGAAAATGGTCATAGGAACATACATATCGATAATTACCTTAAATGTAAACAGATTAAATGCTCCAACCAAAAGACACAGACTGCCTGAATGGATACAAAAACAAGACCCATATATGTGCTGTCTACAAGAGACACACTACAGACCGAGGGACACATACAGACTGAAAATGAGGGAATGGAAAAAGATATTCCATACAAATGGAGATCAAAAGAAAGCTGGAGTAGCAATTCTCATATCAGACAAAAATAGACTTTAAAATAAAGACTATTATAAGAGACAAAGAAGGACACTACATAATGCTCAAGGGATCAATCCAGGAAGAAGATATAACAATTGTAAACATTTATGCACCCAACATAGGAGCACCTCAATACATAAGGCAAATGCTAACAGCCATAAAAGGAGAAATCCACAGTAGCACAATCATAGTAGGGGATTTTAATATCCCACTTTCACCAATGGACAGATCATCCAAAATGAAAATAAATAAGAAAACACAAGCTTTAGATGACACATTAAACAAGATGGACTTAATGGAAAATTATAGGGCATTCCATCCAAAAACAACAGAATACATTTTCTTCTCAAATGCTCATAGAACACTCACCAGGATAGATCATAACTTGGGTCACAAATCAAGCCTTGGTAAATTCAAGAACATTGAAATCATATCAAGTATCTTTTCAGAACACAACGCTATGAGGCTAGATATCAATTCCAGGAAAAAAACTGTAAAAAATACAAACACATGGAAGCAAAACAATACACTAAATAACCAAGAGATCATGAAGAAATCAAAGAGGAAATTTAAAAAATACCTAGGAACAAATGACAATGAAAACACGATGACCCAAAACCTATGGGATAGAGCAAAAGCAGTTCAAAGAGGGAATTTTAGAGTAATACAACCCTACCTCAAGAAACAAGAGAAATCTCATATAAACAACCTAACCTTAAACCTAAAGCAATTAGAGAAAAAGAACAACAACCAAAAAAACCCCAAAGTTAGCAGAAGGAAAGAAATCATAAAGATCAGATCAGAAATAAATGAAAAAGAAATGAAGGAAATGATAGAAAAGACCAATAAAACTAAAAGCTGCTTCTTTGAGAAGATAAAGAAAGTTGATAAACCATTATCCAGACTCATCAGGGAAAAAAAGGGAGAACACTCAAATCAATAGATTTAGAAATTAAAAAGAAGTAATAACTGACACTGCAGAAATACAAAGGATCATGAGAGATCACTACAAGCAACTCTATGCCAATAAAATGGACAACCTGGAAGAAATGGACACATTCTTAGAGAAGCACAACTTTCCGAGACTGAACCAGGAAAAAATAGAAAATAAAGAGACCAATCACAAGCACTGAAATTGAAACTGTGATTAAAAATCTTCCAACAAACAAAAGCCCAGGACCAGATGGCTTCACAGGCGAATTCTATCACACATTTAGAGAAGAGCTAATACCTATCCTTCTGAAACTCTTCCAAAATATATCAGAGGGAGGAACACTCCCAAACTCATTCTATGAGGCCAACATCACCCTGATACCAAAACCAGACAACGATGTCACAAAGAAAGAACACTACAGGCCAATATCACTGAGGAACATAGATGCAAAAACCCTCAACAAAATACTAGCAAACAGAATCCAACAGCACATTAAAAGGATCATACACCATGATCGAGTGGGGTTTATCCCAGGAATGCAAGGGTTCTTCAATACATGCAAATCGATCAATGTGATAAACCATATTAACAAACTGACGGAGAAAAATCATATGATCATCTCAATAGATGCAGAAAAAGCTTTTGACAAAATTCAACACCCATTTATGATAAAACCCTCCAGAAAGTAGGCATAGAGGGAACTTACCTCAACGTAATAAAGGCCATATATGACAAACCCACAGCCAACATTGTTCTCAATGGTAAAAAACTGAAACCATTACCACTAAGATCAGGAACAAGACAAGGTTGTCCACTCTCACCCGTATTATTCAACATAGTTTTGGAAGTTTTAGCCACAGCAATCAGAGAAGAAAAGCAAATAAAAGAAATCCAAATCGGAAAACAAGAAGTAAAACTGTCAGTGTTTGCAGATGACATACTAAACATAGAGAATCCCAAAGATGCCACCAGAAAACTACTAGAGCTAATCAATGAATTTGGTAAAGTAGCAGAATACAAAATTAATGCACAGAAATATCTTGCATCTGTATACACTAATGATGAAAAATCTGAAAGAGAAATTAAGGAAACACTGCCATTTACCACTGCAACAAAAAGAATAAAATACCTAGGAATTAACCTACCTAAGCAGACAAAAGACCTGTATGCAGAAAACTATAAGACAGTGATGAAAGAAATTAAAAATGATGCAGACAGATGGAGAGATATACCATGTTCTTGGATTGGAAGAATCAACATTGTGAAAATGACTATACTACTCAAAGCAATCTACAGATTCAGTGCAATCCCTAGCAAATTACCAATGGAATTTTTCAGAGAACTAGAACAAAAAAAATCACAATTTGTATGGAAACACAAAAGACCCCGAATAGCAAAAGCAAACTTGAGAAAGAAAAGCAGAGCTGGAGGAATCAGGCTCCCTGACTTCAGACTATACTACAAAGCTACAGTAATCAAGACAGCATGGCACTGGCACAAAAACAGAAAAATAGATCAATGGAACAGCATAGAAAGCCCAGAGATAAACCCATGCACATATGGTCACCTTATCTTTGATAAAGGAGACAAGAATATACAGTGGAGAAAGGACAGCCTCTTCAATAAGTGGTGCTGGGAAAACTGGACAGCTACATGTGAAAGAATGAAATTAGAACACACCTTAACACCGTATACAAAAACAGACTCAAAATGGATTAAAGACCTAAATGTAAGGCCGGACACTATAAAACGCTTAGAGGAAAACATAGGCAGAACACTCTATGACATAAATCACAGCAAGATCCTTTTTGACCCACCTCCTAGAGATGGAAATAAAAACAAAAATAAACAAATGGGACCTAATGAAACTTCAAAGCTTTTGCACAGCAAAGGAAACCATGAACAAGACAACCCTCAGAATGGGAGAAAATATTTGCAAATGACACAACTGACAAAGGATTAATTTCCAAAATATACAAGCAGCCCATGCAGCTCAATATCAAAAAAACAAACAACCCAATCCAAAAATGGGCAGAAGATCTAAATAGACATTTTTCTGAAGATATACACAGTGCCTCCAAACACATGAAAAGAATCTCAACATCACTAATCATTAGAGAAATGCAAATCAAAAGTACAATAAGGTATCACCTCATACTGGTCAGAATGGCCATCATCAAAAAGTCTACAAACAATAAATGCTGGAGAGGGTGTGGTGAAAAGGGAACCCTCTTGCACTGTTGGTGGGAATGTAAATTGATACAGCCACTATGGAGAACAGTGTGGAGGTTCCTTAAAAAACTAAAAATAGAACTACCATACGACCCAGCAATCCCACTACTGGGCATATACCCTGAGAAAACCATAATTCAGAAAGAGTCATGTACCACAATATTCACTGTAGTACTATTTACAATAGCCAGGACATGGAAGCAACCTAAGTGCCCATCAATAGATGAATGGATAAAGAAGATGTGGCACATATAGACAATGGAATATTACTCAGCCATAAAAGGAAATGAAATTGAGTTATTTGTAGTGAGGTGGATTGACCTGCAGTCTGTCATACAGAGTGAAGTAAGTCAAAAAGAGAAAAGGAAGTACCGTATGCTAACACATATATATGGAATCTAAAAAAAAAAAAAAATGTTCTGAAGAACCTAGGGCAAGACTGGAATAAAGACGCAGACGTAGAGAATGGACTTGAGGACATGGGGAGGGGGAAGGGTAGGCTGGGACGAATGAGAGAGTAGCATGGACATATATACACTACCAAACGTAAAATAGATTGCTAGTGGGAAGCAGCCGCATAGCACAGGGAGATCAGCTCGGTGCTTTGTGACCACTTAGAGGGGTGGGATAGGGAGTGTGGGAGGGAGACGCAAGAGGGAGGAGATATGGGGATATACGTATATGTATAGCTGATTCACTTTGTTATAAAGCAGAAACTAACACAACATTGTAAAGCAATTATACTCCAATAAAGTTGTTTAAAAAATAAAATAAAATAAAATGCCTCCTGAAAGTAGAAAAGGGAGGGTGGTGGGTGGAGGAAGAAATTTTGGACAGAGACCAGGAGCAGGCCTCTGAAAAGACACAACAAAGGGGAGGATTTTTTTTTTTTTTTTTTTTTTTGCGGTACGCGGGCCTCTCACTGTTGCGGCCCCTCCCGTTGCGGAGCACAGGCTACGGACGCGCAGGCTCAGCGGCCATGGCTCACGGGCCCAGCCGCTCCGCGGCATGTGGGATCTTCCCGGACCGGGGTACGAACCTGTGTCCCCTGCTTCGGCAGGCGGACTCTCAACCAGTGCGCCACCAGGGAAGCCCCAAAGGGGAGGATTTGAAGGCTCTCAAGAAGGCTGTAAAACTGTGCACCCTGCAGACCTGGCTGAGGTTATGAAATGCCTTCTGGGCAGAAAGGACCCTAGACAGAGAACTTGCCAGCCTTAACTAGGAGGGAATAGTTAGAGCAGCATGGATAAGAAAGACACATAGGAAAAAGCAAAAAAAAAAAAAAAAAAAAAAGCCATCGTCATCACAATCATCACTATCACCCCCATCATCACCACCCTCACCATCATCGCCACCATCACCATCATCGTCATCACCATTAACATCAGCAGCGTCAGCAACGTCAGCATTTTCTGAGCGCTTGCTTGGTTCCAGACACTGCAAAAAGGCTCCATGTGCATTATTTCATTGAATCCTCCCAACAGCCTTATGTTGTAGGTTCTACAATGACCCCATTTAACAGATGAGAAAACTGAGGCTCAGGGAAGCTAACAACTTGCCCAAGATCAGACACTGGGAGTGGCGGGATCAGGATTTGGTAGAAGCTGGGTGTTGTAACCCCATGTGGCCACTGGAAGTGTTGAGTGATTAAGCCGCGTGCACGGGAAGCTGGGGCTGTGTCCATGCCTCCTGGCAGGGGTCTGTTGTGCCGGGGATAATTACCAGATGTGATTCTGCCAGCTCACTGCATTTTACTAATTCTAAGACACATGTTTTTCATATATTAACATCTTTGAAGTTGGGATGGTATGTCATAGTTTGGTCTTAGATGACATATAATAATGGAATCAATGGTGTCTTCAACTCAATGAAAAGTGAGGGCTTAAGTTCCTAGAAGGAATATGTTTCGTTTTCATGGCAGACACTGATTGTGGTGTTGTTACCATTAGAGTTAAACATGAAAAAGAAAAAGCAACTCCTCGATTAGATGTATATGTAAACGATCTGTTGTTGTGTAACAGATAATCACAGAAGTTAGCAGCTTACAACAACCTTTGTGTTTTTCCTTGCAATTTTGTGGGACCAGAATTCCACAGGGCTCATCTGGGTGACTTTCTCTTCCACTCGGCACGGACAGAGTTTCCTCGGAGGTATTTACCTATGGGAAGGGCTGTTCCTGAGGGCCCAAATGACGTCACTCACTCCTGGACAGGGTTGGCTGTAAGGCTCAGCTAAGCTGGCAGCATTGACCTGAGCACTGCCTGTGGCGTCTCTAACACGTTGGCCTCAAAGTAGAAGGGCATCTTCCACCGTGGCTGAAAGCATATGTTCCGAGACCCCAAGGCAGAGCTGCGAGACCTTAGATGGAGTAGCCTTGGAAGGCACGTGGCACCTCTCTGATTCCGCGTGGGAGAGACGTTCATGAGGGCGCGGGTGTTGGGAGGTGAGGATTGGACGCCATCTTGGAAGCTGGCTCCCAGCCCAGGCATGAATAAGGCCTCCTTCACCATGCACTCGATTCACTCGATGGCTGTTATCGGACACCTACTAGCTGTCAGCCACTGTCCTCAGCAACAAATAAACAAGAGGCACAGGGTTCTGTTCTCACAGCAGCGACCCTGCAACAGGAGGTGGGGTGGGGAAGAGGCGGAAACATAGCAAGTAAAACATCAATAGGGTAGTTGGGAGTAGTGACCCCCGTTTTAGAGAAAGACCTAGGGGGAGTTCCCTGGCGGTCCAGTGGTTAGGACTCCACATTCCCACTGGCGTGGTCCGGGTTCAATCTCTGGCTGGGGAACTCAGGTCCCACAAGCCATGTGGTGCAGCCTGAAAGAGACAGAAAGACCTAGATAAAGCATGGAAATATGATTGATCTGAATGATGAACCGGAAGTGATTCTCTGGGGGAAGAGCATTTGGGGTGAAGGGAACAGCACGTGCAAAGGCTGTAGGGTAGAATGGAGCTCAGGTTCTCAAGGGACAGAGGACAGGCCTGTGAGGGGTGGCATGTGGGGAGATGGGGTGAGCAGCTAGAAGAGCTTAAGAGGTGGGGAGGCCAGACTGGGGCGGGAGGGCGTTGGAGACCACGATAGATGGTGTGGGCTTTACTCCAAGCGGGACTGAGACAGGGACTTGCCCCAAGGCAGGAGTCACTGGGTAGCTGGGTTTTGTGTGGCTTGCAACTAGCTGGGTACAAGCAGGGGTGAGGTGATTCAGCAAGACCAGCCTGCCCTTAGCACAGCTGCAACACAGGGGAGGCGCGTCTGCCGCACCTACACACCTCCCAGGCCCTCCCCGACGCCTCAGGCGGCTCCCTCCCGGGGCTTGCCACTCCTGCCCACATGTATCTCACAGCCATACCAGGAAACCACGTGCAGGGCTTGGCCAGCCAGACAGGGAGAAAAAGGTGCTGATTGAAGTTGATGACAAGAAAGCTTCACCCAAGAGAAGGCTCTAAAACTCAGCCTAGGAAGGATTCCTCCAGTCTCTCTGTGTTATTTTGCACGTGTCTTTCGAAAAATCAAAGAAGGAGAAAAGTGACTCTTGTTTTGGCTGTCAGCGAGGAGCCCCAGGGTTGCGCATAAGTACAGGGGAAGCAGTTCAGTTTTTAGAGTTCTAAACACATCAGACCTTCAATCGTGGGACATCTGAACCTGTGGTTTCACCAAGCTTTCTTGATTTGATCTGATTTTTTTACTTTTTCATAACCCCTTTAGTCCTCCCCAAAGAGTGCAGTATACAATCGGTGCATAATAAATGCCTGAATAATAATTGTGTTAGGCAGAACAATGTCCTCCCCGCCCCACACTCCTGAAAGATGTCCGCATCCTAAACCTTGGAAGTGGTGGCTGTGTTACCTTCCAGGGTAAGAGGGACTCAGCAGATGTGATTAAAGTTAAGGATCTTGAGGGGAAATTGTCCTGGACTATTCAGGTGGGTCCAATCTAATCATATAGATACTTAAAAATGAAGAACCTTTCCCAGCTGTGATCACAGAGACGTGATGACAGAAGAAGTGTCAGAGAGGCAAGACATCAATGACTTTGAAGATGGAGGAAGGGGCTGTGCGCCAAGGAATGCAGGAGTCTCTAGGAGCTGGAAAAGGGAAGGAAAGGATTCTCCCCCTAGAACGTCCAGAAGGAACACAACTCTACCGACACCTTGATTTTAGTCCAGTGAAACGCATTTTGGACTTCTGACCTTCAGAGCTATAAGAGAATAAAAATTGGGGTTGTTTTAAGCCACTAAATTTGTGGTAATTTGTCAGGGCAGCCATAGACTCTTTTCCAGGAATTCTAACTCACACCTCTTTCTTCTATTCTGTGGCAAGAAGCACCTTCTCTTGGAAGGTATATTCTATTATTTTTGAGATGGGGTAGGTTTTAGCCAGGACTTTTTCATTTATGAGCCCCTGAGACCCAACTCAAAATAGCTTAAGAAACAAAAAAAAGGAGTGTATTGACCCACTTAAATGGAAAGTTAAGAGTCTGAGGCATGGTTAGATTTAAATGCTATCATCAAGAAGATTTGGTGGTATATTTCTACAATGGAATATTACTCAGCCATAAAAAGGAATGAAAGAATGCCATTTGCAGCAACATACGGATGGACCTAGAGATGATCATACTAAGTGAAGTACGTCGGACAGAGAAAGACAAACATCATATGATATCACTTATATGTGGAATATAAAAACAAATGATACAAATGAACTTATTTACAAACCAGAAACAGACACATAGACGTAGAAAACAAACGTATGGTTACCAAAAGGGAAAGGTGCAGGGAAGGGATAAGTTAGGACGTTAGGATTAACATATATACACTAATGTATATAAAACGGATAATCAGCAAGGATCTACTGTATAGTACAGGAAAAATATTTTGTAATAATCTATAAGGGAAAAGAATCTGAAAAAATATATACGTATATGCATAACTGAATCATTTTGCTGTACACCTGAAACTCACACAGCACTGTCAATCAACTCTACTCCAATAAGTAAATGAATAAGCAAATCTCCCAGCCCTACCCTCTTCCACACGTCCTCACTCTCAGCGTGTAGTTTCCCCACAGCATCCCTAATTTAGAGTCCCCAGCTGACAACCTCTCTGCTTCAAGACCAGTGGAAACAAAACATTCTCTCTCTCACCTGTGTGAACAGAAGTTCTCAGCTTGATGGTTATTGGCCAGGATTGGGTCACATGACTATCCCTGAACCAATCAAACGGCCAAAGAGATACAGTGCTCTGATTGGCCAGGTGTGATACCCACAAGCATCCCAGCAGACAGCAAATGATGGAGGTTGTAAATAAGGAGAGAGGTTCCTCAAAATTTCAGAGACTGTTACCCAAAGATGGAGAAATGGATGCTGACTGTCCAAACAATGTCTACTACAGGAATGCTGGGCATTCACTGGTTTACTAGAAAACCAGCTGGTTCAACACTGTGGCCCCTTCCATGAAACAGTGTTTGGGGGATACGGGGGCACCGTTTGCAGAAACCATCCTTTCAGTGAACCCTCAGATCCACCCTTCCCGGTCCCTCCAGCAAGAGATGAGGACACTGTCATGGACGCTTTATTCCCATGTGAAAGTTTACCTCTGGGTCTGGTCACGGGCACTTAACCTTGGGTCTTTTCCAGTTTCTCTACAGTTTCCCATCCTGCAGCTGCCCTCCTGGAATCCCTTCTGGTTGTCTTCTGTCATGCTGTGACTAGGAATATTCACTCGTGTTTGTTTTCAAACTGGAGTCTTGGCCTTAAACCAGGGAAATAAGGCTTTTTCCACCCGCCCACCACCATCCCAAACTGGCTTCCGGAAAAGCCCTGGGAACATTGTGGGCAGGACTTCTGATGAGCCAGAGAGAAGGGTATCCCAGCTGAAGCTTCCAAACAAGCTAGGCTTCCTTGCCAGCCCTTAGCACCTGCCCACCGTGGTTGGGCTCCATGTCTATTGCCCAGGCGAAATTCTTCTTTCCCGTGAGTGGGCATTTATCCTCTCCCAGCTACCCTGGTACCTTGTCAGATGCTCAGCAATGGCTCCAAATGTGGAGACCCCATGGGGACATAGAGCCCAGGGCCCAGGCCTCTCCTCTTTCCCACAGATCTCTGTGATACCAACCCCACCTTCAAGGTCCGACACTGCAGAACTGAAGGCCAAAGTACATTCACCCCAGGATGTCAGTCCTTCAGGGCAGCAACAGAGCGAGTCACAGCTAATTCTGCTTCGGCTGCACTCAACGGGCACAGCCAGACCAAAATATTTGGGGCTAATTCATTTGGCAAGAGCATCAAAGCCCAGAGAAGATTGAGTCCAAGTTTTCTCCTCTTTTAGAAATAAAATAAAACAGAAACAAAAACAAATCCTGGCATGAAGAGTAGCAAAACTCTGATTACCTTTCATCTTCTGCGTTTGCTAGAACACAGGTGCCATGAGAGTGTGACTCCTGCCTGGTTTTCCTCACCAGCACACCCCCTGCACCGAACATCATCCCTGGCACACAGTAGGTGCTCAGGAAGTGTTCGCTGGATGGAGTGCTGGTTACTATTGCTAGATAAGAAACCACTTGAAACTTAACAGCGGAAGACAACCGTGTGACTATACCCATGAGTCTGTGGGTTAAGAGTTTGGTTAGGGCACAACAGGGATGGCTTGTCTTTGCTCTGCAGTATCTGAGGTCTCAGGTTTGAAGACCCAAGTTTGGGGGTGACTCAATGGCTGGAGCCTGGAGTCACCTGGCGGTCTCTTCACTCATGTACTTGGCATTTGCTTTCCGTCGGTTGGGACTTGGCTGAGTTGCCGGACACAACACCTACATGGGCCTCTCCATGTGGTCTTAACACATGGGTAGCTTGGTCTTCCTCACAGCATGGCAGCGTCTTCAAAAGAACCAGGAAGAAGTAGTGTCACCTTATGTGACTTATTCTCAGAAGTCTGGTAGCATCACTTCTGTAGTCACCAGCCTGCTCAAATTCTAGGGGAAGGAACATAGATTTCTCCTCCTGATGTGAGAGTTGGGGTCAACATCACACTGTGAGAAGAGCATGTGAGATGGACGGTGACGTTGCAGCCATTTTGTGACATGCAGTCTGCCACAGACGGTGAATGGGTGAGACTCCGATAGGCTAGTCAGTCAAGGTATCTTTGCAGTGACACGCTCCACCCCATTCCAGGTGTTTTAAAGTAGTCGTAGGCACCATAAAATAGCTTAAACATCACTAAAAGTGGACAGATTGATCTCAGATTCAGAGTTGGATTAAAAGCATCTTCCCGGAGAAAACAGCATATCAACCTGGGTGGTAACAGTGTTTGGGTTAAAAGTGAAGCCAGACCCATGTCCACATCCCGGTCATGATATTGCGCTGTAGTTTTGTCAGATGTTATCATTATGGAGGAGACTGGGTAAAGATATGCCGGCTATCTCTGTGTTATTTTTTATGACGCTCCAATTATTTCAACAAAAATTTAAGAATGTAAAGCCAGGCTCTTGGGATTCACATCCCGATTCTGTCACTAATCAGCTGGGTCTGTGCACACCCACAATTTAATGTATCTGTGCCTACTTTCTCACCTGTAAGATGGGGCCAACAACAGTAGAGACTCCCCGTAATAGGATAAAATGTCTTCCTATTGGATCCGCAGGCATTCAAGACAACACAAGTATTCTGAACAATTGGAAAGAGAAAGCTAATGACTACCCTGGAAAGATCACCACGCCAGCATTTTCGCCCCAGAGACCTGCTGGACAGTTGTCTGTTAGCTGACTGACGTTGGCTGCAGGCGTTGCCTGGGACATCAGTAAAAAGAGCCAGGGCGAAAAAAACATAGCAAGTGTTTAAAATACCTGGTCATTGGCCGAGGAGTCAAGACACACACGACCCCAAAGAACAACTTGACCGAGAACCTGTGTGCTGACCGTTTCCCAGAGGCTGAAAGGCCTGTGCACGGAAAAGGGAAAATCCAAGCTCAGAATCTGGAGGGTCACGCCCTGCACCAAGCTCTGTGGCTCTGGTCTCATATTTAGTTCTCCGAACAGCCTATAAAACACTATGATGATAGATTGATAGATTAGCTCGTGAAGGCTCAGAGAGGCTGCCATTTGCCTAAGGCCACACAGCTCAGAAGTGGAGCAAACCACGGCTGGAAGCCAGTTGGCTGGCTCAGAAGTCTGTTTTCTTCTGCTACTCCTTCCCCTAGGCCTGCTGCCAGAATCAGAGACAATCCCCTCGGCACTCTGCACACCACGCTCCACCCCGCTCCCGAGGGGCCTTGTTGTTAACTCCCGTACCTGCATTTTTGCCCACAGACGTGCTCACGTGGGAGCGTCTCCCCCTGCCAGGTGCAGCAACGTAAGCAATGCTGTGACTGACGGCAGCAGAGCTCCTCCAGTCCCACCCCCAGAGCTCCGCCGGGGCCAGCAGTGCCTGACCGTCGCACACGTGCCGGTGAGGGCGACCCCAGAAAAGCAGCCAGGAGGGCTCTGCGGCTAGACCACGTGTATTTAAATCCCAACGGGACGGCCGTGGCCTCAGCTTCTCCATCTGCAAAACAGGCATCACAAGAATGCCAACATCACGGGACCCTTTGGAGGATGAAATGAGGTGATACCTGCACAGACCTTTGGGCTCCCCAGAGAGACATCTAGATAAAGTGAGCAAAAGAAAGGGACGAAAAACATCAAATTCAACGGCACGTCTTCCCTGCACCTTCCTGGACTGTCCATCTTATGCGGGGCGGGGATTCTAAAGCCTTTTCAGGACCCTCTCAAACAAAAGTGGAGGAGGATGTTTGTTCTCAGATCCCATCTGCACCCTCTCCACCCTGCTGGGCATCAAAGCAAGCGTCACGCCCGGGCTCCCTTGCCATCTGGCTTAGGGTGGATTGAAACAGAGGGAGACTGACCAAGGTAGGCAGAAGCGGGGAGCACGGCCAGAGGAGGCAGCGTCTCGCCCCCCCTCCCTCTGCTCTGGTACATGTGGCTTTTCCCCCGCGGCTCCAGCCCCCACTGAGGGTCCCTCCTCCTGGGTCCCTCTCCTGCTGTGCAAGCCCCGGCCTCCGGTTTAGATCCGGCTGGCTTTCCAGGTCAGGCGACACTGTCTTCTCCTGCTGTCCCTGCGGCCCACGCGGGCGGTGGCTCTCTGCCCCTGCTGCTCTCTGGGCGCTGACATGCCCCGTTGGGAAGCTGCAGGATCCTGTGGGGCAGGGATGGAATTTGAAGCCAGGTGTCTGCGTGAAGGCAAGACCCGCAGGTCTTGGACCACAGCATCCCTGACCCAACGAGCCTCTGCCCCGCAAACCCCAGATACTCTTGGTAGTGGGTTGAACGGTGTCTCCCCAAATGCATGTTCACACCAGAAGGTGACCTCATTTGGAATAAGGGTCTCTGCAGACGTCATGAAGGTAAGGACCGAATGAGATCACACTGGATCAGGGTGGGCCCTCCATTCGATGATGGGTGTCCTTAAAGAAGAGGACAAACAGAGACACGTGATGACAAAGGTAGAGACCGGGATGAAGATTCTACCAGTCCAGGAACGCCAAGGACCGCCGGCCACCCCAGGAGTTGGGGAAACAAGGAACAGAGGCTCCACGAGGAGCCAGCCCTTCTGACACCTCGGTTTCAGACGTCTGGCCTCCAGACCCGTGACACCCGCAGGCCCTTCATCTGGGATTCGACTCCACTGGCCGCTCCCCCAACTGGGCGCCCCTGGGAGGTGGGTTCTCCACGAGGCCCAGGTACAAAGTGCACAGTTGCCCTTTAAATACATTAAAAGAGATCCTGTGAAGAGTAAAAAAAATAAACCCGATGAACAAGATAAGACTTCAACTTGGACTTGAAAGATGGGGGAAGAACAAGACGAAGCGGGGCCCGGGCAGAATCCACGCAGCTCAGCTCCCGCTGCCTCAGGCCATTAAACCACCGGCGATCCCGGGAAAACAGCTCAGCAAGGCAGGCCCCTCCCGTGTGGACGTCTGGGGCCTGTGCCTGCCCAGGCCCAGCCGTCCCCGTGGCAACGGCAGACACTGGTCAGGGCAGGCAGAGCTGTGGCCCACCGGCAACCCCAGGGCTGAACACACTCACATCGAGGGCTGATGGGGGACGGGCAGGGGTGTGTGTGTGGGGGGGGGGGCGTATGTGTGTGCAGGTGTGCATGGGTATGTATGTGTGAGCATGCATGCACGTGTCCATGTGTGCTGTGTGCATGTGTGTGAATATGTGTACGTGCATGTATATGTGTGTAGATGTGCATGCGTGCATGTGTATACACGCACACATGTGTGATGTGTGTGCATATGCATGTTTGTGTGTGTCATGTGTGTGTCAGCGTGTGTGTGTGTATGTATGTATGGGAGGGTCTGTTCCTTCCACCCAGTGGCTCTGCCATCCCCTGGGGCTCTGAGACCCCCGCTGGGTCCTCCAGGCCTGGCTCACAGATAAAGAAAGAGAGACGACATCCAGCAGAACTGGAGAGTTTGCAGGGGCCACCCTGGAAACATGACGTCACCTCCTTCCAATGCCACTGGCCACACTGGGTCATGTGGCCACGTTCAACTACAAGGGGACCAAGAAAGGTCCCATTCTGCATCCCGAGAGGAAGGGGAACGGGCCTGGGGATCACACGGCACTGCCTCCCCGCCCAGCTCTGACGTCCGCATTCTCAGTGCGTGTTTCATATGGAGACAGCCTTCTGCCCTCCCTTATCCCACCCCTCTAGGTGGTCACAAAGCACCGAGCTGATCTCCCTGTGCTATGCGGCTGCTTCCCACCAGCTATCTATTTTATATTTGGTAGTGTATATATGTCCATGCCACTGTCTCACTTCGTCCCAGCTTACCCTTCCCCCTCCCCGGGTCCCCAAGTCCATTCTCTACGTCTGCGTCTTTATATGTTACAGCCTTGAAGCAGGATTTCTTCCTCAGGAAACCTCAGTGTTTGCTCTTAAGGCTGTCAGCTAATTGGATAAGGACCACCCACACCCTGAAGGATAATTTCCCGAACTTAAAGTCACCCGATTGTGGATGCTAACAACAGCCATGAAATACCTTCGCAGCAACGCCGCGAGATTAGGGTTTGATGAAACTGCCTCACCGAGTAGACACATAAACCTGACCATCACATGCTGCGTTTTTCAGATGAGAAGTTAGAGGCTCAGAGAGGTCACCACCCTGCCCAAGGTCACAGAGCTAGTGATCAGTGGAGCAGACTGGGCGGCCGCATCTTTGGATCTCCGTTGCCTGTGCTTTAAAACCAGCAAAGTGTCAACCACTTCAACTTCTTTATTGCTTTGGCCACGCCGCGTGGCATGCGGGATCCTTGTTCCCTGACCAGGGATGGAAACTGCGCCCCCTGCAGTGGAAGCGCGGAGTCCCAACCACTGGAGCGCCGGGGATGTCCCTCAACCACCTCAACTTCTGTTGACCTGAGTCGCAGGCGTGGGGCACAAGGGGTACCCCAATCTTGAGGGGACCCAGGAAGGCAGAGCGTCCACCATCAAGCACGTCCTGTTGCCAAGAACTCTGTCCTCCTGCCTGAGAAGTTTTTCCGTGCAAGGGGATGGATGGGATGGTGACCCCTAGGAGATCCCAGCGTTACCCCAGCCCTATCCTAGCTTTGCAGACCACCCAGAAATTTCTCCACTGCCTCTTCTCCTGAGCCCTCCTGCCACACCTAACCCAGCCCAGGCTAATGGGTCGCTACAGGAAGAGAAGTTTCCAGCAAAATACCGTCTCATAATCCTTTTAAGAGGGGCCCTCGCAGAAGTAGGCATGCAACAACACTTAGCTCTCAAAAGCAATCCAAGAGGAAAAGCATCTGTCCCTACATATTCCACAGACCCTCCCGCAGGGTCCCAGGGACTGTCATATTGTTTCCAGTTGTGTTTATGGTAAACTCAGGGCCATAAAATGCCTTTGTCGTCCTCGTAAGAGACAGAAGGAGTCTTAGGAGATAAATTTTCATTCCAAAACTTTGAGGTGCCTTTTCCAGGTGGTGGATTGAAACAGAAAAACATGAAGTGGCTCAGGACAGACCATTTTTCCCTCCAAGCCAGAGATTAAAAAGTGAAAAGCATTAGGTTAAGATGGAAAGGAAAAGAGATATTTTGCAAATTGAGTGTATACAGCCCGAGGAAAGGGCTGGGGGTTGAGCCCACGGAATGTCGAAAACTCTCCAAACACAGGCAAGAGGGGCGGGTCAGAAAGGCTGATGTGCAGATTCTGGGTTGCAAAGAATACAGCAGAGGCCCTCCTCACTGTCAAAGGGAGATGGAGGTGTTTTTGAGGGGCCGACTCCCAGCCCCGGGGGGAGCTGCCTTGGGGCTCTGGGTATCCCTTAGCTCTGTGCCCTTGGGTCAGCGTCTCCACCACTCTGGCGTTACCTCATCTCACCCCTGGAAACCTGTCCATCCAGATAGGGGACTGGGATGGCGTGGGGCTCGAGCCCTCCCACATTCTCAGCACAGCCCCCAAACTGAATGAACAGCCAGCTTGCACTCTGCACGGGGAACAGAACCCAGAACCAAGCTTGCCTCGTGTGCACCCCACACCAGAACCCAAAAGTCAACCTCCCGTTGGCCCGGAAACCCAATCACCAAGCGTTTCAGGGAGAACAAAGCCACAGCTAGGTCGAGTTTTCTAAAATGGTGTAAATATGATACTGAAGATAAAATGTTACATTGAGAAGTAAAAAACTGGAAATGATCTTAACGTCCAATACTGGGGGAATTCATGAAACATTGTGACACAATGGAGTGTGGACTGGCCATCACAGTGATCTTTTAAAGGGATATTTCATGATAGGGAAAGATTCTCGTGGTATCTTATTGAGTGAACAATAAAGCAGGTTATGAAAAGGTAGGTACAGTAAGATTGCGCTTACAGAATCATACATAATTGCAGTAGGTAGCCTTTCCAAAAACAACACCCCACACCAGAAAGGACTGGAAGGCTCTGCATGAAACAGCAAAAGCACGGGGGTCTCCAGGGGGTGGATTCCGGTTTTGACTTTAATCTTTTTGCCTGTGTTTTATGTTTTACACACTTTATCTACGAACATGTGCTCATTCTGTGATCAGAAAGTAAGCTTTTATTATTATTTTTAAGACAGCTTTGTAAAAGGGATTTCTGGGAAGGATCAAATTTCAGAGGACAGCATGGTTGGGACCGGTTTCATGATAGCTCTGTTAGTGACGCCCGGCCCCCTCCCAAGGGCACGGCCAAGGCCACCCGTGGTCTGGATTCCTGCCAACATCATCAGAACCTCATCCTGTCACCCCACGGCTCTGCCTACCGCCCCTCCTTCCTGTGACATCAGCACCACCGGGCAGGCAAGGCCGAGGACACAGTGGTTGAGTGACAGGGGGAGGGTTGTATCTGTGTCTTTGCTGTGGCACTTGTGGACCCAGTGGACCGATGAGGGCCCAAAGCCCTGAGTCCCAGAGGTGGACCAAGCCATTCAGGGCGCCCCTGCTGCCATGGGTTCTCAGCCACACAGAGGGGGTCATCGGCTTCCACAGCTACATCATGCAAACCGTCCGTGTTCTTCTTCTTAACCTGTAACAGCTCAGAAGTCACACTCCGACTAGCCCCTTCGAGGGCTCTTTCCTCCCCCCCAGCACCACGTGAATGACGAAGGTCACAGGCTCTGAGGCAGTGGGCACAGGCTCTGCCCCGTGGCTCTCGGTGACCTCGAGCAGATTGCTTAACCTCCCCGGCCTCAGTTTTCAGGGCTGTAAAATGGGGATAGTAATGTCTGATCTACCTCTGGCACTGGTGGCGAGGATTAGAGGATGTAAAAACACAAAGGAAGTGCTGGGGCAGTGTTGATATTATCAAAACTGGGATGATTTCCACATAGAGCTGGCCAAGAGTTCTTCACACCATCTGTCCATCCATCCAAGCTCTGGCCTGGGCACCACAGAAAGGGGAAAAAAACTGAGAGAGAAAGGAAATTCTTGTCTCCAAGTAGGCAACGTCTTCAGAGGTCCGAGTCACAGAGAGAACAGGACAGCGCTGGCCACACTCAACAGCGTGACCCTGATTGGAGGAGAGATGAGGGGGAGGGGACAGTCAGCCAAGGCTGGCAGGACCGGGCGCAGCGGTGTCACCCATGTCACAGCAACGTCTCCGTGCTTGTGTCTGAGGACAGACATTTTTTTGGTTTTGTTTTTTGTTTTTTTTTAACATCTTTATTGGAGTATAATTGCTTTACAATGGTGTGTTAGTTTCTGCTTTATAACAAAGTGAATCAGTTATACATATACATATGTTCCCATATCTCTTCCCTCTTGCGTCTCCCTCCCTCCCACCCTATTGCACGCCTCTATGTGTTCAAAAAGCACCGAGCTGATCTCCCTGTGCTATGCGGCTGCTTCCCACTAGCTATCTATTTTACGTTTGGTAGTGTATATATGTCCATGCCACGCTCTCACTTTGTCACAGCTTACCCTTCCCCCTCCCCATGTCCTCAAGTCCATTAACTAGTAGGTCTCAGTCTTTATTCCCGTCTTGCCCTTAGGTTCTTCATGACCATTTTTTTTTCTTAGATTCCATATATATGTGTTAGCATATGGTATTTGTTTTTCCCTTTCTGACTTACTTCACTCTGTATGACAGACTGTAGGTCCATCCACCTCATTACAAATAACTCAATTTCATTTCTTTTTATGGCTGAGTAATATTCCTTTGTATATATGTGCCACATCTTCTTTATCCATTTATCTGCTGATGGACACTTGGGTTGCTTCCATGTCCTGGCTATTGTAAATAGAGCTGCAATGAACATTGTGGTACATGACTCTTTTTGAATTATGGTTTTCTCAGGGTATATGCCCAGTAGTGGGGTTGCTGGGTCATATGGTAGTTCTATTTTTAGTTTTTTAATGAACCTCCATACTGTTTTCCATAGTGGCTGTATCAGTTTACATTCCCACCAACAGTGCAAGAGTGTTCCCTTTTCTCCACACCCTTTCTAGCATTTATTGTTTGTAGATTTTTTGATGATGGCCATTCTGACTGGTGTGAGATGATATCTCATTGTAGTTTTGATTTGCATTTCCCTAATGATTAATGATGTTGAGCATCCTTTCATGTGTTTGTTGACAGTCTGTGTATCTTCTTTGGAGAAATGTCTATTTAGGTCTTCTGCCCATTTCTGGATTGGGTTGTATGTTTTTTTGTTATTGAGCTGCATGAGCTGCTTGTATATTTTGGAGGTTAATCCTTTGTCCGTTGCTTCGTTTGCAAATATTTTTTTCCCATTCTGAGGGTTGTCTTTTCATCTTGTTTACGGCTCCCTTTGCTGTGCAAAAGCTTTTAAGTTTCATTAGGTCCCATTTGTTTATTTTTGTTTTTATTTCCATTTCTCTAGGAGGTGGATCAAAAACGATCTTGCTCTGATTTATGTCATGGAGTGTTCTGCCTATGTTTTCTTCTAAGAGTTTGATAGTGTCTGGCCTTACATTTAGGTCTTTAATCCACTTTGAGTTTACTTTTGTGTATGGTGTTAGGGAATGTTCTAATTTCATACTTTAACATGTAGCTGTCCAGTTTTCCCAGCACCACTTACTGAAGAGGCTGTCTTTTCTCCACTGTATATTCTTGCCTCCTTTATTAAAGATAAGGTGACCGTCTGTGCATGGGTTTATCTCTGGGCTTTCTATCCTGTTCCATTGATCTATATTTCTCTTTTTGCATCAGTACCATATTGTCTTGGTTACTGTAGCTTTGTAGTAAAGTCTGAAGTCCGGGAGCCTGATTCCTCCAGCTCCATTTTTCTTCCTCAAGATTGCTTTAGCTATTCGGGGTCTTTTGTGTTTCCATACAAATTGTGAAATATTTTGTTCTAGTTCTGTGAAAAATGTCAGTGGTAATTTGATAGGGATTTCATTGAATCTGTAGATTGCTTTGGGTAGTATAGTCATTTTCACAATGTTGATTCTTCCAATCCAAGAACATGGTATATCTCTCCATCTGTTTGCATCATCTTTAATTTCTTTCATCACTGTCTTACAGTTTTCTGCATACAGGTCTTTTGTCTCCTTAGGTAGGTTTATTCCTAGATGTTTTATTCTTTTTGTTGCAATCATAAATGGGAGTGTTTTCTTAATTTCACTTTCAGATTTTTCATCATTAGTGTATAGGAATGCTAGAGATTTCTGTGCATTAATTTTGTATCCTGCAACTTTACCAAATTCATTGATTAGCTCTAGTAGTTTTCTGGTAGCCTCTTTAGGATTCTCTATGTACAGTATCATGTCATCTGCAAACAGTGACAGCCTTACTTCTTCTTTTCCAATTTGGATTCCTTTTATTTCTTTTTCATCTCTGATTGCTGTGGCTAAAACTTCCAAAACTATGTTGAATAATTGTGGTGAGAGTGGCCAACCTTGTCTTGTTCCTGATCTTAGTGGGAATGGTTTCAGTTTTTCACCACTGAGGACGATGTTGGCTGTGGGTTTATCATATATGGCCTTTATTATGTTGAGGAATGTTCCCTCTATGCCTACTTTCTGGAGGGTTTTTATCATAAATGGGTGTTGAATTTTGTTGAAAGCTTTCTTTGCATCTATTGAGATTATCATATGGTTTTTCTCCTTCAATTTGTTAATATAGTGTATCACATTGATTGATTTGCATATATTGAAGGAGGCTTGCATTCCTGGGATAAACCCCACTTGATCATGGTGTATGATCTTTTTAATGTGCTGTTGGATTCTGTTTGCTGGTATTTTGTTGAGGATTTTTGCATCTATGTTCATCAGTGATATTGGCCTGTAGTTACCTTTCTTTGTGACATCTTTGTCTGGTGTTGGTATCAGGGTGACAGTGGCCTCGTAGAATGTGTTTGGGAGTGTTCCTCCCTCTGCTATATTTTGGAAGAGTTTGAGAAGGGTAGGTGTTAGCTCTTCTGTAAATGTTTGATAGAATTCTCCTGTGAAGCCATCTGGTCCTAGGCTTTTGTTTGTTGGAAGATTTTTAAGCACAGTTTCAATATCAGTCCTTGTGATTGGTCTGTTCATTTTTTCTATTTCTTCCTGGCTCAGTCTCAGAAGGTTGTGCATTTCTAAGAATTTGTCCATTTCTTCCAGGTTTTCCATTTTTTTTGGCATAGAGTTGCTTGTAGTAATCTCTCATGATCCTTTGTATTTCTGCAGTGTCAGTTGTTACTTCTCCTTTTGCATTTCTAATTCTATTGATTTGAGTCTTCTCCCTTTTTTTCTTGATGAGTCTGGCTAATGGTTTATCAATTTTGTTTATCTTCTGAAAGAACCAGGTTTTACTTTTATTGATATTTGCTTTCACTTCTTTTTCATTTATTTCTGATCTAATCTTTATGCCTTCTTTCTTTCTGCTAACTTTGGGTTTTTTTTGTTCTTCTTTCTCTAATTGCTTTAGGTGTAAGGTTAGGTTGTTTATTTGGGATGTTTCTTGTTTCATAAAGTAGGATTGTATTGCTATATACTTCCCTCTTAGAACTGCTTTTGCTGCATCCCATAGGTTTTAGGTTGTTGTGTTTTCATTGTCATTTGTTTCTATGTATTTTTCGATTTCCTCTTTGATTTCTTCAGTGATCTCTTGGTTATTACATAGTGTATTGTTTAGCCTCCATGTGTTTGTATTTTTTCCAGAATTTTTCCTGTAATTGATATCTAGTCTCATAGCATTGTGGTCCGAAAAGATACTTGATACGATTTCAATTTTCTTAAATTTACCAAGGCTTGATTTGTGACCCAAGATATGATCTACCCTGGAGAATGTTCCATGAGTACTTGAGAAGAATGTGTATTCTGTTGTTTTTGGATGGAATGTCCTATAAAATCAATTAAATCCATCTTGTTTAATGTGTCATTTAAAGCTTGTGTTTCCTTATTTATTTTCATTTTGGATGATCTGTCCATTGGTGAAAATGGGGTGTTAAAGTCCCCTACTATGATTGTGTTACTGTTGATTTCCCCTTTTATGGCTGTTAGCATTTGCCTTATGTATTGAGGGGTTCCTATGTTGGGTGCATAAATATTTACAATTGTTATATCTTCTTCTTGGATCGATCCCTTGATCATTATGTAGTGTCCTTCTTTGTCTCTTGTAATATTCTTTAGTTTATAGTCGATTTTGTCTGATATGAGAATTGCTACTCCAGCTTTCTTTTGATTTCCATTTGCATGGAATATCTTTTTCCATCGCCTCACTTGCAGTCTGTATGTGTCCCTAGGTCTGAAGTGGGTCTCTTGTAGACAGCATATATACGGGTCTTGTTTTTGTATCCATTCATCCAGTCTATGTCTTTTGGTTGGAGCATTTAATCCATTTACATTTAAGGTAATTATCAATATGTATGTTCCTATTGCCATTTTCTTAATTGTTTTGGGTTTGTTATTGTAGGTCTTTTCCTTCTCTTGTGTTTCCTCCCTAGAGAAGTTCCTTTAGCCTTTGATGTAAAGCTGGTTTGGTGGTGCTGAATTCTCTTAGCTTTTGCTTGTCTGTAAAGGTTTTAATTTCTCCATCAAATCTGAATGAGATCTTTGCTGGGTAGAGTAATCTTGGTTGTAGGTTTCTCTCTTTCGTCACTTTAAATATGTCCTGCCATTCCCTTCTGGCTTGTAGAGCTTCTGCTGAAAGATCAGCTGTTAACCTTGTGGGGATTCCCTTGTGTGTTATTTGTTGTTTTTCCCTTGCTGCTTTTAATAGTTTTTCTTTGTATTTAATTTTTGACAGTTTGATTAATATGTGTCTTGGCGTGTTTCTCCTTGGATTTATCCTGTATGGGACTCTCTGTGCTTCCTGGACTTGATTAACTATTTCCTTTCTCATATTAGGGAAGTTTTCAACTGTAATCTCTTCAAATGTTTTCTCAGTCCCTTTCTTTTTCTCTTCCTCTTCTGGGACCCCTATAATTCAAATGTTGGTGCATCTAATGTTGTCCCAGAGGTCTCAGACTGTCCTCAGTTCTTTTCATTCTTTTTTCTTTATTCTGCTCTGCAGTAGTTATTTCCACTATTTTATCTTCCAGGTCACTTACCCATTCTTCTGCCTCAGTTATTCTGCTATTGATCCCTTCTAGAGTATTTTTAATTTCATTTATTGTGTTGTTCATTGTTGCTTGTTTCATCTTTAGTTCTTCTAGGTCCTTGTTAATTGTTTCTTGTATTTTCTCCATTCTATTTCCAAGATTCTGGATCATCTTTACTACCATTATTCTGAATTCTTTTTCAGGTAGACTGCCTATTTCCTCTTCATTTGTTAGGTCTGGTGGGTTTTTATCTTGCTCCTTTATCTGCTGTGTGTTTCTCTGTCTTCCCATTTTGCTTAACTTACTGTGTTTGGGGTCTCCTTTTTGCTGGCTGCAGGTTCGTAGTTCCCGTTGTTTTTGGTGTCTGCTCCCAGTGGCTAAGGTTGGTTCAGTGGGTTGTGTAGGCTTCCTGGTGGAGGGGACTGGTGCCTCTGTTCAGGTGGATGGGGCTGGATCTTGTCTTTCTGGTGGGCAGGTCCACGTCTGGTGGTGTGTTTTGGGGTGTCTGTGGCCTTATTATTATTTTAGGCAGCCTCTGTGCTAATGGATGCAGTTGTCTTCCTGTCTTGCTAGTTGTTTGACATGGGGCCTCCAGCACTGGAGCTTGCTGGTCGTTGAGTGGAGCTGGGTCTTGGCGTTGAGATGGAGATCTCTGGGAGATTTTCGCCGTTTGCTATTACGTGGAGCTGGGAGGTCTCTTGTGGACCAGTGTCCTGAAGTTGGCTCTGCCACCTCAGAGGCACAGCGCTGACTCCTGGCTGCAGCACCAAGAGCCTTTCATCCACACGGCTCAGAATAAAAGGGAGAAAAAGTAGAAAGAAAGAAAGAAGGTAAAATAAAATAAAGTAAAATAAAATAATTAAAATAAAAAATAATTATTAAGAAAAAAAATTTTTAAGTAAAAAAAAACCAAAACAAACAAATACAGACGGACAGAACCCTAGGACAAATGGTAAAAGCAAAGTTATACAGACAAAATCACACACAGAAGCATATGTATACACACTCACAAAAAGAGGAAAAGGGAGAAATATATATATATCTTTGCTCTCAACGTCAACCTCCTCAATTTTGGGATGATTCGTTGTCTATATATGTATTCCACAGATGCAGGTACATCAAGTTGATTGTGGAGCTTTAATCCGCTGCTCCTGGGGCTGCTGGGAGGGATTTCCCTTTCTCTTCGTTGTTCTCACAGCTCCCGGGGGCTCAGCTTTGGATTTGGCCCCGCCTCTGCGTGTAGGTCACTGGAGGGCGTCTGTTCTTCGCTCAGACAGGACGGGGTTAAAGGAGCCGCTGATTCGGGGGCTCTGGCTCACTCAGGCCGGGGGAGGGAGGGGTACGGGTGCGGGGCGAGCCTGCGGCGGCAGAGGCCAGCGGGATGTTGCACCAGCCTGAGGCGCGCCGTGCGTTCTGCCGGGGAAGTTGTCCCTGGATCCCGGGACCCTGGCAGTGGCGGGCTGCACAGGCTCCCGGGACGGGGTGTGGAGAGTGACCTGTGCTCGCACACAGGCTTCTTGGTGGCGGCAGCCACAGCCTTAGCGTCTCATGCCCGTCTCTGGGGTCCGCGCTGATAGCCGCGCCCGTGAGGCTTTTTAATTAAGTGCGGTCACCTCCGTGGCACCATCACTGTGCCCCTTCCCCCATAGGTGACTTAATGGGGACACGGGCAGTAACCTCCTTATGGAGGTCCTTCGACAACGCCAGCCTGAGGCCCAGGGTCCTGCCTTCTCCTTTGATCTGGGTACAGGGACCAGCAGAGCACAGCCCCCGGGGCCTTAGGGCCCTGCGGAGAGACAGGACGACCTCACAGCTTGTTCACCAACCAACCTCCCTGTGTCCGTGGGTCCCTCCCTCTTCCATGGCCGGGTCTCCTGCTGGCCTTGTCAGCCCCCAAGTCCAAACCCACCACCAGCCCGCCAACAGCCGGCCCCGCGGGGCAGGAAGGTCACCCGTCTGGTCCCGTGGCAGCGCTGGGACCCCCGGCTGGTGAGGGGGGTCAGCTCAGAGGCGGGCTGAGAATTACGCTGCTTCGGGCGAAGCGCCCGGTGGCTCCGTGCGTTTGAGACGCCCATCGCCACGGTGCATCTGAGTTGAAGGTCGGAAGATAACGGGGCATCCGTTTCCCGACACTCAGCAGCCCTGGGCCCACAGCCCTTACAGGGGAAAGGCCTGGAGATTTAGAGGAGCCGCTCAGCCTGTCTGAGTCAGGCCAGGCCAGCGTCCTCCGAGGCCGCCGCAAAACAGCTGTTTGTGTTGGCAGAGCTGCCTGTATCCATTAGCCCGATGGCTCCCCTGGCTTTAGCTTGGAGCCTGAACCCAAAGCAGAATCTCAGTGAGAACCCTCCCCACAAGTCCTAAGCCAGCCACCCCGCGGAGCTTCCCAAACAGTCATTAAGCTTCCCAGCTCCCGCTCTGTACATATAATTATGCCCACTTCACACGCAGCAAACTGAGGCAGAGACCTCCACTGGCTCAGATTTGGGGACTGGGCGGTCACCCAAGTGATCTTGTCTCATTGTCTAGCCTAGAAGCAGGGGTCATCCTGGATGAACGGGGACGTATTCCCCCAAGCCTTGGATCTGGGTCAGCCGCCGCCTGCCCGTGGCCCCAAGGCCACACCCCAAATGAAAGTGACAGCAGCAGCACGGGGCCCACAGAGAACTGGACCCCAGGGGTCCTGTCGACGGGGACAGTGACCTCTGTCTCCAGCCAGATCTGTGCTCAGGTCTGGAGATTTCTTGAGACTCTGAAAGTGCGGTATTTCTGTGAAAATATGGCAACGTTGTAAAGTTACTAATCAATTAAACTTTCTTTAAAACACTGCCCAGGCCAAATAAATCATGTGTGTGGAGTGGGTTTAGGAACACATCTGGACCGTTTACCTAGATCAGCATAGTCTGACGGAAATGCGATGTGAGCCACATGTGTGATTCTGCATGTTCTAGTTGCCACTTTAAAAACGTAAAGGTAGGGAGTTCTCCCTGGTGGCCTAGTGGTTAGGATTCCAGGCTTTCGCTGCCGTGGCCCAGGTTCAATCCCTGGTCGGGGAACGGAGATCCTGCAAGTTGTGCGGCGAGGCCAAAAAATAAGTTAAAAAAATAAAACACAAAGGTAAATTACAAGTAATTGTGATAATATCTTCTATCTAACCCAATAATCCAAAATATTATCAGCGCAATGTGCGTCAGTATAAGGACTACTAATGAGACGCTTAAGTCTTTGAAATTCTGGATGACTCTTCCCTTAGAGCACGTCTTCATTTGTACTCGAACTATCTCAAGAGAGGGCAATTCGGACAAGCTCCCATGGGATCTGGGGCTGCGCAATGGGACAGCTCGGCTTGAGAGCCTATCAGATTCTGTATGATTAGCATTTTCGGTAGCATTTCCATCGCCAGCACGTTATTTCCCCAGCACTCAGGCCAGAAACTCCACTCACCCAACCCCCACCTTATCCACCAGGCAGAGAGCATTTCCAAATATCCCTTGAATGCATCCCTTAAAAGAAAATGTCCTCAACCTCTTTGACCTAAACTGTTTGAGTGGATACCTACTAAACCTCTCTACCTTCTGTCTCTATACCCCCTGCCCCAATCCCTTCACACCGCTGCCAGAAGGACCTTTGGAAAGCCAGCATCTGACCCTAGGGATGCATCTCTGCTCCCCAAACGTGCTACAAAGCTTTGAGACCCCGTGCCTTTGTGTGTGCTGTTCCCTCCACCTCGCATGCCCTTCCCCCTTTCTCAGTCTTTGGGATTCCTACCCACCTTTCTAAGACTGTTGAAATGTTGCCTTTTCTGGAAACCCCTCTCCTATCTTCCAAAACAAAACAAATCATCCTTGCCTTTATCCTACCAGCCCTTCTCTAGAAGACTCGTCATGCAGTCCTGAACTTTCACGTGTGTCCTCTCTTTCCTGCCGCTACTAGTTATTAGAGCACTCGGTATCTAGTGCCGCAGCCTGCCCAGGGTGGGGTCTAAGTGAACTGCACCCCTAGGGCTGTGTGGTGCACAAGCCGTGTAAGTGATGGAGTGTTCTTTGTATCAGGTACTGCCGTTCGCCTTTACATGTTACCGTTGCCCTGAGTCCTACTATTATTTTGTTGTTAAGAAAACCGGGGCTCGGAGAGGTGAAGCAGCTTGCCCAAGGTCACAGAGCACTTATGCGGTAGAACTAGACTCCAAACCCAGGAATCTGGTCCAACCACTATGTGAGGCCACTTGGGGATTCCTGAATGGTGACAGGGAACAGGACTTCGTAATATTCTAGCACTGTGGCTGGCACTCAGAATATGCCACGTGCTTACTGAGTAAGGACTGCAGGAAGATGCACTCCGGGGCTCGGTGCCCAGAACTTTGCCTGCCGGGCTTGTTCTTGTCTTCCACATTCAGGACAGATGTCACCTCTTAAGAGACCATCCCTGACCACCCCATCAAAGCAGTCACCCTCCCGCCACTCAGAGGGCTCCAATATATCCCAGAGCTGGGACAATCAAAGTGCAGTAAGACTGGAAAATCTGCCCCATAGACACAGGCAAATAGGATCACGTGTCCCTGTGATGACCCCTCTGCTCTGAGAGGCAGCAAAGGCTTTCTCCAAAGGTCCAGATAATAAATACTTTCCACCTTTCAGTCTGGACAGTCTGTTGCAATGACTCAACCCTCATTGTCTTGGGAAAATAGCCATCTGCAAAATGTCAAGGAGTGGGTGTGTTTCGATAAAACTTTATTTACAAAAGCAGGCATTGGGTGGATCGCAGGACGTCGTTGCCAGCTCCTGCTTCGTTTAAGGAAAGAGTTGTCATATAAATAAAAGAACCAGCAGACGGCTAGCACGGTGTTTAAACATTGTCCTGAAATATAGGGCAGAGGCATATTACGTAGAGGATTTGTTCACGAAGATCTTGCTTTTTGTAAATCTGCTGCATAATTCAAGGCTAATTTTTGCAAAGAAGTACATATCAAGTAGGACCTTGTCAGTATTTCTAGCTCCAAGGGGACAGAGCTGCAGCCATAAATGCAATACTATTGACTTAGTCTGCCGGGTTTCACATGATTTGATTTTTTCAATTGAATTTTAAAATTGGGGTGTAGGTACTGCTATGTATAAAATAGATAACCAACAGGGACCTACTGTATAGCACAGGGAACTCTGCTCAATATTTTATAATAACCTATAAGGGGAAAGAATCTGAAAAAGAATAGCTATATATGTATGTATAACTGAAACACTTTGCTGTACACCTGAAACTAACACAACATTGTAAATCAACTATACTTCAATAATATAATAAAAGAAAATAAAACTGGGGTGTAGGTGACATTTTTTCCAATTTTGTTTTAGTGAAACTCTATTAATATTTGTTGTACCAACCTAGCTGAAATTCACATAATGTGAATTTACACAAAAGGCAGCCACCTTTTGGTGGCATCTGCCTCCCCCACTGGCCATAATCTTCCCAAGAGCAAAATGTCATCTTCCCACCCACCCCTTTCCTCCAAGTGGGGGTCCCATGCTTGCTGCGTGGCAGACACTCACACACACATGCACACACGCACACACCCATGATCTGAACGGAGGATCTGTTTTACCTCTAAGAGCAAATCAGGAAGGAATAAGCTTCAACTACAGCTGTGGCGATTTCAGGGAGATACCAGCGCTTTCTGATTACAAAGAATGTTAAACGCTGCAGCTTCCGGTGGTTCTGCAGTCTTTTTCTCTGGAAACTCTTTGTGTGTTTGTTTGTTTTGTAACAGCCATTCATGTTGGATGGCATAGAGACCCGACCAGGCAGGAAGCAGAAGGAGGGAGCAGGAAATATTCCCGATATCCTTCCAAACTTAGCATCTAGGATCTGAACATTCCTTCTCTACAAAGTATGGCCTGTGCCTTTTTTCCATACCCTGCACCAAGCACTTAAAATTCACATGTCACCGTGGCCTCGTAGCTTTAATAAACCACATCAAAAGCATTTTGCAAAGATGCTTCTTCCTCTATGAAACCTGAAGCCGTAAGTGGACCTGCTATTAGGCTGGTAATTAAGCCGCTCCCTGGGCCCAGTGGATATGCATTCAACCTGCCAGAAGATGATGCAACGCATGCCTTCCTCAGTGGGATCCTCAGGGCCTGACTCCCGTGTTCCCCCAGATACCTCGCTCCAACTCTGTGTGCAGCCGGGGAGGTACCAGCGTGTGAAACTCGGTTTCAACCACAAAACCCAACTGACCGCAGCAAACAGCTCTCACCAAAGAGCCACGGGGTGACCAAAAAGACGGCTTTTCCCACTGTTCTCCCTGAGGAAAATGCAGTCACTGCAGTCAAAATGCCGTCTCCCTCAGCTCACTGCCTTGGCTGTCCTCTGAGACACCAAAACAGACCTTACAGATGCCTGTCCAACCCCTGTTATTTTCTCCCCTGCCGATGAGGCCTGGCCCTGCTTGGGTACCTGCCCTCCTCCCCAGGGCTCCAGGGCTGCATCCCATTTGGTCCACGCCAATCACAGGGCTCTTATTGCCCCAGCCTCTGTCAAAGCATCGCCCTTTAAAATCCCAGATAGCGGGAACTTCTCTGGTTTAAGCCACTTCCAGTTGAGTTTTGTCACTTGCTAATGAGACTCCTAACTAATGCAATGAAAAACAAATGCTCTAATACTAACAGATACCAACGTTGATGGGTGCCCCGTGCTCGATACCATGATAAGCTGTTTGCATAAATTCTTTCATGTAACCCTCCCCATAACCTGTTGAGGACATAGCTCCCATATCACAGGTAAGGAGCAGACGTTCAGAAAGACTTGGTAAGCTATCTAAGGCTGTCTACAAGGTAGGCACCAGCCCTTGTGTGAAGTAGGAAAGGATGGCCCCTCTCAGCAGAGGGCACACACCTCGGTGGAATGAGATTTCAGGATGCTTCTGCAAATTGGAAGAAGGGGCAGACACAGGCCCAGGCCAGGGAGCATGGTTTAGGAGTGAGGTAGCGGGGGCTGGATTGCAGCTCCCTTGCCCCCGTAGCTAAGTGCCTTTGTGTGGGTCACGTCTGCACACCTGAACAGAGTACAGCGGATGACCCCACTCCGATGTCGCGCAACCAAGCCTGGAATCTCCATCCATCTGACCCCAAAGCTTCTTGACCAGTGTATTAGTTAGGGGCCAGCCGGAGAAACAGAACCTACAGTAGGAGGTAGAGAGAGAGATTTATTGCAAGGTATCAGCCTACGTGATTTTGAGGGCTGCTGGCTGGGCAGACTTGAAATCCACAGAGCAGGCTGGAAACCTTAGTTCTCTTATGATCTTTCACCTCTTGGTACGAGGCCCACTCACGTTATTGAGGATAATCTCCTTTACTTAAACTCAACTGATGTGGATGACAATCACCTCTACTAAACACCTTCCCAGTAATACCTGGATGCAGGTTTCATTGAAAAACCTAAGTGTCCATCATCGGATGAATGGATAAAGAAGATGTGGCACATATATACAATGGAATACTACTCAGCCATAAAAAGAAACGAAATTGAGCTATTTGTAATGAGGTGGATAGACCTAGAGTCTGTCATACAGAGTGAGGTAAGTCAGAAAGAGAAAGACAAATACCGTATGCTAACACATATATATGGAATCTAAGGGGAAAAAAATGTCATGAAGAACCTAGGGGTAAGACAGGAATAAAGACACAGACCTACTAGAGAACGGACTTGAGGGTACGGGGAGGGGGAAGGGTAAGCTGTGACAAAGTGAGAGCGTGGCATGGACATATATACACTACCAAACGTAAAATAGATAGCTAGTGGGAAGCAGCCGCATAGCACAGGGAGATCAGCCTGGTGCTTTGTGACCACCTAGAGGGGTGGGATAGGGAGGGTGGGAGGGAGAGAGACGCAAGAGGGAAGAGATATGGGAACATATGTATATGTATAACTGATTCACTTTGTTATAAAGCAGAAACTAACACACCATTGTAAAGCAATTATACTCCAATAAAGATGTTAAAAAAAAAAGCAAAAAAAAAAGCTGGAGACAATGGCCTGGCCGAGTGGACACATCATGCTGACCGTCACAACCACCTGCGATCGCTGCTCTTCTCACCGTGTCACAGGTGTTAGGCTGGAAGGGTCTCTGGTCATCTCTCTCCATCTGCAGGGGTGGCCCAGACTTGCCTGGTTCCCCCTTCGTGTCCCAGCGTGATTAGTTATATGGTACGTTAATCACATATAAATCAAACCCTGCGAGCTTTTTGACCCTCCTGCAGGATCTGTAAAGCTGCCCTTTCCTTTCTATCCCACCTCCTAAGCTCTGGCATCTCTGCTTCTACCGTCAGAGGCTGAAGGGCAGCGGAAGGGAGTGATGCGGAGCCTGGCTTCAGGGTCTGCCTAAGGTCTTCAGGCTGCATGAGTGACTTAACCTCTTTGAACTTTAGTTTCCTTCTCCATAGCACGGAGATAACGATAGTCCCAACTAGGTGGGGCTCTAGCAAGGATGAAAAAAATGACAAAATTCCTAAAGGGCTGAGGACAGCGCCTGGCCGGTGGCAAGTGTTCAATAAACGAGATCACCATGGTGATCAGGACGCTGAGGATGTCCCTCTGGTTCCCTCACTTCCTCCTGGTCCAGGCAGCATCTCTCCAGCCACAGTCCTTGTGATGTAGCCGCCCAGAGTCTTCCATCACACAGGGGCATCCTAGGACGGACCCGTCCATCTCGCTGCCTGTATACACGGGACGGAACAGGAGGAGGTTCCTCAACGTCTTGAAATTATTGTTGATTTGTAATTATTACACAGTCTTTCAGGAATGAAGGGAAATAAATATTTTCTAATATTCAAGGAACAAAAAAACGATGAGGCTCCTCTTTCAGCTGCAACCTCAGGGATTCTGAGAGGGCACGATCTTTTGTGTAGGATGTCAGTGTGGAAAAAAGTCACCCACAGAATCATTGAAAAGACATGCATTGGGCATGGTTCTTGGTCCTGGGAATGCAGAGAGGATCGAGTTTGGAAGTTCAGCTTGAAAATTAGACTTTGAATACACATATAGATTTATATATCTGTATTTAGATTATATAATTAGATTATGTATTTAATACATGTATATTAGACAGAAAGAGAGAGAGAAGGGGAAAGACGTTGTCAGAAAAGAGAATCTTTATTCTTCAAGTTACCATTCTTAACTACAAGAACAGTCACAAAGACCTTCCCAAGTGTTATATTATGGAAAAAAAGGGTGAAATGCATGCAGGGACAGCAAAACTATCTTCCCTGCCCTATTCTGGGCCTTAAAGAAAAATGGGATTTTGCGTTTGAATTGTCATTTACAAGGAGGAGAGCGCAGCAGGTGATCTGAAGGAGTTTCTTTTCTGGAAGTGAAATTCACAAGAGAAACGAACTGTTTCTGAAAGCAGCAGAAATTCATCACCGCGTTTCAGATCTAGGCTGGAGGTAAAGGGGAAGCAGACGTCCTGGAAAGGGATCTGCAGCCGCTGAGAATGGTTCCAGCAGGAGGCTAGGGACTCCGCAGCTGTGTTGCGAGGCCCACCCCCATCTTTGCTTCCAACTTGTCAGCTGCTTATTCCTGGTTAAATTCAAGGAAGCAGAGGGAAGCTATAAGTGTAGCAGTTGGACTGGAAAGAAAAAGACTCGTAAATGATGCTATCGGCAGACTATCTTGCCTTCTAACCAATGACGATAAATGAAGAAATTAACAAAGAAAAGTCAAAAGGCGACTGACCAGAGTTTATGCACTGGTTAATCCCAGTGCCAGACACAGTTCGAAGCACTTTGAGTTGTCTCACTTAATCCTACCCCAGACCTTATAAAGGAGGTGTTGGTATTATCCTCATTTTATAACAAAGTTCAGAGAGGTTAAGTAACTTGCCTGAGATCACACAGCTGAGGCCAGGGGTAAACCAACACAGGAAACTCACACGTGGTGTTTCCTCTACCTTTTCCTCACCATTTGTGACCCTAAAGAATCCCTTCAAACACAAGAAAGCAGAACATCAAAATGATAAGAAAGTGGCAGATGCCTCCCAGTCCAGGAGGAAAGGGAAAAAAAGCCATAAACCAGGGCTTTGTCCTTCTACTGGCTGCTGACATGATACCAAAACAGGGGCCCTTTCTGAGAGTCGGCACTGAGTTCCTGCACACCTCCTACCCAGGGGCAGGCAGGGCAGTGGAGGGAGCTCGGAGCCCACTGCCTGGTTTTGAATCCTGACTCTGCCCCACCAGCCGTGTGGTCTTGGCAAGTTACTCAGACTCCCGAACTTCGGTTCCTCATCTGGAAAGTGGGAATCTCCCCTGGACCTGCTTCACGGGGTCACGTGAAAGGCTTAGAACAGTGCCTGGCATGGGTCAAATGCTCAATCAACGTTTACTCTGGTTAGCACTTTAATTATTGACTTATATGATTATTGGCTTATATTATTTCAGGCCTAACATTGTCATTGCCCAAACCCCCTGCTCACTGATGTCACGCCCTGTGCATCCTTGATGGTGCTCTCAGCTTCCACGGACACTGCATTGCAGCCACCATGACAGCTGCGGTGAACCCTGCACTTGTTAGCATTGCTCTAGATGCTCCCCGTGTATCACAGCACAATCCTCCCCATGCCCTGTGAGGTTGGAACCCCACTGCTGCCCCATTTTTCAGATGAGAAAACTGAGGCATGGAGACAGGAAGGAACTCTCCCTAGGTCATGGGGCTAGAACATGGGGCAGAGGATTAAGACCCAGATCCTACATAGTCACCACCACGGGTTAGAGCTGCCCCTGGTTTTGGCAAAGTGGTTTCAGACTCATCAGGGCAAAACTGGGAGGTTGGTTCTTTTCCCCTTCTTCTTAAGGCAGGACCAGGCTTGTGGGTGTATCCGCTCTGTCCCTGAAGGGAAGGTCTCCCCATCTAATCCACCCCCCTCACCTGTGCAGGGGCAGCGGCCTCTGGAGAGGGTGGTACTGGCCTCTTTCTTAGCATCCCATCTCAGGACAGGCAATGAAAAAGAGTCCCAGGGTGGAGGCGCAAAGCAGAAAGGAAACAGATGGGAAGGTGAGTAATTAAATCAATATACACCCAACAGCCAAGGGGGGAGGAGGGGGCGGGTTAGAAGCAAAGCAATCCCATCCAAAACTGAAGTCTGAGCTCCTATCATGTGTGTTCATTTCCAAAAGGCCGTTTCTTAAAGCTGTTTGGAATATAAATGCAAAACAAAATAAAACACACACTCCCCATCCCTGCAACACACACACGCACGCATACACACAAGGATGCCCTTTTGTTTCATTTTTCTGGAATTCTGATTTTTCTTCCCATAGAATTCTCCTCCCACCCCCGGAAGCAGCTCCGTACAGAATTACAGGTTTAAGTACTTTGATGGGGCCGGTTCTGTCAGAGGTGAAGGGTCAATTTGTTTGTATTTTAGAGCAGACGTGTGCTAAGCCTTCCTATATTTTAAACAGATAATGTCCTTGTAATCTGGAAGCACTTACATCGAAGGCCGGCTTTGTCCCCTTTTTCAGCGTGTGTGTCGCTCTCGCCCGTCTCTGTTGAGATGAAAAAGAAATACTGTATCTTTAAATTAGGAGGCGCCGGATAATGAATCTTGGGCAGTGAAAAGGCTAATGCCATGTGGAGGAGAAGGAGTTTAATCTAATTTAGTTGGAGGGTGTCTGTCTGCGGTGTTGTTTTTGGAGTGTGGGAATAGAGGGGAAAGCTGTCCCCTTGAATGGTCGCTCCAGCGCCAGAAGCAGTGGGGAGCCGCGTAGACGCCAGTGATCCAAAGCCGGGCCTTGAAAGGGGGATTAGAGACATGCTCTGATTTGCAATTCACACTAATGCACCCCGTGGAACCTTTGGTAATATTTCAAACCACGTTTCAAGGGAAGTGGCCTTAAAATCGCTGTCTAAATTGTGCTGGGGAGACAGAGTGCCCTCCAGTCATCCGTTTTATGATGTGGACGCTTTGCTGTTTGTTTCTCATCGCCCCACCCCCATCTCAACCTCTTCCGACGAGTGTTTTTAGGTGGAATTGAAACTTCTGTGCCCGCTGAATCTGCTGCAGCTCGCCTGGCTTCTCGGGTGGCGCACGCTGTGTGTTTAGTAAAGCATCCCTTCAGATGACCAAAGGTATTTTCCTTGGAGAAAAATGTGGGGCGGTAGGGGTGGGGGGAAAGGGCACGCTCGCTTGGTTAGAAAGCAAAATTCTCCATGCCTGTTTTTTTTTTTTTTTTTTTAAATCTGATAATAAGTGTCTGCAGAAACGTAACCCAAGAGGAGGTCAGGGAAAATGGCGCCTTTTGGTATCAGAGATCGCTCTGCATGTCGGGCAATTATGAGCATCTCGTTCTTACTTGAAAGGAGAATCGGAACCGCGCTGATGAAATACAAATATTGATGATAGTAGGAGATAAAAGAAGTAACACCACGCTCACTTCATGGGATCATCAAACATCAGTGTGCCAAGAGAGATGCTCCCAGCAACTGTTCCTGGAAAACACAGATAACCTGAACCACTTTCTACCTTCAACTTTATTAATACCCTTCTCCTTTCCTAAACTCTGCTGATATGCTACAAGTTCACTCTCGCAATTAGCTTGTAACGTGCTAAGTCTATGGTTCAATTTCTCTCTATTGCTGAAAGAGCTAGTACTTTTTATCTGAAAGAGATTACTGTGAGTTTTCTCAAATCTCATTTCAGAAAGATCTCACACAGTGCTTATAATTTCCACTGACTAGAACACCGTAAGAGGAGATACAACTTTGATTTTTAGCAATATCTGTGTCAAAGTGTTTTCTACTTCGGACCTCGCTAGAACGAGATGAAACTCTCTCAATTCCCTTCCATCCCAAAATACTTAGTTTTCCATCAAAATATTGCCTGACTCCTGAAATCATATTCCCATTCAAAAACCTTATACTTTTCTGGGCAAACATTTGCAAGAACTTGAAGGTAGTTAATGTTTAAGAGTGTCTCTCCCATATATATATTTTTAGGCAGTTGGGGTGAAACATATCTATACAAATATATATATATATATATTCCTTGTCCCTGCATGTTATTTGAAATCATGTTTAATTATAAAGTTTCATTAAAAACCTTTGCTCAAAATTTTAGAGGCCTAATAAGATTTCCATTAATTTAAACATATCGCTATTCCCACGACAGCCCCAAATGCTTTCTTTTCCCTCTTTCATCCGTGGTTAAATATGTAAATAAAATGTCTAAAGTCATTCTTCAAAGAAGACAAAAGAAAAAAGAGCTGAGGGGAGAGACAGCCATAAAATTCCTCCCAATTCTCCATAACATTTGCCAGAGGGGGGCCAGTTGCCAGCCCGGGCTAAGCAGCAGGGAACCCGCTGCTTCTTAGAATCACACATCTCAAATCCCACACACAGGAAAATAAAATAAAATAAAATATCTTTTCAGCCGGAGCCATCAAAAGACCCTTTTCATTTATTAGTTACAGAGTTATCTTGCAGTTGGTGATTTCTCAGAGCCTCATTTTTCTATCATAATGTCTATTTGTTGGTTTCCATCTCAGCTGGGCAGAGCGAAGCACTTCTGCAGACATTTTTTCTAAAAAAAAACGAGAGAAGAAAGCAATCTGAAGTGGTTGTAGTGAAAATAATGGGTCTGAACATGGCCGAATTAAAACAGCACAGAAAAGATCAATTAGGAGGCACCTTCTCAAATAGCTAACACCCCACTCCCGGTGTTTGGCACTGCCCCTGACTCTCTCACATTTATATTTTCAGAGCTTCTGAGGGAAGGAAAGGAAAAAGAAAAGAAGGAAAATGATGTCCAAGGAAGGATCTTGGCAAGGAGAATTCTAGAAAAGCCAAGGGATGTCCACTGAATCTTTTTTAATGGAAAGGTTTGGAAAATAGCTCACTAGACTCAAAAAATATATACACACGCACAAAAAAACGCCCATCCCCAAACAAACAAACTATCATAAGAAAACTGGCAGCCTTGGAAAAAGCATCTCGGCAAACAATCCAGTTGAAGGCGGTTGTTCTGACTGCCTTAGCGTTCACCTCGACCACCTTTTTCTCCACTTTCTTCCTCACCCTAACCTCTTCCAACACCTCACACTGAGATCCAGGGACACTGATTCAGTGCCCGGTGCGATTCCCAGCCTCGTTCGTCTCAGTGTTTGCTGGATGGATGGATGGATGGATGGATGGATGGATGGATGGAAAGAAGGAAGGAGGGAAGGAGGGAAGGAAGGAAGGAAAGAAGGAAGGTGGATATGTGAGTTCTCCCAAGTTTACTAGATGTACAATCCTACGACTTGTTTCAAATAAAAGCCAACACTCTAAAAAGCCTTCTCAGAGGAAGTGCCCCACTTCTGCCCCCGCCGACAAGAAGCTTCCTAGCAGTAGTGTTTCCTTCTTCGGCGCTTCCTAGAAATAGCCGGGGACCCGCAGCGCCCGCCGCTCCTGCAAAGCCCCGGGTGGGGGGGGAGGCGGGGGGCGGCAAGACCGGGGGCCCCCCGCACCGACTCTCAGGGATGTCTGGACACACGGTACACCCCTGCAGAGGGCTAACCCCAGAAAGGCAGGAGGACAAAGGAGGCCCCGGTCCGCAGGGCCCGCTCCTCTGACCTCTCCTCCCGCCCGGGAAAGTCCTCCAACTGCCCCCGCTATGCGTGATCCTGGGAGTTTCCGGAAAACTTTAAGAGATCTTGATCTCGAGAGCGGCTAAGAGGAGAGAGGCCCGGCCACCCCCTAGGGGTCCTGTTTACTGAAGGGTTAATACGGGCAGCCAGGTGACGCGACGGGCAAGTTCTCTGGAGGTGGGGCGTGGGCGTGCGTGGCCGAAGTGACTTCGTCCCCAATTGGCGCCCCCCATCCGAGGGGGGTGATCTAAGGGCACTGGGCCAGGGCGCTCCCTCCGCACCTTTTAAGAGAACTGAGAGGCACGGGCGCCTCCCCTTGCTCGGGGAGTTGGGGACCCTCGGAACGAGCTGACTCAGCGCCCGCCCACCTCCCACCCTCAACGCCGCAGCATCCCGCGGGTCTGCAGCCCAGGAGGGAGCAGTCGGGCAAATCACTGGCCAAATAATATAAATACCCGACGAGCGAATGACTTCCTATAATAAATAAACCCAGCCGCCTAGAAGAAATCAGCAGCCCTGCCTGGCGCGAGGCCCCTCAACTCCGCGGCGCTGTCGGGGGCGCGGGTCCCTCTGCTACACGCCAAGCCCCCCACGGCCCGAGGCGGGGGTGGGTGGGACCTAAAGAGCCCCAGGAAGCTGCCCGCCCCTCCCCCTCCCCCTCCTCCCCCCCCTCCCCGCCTTCTCCGCGGAGACCGCGGAGGAGCGGTCCTAAAATCTGGATTCCCAGAGCCCTTCCCCCCCGGCCCTTAGCTCTACTCTTTGAAATTTCAAAGAGACCCCTCCCCGGAGCCGGAGACCCGACGCAGGCCTGGTAACTCCGCAGCCTCGGGAAGATGCGAGCAGGCTTACAAGCTAAGGGGCCACTTTATGGCCGAGGCCATAAAACGCAAATCCCACCTCGCTTTGAAAGCGCCCTCCGCCCGGGACCCACCATAAAAACCAGGGGCGACGCGCCCCCAGCCTCGGCCGCGGACCAGCCCGCCCCTCCTCCGGCCAGGCTCCGAACTCCCAGTCACCCCGGCGTCCTTGGGCTGCGGGGGACGAGGCCGGGGACTCCCCGGGAAAGGGGGCGCAGGCGGGGAGGCGGCGGGAGGCCAAGTTGGAGGCCGGCGCAGAGGGCGAAGGAGCGGCGGGAGGGACGCACGGGAGGGCGGCGGCGCGGGGCCGGGGGCCGGGGGCCGGGGGCCGGGGGGCGGCGGCGGGAGCGGGCGGCCCGGAGCTGCGCTTTCTCATGCAAAGCAGCGGCGGGGCGGGGCGGGGCGCGCGGCCCGGGGGCGGGGCCTGTCACCGCTCTGCTGTTTCCCCCTTTGCCTTTTCGCTCGTCGGCTCCGGCCGGGACCAGATCTCCGAAAGGCTGCGGGCCGGGCCGGGCAGAGGCCGGCGCGGGGAGGGCGGAGCCGCCGCCAGCCGCCGGCCCCCGTGCGCCCGCGCCGCCCGCCCTCTCCGCGCGCTCCCACGAGAGGCCGAAGTTGGCGGCGGCGGCGGCGGCCCGCGCGCCGAGAGCTCCGGGGGTCCTGTCGCTTCCCGGTATTGTTCGCAAACTTTGCTCGTCTCCTCCGCGGCCTCACCTCGGCGGAGGCGGCGCGCGGAGAGCGGGGCCGGGGGCGCTCCGTGCGCATCGCTCGGGCTGAGCTGGGCGGGCATGGGCGGGGGCCCGAGCGGGGACGAGGAGCCGGAGCCGGCAGCCCGAGCCCCGGAGCGGCGGCTCTGAGGGCGGCCGACCTCCCCGCGGGGACACCTCCGACGCCACCATGCAGCGCCCGGGCCCCCGCCTGTGGCTGGTCCTTCAGGTGATGGGCTCGTGCGCCGCCATCAGCTCCATGGACATGGAGCGTCCGGGCGACGGCAGGTGCCAGCCCATCGAGATCCCGATGTGCAAGGACATTGGCTACAACATGACCCGCATGCCCAACCTGATGGGCCACGAGAACCAGCGCGAGGCCGCCATCCAGCTGCACGAGTTCGCGCCGCTGGTGGAGTACGGCTGCCACGGGCACCTCCGCTTCTTCCTGTGCTCCCTGTACGCGCCCATGTGCACCGAGCAAGTCTCCACCCCCATCCCCGCCTGCCGGGTCATGTGCGAGCAGGCCCGGCTCAAGTGCTCCCCGATCATGGAGCAGTTCAACTTCAAGTGGCCCGACTCGCTGGACTGCAGCAAACTCCCCAACAAGAACGACCCCAATTACCTGTGCATGGAGGCGCCCAACAACGGCTCGGACGAGCCCGCGCGGGGCTCGGGCATGTTCCCGCCGCTCTTCCGGCCGCAGCGGCCGCACAGCGCGCAGGAGAACCAGCTGAAGGACGGGGGACCCGGGCGCGCCGGCTGCGACAACCCGGGCAAGTTCCGCCACGTGGAGAAGAGCGCGTCGTGCGCGCCGCTCTGCACGCCGGGCGTGGACGTCTACTGGAGCCGCGACGACAAGCACTTCGCCGTGGTCTGGCTGGCCGTCTGGTCCGTGCTCTGCTTCTTCTCCAGCGCCTTCACCGTGCTCACCTTCCTCATCGACCCGGCGCGCTTCAGGTACCCCGAGCGCCCCATCATCTTCCTCTCCATGTGCTACTGCGTCTACTCGGTGGGCTACATCATCCGCCTCTTCGCGGGCGCCGAGAGCGTCGCCTGCGACCGGGACAGCGGGCAGCTGTACGTCATCCAGGAGGGGCTTGAGAGCACGGGCTGCACCCTGGTCTTCCTGGTCCTCTACTACTTCGGCATGGCCAGTTCCCTGTGGTGGGTGATTCTCACGCTCACCTGGTTTCTGGCTGCGGGCAAGAAGTGGGGCCACGAGGCCATCGAGGCCAACAGCAGCTACTTCCACCTGGCCGCCTGGGCCATCCCGGCCGTGAAGACCATCCTAATCCTGGTAATGCGCAGGGTCGCGGGGGACGAGCTGACCGGCGTCTGCTACGTGGGGAGCATGGACGTCAACGCCCTCACCGGCTTCGTCCTCATCCCGCTGGCCTGTTACCTCATCATCGGCACTTCCTTTATCCTCTCGGGCTTCGTGGCCCTTTTCCACATCCGGAGGGTGATGAAAACGGGTGGGGAGAACACGGACAAACTGGAAAAGCTCATGGTGAGGATAGGGGTCTTCTCCGTGCTCTACACGGTGCCGGCCACCTGTGTGATTGCCTGTTACTTTTACGAACGCCTCAACGTGGAGTATTGGAAAATCCTGGCCACGCAGCACAAGTGCAAAATGAACAACCAGACTAAAAACCTGGACTGTCTGATGGCCGCCTCCATCCCCGCGGTGGAGATCTTCATGGTGAAGATTTTCATGCTCTTGGTGGTGGGCATCACCAGTGGCATGTGGGTCTGGACATCCAAGACTCTGCAGTCCTGGCAGAACGTTTGCAGCCGCAGGTTCAAGAAAAAGAGCCGAAGAAAACCGGCCAGCGTGATCACCAGCAGTGGAATTTACAAAAAAGCCCAGCATCCCCCAAAAACCCATCTCGGGAAATATGAAATCCCTGCCCAGCCTCCCACCTGCGTGTGAATGGAGGGAAGGCCGGCGCGGAAAACTTTCCCAGGGAGGATGCAGTGGCAGAGTCAGAGCCAACACATGGTGCTTTTCTCCGTCGGTTGGTTGCTTGCTTGTTTTGTTCTGTTTTTTCTTTTTTTCTTTTTAAATAAAAGTAAAAGGAAAAAAATAAAAAGCTTTAACCCTGAAATTCAGGATGCTGTGATAACACTGAAAGTCAAAATGTACTTAAAGGGGTTTGTTTTGTTTTTGTTTTCAGTGAAGGAGAACCCTCCCAGTTAAGTAGCCTCTTGTGTAACTAATTTGTGGTAACATAGTTGATTCAGGCCCCCAGAAGAAAACTTTTGTTTAGAACCTTCCATAAATATACATCTGTGTGTTTGAGTTGGCTTTGCTATCCATTTACAAATCAGAGAAGAGATAACTTCTTTGCAAATTAAAGAGCCTCTGCTGAGTTTCAAAAAGGGAGAAAGAGAGAGAGTCACTGTCCGGCAGGGGAGCCCAGGGCCACCCTCAGGAAGGCTGCGTGTAGACAGCAACTTCTGTGCCAACAGGAAGAAAGAGAAAGCCTGACAACTCAGTACCCTCCAGTGGATTTGGAGTCACTTAAAAGAGACTCCAGCCTCCACAAATGGTCTTTCTCCGACATAGAAACTTCCACCAAACCTCATATTGGTCAATGCCAACGATGTGCAATACATTTTTTTTCTCTTTACGTGAAAATCAAAAGAGAAACAAGTATTTTGCTGTACATAAAGACAACAAAAGAAATCTCCTAACAAAAGAACTAAGAGGCCCAGCCTTCAGAACCCCTTTAGTTTTACAGTTCGTGGCTTTTTAATGGAAACCAAGCCAATGTGACACACGTTTGGACTGATTCGCGGAAGGGTGGGTGGAGAGGGGGGAAGGATCCTTCAAAAGTGCCCAAAGGGCTCATTGACTCTTTCTATTGTTAAACAAATGGTCTCCATGAATAGACGCGGGAAGCCATCTACCAACCTTGGAGTTTATTCTCCTCACCAGGAAACGCCAGGAAAGAGTGGTCCTGCTGGTGTCTATCTGTAATATATGATATTTTTCATGCTTCACTATTTTATTAAAAATAAAAGATGTTCTTTAGTTTGGCGCTGCTCCCTTGTGCGTTGTTAGGTGACCCTTCTCAGTGCGTGGAGAGAACAGAGAAAACTTTCTCCTTCTGTTTGCTTTTCAAGCAAATCCTGCGTGTGCATCTCTCTCTAGAGGTCATTGGTTATCTATGTGAAATGGCAAATGGACGGATTCCAAAGTGGGCACAGGATGATTTAATTTCAGGCTTCCTCCATGCAGGAAGCGGCTGTGGTTGGAAGTTGTCTCTTGAGTGGCAGGATGCAAGGGTCCGGTTTTAGCACAGTTCATTAAGGAGCAGCTTGGGTACCAAGCGTGGATACACTCGTGCCCCTGCACTAGGGTCCGGAGAATGGAGCCAGCCAATTAGGAGAATTAAATCAGAGTAGGGCTCAGTTGACCTGCTGGGGTCAAATTGTACTGAGATAGAATGGTATACCACCGTCCAAAGGATGCTGGCTTTACAGCAACTCCTGGACGCGTTTACAAAACAGACTGTAGATCTGGACAGGATAAACTATCTGCTAAGAGTGCTGAGTCATCAAGGAGAAGTTCATCTGCTTTGCACACCCTTGTACTCGCTTCTCCTCCCGTGTTTGCTGTCTGAGTTGTGTGCTGTAGACCTGAAGTGGGCCTGGGTTCCTCTTGTCAGAGGCACCGCTAAACTCAAGTTCTAACCCAAGGGCACCGTTCAGACCAACTGCCCTGGGGATCTGATAGCACAAGCCTAGCCATCTGTGGGTCATCCTGATGCCAAGGTCCAGGTTGAACAAAGAGCTCTTAAGCATTTTGAGCATTGATTAAACACTTATTAAGGATGGACAGAAGCCTGAAGGACAGGGCAGCCTGTTTCCTGCAGATGGTGTTTAGGAATTAAGCCTGAGGACCCAGGCCACCCTTGCATCAATGACACTAGAATTGAACAATGGTATCAATCTTTTTTTTTTTTTTTTAGGGGGGCTCGGAGGGGGGTTTGCTGTAGCATATACAGGAGCAGGGAACTTGGATGATTTGAGAAACAGCAACTAGGTAGGTCAGGTAATTTAAGGTTAAATCCAGAATAGCCTTCAGTGCATTAAAAAAGAAAAAACGTTTAAAACAAAAATGCCCACAAAGAGAAACCTATTTGTCGATTGTTCCCATCTAGCCCCCGAAAAGACTAAAGATATTTACGTACGTGTGTATGTATGTCACGTACCCTTTCTGTGACTCCTAGGAAAAATAAAAAGGACATTTGGGGAGCTTGGAGAAGTCGAGGAAGGTAACTGTCAGAGCACTGCGGTGAGAGTCCAAGCTGGGTACGAGCTTAAAATACTCAGTTCTGAAATCATTAGACTAATTGGCGGTTTCGGGTCTGCCCGTGTTCAGGTACGTAGGCTTTTGACGGTGGTTCCAAGGGAAATCAGGGCATCCATGAGAGCCTTTGCTGTTGTTTAGAACAGCGGTCCCCAACCTTATTGGCGCCAGGGACCAGTTTTGTGGAAGACAATTTTCCACGCACGGGGTAGGGGTCAGGGCCATGCTTCAGGCGGTCATGCGTGTGAGTGACGGGGAGCCGCTCACTTCCTGCTGTGTGGCCCGGTTCCTCACAGGCCACGGAGCCCTGGTTTAGAATGTGCAGGATTTCCAAAAGGACTGTTGACTTCCTTCGTTTGGAGACTTCCCCGCACCAAAGGCTGCGTGCGGCCTTTAGCTCCAGGAAAATGGAAACCTGCCTTGGGTGACAGATCGGTGGGGGGGGGGGGGGGGTGAGGTCCTGGTAAGAAGAAGCTCAAAGAAGGTGATGGGCCAAGGTCACGCTGCTGGCCACAGCCGTCCGTTCATTCTTTGATTCATTCCGTTATCCACACGCAGGTATCCACCACCCAGTATATATGCCAGGGCCCGGGAAACAGAGAAGCAGGCTTTGGCTTCAAGAAGGTCACAGCCTGGTGGAGGAAACCTGCGTAGCTATAACGGGCGCTTGGGCGCGACGCATCTTATATGTACTTATATTCTGAGTCAGGGACGCATCCCAGGGGTGGCTCGAAATTCACAGGAGGCAAAAGACTCCACGCGTATAATTTCACTGCAGGGTGAAATTGAAGCTACGTGTTGATGGTTGAGTTATACACAGGGAATAGAAAACTGCATGAGGACCTAGACTATGCCCGGCACCTCAGAGTCGTAATAATAACTACGACAGTAACAATGATAGTCATAGTGTAGCAGACCTTTCAGAACACTTCCTGTGTGCTGAGTGCTTGACAGTGTTGTGTCATTTAATTGTCAGGACAATCCTTTCAGGTAGGTACTCTTATCAGCCCCACTTTATATATGAAGGCCCGGAGGCACAGAGAGGTTACGTAAACTCCCAGCGTCATACAGCAAGTAATTAGAGCCAAAACAGGAACCTGGTAGTATGATAATAGATCGCAGTTCCGTACATAATTGTTGAATGAATGAATGATAGCTTAGCCCCCTTTTTTTTTTTTAGCTTAGCACTTTGTACCAGCTACTACGCGAAGCACTTTACATGCATTCATTCAATTCTCTAGCAAATTTTGGTAGAGCTATTCTTATCCCCCGTATTATAGATGAGGAAATTAGAGCACAGAGAAGTCAAGTCACTTGCCCAAGGCCACAGGGTAGCAGGCAGGGAGCCCAGAATGGGAACCCTGGCTTTGTGCCTCCAAACCTGCCCCTCTGACCACTAGGCCCTCCTGCCTCTCTCGGTGGTTCTGAGGACTTGACGTGGATCAAATCATTTCGTCTTCACAGCAGCCCTCGTTGCCTTTGCTGCAGGCAAAAGAGGCCCAGGATCACGTTGGCAAAGTACAAAGCTCCCTTCGCCAGCATGGGAGGATGGAAAAGCAGGGGGTGTGACAAGCCGCCTCTCTGCACTAGTCCTGAAAGTGAGCTGAGGACATAGCAGTGGGGATGAGGAGAGGGTAGATCGAGAGGCACTTAGAAGGGAGACGCAGCAGGGCTTCGCTTTACGCAGAGAAGGAGCAAGAGGAAGTGGATGGTCAGGGAGGACCGTGTTTCTGACGTGGGTGGTCAGGGGACCAGCGTGAATGTCCCCGGGACAGGAGGAGATAAACAGAAGAGAATGGAGCGAGGCGTGTGATGAAGGAGGAAAGATGAATGCGGTGTAGACACTTGGAGCGTATCTGATACCTCCATGTGGACAAGGCTGTGATGGGGGTGTCACACAGGTGGGTGTCCAGAGATGGTCAGGGCTGCAGGGGAGAATAGTCAGGCGGGTGGGGGTCTCTCCAGGGACAGAGGAGGGAGGAGGACAGAGTGCAGTCAAGCCTTGACTTAACCCCTCAGGCTCCAATTCATTTTTATAGTAAAAGGATCGTAGGAGATGATGGAAATGGTCTCATCCAGAGTCAGAATATGTGATCCAGATGGAGATAAGGGGGAGTTAGGGGGCTGAAGGCCTGAGACCCCTCCTCTCTTACCCGCCCGTGCCTGGGGCACTGCCTCTTTCTCTTTAACCCTTGGGCCACCCAAGCAAAATGAACGTGAGCCCCACAGGCTGGCATTCTTTAATCCTCGCACCTACTGAGCTGCTCCAAGACCGAAAACCAGAAAACAAAAATCAAGAAGTATTATCGAGACAATAGATATGATCCTATTGACCATATGATTTTTTAGAAGAGAGAGAGAGAAACGCAGAAAGGAATAACAGATCGGAGTGCAAACTGGCATCTTACACTTAAAGGATGTGGGGCTATAACACAGTTTAGGATTGAACAGTATCTGGCTCCAACTATGCCCTGGTGTCCAGTCTGACTCAGCCCCTTGGGAAGTTGCTTTACCCAAATAGAGGTGATAGTGGACCCCCTCCCTGGGCTGTCACTCCCTAGGTGCCCAGTGGTTTCAATAGCTCTCTATGCATTAATCTGTCCATTCCTCACCACAGTCCAGGAGATATGAGATTCAATAAAATCATATGTGTAAAGTGCTTCGAAGATTGTCGGCATTGAGTTCGTCTCAATAAACACTATTATTGTTTATTTCCCCTCCCCCAGAAAGTTCAACCCGGCGCGCTAATAAGTAAGGATCTTTAAAGAGAATGAGTTTTTGTTTTGTTTTTCTTAGAGAAACACTTTTTCCAATGCCCGTGTTCAGGTTCCACAGAATACCCGCTGATCTTTCAAGTTTAAAAGGCAGGCACAGTGCCTCTGCAGCGGTGGAAAATATTCTCTGTCTTTCTCTTTGAACACATTCACATCATAGCCGACTTCCCAGGAAATCAGACCTCACGCGCGGACGACGCCTCTGTACGCAAATGGATAAGATGGCTGTAATGTGGAGATGGAGAAAAACGGCCAGACTTCAGGGAAACTCGCTGAACACACTCTGGCAACATAGTGTGGAGTGTTTTTTAATGTTTTATTAAGAGTGTGAAGGCCAAGCTGGAGGGAGGAGGGAAGGAGATGCGTTTGAAATCTGCAAAGAATAAGTTTCAGTTGCCGAGGTTGTAATTGGGGACTTAAACAGTCCCACCCCTACGAAGATGATGCTGTTAGATCCTGCACAATGGCCACAGCCCAGTCGGACTTTTCCAAAGTCACTGAGTTTCACTTTGTTATTTTAAGACATTTTTTTTGGAGGGGCGGGGTACCAGGCTGGCATTCAGGGGGCTTCGGTTTATAGGAAGGGATTCATTAAAATCCATGCTTGGAACACACCCACCTCCATCCCACCCAAAGGAAGTTTTGCAGTCGGTGGCTTCAGGGGTTCTGTAATGGTGGGAGAGGATGTTCTCAGGGGGTCTCTGACGACAGGTGGTGTCTCAAAACAGATGTCCCCAAAGGGAGCAATTTGTGGCATTTTAGGGACTATTTGCACTAAAAAAACAAAAACAAAAACAAACCCTTAAAAACCTATTCTAACAAAGTTTTCAATAGTTTAGGCAGAACTACAAAGTCATCAACCTGACAGATGATAAATCAGTGTCTGCTTTAAAAGGTGGGAGCCCGGTGATTATGAGGTGCAGGTGCCGACTTTGATCAGAAGTGACAAGCCCTGGGGTTGGGGCCACTTTTCTCCCCTTCTCACCCCAGGGCAGAACAGCCCCTGTGTACCTTCCAGGGCCACCCCTCTCTCCTAAAACAGTTGGATTTTGTTGGCTTTGAGTAAGATACTTCATTTGCAAGGTGATTTTCTTCCTGCAACTCATCTGAAGCCATATTCCTGAAGCTGTGTCAATATCATGTAGGTTTCATTGGCTTCCAGGCTCATAGCAGATGGCTTCAATTTGAACTAAATTCAGAAATAATTTTGGCCAACTGAAATATTGTTGTTGTTGTTTCTGAAAGGGACTTTCTTTAAAAATTGAGAAAATAAAATCCACACACGGCATAAAGAGAACATGAGAGATTTGTGAGGGGTTTGTACTTCTGATTTTGCTATAATGGTGACACAGGTCGATGCGGACCAAACAAAAACAATATGGAGGATAGAAAAAACCAATTATAAAGTTTGCCATTCTTTTATGGGTGTCATGATTGCAACCCTTTTTTCAGTCAACAAAACCCAATATGCAGCAATGCTCAGAGTATTGGGTCACATCTCTTGGGTAAACAGAGGATATTAGAAAAAACAGGAGAGCATCAAACAGTTAGAGGTATCATTTTTACTTTCAACCCACCTCTCCCTTCTAAAGGTTTTATTCTTACCAAGGCAAAATTTTCCCATGTATCCCAGGGGATGAACCAAAATTATCAATACTAAATCAGGTAAAATAATCCCACTGGATTAGGGGTGTGCATGTCACTCAGACCAGTAAGTGAGATGTAAAATAAGTTCTCCTGGTGGGATAGAAGAACGGGAATGTGCAGGTGGAAGTCAGGGAAGATTCAAGGAAAGATTTTCCTAGATGATAAAAAGACAGATGTTGAGGAAGCCTGTCGTTTTCCTCACAGAATGTGGAGTGTGAAAGCCGTATGTGGAGCTACTGCAATCATTTTGTGACCATGAGGCAATAAACTCAATATTCAAGCCCACACTCCGAGGACGGTAGGTGCAAAACAAGAGCCAACTTTGTGATGACTCACTGAGCTACTGCACTTCCAGCCTTCTTGTTATTCAAGGTAATTAACTGCCTATATTCTCTGAATGTCAGCAAGTTTGGTGTTCTGTGACTTGCAGGAAAATAAATAGTCCAGTGCTTCCCAAACCTTAATGTGCATACAAATCACCTGGAGCTTTCACTAAAATGCAGATCCTGATTCCATAGGTCTGGGTGGGACCCAAGATTCTGCACGTGTAATAAGCTCCCAGGTGAGGCTGACGTTGCTGACTTTCCTGACCCTACTGTGATCTACTAATAACCACCACTTGGGTGTCCTATCTTGGAATAGCTCTCAGTTTTGTTTTGTTTTTTAAATGGCAGTGCCACACTTTTTAAAAAAAAAAATTAATTTATTTTTGCCTGCGTTGGGTCTTTGTTGCTGCACGCGGGCTCTCTCTAGTTGCAGCCAGCGGGGGCTACTCTTCGTTGAGGTGCACAGGCTTCTCACTGCGGTGGCTTCTCATGTTGCAGAGCATGGGCTCCAGGTGTGCGGGCTTCAGTAGTTGTGGCTCGCGGGCTCTAGAGCGCAGGCTCAGTACTTGTGGCGCACGGGCTTAGTTGCTCCGCGGCATGTGGGAGCTTCCCGGACCAGGGCTCGAACCCGTGTCCCCTGCATTGGCAGGCGGATTCTTAACCACTGCACCACGAGGGAAGCCCTAGCTCTCAGTTTTAAGGCATGTCTTATATTGAGTCAAAATCTGCTTCCTTATGACTATTTCCTACTAGTTCTACTTTTATGACAGTGGTCCTCCTATAACACATCTGATGCATTTTCCATATGAAAGCACCTTATGTCTTTGAAGTTGGGTGTTATGTGCTCTCTGCATCTATTTTGATTCTTAAAACTGCTGCCCAAATAACTTGGTTCTCCCTTTGCTGACTGTCCTCGGAGTGTGCTTACCTTGGTCTAAGCCCTTGCTAAGGAAGATGCCCACAAGTGGATGCAATTCTCCAGGAATTGTTTGACAAGGATACGATAGAGTGGGATCATTGGACACCCACAGCAAATATTATACATAATAATGGGGCACTAGACGCATTTTCATCAAAGCTGGAACCGAACAGGGCTGTCAGCTATGATTCGACGTTACCCTGGCCATGCTAGACCATGCAGTAAGGCAAGAAGAGGTGAGACAAGGTAAAATCATTGGAAAGTGATTGAAAGGAGAATTAGCCAAAAGTGGAATGGATGAGAATTGATAAGGAGACTTAGACAAAACAGATCTACAAAAATCAGTAGCTTCCTTATATACCATCATAGCCAGGTGAAAATAGAAACAAAATAAAAGACCACCTTTACAATAGCTACAAAAACCATAGGTACTATATATAAAATAGGTAACCAACAAAGACCTATTGTATAGCACAGGGAACTATACTCAATATTCTGTAAGAACCTATAAGGGAAAAGAATCTGAAAAAAATATATATATATTTCACTTTGCTGTACACCTGAAACTAACACAAAATTGTAAATCAACACTTAAATTTTTGAAAAAAGTGTAGGCAGACTACCTAGAAATAAACTTAACAACATGCAAACGTTTTAAAAAAAATGTTGCTATCTTACTAAAAAGCATAATTGGAAAAATTATGCCATGTACCTGGTAATATGTCAATTATCTGCCAAATTAATTCCTAAATATAATGCAATTCCAATTTTGAAAGCTGTAATTTTTGGAACTCTACAAAATGGTAGGAAATCCATCGTATTTGAACAAATACCCAAGGGGGGAAAAAACTGTAAAAGTGATGAGCAAGGGCAAAATCTATTAGATAGTGAAGTGCGCTATAAATCTACAGTAACTAAAAGAGCATGGGACAGGCATTAAAACAGACAAATTAATGGAACAAAATATGGTGACCAGAAAGAATTGCCACTGAATTTGGAACTTTATTTCAAATAAGAAAGAATGGATTATTCAATCACTAGTGTTGAGGCTTGTTTTAAATTTGGGGATATTTTTATATTAAACCTTTACCTCATGCCTTTTATCAAAATACATTTTGGATTGTTAAAAGATTTACATTTATAAGATTTAAATGTAAAAATAAGACTACCAGTAGGGGGAAAAAAGTTCTCTAAAATCTTCATTCAGTAGAAAGGAAAGGCAGGTGAATACTTTTATAAACTTATCAAGAAGCAGTTTTCTGGGCTTCCCTGGTGGCGCAGTGGTTGAGAGTCCACCTGCCGATGCCCCGGTCCCCGAGAATCCCGCATGCCGCGGAGCGGCTCAGCCCATGAGCCATGGCTGCAGAGCCTGTGCGTCCGGAGCCTGTGCTCCGCAACGGGAGAGGCCACAACAGTGAGAAGCCCGCGTACCGAAAAAAAAAAAAAAAAGAAGCAGTTTTCCTAGCATGACATCATAGCCAAAACTATTTTTAAAAGTCATGATTTGGCTACATAAAAATATTAAAATTCTGTACGGCAAAAAGTCAATAAAAAATGCAAAATCTCCATTACAAAAAAAGCAAAAACTGTAGTTTCCTGTCTGGGTCTGTGCATCACCAATTCACATTACAAGAAATCCTACTCACCCATAAATCTGCGGAAAGATATTTAACCTCACTCACGATAATCACAGGATACCTGTGTAAAAACAAGATTTTTGCCTAACCGATTGGTACTTTTTTTAAAGGCTGTTAATACGTAGATTTGGCTTGGGTGTGGAGAAACGGGCTCCTCATACCATGCTAGTGGGAATATAAAATGGATCATCCCTTCTAGAGAGCAAATGCAACATGTAGCCAACATTTAAAATATATATATATATCTTCTGACCCAGCAATTCTACTTCTATGAAATGTGTTGAAAATCAGGAACAGCCTAAATGTACACCAGCAGGCTGACTGTTCAATTACAGTAAATTCTTAGAAAATTGTGTAGTCATTGAAGTAATTATGTAGAACCATGTTATTAACATGGGAAAACGGCGACCACACTTTACTAAGGCTGCTAACGTCAGCCGGGATGGACCAGCACAGCCCTCTGGTTGTTTACGTTTGGCATGTTTTCGGATTCGTTCATACCTCTGCCATATCAGTGGTTAAACATTTTGAATATTATCCCTGTTATAAGTTGACAAAGCAGGTTATATAATGCATTCTGTGTAGCAGCATTTCAGTTTTTGGAAAATGTGTGTATGTACCTGGAAAGGCATAAAACGTTTACAAAGGATGTTCGGTGCAATTTATGGATAATCTTTACCTTCTTCTTTATACTTTCTCAATTTCAGTTTTTGTCAGTAAACATGTATTAGATAGATAGGTAGATAGGTGATAGATAGATAGATATAGTAGATAGATTAGATAGATAGCTAGATAGATAGAATGTTAGATGAGAGATGGATGGATGGAGAGAAAGATGAGAGAGAGAGATTGCAGAGCAATAAAAAATAGTGGAATAGGGCTTCCCTGGTGGCGCAGTGGTTGAGAGTCCGCCTGCCGATGCAGGGGACGCGGGTTCGTGCCCGGGTCCAGGAAGATCCCACGTGCCGCGGAGCGGCTGGGCCCGTGAGCCATGGCCGCTGGGCCTGCGCGTCCGGAGCCTGTGCTCCGCAACGGGAGAGGCCGCGGCAGTGAGAGGCCCGCATACCGCAAAAAAAAAAAAAAAAAAATAGTGGAATAACAAGGTACGACTGTATAGCACAGGGAACTATATTCAATATCCTGTGATAAACAATAATGGAAAAGAATATTTGAAAAAAGAATGTATATAAATATATATATATATATCTGAATCGCTTTGCTGTACACCAGAAATTAACACAACATTGTAAATCAAATATACTTCAATAAAATAAATTTTAAAAAATAAATAATATTTTTGATGCAAAAAAGTGGGATAATCGCCTACTTTCTTCTAGATCAGGGGATGCAAATTAAAATATCTATAGGGGCTATAGGAAGACAGTGCGTGAAACAGTATCAGACAATAGACAAGGAGTGTTGTAGGGACTATGGGATCTATGTCTAAAAGGGAACCTACAGCTAAGTTCCAGACCATTGTTGCCATTGAAGAGTGGAGAGCTTGGTGTTAATAGAAATTCCGATTTTTCTTTTTTCTTTTTTTTTATTTGCAGTACGCAGGCTTCCCACTGTCGTGGCCTCTCCCGTTGTGGAGCACAGGCTCCGGACGCGCAGGCTCAGCGGCCATGGCTCACGGGCCCAGCCGCTCTGCGGCACGTGGGACTTTCGCGGACCGGGCCACGAACCCGTGTCCCCCGCATCGGCAGGCGGACTCTCAACCACTGCGCCACCAGGGAAGCCCTAGCATGCTGATTTTTAACTCAAGGTTTTATCCTTGAAAGAGGCAGCTTAGGAGCGATTTTGTCAACCGTGCTGACAGGTTTGGACTCCGGGTCTGTTCACCAGGCCGGTGAGGAACATTTTTTGTGGGCTGAGTTTGTTTACTTCTGGAAAAACTTGGCTTCCTGTTTCTAAGGGGGAACAGGTTTAAAAGGCCTCATAAAGAAGGGCTCTGAGCCTCTAAGCATCCAATGGCTCTTAGAGAGCAACACTTGATGAGTTAAGTGTAAAGGAATCAGCAACATAAGGGTTGAATTTCCTCGCAGATACACAAAGGTTATAAATTAAGGGGGGAAGAGTCATGTCAAAACATGTTCCAGCTCGGAGCCAGAACTGAAAACATTTGGAAATTGATTTGGAGATGGTGGAGGGACCCGTGTCCTATCTCAGGACATCCTTCCTGGTTTGTAAGATTTATTTATTTTTTACAGAAACGGCACAGGAGTTTCAGACACAGGGGTGGTTCTCGTGTAAATCACCAAGGTTTTTTGTTTTGTTTTGTTTTTTCTTCCTGAAAGATAGTCCTGCATGGGGACGCTAAGCATTCTTGATTTGTGTTGGTTTTAATTGAGGTTTCAAAGAAAGGACTGTAGCCTTTATAGCTTTCAGTGTGTTTCTTATTTAGATGAAGACCTTAGGAAGCACAAGGCTCATTAAATTCAGGGCTCTATCAGAGTGACTACCTGGCCTTTCTTTCACCTGTCGTCAGGAGATTTATTCATCGACAACCTTTACATTTGATTGTGGGTAGAGGAGATTCTCTCACTTGGCACGTGAACGAAGAAGAAGTAGAAACCCCAAGACTGAGGGGGTAGATGCCCATGAAAAGAGAGATGTGGGAATTTCTGCTTGAGACAATATTCCTGGGAAATGTTTAATGGTCTAGGACTGCAAAGACATGAACACACTATTTTTTTCTTTTAAGATTTTTATTTTAAAAAAAAACTTTGAAAGTCTCACTGTTATGAAAAATGGATATGCTACTGCTGTCCAAAGTGGACTTTTTAAGCACATACATGTCTAGCGTGCTTACATAATTTCTTGAATTCATTTACGAAGGGTGGTGTGAGCTCTGAGCAGATTGAAAACAAAGCCAGGATACCAAGGGGTCCACACCAGAGACATTTGTTTCCCTCCCATCTTTAAAAAATAAAATTGGCAAGAAGAATGTTTTCCTAAGCCACGCCACCTACTAATTATGTCGCACCACCAGCTCCGCTCAGCAGAGACCAGAAAGACTGGTCACCAGGACCTGAAAAACAGCATAGACTTGTCCTCCTAAACCACCTTCGGCCAAGGTGCCGGCCGGCAAGATGCTCGCGATTCCTAGAACTGCCTGTTAGTTCCTATTCACAGGGGTGCCTAGCAAGGATGACACAGGGCACAGACGTCGTCACGAGCGCAGCTGAGTTCCTTAGAGTGGCAGGTAATTATTTGTCACCAGCTGGATACCTTTGTCCATGCTTGGTGCTGTAAATATAAGAAGACTAGGGACTTCCCTGCCAGTCCAGTGGTTAAGGCAGTGCACTTGCACTGCAGGGGGCATAGGTTCAATCCCTGGTCGGGGAAATAAGATCCTGCATGCCTCGCACACACAAAAACACAAAAACCAAGAAGAATGGAAGGAACCACAGATGATGTATGCATCCACCACTAACTGTATCTGGGTTATTTGGGAAGGTCCAAGTCCCTCTAAGGACCCCCCCCCCACACACACACACACATTCTCTGCTGCTTCTCCATTTGCTCCTTCAGATTCACTCTCCTCCCTCTCTGTTCCCTGGGAGGCTGACCCCTGCTCTCTGTGTCTCCCAAGGCTCCTTGACCTCTGGGTTGGGTCACTTTTGGCCAATGGGAGAGCAGAGGATGGGAGAAGGGTGTGCCCAGGTCCAGGGTATTTCCTCTTGATCCTGGCAGTGGAGGGATTCCTTGCCCTACAGCCCCACTCCTGTCTGGCTGCGGGTCCTCTTCAGGGCTCCATCCATTGCAGGGTGCCCTTGCTCACCTCTCCTCTGCCCCATCAGACCAGAGGCTTCATGGAACCCCTCTTGGCGGTTCTCTCAGGGCCCTGCCATTCACTTTTGGTTCTTTTAAGCGTTGCCACACTTCCATCAAGAATCCCTCCTTGGGCTTCCCTGGTGGCGAGGCGGTTGAGAGTCTGCCTGCCGATGCAGGGGACACGGGTTCGTGCCCCGGTCCAGGAAGATCCCATATGCCGTGGAGCGGCTGGGCCCGTGAGCCATGGCCGCTGAGCCTGCGTGTCCGGAGTCTGTGCTCCGCAGCGGGAGAGGCCACAACAGTGAGAGGCCCGCATGCTGCAAAAAAAAAAAAAAAAAGAATCCCTCCTTTAAACTCTCCCCAGGTAAACCCTCTCTTAGCTCAGGCTGCTATAACAAAATACCATAAATTGGCTGGCTTCAACCACAGACATTTATTTCTCACAGTTCTGGAGGCTGGAAGTCCATGGTCAGGATGCCAGTGGATTTAGGTGCAGGTGACTGACGACGCTCTTCCTGGCTTACGGATGGCTGCCCTCTGGCTGTATCCTCACACAGCCTTTCCTCTGTGTGTGCAGAAATCTCTCTGTTTTCTCTTCTCATTAAGGCACTAATCCCATCCTGGGGGCTCCACCTTCATGACCTCATCTCAACTGAATCACCTCCCAAAGGGCCCTCCTCCAAATACCATCACATTGGGGGTTAGGGCTTTAACGTGTACTTTGGGGCAACACGAGCATTCAGCACATAACATCCTCTGAGTGCCATCCGTTTTCTTCAGAAGCTTTACTGAACCACGTCTCCTTGCCATGTAAGAATTTAATTCATTTCCACATTCATTGAATATCTATCTGTGGGTAGGCATGGGAGAAAAAAAAGCAAAGCTTACAGCTGAATGTGCATTAGGGTTATAAAGTGTTTGAAAGACGTGATCTCCTTCCGTTCCCACAGAGATATGGTGTTATCCCCATTTTACAGGAGGGGAAAATGAGGATTCAAGAAAAGGAGGAGAAAGAAAGGACACAAATAACAGAGCAGTCACTGGTCGCCTAAGAGCTCCTGGCATGGGCTAAATTGGCTCAGTCAATACGCAGAATTTTTTGAGACAGCAAATACACAGTAGAAAACGGTGAGTGGCGAGAACTGGGGAGCCCTTCCCGGAAGTCAAGAGAGAACAAGCATTTGGTTCAGGCAGTAACTGGATCTGCAGTGTCATCTCCTAAATATAGCGCCGGCAGCCAGTTGCACTGGGGCTGCTTGCAGTTTGCAACCTGATGATTTCAAGGCTTTTGCCCTGGAGGTGGAGACGGTACTCCCGCCAGGAGGGGTCTGTGTTTCCCCTGAGGTTTCACCTGTCAGAGGGGTCTGCAGCCATCCGCACCTGCCCTGCAGAGCCCCAGGTATGTGACTGCAGAAGTCAGGCTCTCCCCAGCTCTGCAGCTCGGGGGGGGGACACCTGGTCACAGTGGTGGTCGCGTTGATGGATCCCCTGGAATTCCTGGGTGACCCGATTGGTCCCACTGCACACTTGCTTCCCTCCCTGCTTCACTTTTAGGTGGATTTTTCTTTAAATAATTATTGAGGTGAAAGTCACATAACAGAAAATGAAGCATTGGAAGTGTACACGTCAGTGGCATGTAGGGCATTCACTGCGTTGTCCAGCCAGCCCCTCTATCAAGTTCCTAAGCATTTCCGTCACCCCCCAAAGAAAAGCCTTTCTATTTAGCAGTCGCCCCCATTCCTCCCCACCACCCCCACCTCCTGGCAGCCACCCATCTACTTCCTGTCTCTGTGGTTTAATCAGTCCCCGATATTTCACATAAATGTAATCGTATAACATGGGGCCTTTTGTGCCTGGCTTCTTTCACTTAGCATTATGTTTCCAAGGTTCATCCATGGCGATCAGAATTTCCTTCCCTTTCAAGGCTGAATAATGTTCCAAGTATGGACGGGCCACCTTTGTGTGTCCATTCACCAGTTGGTGGACACTTGGGTTGTTTCCACTTTGGGGATACTGCGAATAGTGCGGCTGTGAGCATTTGCGTACGAGGTTCTGTGTGGACGTGTGTTTTCGTTTCTTGTTAGGTTGATATTTTAATCCAGTTGGATGGTAGGTTTGTTTCGTGTAGAGATTAGATGGTTCCAGGGAGAAAGTTTGCAAAGAGGAGGGAAACATTTCTCTTACTTTAGGACAGATGGGCTATAATAGAAAACCACGCTCTCCCACGCTGGCTGGGCCCCTTCTGCTCCTCTGGGGTCTTTCTAGCCCCTCTGATTGGCAGCCCCGTGTCATGGAGTGTCATCTTCCCCAGACCCTGAGCTCCACCGGGTGCTCACACGCTCATCAAGACCAGCCACACTCCTCCCTCAAAGCTCGAGGGCATGAGGCCACCGTGGATCCCAATACGTGACAGCTGTCATCACCCTTCTCTCACTCCTGCCTTAAACCCAAGTCTGTGCCCTTGCCTAAGGTGGATCCCCCATGTGTTCCCTCGTTCCCAGCCCCTCCTGTGTTTCTCACGGTTCATTTCTTTCATTTCCCCCTCCCAAATGGAATGAATAAACTCCCCTGTAGGGTTTTGAATTGGGTCCTTCAGAAGACACGTCTGAGTCCTGACCTCTGGTTCTGGGAATGTGGCCTTATTGAGAAGAAAAAGGTCTTCTCAGATGTAATCAAGTGAAGGATCTTGGGATGTGATCATTCTGAATTTAAGATGTGCGCTCAGTCCAATGACAGGCGTCTTTATAAGAGAAAGGAGGGGACTTCCCGGGCGGTCCAGTGGTTAGGACTCTGCGCTCTCACCGCCGAGGTTCCTGGTTTGATCCCTGGTCGGGGAACTAAGATCCCACAAGCCACCCCCCTGCAAAAAAAAGAAAGGAGTGGGAGATTTGAGACGCAGAAACACGGGGCAGAGGACCAGGTGAAGATGGAGGCTGAGATTGGAGTGATGTGGACACCAGCCGAGGAGCCTGGCATCACCAGGAGCTGGAGGAGGGAGGAAGGAGGTCCGTGGACAGAGCACAGCCCCGCCCACACCTTGGCCTCACACTTCTGGGCCCCTGAACAGTAAGAGAACAAACTTCTGTTATTTTAAGCCATCGACTTGGCGCTCATTTGTTACGGTAGCCCCGGGAGGCGAAAAACAAAGTATGTTTAACGAGTGGCTGTGACGACACAGACACAGATGCTCGAGTCGCCCGGGCTGAGTCCAGACCCCGCCTCCTGGTATCCACGGGCTGCATGGCCTCGGGCGAGTCATCGCACGTTCGCCGGGCTCACTGGAAAATGAGGACCCGTGGCCGTGCTTCTCGGGGCAGTGAGGACCGCAGTCCGTGCACCTGTCCAGAGCATCGCCTGTGACTCAGGGCCAGGGAGACTGGCAGCTGCGGTCCACCCCTGCCGTCTCAATCCGTGAATAGCACATCCTTATCCAAACCCAAACCCTTGGCCACCATTTTTAAAATTCGAGTATCATTGATTTACAATGTTGTGTTAATTTCTGCTGTACAGCAAAGCGATTCTGTTATACATACATACATGTATGTATATATATTCTTTTTTGTATTCTTTTCCATGATGGTCTATCACAGGATATTGAATGTAGTTCTCGATGCTCTACAGTATCACCTTGTTGTTCACCCATCCTATATATAATAGTTTGTATCTGCTGACCCCAACCTCCCACACCATCCCTCCCCTAACCTCCTCTCCCTTGGCAACCACCGGTCTGTTCTCTACGTCCGTGAGTCTGTTTCTGTTTCACAGACAGGTTCATTTGTGTCATATTTTAGATTCCACATATAGCTGATAACACATGGTATTTGTCTTTCTCTGTCTGACTTACTTCGCTTAGTAAGATCATCTCTAGGTCCGTCCATGTTGCTGCACGTGGCATTGTTTCATTCTTTTTTATGGCTGAGTGGTGTTCCATTGTACACACGTACCACATCTTCTTGATCCTTGGCACCATCTTGAATCCCTCCTTCCCTATCCCTGTATCCAAGGAATATCTGTTCTGCACTGGTCTGTAAGAGCACTCTCCTGCTCTGCTTTTCCGTGATCCACGAGCCGATTTTTCAACCCCCACCCACCATCTGGACCAGTGTAGTTGCCTGCAGATTGGTCTGGTCGCCAGCATTCTCTCCCGCCCCAGTGCATGCAATGGAATTTGCCCCTCAGGGATTTTTGGAAAGGCAGTGAGTGTGGCCTTCTCCCAAGTCCTGCTCCCATGGGAGGCACGACCCCATGTCTTTTTTTGGCTTAAGAAATGTGAAATCTGGGCTTCCCTGGTGGCGCAGTGGTTGAGAGTCCGCCTGCCGATGCAGGGGACGCGGGTTCGTGCCCCGGTCCGGGAAGATCCCACATGACGCGGAACGGCTGGGCCCGTGAGCCATGGCTGCTGGGCCTGCGCGTCTGGAGCCTGTGCTCCGCAACGGGAGAGGCCACAACAGTGAGAGGGCCGCGTACCGCAAAAAAAAAAAAAAAAAAGAAATGTGAAATCTGTGGGTACAATGATCTGAACAGGGTGAAGAGTGGGGCTCAGAGAAGCACCCTGGGGTGGGCACAGAGCCTCCAGGCGGTACCCAGTGCACCTGGGACGGTCCCAGGGGACACCTTTCCTGTCTTCCCCCCCAGCCCTCCCAATGGCAAGTCACTCTGGGGACGAAGGGCTTTCGCTGTGTCAGCCAGTTGTAGCCACTTCAGAGACACAGCAGAAGCAGGACAGCATCAGGAGGTAATGGGTGATGATGACCTGCTCCCAGGCCGGCCACCCTAAACCCTCTCTCCACGCCGCAGTCCCTCTGGGAGCAGAGCGTGGAGTCTTGTCACGTGACATCAAACAAAACAGTCACCAGGGTCCTGTGGCTTCAGGATTTAGGCTCTGAAATGCAGGGCATGTACCGCCATGTGCCGCCTGTGTTTGTCTCGGGGTTATCACGTGTCTGCATCTTCTGGAGAGATCGCAGGGGGCTCTGCCTGCCTGGTCCCGCCCTGGCTGTCTGCAGTCTGGGGGGGCGGGGGCTAGAGGGGGGGCTGCACCTGCTGAGGGTCCGTTGATGGATGTGGTCCACCCCGCTCCTCCCTTTTTCCTGGACACAGGGGGCAACCCTGATGATTGAAGGCACGGAACACGGAGGTTCGGTTGCTCCAGCATCAAGGAGGCAGAGCTGTTTCTCCAGTGATGTCATCTTCCAACGGACTGCGTCCCGAATTCCAGATGAAACGCAGTAGACAGAACCGGGCCCTTCCCCCTCCCCACCGCGGTCCACCCCTTGTGCTGACTCAGGCGTTTGGGGACAAGCAGGCAGAAACAACTGCCCCCGGGCCTGAAATGAAGCGCCGGCTTCAAAAGTCTCAACGGCTGTTTGCCGGGACCTGGCTGCTCAACCCCACCCCCCTCCGAGCTCGTCCAGGGTCGTCCCGGCCAATGCCTGGCCCGCTGGCCGCGGAGCAGAGTCTGGGGGACATCTGACCATCCTGCGTCCAGGAAAGCAGAGACGGCGACCTTAGGTCATTTGTCATGATTTTCAAAAATCCCATTCTGCTGGCCAAGCCTACCCGGCTGCCATCCCCAGGCTGAGCCGGGTCAGAAAGGACGGGAAGCTCTTTGGGCTTCTGTAGTGGGAGGTAGGTCTCCAAGACAAGCTCTCAAGAAGGCTGAGGGATGCTTTCTTAGGAAAAGAGGGCTGGATGGTGGTAACCCCTCCCCACGAGAGGGCAAACCTCAGCGGTGCGGCACAGCACATCCTGGGAGACACTGAGGAGGGTAGTAAGTAGGCGTGGGCTGGCCCTAACTAGGCCACGGTGGTATTTTCCTCTCTGTGATGCCGGGCTCCACCTGAGAAGCCCTGTACCATCCATGCGTCTATGGTGTCTCCCCTCCCCCTCCACACCTCCCCTGCCTGGCCTGCCTTCAGGGGTCTCTGCAGAGGGCAGCCCAAGTTCACGCAGCTGGGGCTTGGGGTGGGTCCGTATCTGGTAAGAGACGGGGCCTCGACACAGGCTGGCCTCACATCCTGGGAATAGGCAAGCCAGTCCCCTAAGAGAGCGATGAGGGCCCTCTCCCCTGCTCCGGCTCAGACTGCAACCCAGCAAAAGACACCAACCTGGGGACTCTGACCTTGACACGGCCTTCCCAAGTGCAGGAAGCCGGGCACCAGACACCCGATCCAGTTTCAGGCAGATCAACAATGCTACGTCCTGAGCACGCGCTTCTCTCCCCGGCGGCATAAGTCACCGCAGAGATTTCCTCTCTGACCGGTGCCGGGATACCTAATAGGCTGACTAATGACGTGTCTGAGATGCCAAAAAAGTGGGGCTGCCAAAAATGCAACTTTAAGAGTCTGATATTTCAAAGGGAGCATTAAAGACCAGTCTGCATGGGAAATCCTGGACATTTGCTGGACCTTTACTTACCTTTTGTTTTGAACTGTGTCCAGGGGCAGGGGGTTACTGCAATGTTTCCCAGCGGTAGACATCTCTGAAAACCTATCCAGCCCGGCTCACCAAGAGAAGGGCCAGTGAGACTTCACAGCGTGACACTTGAAGCTGATACCAAACTTCTTCTGTTCTCCCCTCGTTGGGGCAAAATTAGAAATTACTTTGTTGTGGTTCTTTGCTTTCCGCTGGTGAAAATTCATTTGGGTAAGTTTCCACTGATGTTTAGTTTTCCTGCAGCTGAGACCGTCCACTGACTTAGACCCCTGGTTCTCAAAGTGTGGTCACTGGGCTGGCAGCATCAGCATCGCCCAGGGAATTGGGTGCAAGTATAGAACAAGCCTCGCCCCAGATCCGCCAAATCAAAGACTTGGGAATCACTGACTTACGTAAAATAAATCGAGAAATCACACCACTGTATCTCACAAGGATAGCACTCCTCCAGTACACACAGGCCACTCACTTCTTCCTAGGAGGATCCCAACCACCCTGGTAGAGGGGCTGGTAAAAGAGGAAGCCGATAATAATTGCATGGAAAGTTTTTATTAAAATGCGTTACAGTTTTTAATGAATTTGGCTAGTACTGAGAGCTTTACTTTATTCTTCCTGAAGAACCTGTACATTTATTGAGGTCCTTTTTAGATGAGTCTCAGAAAAATATTTTAGTTTTCTTCCTGGTTTTATACATTATTCCTGGAAAACAAAATAAGAACAACAAATATATAAAGGGTGTGTATGTGTTGTGTAGTTTTAAGTATATTTAGAAAATGTTTGGGTTTCTTGTATCATCGATTTGTTTCTTTTACTTCGATTTATTTCACCTTTTTACTTTAATTATTTTTCATATTTGCATTTATTCCTCATTTTATTATATTATATTCCTTGGAGAAATATGTGTGTGTATAAATCACTTTGATATATTATTTGTTACCTTTGTTAGATTCTTGATTTAAATGGGTGTCTCTGTTTTGCTCTTTTTCTCTGAAGTATTCTTTCTTTTTTAAAATATTGAACTAATTGGGGATTAGTAAAACTTCCCGTGAGATCAGCTTTGGACATATCCAATACATTTTAATATTTCATGTTTTTGTCATTCTTCTTATGTCTCTAATTGAAACACTGTTTCCTCTACTCCTCAAGAGACTTTTAGAAGGTACATTTTTATTGTTAGAAAACTGGGTTTCTTATTTAAACCTTTATAATTCCTCTTGCATTCTGGTCAGAAAACATGGCCAATGTCAACACTTTTTGAATGTATTAAAGCTTCTTTGTGCCCAGTTGTTGTTTCATCATTGGTCCACAGGTACATGAGTAAAGGGTCTATTTCCTGGGGGGCGTAGAGTTATGACAGTGAGTTGTGGTCAGTCTTAGCATTAAGTGTTGGATGTTTCCTCTTTTCCCCGTCTTCTAGAATTTAATTGGGAAGTCTGGGGGAGTCACAGGGGGTTGCTGCCAGTGCTATTTTGAACAAGAGGGTCAGCAGAAGGAAGACGAGGGGCCTTGATGCTGGGATGGGTTGATGCATCTAAACAACACCTTAATTGGAAAATGGGGAGAGGAGGAACAAAATAGTATTAATAGTCACATATTTTTCTCATCAGTGTAGTTATTGTTACTTAAATACCTACAGCCATGCCGTGTTGTCATCTGAGGCAGTGACTTTATGTACTAGGTGGGCAGGAACTGTCTTCATTCAAGGAGGCATTTCACGGGGAAGCTGTGGGCAGAGAAATCTCCACCTGCTCTAAAGGAGAAAGTCAGACACGACTGATCGTGTGTGTGTGCGCGTGTGTGGGTTGTGTATGTGTATACGTGGGCTGTGATATAGTGAACAGAGAAAAGCAAATCCAAGGTGTTTCTGGAGACCCTTGACTTACAGTAACACTTCTCAAACTTTGGGTCTCAAGACCTGTTTATACACTTAATAATTACTGAGGACCCCAGAGAGCTTTTGTGCAGGTAGGCTATATTGTATACCTTGTTGGAAATTAAAACTGACAGTTGTTAAAATAATTATTTATTCATTTAAAAATAACAATAATAAAACCATTGCATGCTAACAAAAATAACATTTTGTTTTGCAAAAAACATTTTTTTACAAAAAATGTCATGTCAACCCTTCCCTACCATGTGTGTGTCATGAACACCTTGTGTGGTTTCAGAACTAAAGCAAGACGCGGCCAGAGGCCCCAGATCATATGCATCCAACCAACAAGTGCCTGCTGACTATACTTTCCTGGGAGTAAAGCAGAATTATCCAGGGCCGTTCTTAGTTTTTTCTATATTTTAGTTAGGATGCAGGCAAAGCTGCAATAAGAGGCAGAAGTATACTGACTGATGAACATTTAATTTATTTCTGCCACTTGTAGAGTCACAGAGGTGGGTGGCCCAGGGTGGGCAGGTCTGTCTGCTCCACGAGCTTATCCAGTGACCCAGGTTCCTTCCGTCTCATGGCTCTTCCAATCCCCAGAGCCTCACCCACATCTGCCTGGTAGCAGCTGTTTCACCAGCACCCCATGGGCGCTCAGCCCGCCGGAAGGGGAAGAGGCATAAAGGATGAGCAGTTAGAGCCCTTCCTCAATACCGGATGGCTCCAGAGCTGCACACGCCACCCCATGTGCAGACTCTCCCTAAGTGTTCACTTCAAACCCAGGAGGATCTATTTCTACAAAGAAATAGGGAATCGGGGAAGAACGGATTCTTGGGAGCCTCTGCCACATCCTGAGGCCTTTGCAATTTTAGTCATTCTGCCTTTGGCCTTTTGCCCTGGGTCCCAGGAACCAATCCCAGTGGTAGGCAAGGTTTAATCAATATGGGCATTTGTTTCTGAGAGAGGCAACTCATTTACTGAGTGCCTTAGTGGGTTCAGGCTGCTACAACTAATTACCATGGGCTGTGTAGGTTAAACTAGAAATGTTTATTTCTCACAGTTCTAGAGTCTGGGAGCCCAAGATCAGGGTGCCGTTACCGTCGGGTTCTGGGTGACAGCCACGTCTCACTGTGTCCTCACTTGACAGAGAAAGCAAGCTGGCTCTTCTTTTAGGGCACTAATCCCATTCATGGGGGCTCCACCCGCAAGACCTGATCGTCTCCTGAAGGACCCTCCTCCTAATACCATCTCACTGAGGATTAGATTTCAACACTTAGTGTTGGGGGGACACAAAGCTGTGCTTAGCAACATTCCTCTTGAGGTGACTTTCTTGATCAAGAAAGGTGGCTTCTGGTGGAACAAGGCTCTTTTAGAAGATTTTCCCCATTTGGTCTGGTTTGGTTGGACTTTTTTTGGTTTCCATATTTGGTCTCTGAGACCTTTGACCTGCCGTGCCTAAAATCTCCATTCTCGTGTGGTCGCCTCCTTGTGAACCAACACAATATGCCATCTCCAAACAGGCCAAAGCAAAAACAGAACAAGACAATAACCCAACCCCTGCATAATCACGTCGGAGAACACCGAGCGTGGTCTCGGTCAGCTCACGTTCTGATTTGTCGTGTGGCCTAACCAGTATTTCATTGCCAGGAGCCGCCTCGGAGTGTCTGAATGGACAGGCAGCTGCACACAATGAAAGCGGCTCCTTCGAGCTATTTGTGTCACAAGGAGTCTGCAGGAGGCAGCAGTGCGTTCATCCTGACCCACTTCCCTCGGTCCCCTCCCAGGTGCACGCACAGCCAGAAGACATCATTGGAAAGGATTTCCCATCAGCACCTCACTGGCTTCCCCTCTTCCCCTGACTGCCTGGGATGGAGAGGCTGCCTGGCTCCTATTAGACTTTCAGGTTATTAGACAGCCTTCCTAAAAGAAAGGAACGGGACGTAGGGACACTGGGTGCTTCACAGTCTTGCTAACCCTGCTGGCTCCTGCAGACGTATATCTCCATTTACGTCTCAATCACGTTTCCCCGCCTCACATCTATGACCTCAGCTCAACACCTTCACTGAAAGGCTAGTTTTAGGAAGGAAGATGCAGAATAATTTTGGGCAATGAGTTAAAGTGCTGAGAAGGATGGAAGAGGAGAGAAAAGCATGAGAAGAAAGAAATAGTGCTCAGGAAATAGTTCCACCCTCTTTTCTAGAAACAGAGGCCACCTCAGAGGATTTAGAGCAGAAACTTAGGCATGCAGCACAAAAACTAACAATCTCTTAGAAAATCCGTTGTTTAGGAAGTCGGATAAAGTACAGAGCCTCCGAAAACCAAAGGAGCATTAAGATGTTACATAGCCCATGCCGCCGTCTTTGAACAAAAACTTGTCCCTCCTCAAAATACAGCTGCTTCCAGGAAATACTCCAAGGGCAGGAGTCTATAACTTATCTCGGTCAGGTGCTCATTTCTTGAGACCATATTGTTGATAAGCTCTTCCAAATGTATATTTCCCCTGTTCTGATTATAGTTTGTGATGATAACAAAGGACCACTCCTAATCCATTATTTCACCAGCTTTAAGGTGGTTAATTAGGTCTCCAGACCTACCCTGTAAGATACTTCCCAAACTCTTCCAATCAAAGGGCTACTTCAGTACAGCAAAAGATGCCCCCCTGCCTCACGCTGCCATAAAATAATAATCATTAATGGGAAAACTATTGCTCTTGATAAATGAGTACTTTATTAAATATCATAAATTTGATATTTGATATGACATTTATTAGAAATTATAAATAAAACGTTATTTCATGCCAGCACTGGAGAGTAGAAATTACTGTAAACATTATCTTGTCAAAGGAGCTAACATAGTAAGATGATGAATTGGGTGGATTCACACTCCATCTGAAGGACTGTCACGCTGCTGTGTCACCCACGCCTTCAGTTATCCCATTGGAAATTTTAACTCAGAACCACACTCCAACCCCTTCATAATCATGTCAGAGAACACCGAGCATGGTCTCAGCAGTCATTCCTAGAAAACTGTTCTCCAAAAGTACTCGCATAAGGGCACATAGGTGTAAGGACAAAGAGGGTCATTGCATTATTTTTGTAATTGCAAGTAAAATAAAATAAAAAGGAAGCCAGACGTTCACACGTGGTTAACGAACGTATTTCATATTTCGGATGAGTATGGAGCCATTAAAAGAACAGCTAAGGTTTACAGAAGCTCACAGAAGAGTCTCCAAGACATACATTTAGTGGAAAAAAGCACGGAGCCGACAAGCAAGCAAATCACAATCGTACTAGTACAAAAATAGATGCATGTGTTCATTCACTCGCGCGAATATTGGGTTGAGGAAATGGCGGCACACACAGAAATCTTAATAATGGTAACTTTATGGCACAGGGAGTGACAGTGAATCTGTGTGGGCATAAGCTGTGTAAAGAGCGGCTTTGTGTCTTTTCCTCTGTATTTTCTTCTGTTTTTGTTTTTGGTTTCATATTAATGATACAAAAATACAAATTTATAAATGGTGGGAAAACCAATAGTCTTTAACAACAACAAAAAACCTTCAGCAATAATTGAGGAAATTGAACACAGTCTGGGTATTATATTAATGAATTACTGATCATTTTGTTGAATATGACAGTGGTATTGTGGTATATTTCAAAAAAATTCTTATCTGTTAGAAATACATAAGTATGTGCAGATGAAGTGGTACATGTGGCTTTAAAAACTCTCTCTGAAAAGGAGCCCTCCTGCACTGTTGGTGGGAATGTAAACTGGTGCAGCCACTGTGGAGAACAGTATGGAGGTTCCTCAAAAAACAAAAAATAGAGCTACCATATGATCCGGCAATCCCACTACTGGGCATGTATTCAGAGAAAACGATAATTCAAAAAGATACACGCACCCCTATGTTCACTGCACCACTACTCACAATAGCCAAGACATGGAAGCAACCTAAGTGTCCATTGACAGATGGACAAGGATGAAATAATGCCATTTGCAGCAACATGGATGGACCTAGAGGTTACATACTAAGTGAAGTAAGTCAGACAGAGAAAGACAAATATCGTATACTGTTTATATGTAGAATCTAAAAAAAAAAGATACAAATGAACTTATATACAAAATGGAAATAGACTCACAGATATAGAAAACAAACTTATGGTTACCAAAGGGGAAAAGCGGGGAGGGATGAATTAGGAGTTTGGGATTAACATATACACACTGCTATATATAAAAGAGATAAACAACAAGGACTTACTGTATAGCACAGGGAACTCGGCTCAATATTCTGTGATAACCTATATGAGAAAAGAAGCTGAAAAAGAATATATATGTATAAATGAATCACTTTGCTGTACACCTGAAACTAACACAACACTGTAAATCAACTATACTTAAAAAAAAGTGAAAAAACATAAAAACTCTCTCTCTATATATACATACATATATACATGTGTAACATGTATATAATCTACAAAAAGTAAATAAAATATATATTATATAAAATTTGCAACTATTAAATAAGTATTTTCAAGATGACCAAATAAAGAAACAAACAAAACGCTATGCAGTTTTATCCTGAGAAGGGGCAGAATTACAAGAGCCTCCAGGAGCCAGGCAGGTGATGACAAAGAGGAACTATCAGGTATGAGGTCACAGCGGGGGGAGGGGTCCCCACTCCATTTCCAGGGCCAGGTCCACCTCAGAGCCAGCCTCCGGGTCCACCTGGGGATTCTGGCCCCATGTGGTCAAACCTTCTGAGTTCTCAAAAGAAAGTCGACGTCCAGACACTGGGGTCTGACTCAGGGGAGGCTGCGAGGGGCTTGGGCTGCCAAACTGAAGGCGGCATCACTCTGGGGGCTACCCCACCCTCGCAGACCTCAGACTGAGCCCCACTCAATGATGTTCCAGGCTTCCGCTCGCCCCCAAATCAGGCCCTGTCCAGGCAGGGTATTTACATCCTAATACGTAAATACTGAAGATGAATACAATTCTGTATATGTGTGTGTGTATATGAGTGCATGCCTGTGTATGTATATATGTGTATGTGTGTATGCGTGTATATGTATATATGTGCATATGTGTATGTTTACATGTGTGTATATGTGTGTGTATACGTATATGTGCATATGCGTGTGTATATGTGCATGCGTGTGTGCGTGTGTATATGTGCGTATGTGTGTGTATATGTATGTGTGTGTGTGACTTGTGTGGTGAAGGAGACCGTCTCTGAGGGCAGTAGAAGACCAGAGTGACTTCTCAGCTAAAAGAGTTCCTGTGAAGGGGCCCTTCCCTCCCACAGGGAATGAGACCCAGCAGCAAGTGGCTGGGTACTCAGGACCAAGCGGGTGGTTAAAATTTTGCCCAGAGCTCCTATAACCAGTGGCCAGAGGGAAAGGTCACTTCCGACCACTTCAAAGTTGGTCTGCACTCATCTCGTCTCTCTAAATGTGTCCTTTGCAAATATTCTGTTCAACAGAAGCGTTTCTTACCCCAGAGACAGCTACCCCATCCAAGTCACTCATGTTTGAACCCCTTACTGGGTATAAATGCCTTTATAATTTTTTTTTTAATATAAACTGGGGACATGGTCCCAACACTTGAAACACTTTCTGTTACCTCTTCTGCAATCTGAAACCTGAACATCTAGGCCTTGTCGGATAAACCTCAGGGGAGAAAGGCACCTTCAGTTTGGAAACAGACGTGGCCTTCGAGTGGACCCAGTGGGAAATTACAACCCAGGATGAGTGCAGGCATGTGGGGCTGTGGGCCCTGCGGGGGACAGAGGTGCACTGGGACCATGATACAGGAATACCACATGCCATGCTGGCCAAGGGGCTGGTTTGCCATCGTTCAAGACTCAGTTTCCTGAGTGCACAGGACAGGCACCGTTCTAGGCACGGAAGATGCCACTGTGAACAAGACAGAAAAGGTCATCCTTTTTATCATGGGGATTTTAATCTAATAGGGCTGCAGAAAATACACGTGGAAAATACAAGTCCACAAGGAGATAAGCTAGATCATCCCAGGAGGCACTCAAAGAAACTGAAACAGTCTCATGTGAGGGGAAGTGATGAAAGGCTGGACCCAGGGCAGAGTCAGAGATCTGGGGGTGGAGGGGAGAAACGGTCCGGTGCTCGGCCCTTCTTAGTAACTCCAGGCTGAATCCCCGCTCCTCTGGGTCACTGCCACGTATGCCATTGGCAAGGAAAGTTTCTCTAGTGCACGGGGTGCAGGAGCCATAACAAAAATCCCCTTTGCACTCACCCCTTCTTCCCTTTGCTCTCTGAGTTTTTATTTCCACCCTCATTTCTCTCCTTAACTTGCTCAGCTAACTGGCTTCCGTGCTTGTCTTCTGCATGAAAAAGATTCGGGCTTATGTTGCTTGCTGTGTTTGGGGCAAAGTGGTGAGAACCACGTACCTTGGGATGGATGTCCACGTAAGTTGAGCAGGTGATTGTGTTCGATTCTGTAACACTGGAGCAATAAAAAAATCTGCCTCATGCAAAACGAAGGGGCTTTTAGACGCTCAAGCAGGTGGCTTCCCTTTTTCTTTAACTTTAGGCTTGGAAAATGCTGGGGGAGGGGCGCCTTTGGAAAGGTGGGGAAGCCTTTTACCTCAGGTTTGCCTGAGTAAGAGGTTCCCGCGGAGACACTTGAAAGCCCGACAGACACGTCTGAATTTATAATACACCCTTGAAGTGTTCATTCATAATCCTGAAGGGATTTTCAAAGCCATGAAGAGGATGGATGACTTTTGACCGGCGCATGTGTTGGGGAGTGTGTCTACGAGGCTCTCAGTGCAATGGTATTAAACAGATTTCGGGGAAAACGGCAGCCCTAGCTATGAATACTGAAAACTCCCTGGCACTTAATTTGATTCAGATACTTAGTGTGTGCTGTCTGTGGAGTACAGATTTAAAGAGGGCAAGAAATACTCCAAGGTGCATGTGACTCAGTTCCTTATCTGAGTTGGAAGGAGCATCGGATAATCCTTCCATTCTCTCTGTATGTGTATGTGGTCCCTGTTATGTCCAGAGCTCTCTGCTGAGCGCTGGTGTCCAAGAGCTTCCCACCCAGGGAGTGGAAAGGAAGATGCCTACTAGTAAGAATGCTGATAACTGCCTCTTACAAGGGCTGCCATGTGGCAGGCTCCGCTGGCTGTGGCTTACTTACGTTACGTCATATAAACAGATCATTACAAAAGAACAAGGTGTGTGAATGGTAGGAATATGAGTGAGGTATTATGGAAACATCAAAGAGGAATTCCAGGGCTTCCCTGGTGGCGCAGTGGTCGAGAGTCCGCCTGCCGATGCAGGGGTCGGGGGTTCGTGCCCCGGTCCGGGAAGATCCCACATGCCGCGGGGTGGCTGGACCCGTGAACCATGGCCGCTGAGCCTGCGCGTCCGGAGCCTGTGCTCCGCAACGGGAGAGGCCACAACAGTGAGAGGCCCGCGTACCACAAAAAAAAAAAAAAAAAAAAAAAGAGGAATTCCAAGTTGGGATGAGTGTGGGCTGGGCTGGGGTCAGGGAAGGCTGCTTGGAGGAGCCGATTCTTGTGGGAAAAGGCAAAGGACTGAAAGAAGTAAGTAATGCTAAGAGGAAATTCATTCCACAAACATTCATTCAAAAAGTTATTGAGCCTCTATTATGTGCCATGTGCAGTTGTAGACCCTGGGGATAAATGAATGAACAAAACCTGCTATCATGAAGCTTACATTTATGGACGGGTGGCATCAATGACCAGATGGTATGTAAACTACAGACTTTTTTACTGATGAGTGCTAAAATGACAAGGAAAAAACAGGAAAAACAAGGCTGGTGTGTCCCCTTTTTAAATAAGGTTGCAAGGAAAGTCGTCACTGAGCAGGTGGGATTGGAGTCAAACCCTAGAGGAGGTGATGAGGTGAATCGTAGGGATGTCGGGGAGAGGAGTGCTGCAGATAGCAGACCAGGCAGCGCAAAGGTCCTGAGGCAGGGACTGCCTGGTGAATCCAACAAAAGCAGGCAAGAGTGCAGAATGAACGTGGGAAGAGGGATGGAAGAGGAAGTCATAGACGGGATGGGGGATCCAGCATACTGAGCTGTAGTGACCACTGAAAATTCTTTGGTCTGCTTTGAGGGAGGTGGGAATTGTTGAGGTTCCATGAGCAGATATTCCTGGCGGGATTGGCTGGCCAATTAGATGTGGGATTTGAGAGAATGAGAGATGTGGAGAATGATTCCAGGGTTTGGGGGGGTGAGCCAACAGAAGGCTGGGATTGCCTTATGTTGCCATGGGGGAGACTGAAGGAGTGACGGGTCTGAGGCTCAGGGCAGGCACTTAAGAGAGTTCATTCCGTACAGACAAAGCCACGGGGATAAACAGAGCAGCCAGGAGTCACGCAGTGTGTGCGTGGAGGGCCACAGCCCCCGGAAATCACAAGAGCAGCCGTGGGGTGGGTGAGGTCAGAGGTGCCATTCCATCCATCCCAGCTTGGAGTGTTGCTGGGCAGATCTGGCAGGCAAGAGCCATGCAAGGATTCAGGGATGCTCCTGAGAATCTCTGTGTCCTCCCATCTACGACGGCATCAGTGGTAAGACCTGTCACTATTTTAGGTTCCTTTAAGAAAGAAATGATGCCAACACTTAGATTATGGTCTGAATACTGTGTTATCAGGTAGAATGTGCATTTTGTGCATAATACATGCATATTAAAGGCACTCTTTCAGACTTATTTACATGTAGAGATTCATATCATCTCTCTCCATGTGCATATGCAGAGAAGGAAAACACAAACAAAGTTGGCGAGGGTGTTTGCGCACTTCGTCACATTCAGAGTTCAGCTCCACTTCGTCACATTCAGAGATCAGCTCCACCGAAACGTTTTGAGACCAAATCATCAATTTCCAGGTTTTCCCACACACCTGGTAACCACGTGTGATTGGGGGCAGTGGGTGAGGCTGCCTTTCTGGAAAGAGTTCTCGACGATGGTCTCTGCTTTTTCCCCAAACCACTGATAGCCATCCTGCAAGTGTTAAAGCTTTGTAAGTACTTGCTTCTCTAGGACAGATCAGGAAGAGCAAATACATCACTGTTGCAGCTGGACACAATCAACTGTAAGATATCCTGAGATCAGAGACGTTAAAATACAAAAAGTACACATTATGGAACCAATGGCATATGGTTGGAACCAATGGCATATGGTTGGATCCAATGCCTGATGAGAGCGTCCAGACTAGGAAGGGGAAAAAGAGAACTCAGAAGCAATGGATGTAATGAAACAGGTCTTGAAGTTGTGATCGGCTAAGTGCAGTAACGTTCAACCACAGACCTTCGCAAATCCCGGTGACCAGCGAGCGTTTGTGGCTCACACATCTGGGGTGGTCCGTGGCCAAGTGACTCTGGGGGATTCTGCCAGGCTGGCTCACGTGGGTGGGCTGGGTGTTGGCTGATGTGGGCTGGCCGTTGTTCCACATGTTTTTCACTGTCCGGCAGCATAGCTCAGGCTTGTGCCCTCATGGTCAGGACCACCAGGGAGACCCAGTGGAGACGCACAAGGTCTCCTGAAGCTTGGAAGTAACACACTATCACTTGTACCACGTTCTATGGTCCAAAGCAAGTCCTGGGGCCAGCCTAGACTCAAGAGGCAGAGAAATCGACTCTGCCTGTTTCATGAGAGGCACTGAACATTCACATGACAAAGGGAGTGGATACAAAGCTGAAGAAAATTGGGAGTCATCATTCCCATATATCACTATAAGGTGGAAGAGAACTTGTACTTGGAATAACATTGTGACAAGTGCAGGGTAGAAGGACGCGGTCAGACTCAACAAGGTTCTGGGGTGAGATTATTCCAGGTGCTGCTAAGATGAGGGTGTGTCCCTTGGTGTGGCTGACTGAAGCAAAGTGGACTTAAAGGGGAGTCAAAAATCTCTAGCTGTGACTGTTGGAAGGGTTGTCTTCTTGGAAGGTTAAGTCTCCTGGGATTGTGGTAGGATGCAGGATGGAGAGGGTATTAGTGTATTAGTTTCCTGCAGCTGCTGTAACAAAGTACCCCATGCTGGGTGGCTTAGAACAAGAGAAATTTATTCTCTCACAGTTCCGGAGCCCAGAAGTCCCAAATCAAGGCTTCAGCAGTGCCGTGCTTCCTCTGAAGGCTCACAGAAAGGGTCTGTTCCGCGCCTTTCTCCTGGCTTTTGGTGGTGGCCGGAAATCCCTGGCTTGTAGGTGTATCACTCTAATCTCTGTCTCCATCTTTACATGCTGTTATCTGCTCTGTGTGGTGGTGCCTCTGCTCTTCTCATAAGGACACCTGTCACACTGAATTTAGGTCCCGCCCTCATGCACTAACTCATCATCACAAATTATATCTGCAAAACATTATTTCCAAATAAGACTGCATTCTAAGACTCTGGCTGGACGTGAATTGGGCGGGGCGGGGGGACATTATCCAACCCAGTGCAGAGAGGAAGACTGAGTCAGCTCTCCAAGTCATCAGTGAGAGGGAGGGATGGAACAGGAGGTTGGTAGATGACAGAGATGTGAGAGGAAGAAAATAGTACAGCCAGATGGTGTAGGCTGGATGCTAGGGGGCCTCGGGCTTGGTGATGTCACAGATCTCCTCTAGTCACTGGCTCAGCCTGAACATCCAATTAAAATGCTCTATTCCCTCCATCCCATCACCTTGGTGAGCTCAAGATGCTCCAGGGCACTGGGGCTGGCTGGCTCTCTGCTGCCACCCCTCCGTGTCCACTCCAATCCTCGCTCTCCGAACACTCAGAGGATCGGTGCTTCTGACCTTCCCTTGATCCCTGGACCATCCTTGCCCAGATACAGGCTCTAGCCCAGCATCCCTTGGCAGAGCTCCAGGCACACTTACTGCTCAGGAGAGAATATTACACATCAAAGGGGTATGAAATTTCACACGAGAGGAGAGGAGAAATGGTCCGGAATTGACGATGGAGACCAGGGAGATGTTCATTCCCAGCTGTCCCTGGATCGAGAGTCGGAACAAATGATGACATCTGAGGACACAGCTCCCTCATCTGTGAATGCTACGGTCTGGTTTAGAAGACCGATCATTAAGGGTACCTTTATAGCTAACATTCTATCAGTTTAAAAGCAGGAGTGGGCAAGGGAGGCATTGGACAGGCATTTCTGATTCCTTGTCTGTCTTTACAAAGAGTATGTTTCCCACGACGGCTTTAATTACTCACCTCTTCTGTGGAAGTAGCTCTCAAATCTACAATCTGCAGGCAGTAACTCGGTTTAATGGATTCTACTGGAAAGAGAAAACAGCTAGTATAGCATAGATGTTTTAAATTCCTCTGTAATTCAGTTTCCATTTTATTGGCACGCTAGTATCACTAGTTTTGTATATACAGGTTGTGGGCAGAATAATGAAATTATGGCCCCCTCCCAAAGATGTCCAAGTCTTAACCACAGAACCTGTGGATATGTTAGGTTATGTGACAAAGGGGAATTATGGTAGCAGATGGAATTAAGGTAGAAAGCATCTGACCTGAAATAGAGCATTCTGTATTCTCCAGGTGAGACCAGTGTGATCACTCAGGGCCAATCTGACTCTATGTACACCTCCATCCACTTTCCCCGACCCTTTATTCTTTTATTCATAAATATTTCAGAGCGTATCTCTAAAAGATAAGGATCCTTTCTTTGACATAACTATGATACCACTGTCTTAAGGTAACAATAAGTCCTTGATATCATCAAAAATCCACTCAGTGTTCAAATCTCCACCTGCCTCCCCTACATCATGTGTCGTCCAACCACATCTCTATGGTTTTATTTTTTAATATTATGTGTTTTGGTTTGAATTAGCAGCTGAAATATCTCCTCACATGGCTGCTGGTTCCAGTATCTCTAAAGTGTCTTTTAATCCCTACAGCCTCCCTCCATCTTTTTTTTTTTCCTTTAATATTTATGGAAAAACTATTTTGTTCCTTTTTATGGCTGAGTAATATTCCATTGTATATATGTGCCACATCTTCTTTATCCATTCATCTGCTGATGGACACTTAGGTTGCTTCCATCTCTGGGCTATTGTAAATAGAGCTACAATGAACATTTTCGTACATGACTCTTTTTGAATTATGGTTTTCTCAGGGTATATGCCCAGTTGAGTTATTTGTAGTGAGGTGGATGGACCTAGGGTCTGTCATACAGAGTGAAGTAAGTCAGAAAGAGAAAAACAAATACTGTATGCTAACACATATATATGGAATCCAAGAAAAAAAAAAAAAGGTCATGAAGAACCTAGGGGTAAGACAGGAACAAAGACACAAACCTACTAGAGAATGGACTTGAAGATATGGGGAGGGGGAAGGGTAAGCTGTGACAAAGTGAGAGAGAGGCATGGACATATATACACTACTAAACGTAAAATAGACAGCTAGTGGGAAGCAGCTGCGTAGCACAGGGAGATCAGCTCGGTGCTTTGTGACCACCTGGAGGGGTGGGATAGGGAGGGTGGGAGGGAGGGAGACGCAAGAGGGAAGAGATATGGGAACATATGTATATGTATAACTGATTCACTTTGTTATGAAGCAGAAACTAACACACCATTGTAAAGCAATTATACTCCAATAAAGATGTTAAAAAAAAAAAAAAAAGATAAACTAGTTTCTTTCATCCCACAGTTCTTCCTAGTTTGGCTTTTACCAATTACGTCTTCGTGGTACCCATTTAATAATTTTCTCTGTCTTTTGTGTTTTCTGTAAACTGGGAGTCAGATCGACAGGCTTGATCAGTTCTGATTTGAATTTTTGGCAAGAAAACGACCCAGGGCGTGTTGTTCCAGCAGGAGATCAAAGTCCAGCTGTCCTTCCTTGAACGATGTCGGGAGACACCGTGTGCAATGCCGGGTCCATTATTTCAACAGGGGTTGCGGAATGTTAATAATCTGTTCTTTCTTCTTCCTCTGTTTGGCAGAATAACTCTACAAAGAGAAGATTCCCTTCAACTGCTCTTTGGTTATTCATGGCCAACCTTCTTAGAGTTGTTTTTTCATGAACAAACATCACCAACAAACTTAAGATTTGCTGTATGTGTGGAGCCTGAGGGCTCCATGCGTTGAAGACTCATAGCCCTGGCTCCCTGACGAATTCCACCAATACGTCACTCATCGTCATTGGGTCATTGGTTGGGGACTGGGAGATAGCGGATAAGGGGATGACCACTGTCCCTTTGAAAGGTCCTCTGCCTCCAGAGTTTTTCTTCCTTAAGACTCCTCAACTTTTCCATCTTGGCTTGTGTTGAAGTGTGTCCCTCCTCCCCCCAAATTCATGTGTTGAAGTCCTGCCAGATGAGGTCACATGGGTGAGGCTTAATCCAATATGTCTGTCCTCCTTATGAAGAGGAGACATTTGGACACAGACACACACATGAGGAAGGTCACGTGACAGGAAGGCAGAGTTTGGAATGATGTATCTACAAGCCAAGGAATGCCAAAGATTGCCAGCAACCACCTGGAGCTGTGACAAAGGCAAGGGACAGATTCTCCCTCAGAGTCCTAAGGGACCGGACCCCAGCACAGTTAATTCATGGCAGTGTTTATGGACAAGATAAGCTATACCTACATCTCTCTGCCCACTTCTCCTCACGCACCCTTGTTGCATCTCCTGCTTATATAGCATTTTGCATCTACACAGCATTCACTCAACAACATTAATCCAACAAATATTTATGGAGATCTTAGGTGATGCTACTGAATGATGAAATCAAGCATGTCCCCTGCCTCCATGCTGCTCACAGAATGCTTGGGAAAATAGGCACATAAATAAATATACGCCACGGTCACTCGTGACTCCTGCATTTTCATGTGAGCATGAGGAAAGGACGATGCGCCGGGTCTGGGAGGCAGGGTTTGGGGATTTGAATGGGGGAAGGCCGAGAAGAGGGAGGGGGTGAGACTCCAGGGTCTGCAGCCCAGGTGCTTGGAGACACAGAGGTACCAGCCCCCAAGATGGAACTACAAGAGGAAGAGGGGTTCAGATTCAGACTTGTTGGGCTGTAGTGCCTGAAGGATATCCAGGTGGAGAGCTCTAGCAGACACCTCCATAAATGAATCCGCAACTCCAGGGAACAGGCTGGGTGAAGCTCTGGAATGAGGCCCCTTGAGCCAAGGATGGAACCCTGGGGACAAAAACCTCTTAAGAGCATTCTTTTAACTTCAGAATATATTAAGGCCGGGGGTGGGGGGATGGTATTCAGATGATTCAAAGACTTCCCTGTGGTTTCATGTGTCAACTTGTAATCCGTTAAGGGAGAGAATATTAAGTAAAACCCCTGTAGTCTTAACAGAGCTCCTGAAATTGGAAGAGGAGCCAGGCATGATTACTTTTCCTGCACGAGCTGCCTAGTTTTGCTTTTTGTTTCTCCCGTATTCCTTTCCAACACGGGGATAGGAGTAAATTTGGTAGCAGCCGTGGGCACACCACCAAGCCAAAACCACCAGCAGGAGAGCAGTGGAGGAAGAAAGAACATGGGCTTTGCAAGTAAACAGGGCTGAATTATCATTCCATTCCCATCACTTACGAGCTCAGTTTCCACATTTGCAAACTGGAAATAATCACAGGGACTTCATGGTCTCATAAAGAGCGTTACATTAGACTAGGTTATGCCTAGCTCCAAATCATTCCTTCTTCTCCTATTTATATAACCACCCTTAGCACATTACATATATTTTTTTCCTTTACCAAAATTGGGAATAAGAACACAAGGGTCTGTGAAGACGAAAAGTGGTCTGAGGTATTTGCTGACGTCCAAAATACCAAGCTCCCAAATGAAAGAGCAAAAGGGACCCTCTTCATCTCGTGTCAATCAGAAAAAAAACCCTAAATTTTCATCAGAGGACATCATCTTGCTTTGTGGCTCAAAAGTCCCAGATTGTGCGGATGGCGTTTGTGTCCATATCGTAGTTTCTAGATCCACTTAGAAATGCTTCAGATAAAGTTCTCAGGAAGCAAGGAAAGTGGAGGCGTAGTTTCTATTCTCACAGCTAAATATATTGTGCCTAATAGGAGAAATATGTTTAACATATGCGAGCTGAAGCACGGCTCCCCATTTGTCCACTTAGCTCGTTTGCGGAAATCCCTGAATTCTAGCAAATTCTCCAGGAAAGACTGGTCATGGTGGAGGAGGAAGCACGTTCCTGGCTTTGGGTTTTTGTGGGGGATTTTTTGGTGGTGGCAGAACGAGACGTGTTGGAGAAACACAGCACATGTGAGTGTGTAACAGGGGAGAACAGCTCTGACTCCATATTAGATCCTCTCTGTTGCCTGTGCTGAGTCGTGCTGGCTCCGCCCCTTTTGTAAAAGAATGTTGCCTTTAGCCCAAAATATACAGGAGAGCCCATTCTCAGGGCTCTGACCTTTAAGAGTTGATTCATATAGAGATAAAAAGTTGCAGAACAGAGAAGAATACTTGTTTTATTGGAGGTTTACAGGAACATCATGACCTGACCTACGTGCACAGCTGAGAGAACAAAGGATTCCCGACACCAAGAAGTTAGCAGCAACCAGCCACAGCCCTGCCCTCACCTGGCCTTGAAAAGTGTTTTGCTGAAACCCTTCGAGGAATTTGAGATTTTTTTAGGCGTGAGCCCCCGGTCTCCTTGCAGGGCCCTGCAATAAACCTTTCTCTGCTCCAAACTCTGACGTTTCGGTTTGTTAGGCCTCGCTGTGTGTCGGGCACACGAACTTGGGTTTGTTGACAAGCGTAGTTGGGAGAAGGGATGAAAGGGCTGAGATGGCCCGGGCAGCACAGCTTGGTTGACAGGAAGGTAAAAGGCCCCGTAAAAGTCCAGTTGCCTGAAAATAGTTGATAAAACTCTGTAGTACGTGATGTCATGCTGTAAACATGCAGACCTCTGTAAACATTCAACACGGATAGGAGAAAAGCCCAACGTTTTGTTTGGAGCCTGCTAATTAAATTTAACCCTCCTTCAGGACTGGAATATGTGGGAGGGGTCCTGCTTTGTCAGAATCAAAGCAGGTGTCCCGAGTGTGAAGGCTGTCTCTGCTTCCTGCACACTTGCAGTGATGGGCAGGCAGTGAGGCTCTTGATGGAGTCCAGGGAGGATATACTGAGTAGAACATCCCACAGCCGGTAAATAGAGCATCTGAAGAGAGGTGCAGTCTGGGGCTGGCCCAGTGGGCCCGTGGCTGCCGGGAGGGACATGGGGAGAGAATTCTGTGGGCAGAGTCTGCATATATTGGACGTCCCTTCCAGACTCCAAGCATTTAGCTGGCTGAACCCTCTCTGGGAAGGACTCCTTCCAAGGTGGGAACCACAGGGCTGTATCATAAATGGTGCCTGTTTAAAATAAAATGCAACCTCCACCAGGGGGTTCCTACCTGAGCTGGCATGTGCAGCGAGGGTGACCATTCACCCTGGTTTGCCTGGAACACGGGACCTTTGGTACCCGAACCTGGCAAGTCACCCTACCTGGGACCACCTCCCCTGTGCACTGCCCTCACACACTGGGGGCTTTGGGCATGTTTCTGGAACACTGGCCCTTGCTCCTCCCTTTGTCTAGAACACTCTCGCCCCCTAGTCTTCGAGTAGCAACCTGATTTTTGTCATCCAGGTCTCAGTTCAAAAGTCACCTCCTCTGTGAAGCCCTCCTGGATGCCCCCACCCCCTCCTCACTCTGCTTTACTTTTATCATAGCAGTTGGTTCTCTCTACCAGGAACGACTTCATTTAGGTGTTTGTTTACTTGTTTAATGTCTCTGTAATCCTCTAGGAGGTGAGCTCTTTGAATATTCAATGAATGAATGAAAAGAATAAATGAAAACATAAATCGGAAGTAGTATTTTGGCTGGTATTGAAGCGAGGGGAAGGGACGAGGGGAAGAAAGGATCGAAGAAACCCCAAGCCCTCAAAAGCACAGGTTTCCTTCGTCCCCACTGGTACCCTGCACACGCGGGCACGCCCACAAGTGTAATTGCACGAAAGCGGGCTGGCAGTCATGTATGGGGGGCGGGGGGATGGTGTTTTTAAGTGTTTGCATTTCCTGTTTGTACCAGGGCAGCTCTTCTTCTGACTGCAGGCTCTCGGTTTACAGTTTCACCGTCTTCCTAGCTCTTAATGCTATTACATCTTTATTTCACAACTGGGCTTTTTGAGATTTATATCCACCCGATGGCATTTTTCACCACCACCACCATCCCCTTTCTGTTCTGCTCCCTCCTGCTGGCAAACCCATCCCTGCCCCCCACCCCGGTCTCTCCCACTCTGCTCATCCGACCCATCACCTCTTCATTTGCTCGATTTCCTCCTTTTCTCCAAAGATAACTTGGGCTCTAAAATGTAGGTCTCAGACCCAAAATTTGCTTAGGTTTAAAAAATTTTATCCGTATTCCTTTTTCCTTTTTAAATAGGCTTTTTTTTTTTTTAAGAGCAGTTTTAGGTTCACAGCGAAATTGAAGGGAGGGTAGGTTTAAAAAATTTTATCCGTATTCCTTTTTCCTTTTTAAATAGGCTTTTTTTTTTTTAAGAGCAGTTTTAGGTTCACAGCGAAATTGAAGGGAGGGTCCACAGATTTCCCATATCCTCCCTGCCCCACCCATGCACAGCCTCCCATTATCCACATCCCCACTGGAGTGGTGTTTGTTACCACTGATGAACCTACAGTGATACATCCTCGTGGCCCAGAGCCGTAGTTTACATCAGAGCTCACACTTGGTGTTGGTTGCTCTGTGGGCTTGGAAAAACTGTGTAATGACAGGTATCCACCATTATAATATCACACAGAGTAGTTTCGCTGCCCTAAGAACCCACTCCTCTCTGCCTATTCATTCCTCCCCTCTAACCCCCGGCAACCACAGATGTTTTTACTGTCTCCGTAGCTCTGCCTTTCCCAGCATGTTGTATAGTTGGAATCATACAGTACATAGTAGTCTTTTCAGGTTGGCTTCTCACACTTTGTAACATGCATTTAAGGATTCCCCATGGTTTTTCATGGATTGGTCCTTTCTTTTCTGTTTTTTTTTTTTTTTTTTCGGTACGCGGGCCTCTCACTGCTGTGGCCTCTCCCGTTGCGGAGCACAGGCTCTGGACGCGCAGGCTCAGCGGCCATGGCTCACGGGCCCAGCCGCTCCGCAGCATGTGGGATCTTCCCGGACCGGGGCACGAACCCGTGTCCCCTGCATCGGCAGGCGGACCCTCAACCACTGCGCCACCAGGGAAGCCCGGATTGGTCCTTTTTGATTTTCTCCCTATACCGTTTGTCCTCTCATAGAGCATCTAGATAACTCAGCAACCCGGATGGGGTACAAACAGACTGCTCAGTCCAGTGCAGTCTCAATCCAAAGAAGTGAAGGAAGAATCCTGGAGCTTCAGAGTCTGAACCAGAAGGATGTTTTGGGAACTTCCATCCTCTCGCAGGTCCTCACTGGGTGAGCCTCCGTCCCCAGATTCTCGTCTCACTCACAGTCACCCCCCAGCAACCCATCAAGTCCCATAAAAATACCAAACGAGAAAGTAAAATTTCTCTCCGTTTTTCAAAAGCAAATCTTTAACGAAGGGTCTTTGATCCACAAATGTAATTAGCATTAGAATTGGAGATGGAAAGGATATTTGTCTAAAAGCATTAATTTAATTCCTGGCCCAGTTTTTTTTGCTTTTTTGTCTTATCAGTGCTCTAATTCTAGCAGCGCCTGTGGCAGAATCAGAAATCAGAGGGAAAGGACAAGTGGGTCTTCACACAGCAAGAGCACAAATAAAAATTACATTGAAAATAGTTTCCAAATCAAGACAGATGGGGGGACCCAGGTAAGTGAGTTGATCTTGCATATTGTCGACCCCAACTTGCTCCCAACATATGAGTGACTGAGCCGTGTAACTGTCTTCATACTCCCTGCTCATATTCAACAAGTTCGAAAATAGAGCAAGGAGGATGCTGAGGACAGAAACTTCAAGCTATTGTCCGTTGGCCCCCAAAACCATGTGCCCCCAGGTTTCTTTGGCTGGAATTTTAGGAGTCACTTTGATTTATCATCTAGAGTTTACAGGCCATTATCTTACAGCCCAGGTTGTAAAGTTCCAATGAGGACTGGGGGGATGGAAGATGCTTTGTATTATTTAAAGTGGAAATACATGTGAATTTAAAATTCAATTCTTCTAGTCACCTGCTGTATCACAAAATATCACAGACATTTATTTTTTATTTTTGGCTGCGTTGGGTCTTCGTTGCTGCGCGCAGGCTTTCTCTAGTTGCGGCGAGCGGGGGCTACTCTTCGTTGCGGTGCGCGGGCTTCTCATTGCGGTGGCTTCTCTTGTTGTGGAGCACGGGCTCTAGGCACTCGGCTTCCGTAGTTGTGGCTCACAGGCTCTAGAGCGCAGCAGGCTCAGTAGTTGTGGTGCACGGTTGCTCCGCGGCATGTGGGATCTTCCCAGACCAGGGCTCGAACCCGTGTCCCCTGCATCGGCAGGTGGATTCTTAACCACTGCACCACCAGGGAAGTCCTCACAGACATTTATTGTCTCACAGTTCTAGGAAGTCCAAGGTCGAGGTGTGGGCAGGGCTGTTTCCTCTGAGGCCTCTCCCCTGCGCTTGCGTGGCAGCCTTCTTGCTGTGTCCTCCCGTGGTGATTCCTCTGTGATCACCCACCCCTCCTGCCTCCCCCTCTCATAGGGACACCAAGGACATTGGATTAGGGTCCAGCCTAACAACCTCCTTTTAACTTAATCACCTCTTTAGAGAACCTCTCTCCAAATACGGCTGCATTCTGGGCTCCTGGGGGTTGGGACAAATGAATGTTCAGCCCATAACATCCGCTCAGACGAGCATCCTTCAAGGCCCAAGTACGCGTCTCACCAGCAGGAAACCCATTTCTGTCTCTAACTCAGGAGTCCTCTCTGTGAACCTAAGTTCATACAGTACAGGGGGAAATGCAGAGTGTTCACAGCCAGCAGAGAAGCCAGAAGCCGCCCAAATTAAGCCACCCATCCTCTGCCCATCTCAGATAACCGACCGCTCCCTAGAAGCTGGAGTATGTGAACTATCCCACGTATTTACACCCAGTTTTCCTTCGCTCCTTAGAACGTACTGCAAAGCCTGCAGTTCAGCCCTCATCATCCTGATGTCTCTCTCCTTCGGCTACAGGATTAACGGTTTTTTAAAGGTTAATAACTTGTAGGTGTTTCTCCACTCCCTTGATGGTGTTGTGTCATCTTCCATCTTTTTTCATTTCCTAAGGAGGAAAATAACTTTGGCGGAACAAAGGCTGAGTGACTGAGCCAAAGGCGGCCCTCAGAACTGTATCAAAGCCCCACCGAGTGGGAATAATTACTCAGGCTCAGCTGGGGGTGCCAGGGACACCATCTGAGCACGAGGATCTCTCACGCCTTTCAACGAGGAGAAATTAAAAAGAAAACACAGGAGAGATTCTGGGGAGCGGCCAGCTATTCAGAGACAACCGAGGCTGCTGGTGGTCACCCTCCCCCGAGAGCTCCCCACGGGCCCTGTCGCATCAGCTCTAAATGGTGTTTTTTAAAAATTGTAATATGAGAAAGAAAAAGGACAAAATCTTCCTTTATCTTCCATCTTGAAATCAGAAAATCCAAAAGGTTGACTGGTGAGGACATTGTGGGTTAGTTGGAAAACTTTCCCTTCTTTAATAATTGGTCAGGCAGCTCTTCAGAAAAGTCGGCTCTGATTCCACTTTTATTTCAAAAAATGTATAAACTTGTAAGAGGACAGCTTGAAGCCCTCTCTGGAAGTCATGGGGTCCACCTCCAGCCCCCGGCTAGACCCTGTATTAATTTGCCAGCACTTCGACCAGAGGATGGGTTATGTAAGTCCCCACATCAGGTCGTGCTCGAAGGCAAATGATGTCACATCCCTCCATCCTTTGAAATCTCTGTCCGAGAGGCTGCACCCTTAGAAGAGCACAAGATGTGAGCAGGGACCCTTAGATAGAGACCTGGGGTGTCACACTGGGTGAGGGCGAGGGCCAGAGTGTCTGTGCATGAGTGAGAGTGTTTGTATGAGCAAGTGAGTGTGTGCACGTGTGCACACAGTGTGCGGGAGTGAATGTGTGCGGGTGTGTGCGTGTGTGTATGAGTAAAGTGTGTGTGTATGTGTCTGAGTGTGTGCACACGTGTGTGCATGTGTGAACATGCATGTGTCTGAGAGTGTGGCACACATGCATATATGTGTGTCTGAGAGTGTATGCACACATGTGTGTATATGCATGTGTCTGAGAGCGTGTGCATAGGCATGTGTGTATGAGTGTGTGCATGCACGTGTGTATATGAGTATGTGTGAGCATTGCACGCATGCATGTGTGTGTGAGAGCGTGTGCACGCATGCATGTGTGTGTGAGAGCGTGTGCACGCATGCATGTGTGTGAGAGTGTGTGCACGTAAGTGTGCATAGGCATGTGTGTGAGAGAGTGTGTGTGTACGGTGTGCCTTCCACCTCCACAATCACTCTGGACCTGACGGTCTCAGCGCGGGTGGACCCGACGGCCTTGTCCGCGGTGGCAGCTCCTCTCCTCTTCCGGGGCTGGTGACGAGCAGCCAGCGAGCAGAGGCCGGTCTCTCTTCCTCGTGCTTTGTTCATGTGGATAATGACCCTACCGCTCATGGAAATGAGTCCCACCCGCCTCTCGGATTCCCACTCCTCTGGAGATCAAAAGCCCCGCGTAGTGGGCTGCACAAAATGGCAGGGGAACTGGGATGAAAGTCACAGGGAAGAACCTGGGAAACGGCTGGACGGCGGACCTGCTCTGGGGCAGCGACGTAACCACTTGCTAAAGGGGTCCCTGGTCACTACCCTTAGAGATCTGGTCAAACAGCCGACTGCCAGCATGACGAGAGAGGGCTCGCAAGCTTGAAGGGTGGACGGTCTGACCTGCATGCAGAGAGAGGGAAAGGCGTTTCCCTCCCAGGAGGAGGCACCCCGTTTTGCAGGAGGGGCGGCCCCTGGGGTTGCGCATCCCCAACCTGGGGGCCACGCAGTCGCCAACATCCAGCATCTCCATTCAAAGCTGAGCAGCGAGCGCCCTCTATCGCACGGCTATCTGAACTGCCAGAATACAAAAAGATCTCTGGCTATTTCGTAATCCCTCAAGAATAACAAAATACGGTCCTCGTTCTGATAAAGACAGGCGAGGGCAGTCAGGGAATACGTGGAACGAAGCACCTTTTCCTTTTCACACGCAGCCTTTGTAGCCAATGTAGACAAACCCAAGGCAACTAGAGAAATGGTGGATTACGTGGGCAGGAGAAAATGAAGCGAGAATTCCTTCAACCAACGCTTCTAGCCTTTGCCTACTTGTGGAAGGCGCTGGATGAGCCCCTGTGGCCCATCCTAGGTTCTGCTTTCTGTCTTTTGAAGTGATCTAACGGCAAGGCTCACCGCACGAAGGCAGGTCTCAGGTGGTACTTCAGAAGGGGGCTTCCTGCGGAGGTCGGGGTCGTGATAAAGAGCAAAGCCCACGCAATTGTGAGCTTGGGACGTGCGCGGGATGAAGACTTCCTTTCTGGAATAAACAAGTTGATGGCTCTCCTCCCGCGTCCCCTCGGCTGCCAGTCTGCTTAGATTTTCTGTAACAGAAATAGTCCGTGCAGGGCACGTGTTCGGGAAGGCTGGTAGAACCGTTTTCCAAACGAGTTGAGTACCAGGGGAAAAAGTGCTCTCCATTGTCGAAAAGAAATGGTTGGTAGGGCTTTCATTTTTTTTTTTTTTTCCCTTCAAAAACAGCAGTAGCTACTTTCAAAGTCAGGAGAGGCAATTTTTTTTTTAACACAAAGAAAGAAATAGTCACAGCGGGGTGTTGCCTCACTCTGTCCCTTTAACATTCCAGCTTCAGGAGATGCTATTAATTTTCTCCCTTCTCTTCCGGCACGAGGCTGTGAAAAAGGCCCACGGTGCTTGCAAATCTCCAGGCAAATTATCTTAAGAGGGCTTCCCACGCTGGATAGGGAAGGGGGAGGAATTCCTTCACCAGCTGCCCCCTGCCCCAGGTGCTGGGCACCCCAGTTCCACCCCAGGGGTGACTGGTGACCACATGGCCCGAATCCTGCTGACTCCCCCTTACAAGAGCAAACGATAAGTTCTGTGTCTGCTTTGCCCCAAGAGGCAGGGATGTGTCACACGGAAGCAGGTCAAAGTGCCAAACATCAATAACCACCATCCTGCCTAGCTACCCAGCCTCTGCCAGGAATGTAAACTGCTGCAGCGCGCTGCTCACCTTTGCCCCCTGCCAGCCTCATGGCTCCTCCCTTCAAAGGATGCTCTTGACGGGGAAAACGCTTTATGGAGAAAACAATGGCCATCGCTACACCATTATTTTAGAAGCTCGACATTGTATTTTAACGGAGGGCAGACGGCCTGGCTGAAGTCTGGAGGGCTTTCAAGATTGAGATCTAAATCCCGAGGTTCAGAAATACGCAGGTCAGAAGTACAATCAGCCCAACATACGAAGCCTATTCTTTGCTCCTTGAAATATATTAAATTAAAGACTGAGTCGCGGTTTGACAACTCACCTCACCATTTTCAAATAAAGAGGACAAAATCCCAGTGCTAATGAAGCCTTTTTTTTTTTTTTGAGAGTTGGATTACACTGATGATTATTTTATAGCTCTTCGAGCCTTCCAACAACAGGCACTTTGAAATGTCGGCTGTGCCATGAGAGGAGGCTGTTGACCTCTCTGTACGGGGATTTCTTTTCTGGATTTCACAGCCTAACCCTTTCCTTGGTGAAGTATAATATGAAGATGCTACATGTCAGCTTTGCAAAGAGGAACATGGAGGACAGCCCAGAGCAGAGAAAGTGAACGGCGCAGAATCAAAGGTACCGGTGGGCTCAGTCCCGACATCACCTGAAGCTCAAACACGTCATTGGGGAAAATGTTAATTCAACAGGAGGGTTACAACAATAACCACAGTAGCACACCGTACAAAATGGGATCCCACAACTCAAAGAACCCACTTGTCACCTAAAAGAAAACATCCAAGGTAGCCGCCAAAGAGAGATTTTGAATGATTGAGTAAAAGAACGAAGGAATGCATAGAAAACACAAGCGAAACCAGGGATCTTCTCCCTTGAAGCCAGAAAGAAGCACATTTTAGATCAAACCTTTTGAAGGATTTTGCTCTCCCAGTTCTATTTTAAAAGATTATCTATAGAAGTTGGAACAAATGCTTCTTTTTCTCTTAAAAATTTCCATCAGAATTCTGGAAAGGGAAGTGGCATGGCACTGTTTTTAACTCTCAGAAGTTCCTCGCTAAAATATACAGAGAGATAGGAAAACCAAAGGCTCATGGTAAAATCTACAATAAAACTGATGATGAGAAAAGCCCCACGAACCTCAGAAGACACACGGGAAGCACGCATGGGAGGGGGCAGACCACCAAGAACTACCATACGTGTCAGCAGCCGTGCAGGAGACAGAGAAAGAATGGGACATCTGATGGACCTGAGGGTTTCCAAAGAAACTGGAAATCTTGGAGGACTAACTAAGACAAGACGCTGAAACTGGGAGGGATTTTGCTCCAAGAGGAGGTGAGTTCAAGGGGTCCAAGTGTTACCGAACTCAGGTCTGGCTGCTAACTGCTCAAAAGTCAATCATTTGAGAGGCAAGTGTCAGTACAAAGGAAAGGTGCTTTAAAAGTTGGCAACCTAGGGAGAAGGTGGACTCGTGTCCTGAGACCAACTCTGAAGATTCTGCTCAGCCATGACAGTTTTTAAAAGGAAAAGGGGGGCTTCCCTGGTGGCGCAGTGGTTGAGAGTCCGCCTGCCGATGCAGGGGACACGGGTTCATGCCCCGGTCCGGGAGGATCCCACGTGCCGCGGAGCGGCTGGGCCCGTGAACCATGGCCGCTGAGCCTGCACGTCCGGAGCCTGCGCTCTGCAACGGGAGAGGCCACAGCAGTGAGAGGCCCGCGTACCGCAAAAAAAAAAAAAAACGGAAAACGGGAGGAAAATCTCAGGGAATCGTAGAGGCAGGAGGGTGGGTTCTGCATCCTTTTCTGTTGTGTGCAGACTGGCTGACTCTTTCTTCAGATGTTATTTTGCCCACGTGATCCCCTGCAGGATTGCCAAGGGAACTGCTGGGGGTAGAGAGTTAGTCTTGTTTAACTACTTAATTCTTCATTCTGACTTCTTTTAATCTAGGAAAAGAATCAACAGGTTAGGCAAGGCATGAGTGCATTCAGGAGAGAACACGTCAGAGTTCAGTTAAATTGCCTAGTGATCTCTTTCCTATAATTACGTTCTTTTAAGGTCAGAGGGGAACAGAAATGTGCAGACAGGAAAGAGGCAAACATGCTGCTTTTACAAGGAAAGTCGGAAGGGACAGAATCACACTGGACCCCACGAACTCTTGAAACTTAGAACTCCCCTACAGGGCAAAGCTTTACACCAAGAAGAAACTTCTGGAAATAGAATCCAAACTGGGGGCACTGGGACACTACAGAGAAAATGAAGAGGGGTCCATCAAAAAGTGTGCTGGAGAACAGGAGACATGTCATCTCAGAAAGTAGTCTGCCATATAGTTAAAAACAAAAGAGAGCTCGGTAACTTGGCGCTCAGAAGAGGGCCTCCAAGACATGCCTCCTTCTCAAATTTTAAGAAAACTATGTTCCCACAACACTGAGCAATAGAAGGGATTGGGATTAAATTCTATACACCGTTAATATAAACGAAGACAGAAGAGGCAGAAAAGCAACCCTACGGACAGTGAAAGCACACCGTAAGTCAGAAGACAAAGTGGCTCTTTTAAAATCAAATGACACAAGACTTTTAAAAAAGAACAGTATAACTCAGAAGAACTCAGAAATGAGATGAGAGAATTTAGGAAAGAATTATAAATAAAAGGCAATATTATTTTAGTAATGAAAACCGTACTAGAAGGAACACAGAGTGAATAAATACATCAGAATGCCTTAATGGATATGGAAGTGGAAAGGAGGACATTTTTGAAAATTAAAACGGAATGAAAGAATATTTAAGAAAAAAGATTTTCGAGAAAGTGACAAATTTAGAAGACAGGTAAAGCAGATGCAATCAACATAAAATTTAAGTCCCCAAAGAAGAAAATCCAAGCAAGGGAAGAGGGTCAACACTAAAATTATGAGGCAACGAAAACATTCACGAGATAAAAAAAAATAAATGAAGTGATGTATTGAGAGCACACATCCCTTATTTGAGAAATTTGCCCCAGAACATGAAGTCACTTGTAAAGAAAAGTTAAATTGTCATCAAATTTTTAAATGCCAACATTCCTTATTCAAGAAGAGGAAATGTAATCCAAGGGTTTTTTATCTCACCCATCGACTTTTCAGGAATAAAGGTTGCCGTCAAATTGTTGTCACCCGGGAAGAACTCAGGGAATATCACTCCGCTGAGTCCTTCTTGAGAATCTATAAGAGTACAGCTTCAGACAACCAAAATGGTTAGAGAGATGTCAGTATAACTGGTGTGACCTATGAATATGTGTTTATTTGTAGGTGAGACTAATTAAGGGTCATAAGAAAGTATAGTACGTAATCACTGCACGTGCTGACAAAGTTAACAGAGGACACCTGTGCAAATCAGGAAGTGGACGGGGGAGCAAAGACAAAAGGGTTTTACTCTCTTCAGTGGAGGGGGTATTTGCTTCGTTTTTCTGAGACTCATGTGTGTGATGTGGAATAAAACAAATAAATAATTACGTGATACACTTATCTGGGATTGAGAACCAGGGTCATCTCTGTGGAAGGTACGTGAGACAATGTAAAATAGAACATGTTAAGTTAAAAACCTATAGTCCTGAATTTGAACTGGACGGATCAGTATGAACGCGGGAGAGAGTTTTTTTCTTTGCAGAGCTAGATATGGAAACATACAGTTCCTAACTCTGTCCATTGAAAAGGCCTAGAATTAATGAACAGACTCATAGAAATGAGCCTAGAATTAATGAACAAACTCATAGAAATGAGCACCCTTCGTGTCCAGATTGTGGTTTCCAGGATGGGGGCAAGATAAGTAAGGATGAGCCTGGAAGGTCTTGTCATTCTAGTTGGTAATGAAGGTATGAAAGTCTTCCAGAGTTAAGTAAAAATATCTCAAAAACCAACTTGAAGAAATCCCCACTAACTAAAGGTGAGAGAAGTTGAACATTAATAAGAAAAACAAATGCAATGAATTGAAACCTATGACGCATGTTTAAATCCATGAGTTCATAACGATGCTCCTAGAATAGAACTGGTTGCCTTTGAACGTTAAATTAACTCATTATTTTGAAAATAAGTAGCAGAAGAGGAAGAAGACAGTACTATATGAATTGTCCTGTAGGAGACGTATCACTAGATAATCCAATAATAGATGAGGGAAATTGCCTTCTTATGAAATGATTCCTGCTAATAAAGAAAAAATAATAGAATTAAAATATCATCATTGTGCTACTTCTAATAAATGAATGGTTCTCGGCACCGAGGATCCATGTCTGCTAACATCAAAACAAGGAGACAATCCGTTATCATGTTTCCTGATGGATAACCACCACACCACCTCTGAAGTAGTCTTACTGGAAAAAAAAAAATTGAACCGAAACCTTATTAAGTTTATGTATTCAACTACTCACTTACAGGAAATACAAAGAACAGAAGAACGTGTTAGATCACACCACAGGGGTGCTTTCAGGAATATTCCAACCATGGGAGTAAAACATGTCAAACAACTTGGTTTCTTCAACAGATAAATTACATCGAAAAGAAAAAAGGAATAAAAGAGAAATCTATAGGTTTTTTAAAAAAGACTTAAAAGACATATTAAATTGGACAAAACCAAACTACGGTGTTTAGAGATGCACACTAGAGTGATAAAATTATAAAGGGAAGTCAGGAAGTGATTATCACGTGATCAAGGTGGTGGTGATTTCCAGAGTGGAAGAAAGGGCTGTGAGTGGGCCAGTGTGTACAGACCCTTGTGGGATGGGTGGGGGACAGGGGAAGGGGGAGGCAGCAAAGTTCTATTTCTTGTCCTGCACGGTAGCTACAAGGTTTCAGTTATAATATTTTATTAGGCTACATGTTTTCTTCATGTAATGTTCTGTGTCTATTCTATATTGTATACTACACTGTAGACAATAAAAAGAAAAAAATTTCACATAACAAACAAACATGTTCAAATTTATTCTGCAAATTCTAAAGCTGCACTTGAAAAACATCCTGTGATTCTCTATTGATAACACCCTTGGGATGTGTTTAAAAAGAGACCATTTTGCTAGTGAAGATGGTGCAAAAGGAAATCTAAATGAAGAAATATAGGGTGAATAGTGCTGTAAGTTGTGAAGTGGTAAAAGGTAAGGAGTGAGTGTGTGTGTGTGTGTGTGTGTGTGTGTGTGTGTGTGTGTGTGATCTGTCTGGTGAAAACCCCCAGTAAGAAAGAACAATTAACTACTCTGCTGCACGTATGTCTAGTCTCAAGGCAATTTATTTATTTAAGGTGTTTTGTCTTCATCAGAAGTATTATCGCATGAGCATATCTGATGAGCCTGGCTTCCTGATGTACAGGGCAAGAGCTGTTATTGTCAAATACAAATGTAAAGGCTGGGCGCTTCATTCACTAAAGGAAGAACTCTTTATTTAAGTCAATATATAAACAGCTTTGGGAATAAAAGTATAAATAAAATCTGTGAATGTAGATGAATAAGAGTGAATAAGTGCTATGAATATTAATCAGGGCATTTCCAAGACTAGCTATGGGACCTTCAGCCAGTTTTATCCTTCGTCTTAGCTGTAAAATGGGACAAGAGTACCAACCGTGAAAGGACATTTTGAGCATTCAGTGAGATGATACATTTCCAGATGCATGGTAGATATTCTTTGAAAAAGCCTCCTAGTGATTCTGATGCAAGTTACTGGAAAAAAAGATGAGCTGGAGGGAAAATAAATTTCTACCTGGAGATAGATTCAGGGCTGTTGTATCAGTGCAGGCAACAGAGTGGTCCAGGTGCAGGAGGTGAAAGAGACAAGACTTGACATCCAAGCGGATAGGATTGGGAGCCACTGACATCAAAAATGACCCAAGAGGAATCAGACTTGGGTCATGGGAGAGTGAATTTAATAGTAGACTTGTTACATTTGACATTCCTAGATACCACTTAGAATGTGACATTCAGGAAGCACTTGGGAAATAGCATTGGCTCAGAAGACAGGCTCGGGTGCAGTAACAGAGTTCACAGTGTGGTAGCAACTCCAGGAGCAGATGCGATGCTCAGGAATGGTCTGCAGAAGAAAGAGGCAGCAGACTGACCAAGAATGGGACTCAGGGCAAATGTGTCTGGGGACAGGAGGGACGGAAAAGGCGTAGCAGCCAGATGGGCAGAAGGATAATCCCCCAGAGATCAAAGAAAGGAAGAATTTTAAGAGTTGGATCATCACAGTGTCAAAAGCTCCTAGGAAATCCGATAGGATGAGAACTGAAGTTACACATGGCCCCTGATCATCAGAAGGTCAAAGGGGACCTTCAAAACATCCATTTAAGAAAACTCTAATTTGAAAGGATACATGCGCCCCTAAATTCACAGCAGCACTATTTACAATAGCCAAGACATGGAAGCAACCTAAATGTCCATCAACAGATGAATGATAAAGAAGATGTGGTGTATATATACACAATGGAATAGTACTCAGCCATAAAAAAGAACAAAACATTGCCATTTGCAGCAACATGGATGGACCTAGAGATGATCATACTAAGTGAAGTAAATCACACAGAGGAAGACAAATACCATATGATGTCACTTACATGTGGGATCTAAAATACGACGCAAATGAACTTAGTTACAAAACAGAAACAGACTCACAGACATAGAAAAACTATGGCTACCAAAGGCAGGTGGGGAAATAAATTAGGAGTTTGGGATTAGCAGATACAAACTACTATATATAAAATAGATAAACCACAAGGTCCTGCTGTATACACAGGGAACTATATTCAACAGCTTGTAATAAACTATAATGAAAAAGAATATATATATGTACATCTGAATCACTTTGCTGTATACCAGAAACTAACACAACATTGTAAATCAACTCTACTTCAATAAAAAAATTTAAAAGTCCTGCAAAATCTCAAAAAGAAAAAAAAAACCCACATCAATTTAATTAGAGGACACTGGGAATGGAAACCAGGCTCGTCACGGGTTGAGGAGTGAACAGGAGAATGGGCGTTTGGGCTGCCCTAGGTGGAGGGTAGTACCCGCTTGACAGGAAGCAGCAAACAGGGAAGAGTTTATTTAGCTCAGAAGCAGGTGGAGGTACATTCGGTGCCTGAAGGGAAGCAAGGGCGTAACCATAAGAGCATCAGTGGGGGGATAACATGAGGAAAGAAGAGGTATTTTGTTTTTCTCTGAAGAAGAGATTGGGTACCACTGTAGAAGTGTTTATAACCAGAGGATGCGGAAGTAGGGGGGCATTTTGGCTTGAGGACCTGTATTTTCCCTGCGAAGGAGAAAGTCGAAATAATGGATTTTGTGGGTGGCCAATTTGTACAAATTGGGGGCAGCCACCCAGAAACACACAGAGAAATGGTGTCTTATGAATCCATCTTTAGGGTGAGCTATATGTGTTCTTTCTTAGAAGATGGGGGTGGGTATTTTGGCCCCTGAGGTCCATTTTTACCTGCTGATTTGGGAAAATGCCTTTTAAGAACTCTGGAGAAAACAGGATTAAAGAAAATGGGGCTGGTACTGTGAGGGCCTATGGCCCTGGGGTGTTTGGTGCTTTATGGACGTAACTAAAAATTCCACTTCTGAAAATATGCCAACGCTAAACTCAGGAAAAAGAAAACGCATTTGTTGACAAAACTGACTGTTAGACACTTTAATTTGGAAAATATTTTGGAGTAGGGATTTCCTTTCTGGTCCCTTAAGAGGTAATAGAGACAGATCTGAAACATCTTCCCCCATGTTCTGAAACAAGGCTGAAATGCTTTCATCGTTAATTGGATTGTGGTTGGGTTAACAAAGAATGCATTTTGGTTTTCTCTCTCTCTCTCTCTCTCTCTCTCTCTCACACACTGTGTGTGTGTGTGTGTGTGTGCGCGCGCGCACATGCGCATGCGCACGCGCACACGAGCTTGCTTCTCTCTTCTCTCTCTTTAGAAAAGGCATATGGCCCAACTTTATTATTCATTAGACATTTTGCTTCATCCATTAACTTTGCTCATAAAATGTTTCTGAGATTCTAAAATGAGACGAACACATGCATTCTCCCCATTCCCCTCCCCTACCTCCTTTTCTTCCTTTCCGGGATCACAGTTTCCTTTCACTTCAGTCCTGTTTGCAATCCTTCCTCCTTTTGACACTGCACATCTTTGCAGCTACGGTGTCTAGAAAAGGGAAAGCATTCCAAGCTGAATTCAACTCAGCCTACAGATTTTAGCGTTTAACCGCTTCTGGGAAAGCAAAAAAAAGAGTCAGGAGAGGTTAAAAGATGAGTGAGATGAGAAATAGATGGGTCCCACAGCAAAGAGGAGAAGGAAGGTTGAAGGAGGACCATACTCCGGTTTTGACTCTTTTCTGCTGGAGAAACAGGTGGGTCTAAGGGCCAGAGACAAACACCTACTACGTTCTGGGGGAATGTAAATAGGGCAGGTGGAGGAGGTGGCAGAAACAGAGTTGTGAAGGTGATGAGCTTTTTCATTTCAGAGCACCAAGCAGAAAAGAACCATTCAGACAGGTAACATCCACCTATGAAGATATCTTACGAATAGAATTGTCCTGGGGGGATGCGAAAGGACAGGTCATTCCCACCAAACCTGAAGGCTATTATGAAATCAGGACTCTTCCAGTCCAGGCTGTGGTCTGGCCATATTTTATATTTCATCTGCACCAAATCATCTTTGCGTGTATAGAATTTCTGCCCCCAAAACATTCCCATGAAAACCTAGAGGTCAGACTGAATCAAGTGACAAAGTGTAAAGTGAAAGTCACCTGCCCAGCCAATTCTCACCTTGGTGCCTTTATTTCTACTCCCTGGTGGTCACTCCTCTGAACAGATTGCACATATCTTTCCAGAAACTTCCTAGGCATGTGCGAGAATGTATATAATATGGATATCCTTTCTTTTTTTAAATTGAAGTGTAGTTGATTTACAATATGGTGTTAATTTCTGCTGTACAGCAAAGTGACTCAGTTATACATATGTATGTATAACTGATCCACTTGGGAGTTATTATCAAGAGTCCAGAAGAAAAAGAAAATAATATATTATTTTAAATTACAAAGTTTTACCTACATATGTAGGTAAAACTTATCCAATATCCATCCATCCATCGACACGTCTATCAATCATCTGTCTATCTATCCATCCATCCATCCATCCATCCATCAATCAGTCAGTCATCTATTCATCCATCCGTCCATCAACACATCTATCAATCATCTATCTATCCATCCATCCATCCATCCATCAATCACCTATCTATATAATTGAAATGACATAGAATTCAACAGTGCTCACTTCCACTGCCACCCACTGGTCCAGACTGCCTTTATCTCTCACCTGAATTATCAGAGAAACTCTCTGACTGGTTTCGCTGCTTCTGCTCTTACTAACTCCCTCAGTTTATTGCCCATACAGCAGCCAGAGTGACCCCATAAAAGCCAAAGTCATCACTCCTCTCCTCTGACCCTTCTAGGAATTTTCCACCTCACTGGGAGTAGAAGCTGAAGTCCCTAACACTTCTCCGAGGCCTTTTGTGGTCCTGGTCCTCTTACCTCTTCAACTTCATCTCCTGCTCTAATCTCCACACATCCTCAATGGTCCATGTTTGCCCTACCTCGGGGCCTTTGAATTTGCTGTTCCCTCAGCCTGGGATGCTCTTCCTTCTGATAGCCACTTAGCTCCTTCCCTTTCCTCCTAAACTCTCTGCTCAAAGGCACTAGGTCTCTTCTGGAATCACTGTCCAAAGTTGCAGCCTGTAAGCCCGGCACTCCCTATCTTCCTTCATTGCTTTATTCTTTCCACACCCTTGTCACCATCTAACACACTGTATACGTTAACTATTGATCTTATTTAACCCCTGTGTCCACCCACTAGAAGGTTAGCTCAGGAAGGCAGCCCTTTTTGGTGTGTCTTGTTCACCACTGTGTCCTCAGCATTGGCAACAGTGTTGGCACATAGTAGGTGAACAGTAAATATTTTTTGAATGAAATGAATGGATGAAATTATAATTTATAAATTGGGTTTATAAACAAAGTGAAGTCATGATAATAGATGAGAAGTTTCTCTTTTAGGATAAAATAAAGATGGTGCATTCAATGGACTTTTGTGAGCTTAGCACCCCAGGGTGCTGAAAAACCAAATAAAGAAATGTCCTGTTCCTTTACGTACCGTCTCCTTTTAAAATATCATCAAGAATCCTGTTATTTGGGGAAGCTGGAAAGTTCAGACACTTTGATCGTGATCCGTTCATTGATTTTTCAGGAAGAACTTTAGGTGGGATTTTGACTGTGTTTTATGTACCTGATTAGAAAGTGAAGGCTCTCCCACCTAAATTTCTGTTTTAAAAGCCTAGATCTCTATGTAGATGCTCACAGAGGTGTATTCTGCAGACTTCAGTGGGTTCATCCAAGGATCAGGTTTTGTTCATTTGGAAGGGAACAGCATCTAAAGGATTTTGAGATTCACTCCCACTTCTTGGCTAAATTAATTTTAGAGTCAGCCCTCTCTAGTCTTGAAGGTGGGAGATGTCTTCCTGCATCTTGACTTAGAGCTATTCTTAGCTGGGGCATAGTATGGGTACCTTTGAGCAGAATCCTATATTTTTCACTCCGCAGATTGCTGTGGTCATGGGGTAATGACCCAGGTTTTCTCATCCTCTTTGGGCTCTTTCCTCTTCCTGGGAAATTGTCAAACAATCCCTGAGAGTCAATTACTATTATTATTCCCAACCTACAGATAAAGACAATAAAGTTCAGGGAGTGTAAGTAACATGCACAAGGTCATATGCTAAAAAGCACTGGAGATATTGAGGTTTTTTTAACGCATAGTCATATTTTAAAAGAAACTGGCGAAATCACCATTTGGCAAACTGCAGTAATGATCGTTTCAGACAAGAATCATCAACGGATGCTAAAATTAGTGGGTGAAAGTTTGATGAGAAACAGCATTATTCACGTAGTTTCAAAGTACCCTCCTCATAAGATACTTATTACTTACAAAGGGAAGAATAGTAACTTTACAGGAGAGAAATCTGGTCGACCCCATCTTACAGTTGCATTATTCATTCATCCAGCATTTACTCCCTGCCTCAGAGGATGTAAAGTTGAATAAACCGCTATCCTCGACTGAGAAGTCACCGAGAGTAACAATCGATCATCTCTATCTTTCTTCTGCTGTAAAGGATGTTTGAGGTCAAGGCAACTTTTATTACTTGTTGAAAAGATTAAAAGAGTAAGTGTGAAGGGTGGGGGCCAATGCTTATAGGATGAGGTTGTATAATGAACATGTTGTATGTCTCTACTCCCACCAGGCACAAGTCAGTAACCTGGAGAGAAAATCCAGTAAAGTCGTGTTTATGTCAAGTCCTTCTTCTGTGAAGAGTTAAGCAAACAATGAACTGTCCTTTCACAGAATGCACACATTCACAAAGAATTCCATGTTTCTCCCACCTATAAAATGTGAAGATTAATAACAAGGACTACATTTTAATTATCTCTGTGTCTTGACGAAATTGCACACGGTATTTGGTGTCCTATAGACTCCATGACTATTTTTGAATGAATTGATTGATAAAATCATAGGTGTTCCCTTAATTTTGAATCTCAGCTTCTTAATAACGACTCTTGTTGTGGTGGGAATGTAGATATCAGCCATTATTTAGGATAATAAAATGATGTAGTAAAGTTGAATCCAAGTAATCGATTTTTATTTAAAAATGCACAGAAAGGGGCTTCCTTATACTAGATAGTTAAAATAGAGCAAGACGCTTTTCAACTGTGTTCTATGAAACCAAAAGGTGTTTTGGAGGACACCAAGTCATCCTGTCTGGGTATTTCACTAGTGGAATGAAGTCTCCATACTTTAAGTGTTTTGAAAGCCTAGTTTCCAGCCCAGTTTCTTCCCGCCTTCTATCTTCAGGTTACCTTCTCAGGCTTAGATTGTCTCCTCTGCAGCATTCATTTGTAAACACCTCCTAAGCGCTGACTCACTTATTTATTGAGTTAATGCTTACTGAATGCCCACTCTGTCTCAGGCGTGTACTGGGCTCTGTGGGAAACCTTAGTAAAACCAGGTGAACCTGCTCACGGGAAGCTTAAAGTCAAGAGGAGGAAACAGACGTTGGATAAGCGATGGCAAATGTGGGCATCCGGCCAGGCAGGAGGCACAGGAAACGCCTGGGGAGACATCCAGTCGCTGCTCCCCAAGGGACTCAGGGATTCCTCCTGAGTAAAGAAAGGAACAATAATCATGACAATAGGAGGAGATACCCAGCTATATGCCATTTACAAGCGACACATTATAGATATAAAATGTGTGAAAATAAAAGAATATAATAAGAGTGTAATATTAATATTAGACAAGTAAATTCTCAGGGAGAGTCCAGAGAAGAAAACGGTAACCTTAGATTATCAAAGGTATAATTAGTAAGAAAATGTGACAACCACAAAATCTTAAGCCCCAGAAGTTATGGGCCAATGTTGCACGTGAATATAAATACAAATTTCCTAGATAAGTGTTAGCATCCTGGGTCAGCAACACATTAAAAGGGTAACACGTCATGCCAAAGTTGAGTTTATCCCAGAAGTCTTTAAAATGGTGAAAGAAATAAAAGAAGGAACGAGAAAACCAGAAACGAATAGGACACTTTTTGTTTGTTTGGTTTTTAGAAAAGTATAGATTTGCAAAAGAAGCCCATAGAGATTCTAAGGTGAAAAAATACAGTGATTGAACCAAAACACTTCATGGATGGATTGAAGAGCAGATCGGATTCAGCTGAAGAAGGAATTATGGAACTGGAGGATAAAGCTGAGGACATACCCACAATACACCATGGAGATAAAGGGATGGGAAATGTAAGAGAGAAGCAGAGTTGTAGGATCTGCAGGCACATATACAAGTCTGGTACTTAGTCTGATGTGACTTTCCATTCTTTTATATTGCTCTGATCTCCCATCTGCCCTTTTTCTCATTCCAACCTCTTTGCACCTCATAGCTTTCTATGTGCTGTTCCCTGTGCCTGGGTCTCTTTTCTCCTGACTCTTCACAGGAATCATTTCCATTTTGCAGGCGTCTGCTCAAATACCACTTAATTCACCCAAGAAATATCTGCTGTGTACCTACTGTGGTCCAGGCACTATGGATACAGATCCAGAGAGCGTCCTTGTTCTCATGAAGCTTGCACTGAAGATCTGGAGGTGGGGTGGGGAACAGATAATACACAGAATGTAAATTAGGAAGTACAGTTTAATTTGTGATGAGTGAATGAAGCAAATAAAACAGGGCCTTTTCAGGGAGGCTTTCCTTGCCCATCTGATCTAATGTGGCCCCACTACTCTCTAAAACATTAGCCAATTTACTACATCTATTGAATAATATCTTAATACCTGATAATTCAGCTCCCTGAGAGCAGAGACCTCAGCACTCTGTCCATGGCTGTATCCCCAGTACAAAGAATGCACTATGTGCTGGTCCAACAAAGGAACTTTCAAACCAGTAAATGACTTTCTGGCTCTCAGATGCAAGTGCTGGCTTCACGTGGCTACATTTTAGCCCCAGCATCTCTTGAGTCATCCATCTCCCACCACCGGCCCCCAACATGGCCAGTGTGGTGCTGGTAAATGTTTAACAACCAACTCTTCAGAGAAACAAAGCAAGAGCAAAAATAAGTAAATTTTAAAATAACCTTGATTTACAACGTTTGCCAATTTCCATGGTTTAAACACTCCCACCTTGGTCAATTTCAAGACACCAACAGGACATCACCAATCAGAGCTAGAAAGAGATACACTGCAGCCCTGCATCAGGTAGCACTCCCTCCCTAGGGATAAACCAGATGTAATTAACCTCAAGAACATAGGTCATAGTAAAATACAGCAAAATAATTAGGAGCTGATAAACGTTGAGGATTTATCACCTTTGTTTCTAATACACTTTACGTAATTGTAAATATAAAATCAAGTTTTTAATAATGGCTACATTTAACAACTGGCTTACAAAATTCCTGAAAAGTAACAATCAGTTCTCACGAGCCAGCATGAACTGATTCCATCACACCACTGCCTAATGCTGAGAATTACCAGAAATTTAAGAGAGTTGAAGAGAAGAAGCCAGGCTGTTAACCCTCGTATGGCTTAATATCAAACCACACGAAGCATCTTCATTCACTGACACAGTGAAGGGCAAAGACACGTTTTAGTACAGAGGAGGGGTGCAATATGCCATTTGATTGTATTAATGGAACACAAATGGAACCCAATGGAACCCAAAACCTCCTTTTGTGAGCCCCATTCTTGCAGAATCTGAAATAAATGGGTTCCGTCCTCCAGAATCCCAGCTAATTCAGCTAATAGGAATGCAAACATTGATCTAAACTGAGGCCCAAGAATGGTCTCTTACATCTTCCTCGCCCCGGGGGGGATGAATGGGAAAGATTACTTGCGGATTATAATTGCTTAAAATAGGTTGTGATGTAAAAATCTAATCCCGTCTCCTCTTCAGTAGTAAAGTTCTACAGACAGAGAAATTATGCTTAATGCCAGTGTCTTGAAGGTAAAAAGAAAATTCTGTTCTCCCTCTGGGGGATGAGAAAGGACATCTTTTTAGAGCTGTCAGAATTCACAAGCCATAATAAATTATTCTTTTTCATTACTGATTTATTAAGCAGGCTGCTTGGTGTAAAGGCAGAAAATTTCTGTTTAATTTTCAGAGTATTAGACTACTGTGATTCCTGATCTGAAATCAGCTTGAGTTATTAAAATAAGGGAATGTACTTAACATGATGCGTTAGGGTTTGTCTTTACTAAATTCTTCCAAGTGCAGGGTTTAAGCATTTATGTAATATGGTCATTGTTTGGCTGGACGCAAGGCATCAGCCGTGTTCTTGGGACAGTCTCCATCAGGTGTGAACACCTCAAGACTCTGCTCTTACAGTGACTGGCAGGTAGATCACCTATAAAATACTAAAAGTGTGTCTGGAAATCCCAAGGTAAAGAGTCCTAGGAGCCAAAGAATTCTCATTTTCACTGGAATTAGAATTGTTTTTAATGACAAGCGATCGACGACAACGTTAGAATCATGTAGCTAGAATTTGGGTAAGTGTAGGATGTTTCAGAAAACTTTCAAATGCATACATAAAATTATAATTATGTGAGCAATGTGTGAAACCATGAGGATCAAAATTTATTCTGTTTCCCTGTATACATCGCCTCTGCTGATGAGATGGTCTCAGACTGAATTTTCTTCCTTCCACTCACAGATCTTCTATAAAACAGCATTCACCAAGCTCTTACTAAGGAATGCTCCAGCCCACCAGGAGGTTTTGAAATATCCTGGGGAAGACGGCTGTGTATAGGAGGTCCAGATGACATACAAGCTGTACAGGGCAGGTGTGGGGAGGCGTTGAGGAATCAGTGACCCATACCCCCTGGGAGGATCTGCTGATTCTCACTCACCAGGTGCATCGCAGCTGTCTTTATGGATTTTGTGGAATTGACCTGAAATGGAAATTATAAATAAATCTGGTAGCTTATTGCCTTTTTTTTTTTTTTATTGCGGTACGTGGGCCTCTCACTGTTGCAGCCTCTCCCATTGCGGAGCACAGGCTCCGGACGTGCAGGCTCAGCGGCCATGGCTCACGGGCCCAGCCGCTCCGCGGCATGTGGGATCTTCCTGAACTGGGGCACGAACCCGTGTCCCCTGCATCGGCAGGCAGACTCTCAACCACTGCGCCACCAGGGAAGCTCTCGTAGCTTATTGCCTTTTACAATGAGATATAACTATATTTTACTGAACTGGCAGAATGACTGAGTAAAAGGGTACTATCCTATTCCAGATAGTATAATTTCTAGATTGTTCTACCAGGGCTCATTTTGTAATCCACCTCTAAATTTGCAGAAACTGGTCAGGTATAAACTAAGCGTATGATTGTATCCAACTGAATGAACTTGGGACTTTTAACCACATTTTAAATATTGCCTTTGGGTATGCACGAGAATATTCACCTTTTTCTGATTTAGTTGGCCAAATGGTAGAGACCGTTCCTGGCATCCTCTATGGTGCTCTGCTCTTGAAACAAACTTTAAACATGATGCTCTTTTAAAAATTGAAGTATAGGGCTTCCCTGGTGGCGCAGTGGTTGAGAGTCCGCCTGCCGATGCAGGGGACGCGGGTTCGTGCCCTGGTCCGGGAAGATCCCACATGCCGCGGAGCGGCTGGGCCCGTGAGCCATGGCCACTGAGCCTGTGCGTCCGGAGCCTGTGCTCCGCAACAGGGGAGGCTGCAACGGTGAGAGGCCCGCGTACCGCAAAAAAAAAAAAAAAAAAAAATTGAAGTATAGTTGATTTACAATGTTGTGTTAATTTCTACTATACAATAAAGTTGTTCTGTTATATGATCAAGAAGATGTGGTGTATATATATATACACAATGGAATACTACTCAGCCATAAAAAAAGAATGAAATTTGCAGCAACATGGGTGGAACCAAATGATGCTTTTTTATTACTAGGGCCACACTGAGGACAAATACCACTCATTCTCTATGCACAGGGGGACTCTGTCTCAATCACTGTGGATCACTCACCACCTAGAAGCATGCCTGGCACACAGGGAACATTCAAGAAGTAAACACTGGGCTTCCCTGGTGGCGCAGTGGTTAAGAATCCGTCTGCCAACGCAGGGGACACAGTTTCGATCCCTGGTCCGGAAAGATCCCACATGCCGCAGAGCAACTAAGCCTGTGCGCCACAACTACTGAGGCTGTGTGTCACAACTACTGAAGCCCGTGTGCCTAGAGCCCGTGCTCCGCAACAACAGAAGCCACCGCAATGAGAAGCCCGCGCACCGCAACGAAGAGTAGCCCCCGCTCGCCGCAACTAGAGAAAGCCCGTGCGCAGCAACGAAGACCCAACACAGCCCCAAAATTAAAAAAAAGTAAACACTGAGTGAACAATACCATCTGGGCGCCCAGTTTCCTGCAACGTGCGCTCAGCGGCAGGAATTGGCTCATCCACAAATAAGTTAATTCAGGTAAAGATAAATGCTTTGAAAAGAATAAAATGGGGATGAAGAGATAGAGAGGAACATCGTGCCAGACGATTGGGTGAGTGAGGAGGTGCGTACATGGATCCTTGAGGGCTGCGCTTGGCCGAGGCCCAGCTGACCAAAAGGGCCGGTCTTTGAAGAGGGATAGAGACAGCAACCAACATGGCGCCCGGCAGAGAGGGATGGCCGAGCAGAGTGCATGAGAGCTGGGCAGGGCCAGGCCGTGCAGGGCTCTGCAGCCACCCACTAAGGAGTTTGGATTTCCTTCTAAGAGAACTGGGGAGCCACTGAGGGTTTAAGCAAGACAGTGACGTGAGCTTCATTTTAGAAGGATCCCACCGGCGGCAGAGTTAGGAGGGCCAGAGGCTAGGAAAGGGAAGGCAGGAGACCGAGACTCAGATTTGTCCTCCAGGCAAGAGATGAGCCAGCCAGGACTTGAGCGGGAGTGGGCAGGAATAGAAGTGGTGTCCTTGGGACATATTTTGGGGGTTGAAACAATACATCTTCCCGACTGGCTGGATATGGGTGAGAGGGAGGGGAAGAGTTAGTGTCAAGAATGACCCCTACATTTGGGGGACATAACACTGGTGGATGGACTTGCCATGACATCGCATGAGGAAGACAGAGAAAAGAGCAAGGTTCGGGAAGGGGTGGATAAGGACGGAGGAATCCCCTGCCTGTGGGATGATTCTGTGCTTGTACTTTTCTGCCTCTGACCAGCACGATCCCCTGGGCCCGGGACGTGTAACCACCGCATCGGTCCGTGGCCGGCCTCCCAAGATGGTGCCAAAAAACACAACACTGAATGTCCAAGGAAAGAGAGACGTTCCCTGCCAAGGAATTCCAGGCCGTTTCAGAGGAGGTGAGGTTTGTTTGAATAAAACCCAGTCCTCCTGGGTTGCCACCATCTGTCTGTTCCCCAGGAGCTCCGCCTCCGTGGACACCTGGATGCTTTGGTCTTGGAGTAGGTGGTCGAGTTTGCAGATGGCGGAGAAGGGGTAGGAGTTGTATTCACAAAACCCAGCGATCCAGAAAACCATTGTGAGGCAGGATTTTCAGTTTCAACAAGGGTGGGGGGGAGAAGAAGCAGAAACAAAAATAACAAGGCCATTAATCTTTCATTAAGTTAAAGGGATGAAAAGGAACTCCTTTAAAGTATCATTCTTCCCTTGCACCACAAGCATGTTGCCCCCTGCTGACTTCAAAGGCCCTGACGAGAAGTTGGTTAATGTTGTTGGCACAGTATCAGGCCGTGGTTTACTTTTGCTTAAGTATGATCTTTTTTTTTTCCTTTTCAACAAAGAAAGCGTCAGGGTCGGGCACTCTGATGGGAGGAGGCCCACCACGGAAAAGATGCCTTTGTGCTGCGTGCAGAGGGCTTCCGAGGTTGGCCCTGCCGACACGTGCTGTTTGCACACTGTCTGTCACAGACCCGAAAAACTGCCACACACATACACACAAAGGCCTGCCAGAAAGAGCACAGAGAATAAGACCATTGTCCTCGTTCACTCTCTGCTTCCTGCCTCTGGAGAGTCAGGCCTGTTCCCCAGCTTGGCATCTGGGCTCCTGGTGGCCTTGATGGAGATGCAGTCTGCAAGAAAGCAAGCCAGCAAGCCCACTGCTTCTCAGCCCAGCGTCTCTCACCTGTGCGGGGGCAGCGGGGAGGGACCTTTGCTGCTTTGGGAGGCTGTATTTTTCTCCAGGGTAGCGCTGTTTGTACTGAAAGCGAAGCTAATTGGCGGTGAGTGGCAGGGTTCCGTGGTCAGGCCCTGGCTCTGTGCTGCCAGTTGCTGAGCGTTTAGGGCAAGCTGTCCTACCCGGCAAGTGCAAATGCCCTGGAGCAGCAAGAGAGTGAGGAGGGGGTGTCGGGAGGGTCTGACGACCTGCTTGAAGGCTCCATTGCTGGAGCCCAGAGGGCTCCTGCGATGTGAGGAAGTTGTTTCCAGGCCCTTTTCTTTTTGTTTTCATGAGAAAGGCAGGGAGAGCGTGAAGGAAACCAGTTGCTTGCCTTTTTTTTTTTTTTTTTTTTTTTGTGGTACGCGGGCCTCTCACTGTTGTGGCCTCTCCCGTTGCGGAGCACAGGCTCCGGACGCGCAGGCTCAGTGGCCATGGCTCACGGGCCCAGCCGCTCCGCGGCATGTGGGATCTTCCCGCACCGGGGCGCGAACCCGCGTCCCCTGCATCGGCAGGCGGACTCTCAACCACTGCGCCACCAGGGAAGCCCTTTTTGTTGTTGTTGTTGTTGGCTTGTCTTTTAAGAAAGATTCTGCAAACTTGATTTGCTAAGTGCAATGTTTGTTGGGTGCCATTGCAGGTAAGCGTTAAGTCTTTCAGTCCCAGAGACGGAGAGGTGACCAGTGGTCCCAGTTTTCCCAGAACTGTCTGGAATACACAGAATTAACAGTCTCGGCAATCCTCGCCTTTTGCTTTTTGAAGCACCTTCCCCCGGAGTCAGATTAAGCCGGATGGGATCCCGGCTCTGTCCTCACTCCTTGTGAGATGCCGAGCAGGCTCCCCACACTCCAGCCCTGCTCTCCACTTGGTAAAGGGACAGTAACTGTCCCCAGGGTGACCGTGAGGACCGATGGGGACAGAGTGCCTGAAAACAGCCGGCACTACACGGGGTTCAGCGAGTGTGGCTGGTCCCCGCCATCATCACAAACATCGACTGCCCCTGCTGAATGCCCGTGCGAAAGGGCACGGCCCGTGTTAGCTCTGCCCCCAAATATTGACTTTAGAAAAGGGAGGGAGGGTATGGTTTGTTCTTTAAAAATACCACACATAGAGGCTTAAATAGGATTTCATGACAGCTCCCCTCTGCATAGAGAACCAAAGAGGGCACCGTGGGGAAGCAGAAATAAGCTCTGGGGGAAGGGAGGGGTGGAACAAAGGTCGATCCCACCACGCGGGCTGGGGATGCAGCATCGGAGCCCGCAGCCACTTGGGAACCACACGCGGCAGGCTCCTCCCAGGGCTTTTGTGAACAACAGAGGCCAGGGCGCCTGCGCCCAGCACCACTCAGGGTGAGCGGTTCACGTCATCAGCACTTTTAATAAGGGAGCTGACCCAGCTCAGGCCCTTTGGAGCAGAGAGCTCCTAATTTGGAGTTCTACGGGAGGTCTGGAGTATTATCATTTAAAAAACTTTTAAAACTTTTTTAATTTAAATTTTTTTTAATTTTAAAAAAATTTTTAAAAAATGTAAACTTTTTATTGGGGGGATTATTAACAGCAGCACGGTGAGGAGTCCTGTTCTGTTAGGTCCCTTTTTTCCCGCTGGAATCCCCGGCCAGCGTATCCTCACATGTACGGCGTTGCCATTGGGATTTTCAGGGCAGAATCAAAAGCTGAATGGGGTCTCTCTGCCCCGGTGAATTCTGACCTGCTGCTAACTTTCTGCACCGGGTCGAGCCGTGGTTGACCTTTAAAGGCGCTCTAGCTCTCCTCGTGTCTTTGCCTGGTGTCTTCCTCCTTCAGCTGTGTCCGCGTGCTGTGTCCTCACCTGGATCAGATGGTCAGTAAACATTTGATCCATCGGGCTTCAGCAGGACCGTCTACCTGGGGCCGAATGGAAACAACCAACACCGATAGGCAGGTGGGTAGACAAATGGATATGCGCGTGGGTATGGGCATTGGCATGAGTATAGATATGCGTATAGATATGAGTACGGGTATTGATATGATTATGGGTGTAGATATGGGTCCGTCTACAGATATGAGTATGTGTATCGATAAGGGTATGTGTATTGGGTACGTGTATGCGTATGGATGTCGATACAGATGTATAGATATAGGCATAGGTACAGATACAGATATATGGATAGAGATATAGATACAGATGTAGATATAGCATGTTTTTTTCAAAACAGGCCACTGGTGGAGAGTCAATAGCCTTCCAAGGCTCGGGGGATGCTGACAAGAGAGGCATTTGGAAAGCACTGAGCATTTGAGAATTTTATAAATAAGTGATTCTAACGCTGCTAGTAAAATAGGCATTTTTTAAAAACCAACTTTCTTAACTGCCGGTTAACTTCTCTTCCTTTCAGTTTGGAGAATGGAAGTATTTCCCAGCCCATAGTGTCTGTAAGATAATCACCGAAATACCGAATTCCCCATCCCTAATCTCGGATGCTATAATTCAACCATGAGCATCTAGATCTATATTCACATCTGTGTGTCTGTCGGGATAGGCTAGGTCAATTGCACTGATAAACAGCTGCGAGACCAAAGTGATGAAAGAAACCAGGTTTCTGTGTCGCTCAGGCTCTGAGCCCATCATGGATCTCTGGGGGTCCTGCTTGTCTTGTCCCCAGTCGGGGCACAGCTGAAGCATCCACCACACAGAAAAAAGCGATGTGATGGGACCTGAAGGTGACCCGGGGCCTGGGAATGACCCACACTGTTTCTATCCAACACTCAAAGGTCAGAACTAGACACGGTCCCACCCAGCTGCCGGGGTGGGGGTGGGGGGTCAGGAAGCACCGTATGTAGCATCCAGTGTACCAGCCTCAAGATTCGGAATACTACCAAAACCCAAATACCACCAGCACTCCTAAATTCATCCAAAGTCATTTCTCCAGGCTGAACCTCTTCCCCGAACTCCAGACTCACATATCCAACTGCCTGCTTAACGTCTCCATTTGGATATCTAAAAAAGATCTCAAGGGTAACATTCCAAAACCCAAACCTCTGGTATTTCTCTCCAAACATGCTCCTCCCACAATGTTCCTCAATTCAGCGGATGGTAATTCTATTCTTCTAGTTAGTTGTTCAGACCAAAACTCTTCAGCTCATCCCTGACACAACCCTTTCTCTCAAAACCCACACCTAAACGATCAGCAAATCCTGTAAGCTGTCTCCTCAAAATACCCAGGACCTGGCCTTCCACTGCCCCTGGCCTGCTCTGAGACACCATCTCTCTTGCCCAGATTATTGCAATAGCCTCCAAACCAATCTCTCTGTCTCCATCCTTGTAAATCTTCAGTCTAATTCCTGACATGGCAACAAGATGGTCCCTTAAAAGATAAGTCAGTCCAACACCTCTGCTCCAGCCTGCCAAAGGCTTCCCATGATAAATCAGAGTGAAGGGTTTTGTGTTGACAATGACCTTCGAGGCTCTCCATGTTCTGGTCGCCTGTTACCTTCATAACATTACGTGCTCTGTCCCCCACCACTCACTCCTCTGCAACCACACTCTTCTTTACACCCAGCAGGCACTCGTCCACCCAGAGGCTCTGCGTGTCCTGTTTCCTTTGCCTGGTGTCTTCCTCCTTCAGCTGTGTCTGAGTGCTGTGTCCTCACCTAGATCAGATGGTCAGTAAACATTTGATGAATCCAAGAATGAATGAATGAGCGAAGGTTTATATTCACTGGTAGTTGAAGCCTGGGCCATAGAAGGTGCAATTTAAGAGTCAGCGTTAAAACTACTAAATCTTTCGAGAAGCAGTATGTATTCGCCACCGTCCCCTAGAAGGGGGACAAGCGATTGTACCACATGAGGGCAAACTCTGATGGAGAGGAGGTGAGTGAGCTTGACACACAAGGTGAGTGAGCACAGGTGGCTCAGGGGCTGTGCACAGACCGCTAAACGATCTTATCCCCAGCTATACCCCAGTTTTACGTGGGCACGTGACCACCCACCTAGAGACGCTATTCTGTGGCTCTTCCTGCAGCTTCGTGTGGCCAGAAGCGAAATTCAGATCGATGGATGTGAGCAGAAGAGGTGGAGGCAATTCCGGGTTCTAACCTTCCAAGGAGAGCCGGCGGACGGGAGGCGAGTGCAACCAGCTTGGCCCCGGGATAGAAGGCATGTGTCCAGGTCAGCAGAGCCCCGTCCACCCCAGACTGCTTCTCTGCACTGAATGGTGAGAGAAAGAAGCTTTGTTCTTGTCTCTCGTTTGAACCGGTCTATCTTGCGGTCCCTTTGTGATGTTGCAGTTAAACCTATACCCTTAACGGTATTAATACAGAGCTAGGGGTAGGGCCAGGGTTGGCCTTTTAATGACAGTGGCAGATAAAGAATGAGGGTCACCAAGGGGGAAATCATGGCCCAGGAAAGTGGACATTGTCCCCTAAAGTGTGCTGAGAGATATTTTATCAAGCACACATATTTTCAGAACAATTAAGAGACCATGGTCTTTATGTCAGCAGAAAATAAGAAGAGGCAATACATTGAAATTTGGGGGAAGATAGTCTTCTAAGAGTTTTAGCACAAGCTTTCCTTCACCTAGTTTCCTTGACTGGCCTCAGGTTTTACATGAGAAAGGCCTTTGGAAGGCAGAACAAAGGAACTCTATGCCTTTAACCTGTGCATTTACGTATCTATATACTTATACATTTTCCCCTTTACCCCGTAGCCCATGTTACTAACTTCAGATGTTTGTCCATTTCAGAATTTCATAGATCTGAAAATTGAAGATCCTACATATCTTTGTTTCCTGGTCTGGTCACTCTATTCTAGAATAATATCTTCCCCGTTATCGAAAGAGCATTTCTTTGAAACTGTCTCCTTAGAGAGTTGGCTTACACATGAAGAACTGTGCTCATACCTACCGGGCTGGGAAAGGCATTAGGGTACAGAAGTGATATTGCATTAAAGTAGCACAGGAGAGTGGGGTGTCTTGAAAATCACAGAATCAAAGGAAAATGATCCAATATTTCAAACAAAATCACGTCTCGTGTATTTCTGCTCCATTACAATAGGGTAAGTTAGATCTAGTCTTACAGAGGCTGCTATCTTAGACGTGGAGCTCTGTAAGTGCTTGAAATGTCTTCTATTTTATTACATATACAAAGGAGCTCTTTAATACAGCTACTGTCTGTGACACGGAAGTCATATCTCAATTTTCTTTTTCAACTAAAACCACTCTAAACTGGAAAGCTATCCCACTACTGAAGAAGTTATCTCCCCAGTATTCCCCACAGGCGAATAGGCAATACACCTTACCCTTTTTTAAAAAGGAAACTGTTCATTGGCTAAATTACCCAAATAGTCATATGTGAGTTGCATATTTTTATGAGTTTTAATATCTTCAAAATATTTTTTGGTCAAAACTTAAATCTGCAAAGTAAGCATTTTCTCTAAAATTAAAAAGGAAGCCCTTTGTAATTATAAATCGTTTTTCCCCTCTCTTTGTTAAGCTTTGAAGAAATTTAAATGATTAATGGTTCTAGAAAGTAAACTTTCTGGGATGTAATTACTTTTTCATAATTTATCAATAAGCAGACCGTCATAAAGGCTCACTGTCTGCTCCATAAAAACAAATCTAAAGTTAATGAACTAAAAAAATGTTGCAAATCTAAGACCAAGTTTATGAGACACATGACAAATTTATCCTTATAAATGACTAGTTTTATGCCCACACTCTGACGATCATGGCTTTGGTCGTCCTCAAATATATCAATACAGGAAGTAACATGCGACAGCTTTCGAGAGCTGGCTGTAAAAACGTGGTGTGGAATCTCAGTCTTTTCATATTCATTCAACGTATGCTTATTGAGAACCTGCTATGTGTTGGCAATAACACTGTCTCTGGTCTCATGAAATTAACCATCAAATGAGACCGACCACAAATAAACATGTATAAGAGATCTGACGGTCCTGCACTAGATCCTTTTTTACTGGAGGAAGCACAGAGCATCATGGGACTGTATAAAAGGGTACCTTGATTGTGACGTTGGGAAGATTTACCACAGAAATGACATCTAGACAGATTCCTGAAGAAGACGTATGAATTTTCCAAACTAAAAGTAGAAGTTACTTTCACCACACTGAGCAGAGGAAATAGCTTGAGAAGCAAGAGAGAAGAGCAATTTCCAGGGACTGAAAAAATCTCGGTGTGGCTGGAGTGTAGACCATGAGTCAGGGATGATGTTAGAGAAACAAGCAGGGGACAGGCGATAAAAGACTGAGCACGCCCGTGGGGATGGAGGAGCGACTGCTGTGAGAGGTATTTGGGTGTTGGGATGGATAGAACTAGATGCTTGGTTAGACAGACGGGGGGTTGGGGAAGAACGGAGAATGACACAGATTTCTGGATGGACAAAGACAGGGAACCCAGGGGAGGGAGGGAGAAAGTGAGTTCCAGTTTGGATCTGTTGAGTTAAGGTGTCTGGAGATCTCTAAGAGAAGATAGACAGGTCCCAGCTGGACACGTGACTCTATAGCTCAGAGACCTAAAAGTCAGTGAACTGAGTACCATCACCAGATGGGATGGTGCCCGATGTGATGAGAGACAGGCTTGCTTCATTTGCTAACCAGGGAACCCAAGAGGATCCTTTGTCATCTCATCATTTAAAGGCTCAAAATATTCTGAGATGAGAGACTGTAAAATGAGACAAGACGAAAGTGATGGAACCACGAGGGTAGACAACCTCTAGCAGATGCGCAAAGAAAAATGAGTCAGCAAAAGGGACTTGGAAGGTAACCAAAATCTAGGAAGCGGCATCTAGAAAGAAGGGATAGATTGGACACCAGGGAGCAGGAGGAACAGGGACCAAGGGTCATCCATCAGGTAAGAACAGGGACAGGACAGCAGGGAGGAAGGAAAGCAGGTGGGATGAAAAAGGAGGAGGAAAATCTACCCTGCTTCTCGAGGAGTTTGCTGTGTGGGGAGAAGAGATTGTGCAAAAGGGAAACTGTATCGCAGGAGTGTTTTGTTTTCTATTGCTTTGTTTCATTGTGTTTTAAGACGGGAGGGACTGTAAGTCTTTCAACTCGCGTCTGTGAGATTCCACAGGTGAAGGTATTTTACACATGCATTTCCTGTTCACTGCATTTTAGATCCTAGTTACTCTACAGAGCCCCCCAATAAACTTACACCTCTCAGTATGGAAACGCACCTTTAACCATCCAGGTTAAGTTACTACAAAACCCTACCCAGGAACATCCAGGCAGACGAGGCATCAACTCACTCACCCTCATCCCTGTGCGTGTTGCCGCTGGTTCACTTTTTCTTGCTTTTTAACTGTATTTTGTTAGACACAGGCTTTGTCGACTCCCCATTAGAACCATAGAAAACAAGCTTTGTAAGAAATCTTGAAAGTTAATCTTCTCCGACCTGTATATCCTTCATGTAACCCCATCAAGGAGCCCCCCAACCTCAGCCTGAAAATCTCTGGCGACTAGCTAGTCACAATTTCCAGAAGCAGCCTGGTCTGTCTTGGAGCACTTATGACTTCTAGAAAGTTCTCCGTTACATGGAGTTCAGACTGGTCTCCTGACAAGTTTCTTCTGCTTGGGAACGATGAGTAGAAATTTTCATGTCAAACTTGATAGGTTCCAATTCCTGCTCTGCCAGTAACGAGTCATGTGACTTGGGCAAGAAACTTGACGTCAGCTGCCTCAGTCCATTCATCTGTAGAATGGGCATGAATGTCAGAACCAGCGTCACAGGGCTTTTGCTCAGAGGAATCCAGGTGGTCCACGCAAAGAGTCTGGACCTGAGCTCAATAAATGTTAACCATTTAACATTTGGTTTAAATGTTAATTTAAAAAATTTTTTTAAATCAAATAAGCCTTGATATGCCCTAACCTTTGAAATACTTCAAGGAGACTTCTGTCAACTCTGCATGTTTCACTTTTAAATTCCATGAGTTTCTTCACATCTTCTCATCTGACACAGCTTGACATGCCTTCACCATCCTGCTGCCTTTCCTCCGGACACTGGTTTATTTATAGCCCCTAAATCCAGTTTATTTATACCCCTCCCCTCAGAGAGAGCAAGGGCCTGGAATAGGATCAAATACTCCAGGATGGTATGTCCTGAGCAAAATGGAGAGAGCTTATCACTTCCTTTTTTCTTTATGCTGAAGTACTATGAAGGGCACCCGAGGTGCCATTAGCTTTTGTTGTTGTTATGGTCACGGCACACAGCTGATGCCTGTGGGACTCGGTACTGAGTCCACTGTAATCCCCAAGCATTCGCACACGTGCTGTGCCTGTCCCAGGTGGAATACACAGCAAACTGAGGCAAGTCCTAGCTCCGTCCCACCAGCTGTGTGTTGGTGAGCGCACTTTCTGTGCCTTAATTTCATCATGTATAAAATGGTATAATTATAGTTTTCTCCGTATATAGGCCCAGGAGTGGGATTTCAGGATCATATGGTAAGTCTATGATGATGCAATCCCACTCCTGGGCATATATCCAGAGAAAACTATAATTCGAAACGATGCATGCACCCCAATGTTCATTGCAGCACTATTTACAATAGCCAGGACACGAAAGCAACCTAAGTGCCCATCGAGAGATGAAGGAATAAAGATGTGGTACATATATACACCATGGAATATTACTCAGCCATAAAAAAGAATGAAATAAAAATAATGCCATTTGCAGCAACAGGGATGGACCCAGAGATGATCATACTGAGTGAAGTAAGCCAGAAAGAGAAAGACAGATACCGTATGATATCACTTACATGTGGAATCTAAAATATGATACAAATAAACTTCTTTACAAAACAGAATGAGACTCACAGACACAGAAAACAAACTATGATTACTAAAGGGGGGTGAGCAGATAAACTAGGAGTTTCAGATTAGCAGATACACACTACTATCTATAAGACAGGTAGACAACAAGGACCTACTCGATAGCACAGGGAACTCTACTCAATATGTTGTGATAACCTATAAGGGAAAAGAATCTGAAAAAGAATTTATGTATATAAATATATACACGCTGTACACCTGAAACTAGCACGACATTGTAAATCAACTCTACTTCAATAAAACTTTTTTTAAATGGCACGATGATAACTACACCGACATCACAGAGGCCGTTGAGATCGAGAAGGGCTAATACATGCCAGTTCTTGGCAGTGTGCCCAGCAAACAGTAAGCCCGGCACAAATGTTAGCTATTATTATTGCCCTTTAAATTAGGTTTTCTATCCCACGTGTAGGATGTTACAGAATTCTGCCCTCACGCGTGTTTCAAAAAATACAAATTTGTTCCCACGCAACTGGTGTATTAGGGGACAACTTGAACATAACACAGAACTCGTATTTGCTCAGGGGCGATCTCGTCTTTGAGAAATGCTAGGGGAACACAGAAAACTGCAGGCAGCTGAATCAGGCATGGAGAAGACACACAACGCACACACGCACACACATCAAACACCCACCGGCGACCCCAGCTCTCTGAGGTTTCGTGAGGCACTCCTGACCTACCGGCTGACATCTCTTCCTTCGATTTCAGGGAACCCTTTCCACCATTTCATGGTAACTCACCAGTTGCCACGCTTCCGAGGCCACAGGTAAACGTCAGTTCTTTTACCAGGTAAAGTGCCACAGTCATTGTAGTATTGATGTATTTTTTAACCATTTAACATGCATAAAAGCATGTTGGCATTTTTACTCTGTTCTTATTTTTTTTAAGTGTCGTTGACAAAGTTTTTGAGTGCTGTGTCCCAACCCCATTTTTCTAGTAAACCGTGAGATTCTTCATAGCACCGTGGTTTCTCGCCATGCATATGACACATTACAGCAGAGCTGCCTATAATTCTCTCTGCTAAGATTTGCAAACTCTCAAAATCTTTAGATCCTGATTTTGCTATTTCCAGTCTTCGTGTTATGCATGAATTTGATGTGACTATAACACCAAATATCTGTAAATCATCGAAGGGAGAGGCTATGTGCTGGGGGAGAATCTGACAAAAAAATGAAACAGGCATTTCCTGCGGGAGAAAGTATTTTCAGGATAATAATGAAGCTTAAAGAGTGTTATCAAGCACATAAGCTATTCTCCAATTTAGCTTGAAGAAGGAAAATCTGAAAACCTCAAGCCCTGTGGGACTGGACTCTGGATGGCTCATGAGGAAACATCTAGTCCAAATCTCTTTGCTCGAGGTGAGTCAGCGTGGCTCTGGGGAACGAACGCCTTGCTAAGTTCGCCCAACTTTACTGGTAGTGATGGAGCCAAGTTTCACGGCTGTTCTTACGATCCCAGGCTGACTCCCAGTTACATGTTGTACAACTTTATATCCTTGTAATAACACGACAGCTTATCCCAAACCAGACCTACCCATTACCGCAAGGATGGTTTCGTACAGTAGGCAGCTTCTCAGACTGTATGGGGAGCAAGAGAGGTGACAGCCTTCAGAAGAGGACAGACAGCCTGATGCTGCTAACTGGGCAGCCACATCCCTGCCCACGCCATCTGCCGGGGGTGGGGCAGTCGCCCCAAGACGGAGCAAATGCTGGCATTAGAACCTCAAACCTATAAAATGAGGACAAACCCAGCTCCTCCAAGTAAATCTCCTCAATTTCTTCCCCTGTAAATTGGGTTCGTCCTTTTTTTTTATGATTTTTTTTTTTTTTTTTTTTTTTTTGCGGTACTCGGGCCTCTCACTGTTGTGGCCTCTCCTGTTGCGGAGCACAGGCTCCGGACGCACAGGCTCAGCGGCCATGGCTCACGGGCCCAGCCGCTCCGCGGCATGTGGGATCTTCCCGGACCGGGGCACGAACCCGCGTCCCCTGCATCGGCAGGCGGACTCTCAACCACTGCGCCACCAGGAAAGCCCTGGGTTCGTTCTTTTTGAATCACTGGCTTGAATTGTTCATTCATTCGCTTGTTTGTTTGCTTAGAAGAGGTAATGCCTGCACAAGGCACAGATTTTAAAGGTATTAAAGCATATACAAGGAAAAACAGATTACCTTTCATTTGTCAGCTGGAAAGAAGAGAGTACGCATGCTCTATTGGTGTTGCTTATAAAATGGTAGAATAAAATCAGACACAATGACCTCAGTCACTTTCTATAAGCATACCCTTGTTTTTACTGGAATAATTCGGATTAATGCTATGTTTATACCATCAGAGTTAGTTAATTGATTAATCTCTTTATAAATCTATTAATAGAACTTGTAGGGGGCCTCAGCATAATATCTTAGCCATTCATGTACTTGTTTACTGATTCATTAATTTAGCTCTTCACTTATCTCTGGGAAAGCTCCTGGCGTGAATGATCCATTCATTCATTCGTTTGTTTGATTACAAGAGGTAGTGTGCGCACAAGGCATATGATTTAAAAGGCATTAAAGGGTGCACAGGGCATAAGAGATCAGTTTTCCTCCCCTGTTTCCCCTTCATACTTTTTACCAGATGAGAATTTTGTGTTCCTCTCAGGATGGTTCCTGCATTCACAGTTGTGTGTGTGTGTGTGTGTGTGTGTGTGTTAGAGAGAGAGATGCAATATACTATATATACATGTCCCAGTAGTCTCATCTGGGGTGGCTCTGCCTCTCAGTGACATTTGACAATGTATGGAGACATTGTTCATTGTCACAACAGTAAGTGGGCTGTCGTTGGCATCTGACGGGTAAGAGACCCGGACGATGCTCGGCACCTACAATGCACAGGACTCCCCCCAACAAAGGATGGTCTGACCCAACGTGGCAGGAGTGCTGAGGTTAAGAATGTCCCGCTTTTCTCACACCGGTCAGAATGGCCATCATCAAGAAATCTACAAACAGTAAATGCTGGAGAGGATGTGGAGACAAGGGAACCCTCTTGCACTGTTGGTGGGAATGTAAATTGATACAGCCACTATGGAGAACTGTATGGAGGTTCCTTAAGAAACTAAAAATAGAACTACCATATGAACCGGAAATCCCACTACTGGGCATATACCCTGAGGAAACCATAATTCAGAAAGAGTCATGTACCAAAATGTTCATTGCAGCTCTATTTAAAATAGCCAGGACGTGGAATCGACCTAAGTACTTAGTCTATCAACAGATGAATGGATAAAGAAGATGTGGCACATATATACTATGGAATATTACTCCGCCACCAAAAGGGATGAAACGGAGTTATCTGTAGTGAGGTGGATGGACCTAGAGACTGTCATACAGAGTGAAGTAAGTCAGAAAGAGAAAAACAAATACCATATGCTAACACATATATATGGAATCTAAAAAAGAAAAGAAAAGAAAAGAAATGGTCAGAAGAACCTAGGAGCAGGACGGAAATAAAGACACAGACCTACTAGAGAATGGACTTGAGGATATGGGGAGGGGGAAGGGTAAGCTGTGACAAAGCGAGAGAGAGGCATGGACATATATACACTACCAAACGTAAAATAGATAGCTAGTGGGAAGCAGCCGCGTAGCACAGGGAGATCAGCTGGGTGCTTTGTGACCACCTAGATGGGTGGGATAGGGAGGGTGGGAGACGCAAGAGGGAAGAGATATGGGAACATATGTATATGCATAACTGATTCACTTTGTTATAAAGCAGAAACTAACACACCATCGTAAAGCAATTATACTCCAATGAAGATGTTAAAAAAGAAAGAATATCCAGCTTTTATTATTATTTTTACTTCTCAAGCTATTTTGACTATTGTTCCTCTAACAATTTAGCCCCAGGTTTCCTTGGAGTGTGGAGAGAAGCAAGTTTTAAAGTCGCTGGAGAAGAGAAGCTTAATTTCGTTTTTGGACCCCCAGCATCTGGCAGAGAGCTCGGCTGTCAGTGAGTATACTTTGAATGCATAGATGATTAATTCGCTGTGGGTGGAGACCTTTGAAATAAAATAAAATAAAATAAAATAAAATAATAAAATATCCCGTAAGCTGCGCTTTCTTCAAATCTGAAATACCCACTTGCTCCGGAGCATTGATTAGAATTTCACTCAAGCGCCACAGAGGATGCTGCAGCTCTAGAATTCTTTGGACCCTGAGAAAACAGTGTGGGTTCCAAAGGAAAATTTCTCTTTTGGAAACAAAGTTTGGAGAAATTAGCTGCCTCATCGAAGCCCCCCGTTCCTTCACCTGTCCTCATTTACAAAGACAAGTTATTAAAATAAACAGAAAGCTTGCCTGACTTTTTAAATGACGAGGCCAGCCAGCCTCCATAAAAACGTTAGAACATACATCACTGAGAAGGTAGAAGGTGTTTCAACTTCATCAAAAGCCTTGAAAAGGAGGACATCTTTTGTATCTGTGCTTTCGAAAGTTTTTCAGGGCTGATATTTATTTTAAATCAGAACCACTTACAAAGCGAACCTCCTTTACAAACGGCGTTGGATGGAGTCATCCTAGAGATGACCTCTATCATTCGAGGCTGGACGGAAATATTATTTTTATAGAAAAAAAGAAGGATCTCTTTAATCAGCTTTAAAAAAACATTGTGAACAGTCACTTCTCTTATTTAAAAGTTTAACTTTACTTTCATCAATTTATAATCAGAGTTCCTCTGGTATGTTTGATTCCTGACAAACAAGGATAAAAGTCTTGTGCCCCCATTGCTAATGAGATGATAAAACAGCAGGGATCAAGTTTTTAATTACTACAGGCAATGCACTGGAGAGGTACCGATGATATTTTCTATTGCATGTCTAAGTTGTAACTTCAGGCTTATGACAGTCCTGCTGTGCTCCACTGCCTTTGATGATCACTCGTTTTTGTCTCCTGAGAGCACACAAAAATTTCTGAGCTGGGATCCTGGGGGGCTGGTAATTATTGGCGTAACCTGGTGCAGGTTCCCCTCTTCAACCAGGATGTTCAGTAAGGATCCAGGATCTTAATGCAGGCCTTTATCCTGAAAGGGAAATTGGACATTTGAAATACCTGTGAACTTTCCTACTCAAATGATACCCATTCTCATTCTACCAGCATGGGCTTTCCATTAATAATAAAATGTTTAATTGAATTGGGAGATTTCTAGTAGGTACATTTTCCTTTCTTTTCAAAGTCGTGCTTGAAATTTTTTCAAAAACCTTATTTTCATACACTTTTGTAGACGTGTATTTGTCACTGTAAGCTCTTTCAACACATTTCTGACAATGTTCTCTTTGTTACTGCAGACAGTTGATAATTGACATTTTTAATGGTGTCATTTGGGATCAAGTGTGTGTCACACCAAGGTCACATGCTCTTATCCTGATGGAAATGGATTCCATTAATTCTCAGTTTCACAAGACACACACACACACACACACACACACACACACACACACATCCCTCTGAATGGTCATAGTACTTGACAAATAAAGCTTGCTTTAATTTTAGCTATAAAAACTAGAGCAGAGAATTAATCTGACTTGGGGATAATCACTAACCCAATCTGAATCCAACTAACCAGCTTATCAATCAGCTACTCAGAGGGTCAAATAACTAATCTCTGATCACTCAAGTCATTTCTAAATCGTAAAGTAAGATTGAGTGTCAGAATCACAAGCACTGACTGAGTCTACCAAGTGGTTTAAACTTCTAAGATTTTGAACCATAAAGATAAACATGCAGCCTCAGCTCCTACATTGGGAAAAGCCCACAAGTGAAAAGAGATTTCCAAATAATAAAAGGAAATGGACCTTCTTTTGGTCCAACACCTCTCAGAATCAAAATGAACCCTATCCATTAGAATTCCTATTTTTATCAATATGACTTACTTTGGCCTTTAAAACTATCATATATGTGAAATGTAAAGGCCAGATACTTGAAGTTTATTTTCTTCTCAACAAAGAGCAGTTTAAAATGTTCTGATTGTGTAATTTATATGGAATACAGGATTCATCTTCCTTGTATGAGTCAGGATGGACCGAGTGTTGAAATGAACAGTGCAGAGCCTCAGGCGCTGAACACAGTAGATGTTTGTTTGTTTCTCTTTTTTCCTGGAGTTTGTAATTTAAAAATTTTTATTGGAATATAGTTGATTTACAATGTTGTGTTAGCTTCAGGTGTACAGCAAAGTGAATCAGTTGTACATATGCATATATCCGCTCTTTTTAAAATTCTTTTCCCACATAGGTCATTCCAGAGGACTGAGTAGAGTTCCCTGTATTACACATTAGGTCCTTATTAGTTATCTATTTTATATATAGTAGTGTGTATATGTCAATCCCAATCTCCCAATTTATCCCTCCTCCTCTTTCCCCCTGGTAACCATAGATTGTTTTCTACATCTGTGACTCTCTGCTTTGTAAATAACTCATTTGTACCCTTTTTGTAGATTCCACATATAAGCGATATCCTACGATCTTTGTCCTTCTCTGACTTACTTAGTACGACAATCTCTAGTATGACAGCCATCCATGTTGCTGCAGATGGCATTATTTTGTTCTTTTTTATGGCTGAGTAATCTTTCATCGTGTATTTGTACAAAGACGCTTGTTTCCTGTTTGTGGACGTCCATGTGGATGGGCCTGGCTGGGCAGTGTTCCTGGGCTGTGGTCCCCAGGACAAGTTCCTCCCATGCAGTAATGTTCCCATCTTCTCAGAGGGCAGAGCGCGATGCTGGAATCTCTGTACTGGCTGGCAGCAGAGGAGGGGCCAGTTTGAAGACGTCCCGTGGGCTTTAGGAGCCATGCCGAGAAGTGGTGGTTTTCCTTTGCCTCCCTTCCATGGATCAGAAGGGGTAGCAAGGTGTCACTCAGGTGGAAATGGGCCCAGCAAGAAAATGAATTGGTTTGGCAAGCAAACTTAAGGGACTTTTCTGCATTAATTATGGTGATACATTACCTGCAGTAGGATGCTTCCTAGCTGTTGAGAGTTGGATGCTAACTCATTTCATCTTCAGAGTCTTGGAAATTAGCCTTGGAAATTATCTATTATTACTTACAGATAAGAAAACTGAGGTTCAAAAATATTCATTTTCTTGCTAGAGGTCAGACAGCTGCTAAGAGCTAGAACCAAATGCTGGTTTTCTTATTTCTCTTCTCCTTTGATATTTGGTATAACATTTGCTCACCTTGATTTAGGAAGTCTATTGTTCTTTAGAAATAGTTATTATGAGGCAATCAAAGATTCAGATAAACAGTATCAAAAGACATTTAATCCTCTGCATAACATAGCTTGTTGTGAAATTGATCATAAAATTCTAGTAATCTAAGCTACAGGAATCATTCTCGTTTTTAATGTTCTACTCATTCACATAATATGAAGACTACAAAATTTGGTAAAATGCATACATAGAGAAAATAAGTAACCCCAGCTATCGAAGTGATGTATCTTGAAATTTTGTTTACAAATCTTATGCTATTTAGGACCATATCAGTCTTAACTAGTGCGTGGCTAACGTTTGCATAATTCTAGTGACTGTGGTGTAGTTAAACCTTCATATTCCTTTCATGATGTTAGGCGGACCAGAGAACAAGGGATAGATATTTAAAGTAAAACAATGATCTAACATAATGGTCGGGATTATTCGTACAGCTGACTAAGGTGGTAAAAACATGAGTGGAGACTCTTTCTGAGAAGTTTTTCCTTTGGAAACACATAGGTCAGAGCCCTGTAATTAGTCAAACTGCTCAGCTGTGACAGTATTTTTAGCAAAACCGTTTATGAAACAATTTAGCTTTGGGGCAGGTAGGAAGGTTAAAGCAGATCATTGCTGGGATAGTTCAAAACCGGGGTTGAAACCGTGAATGCCCCAGGGTGTAGCGGTGATGCCAATAATCGTAGACATTGGCTGACTCCTGCAGAACGCCAGCCACCGTACTCAGAATCCCATGCACGTTATCTCGAGAACATACAACAAAAAGGCAAGGTAATAGTATTATTCCTCTCCTCTTTCTTTGCATCAAAGGCACACGAAGGGAAAATGATAGGTAGAGCCTTATTTCAGGTCAGATCTGGCTGGTTCCAAAGGCTGTATTGGGCTTATCGAAATTTACAGTACAACTCTCAGCAGGAGAGACAACGCTGCCACGTGCCTCTGCTGCAGAGTGGCCGTACAGCCCAGTGGCTAGGGGTGTGGGCAATGGTACCAGACCTCTGGGTTCCATTCCCCCCAGCCTCCTGGCCAGATTACTTAACTCTTGAGTGCGTCAGTTTGCCTGTTTGCAGAGTGGGGGTGATAATATCTCGTTGTGTGGATTAAATGGGGAAGATGCACATGCCAGGTACAGAGGAACCAGGCTGGCTCATACTATTATGCCTCCCAGCTCGCCAAAGTTCACCAGGAGATCATGAGTCACTTCAGGGGCGTGTTCAAAGCACCACCACCAGCTTGCACATCGGTCCTTGGAAATCCGAGGAAATCGCATCATCATTTATGGACACACATTTTCAGCAGCAGGCAGTGTCCTCATCCGTCCTCTAAATAAAGATCAACTTTGTTCACAGCGACAGATATAAGCAGTCCACTCCTATCGAGATGTCGGTCAGGACCAAAGTCGACCTATGACGTCAGAAAGGAAAGCTCTTCCCAGTAGGGTTCACATTCACTTAACTGGGCAGGTTCTCTTGAGCCCCTTCCTGTGTACCAGACCCTGTACTCGTCATCAGGAGCCTGGTGACCTCACACCCAGCAGAGATGGCAGAAGCAATTGGAAGTATGTCTGCCTCACATACGTGGATTTGGGTAGAAGCTCACTTCGTATACAGTTGGTGCCGAGACACCCATACCTGGTCCCTGTCACCCTTCTGTGCATTTAATCCATGCAGGGCTCGATTTGAACAGGAGTGAATTCAGGGCAATGGTTCTGAACTTGCTGAATTTGAGGCACGGGAGAGAATCACATCCTTGGTGTAATTTCCTGATTCCCTCTCCCCACGCTGACTATGAAGGTTGCTGTCTGGCCCACATGCTAAGTCCCCTCCTCTATCACCCACCTCCATCCCCTCCACTGGAAGGTGGATGAGGCTGTAACATGGGACTTGGGCATGAAACCATTTCCAAGCCAGGAGGCCATCGGTTTAAAAATGTTAAAAAGTACTGATTTCCATGGAATATAAGCTATGAAATTGAAGGTATCAATAAGCCGCCTAGTACATAAAAATTACTATACCTGGCTACATTATAAAGTTCTCTACCACCTCTAAGGATGACAGGAAAACATCTTCTTTATTTGATTTCTTTTTGTAATACAAAGTTGACTAAGTAGGTACTCCCAACAATCATATTTGTCCCTAATACTATACACTCAAGAGGAAACCGCTTAAAATATCTTTGAAATATCTTCTATGGTGTGATGGCTAATGTTGCCAGCCAGTTGACTGGGCTAAAGGATGCCCAGAGAGCTGATAAAACATTATTTCTGAATGTGTCTGAGAAGTGTTTTTGGAATACATTAGCAGTTGAATGGTAGACTGAGTAAAGAGATCCCTCACCCACATGGGCAGGCATCATCCAATCCTTTGGGGGCTTGAATAGAACTCCCCCCCCGCAAAAAAAGGCGAAGGAAAGATGAATTCTTGCCCTCACTTCTTGAGCTGGGATGTCCATCTTCTCCTGCCCTTGAACTTCGGAGTTCCTAGGTCTTGGGCCTTGGACTCTAGGACTTAAACCAGCATCCCTCCGCCCGCCCCCAACCGACTTCTCAGGTCTTCATTCTCAGACTGGAAGAGACACCATAGGCTCCTCTTATCCCCAGGTCTTTGGACTCAGACTGAATAATACCACCAGATTTCCTGGGTCTCCAGCTTGCAGACAGCTAACTGTGGGACTTCTCAGCCTCCATAACCACATAAGCCACTTCCTATTTTATATATACCTCCTATCAGTTCTGTTTCTCTGGAAAAACCTGACTAAAGTTTATGGTTTACAACATATCCAGCCCAACGTCCTACATTTGGTCAGAGCTGCATTCTGACTCACAGGTGCTAAGTACTTTTGCCTTCATGGCCTCTTTCTTCCATTAAAAAACTGATAATATTTATGATTGTACTGGTTTAAAGACTAATGTAATCCAGGCCAGATTATATTCATTTTTTCCTTCTGATTTTAAAAGAAATTAAAATATTTCTGTGGACTTCTAAAGGAGTCAGGGGTCTTGTGCCTACTGTACATATGGCTCAGTCCACTCTGTATCTGGCCCTTAAATATTAGACAGTAAACATTGTCACTGAAAGTAATAGCCCTCCAGAATTAGAATGTTTAATAGTTAAAGACCTGAGTTATTCATTACCTGCATGTAATAAAATAAATGCTTTTCTAGAGCTTACTGGGTGCCAGGCATTTTTCTAAGTGCTTTTATATTTGCAAAGTCTTTTAACGGTTGGAGCTACGTTATGAGGTGGTTGCCATCAGCATCATGATCACCATCACCACCACCAGCCTCACCACTGCCACCATCTCCACCATCATCATCACCACCTCGGCGATCGTCACCATCTCCACCATCATCATCATTATCATTATCATCATCATCACGATCAGCATCACCACCATCACCATCATCACCATCAGCATCAGTATCAGCATCACCATCAGCATCACCATCATCACCACCATCATCACCACCAGCATCACCATCAGCATCATCACCATCATCACCACCACCATCATCACCACCATCGTCATCATCACCACCATCATCACCACCATCATCATCATCACCATCAGCATCAGCATCATCACCATCATCACCATCACCATCATCACCATCATCATCACCATCATCACCATCATCATCACCATCATCATCACCATCAGCATCACCATCATCACCATCATCACCATCATCACCACCAGCATCACCATCAGCATCATCACCATCATCACCATCATCATCATTACCACCATCATCATCATCACCATCATCACCATCATCATCACCATCATCATCACCATCATCATCACCATCAGCATCACCATCATCACCATCATCACCATCATCACCACCAGCATCACCATCAGCATCATCACCATCATCACCATCATCATCATTACCACCATCATCATCATCACCATCATCACCATCATCATCATCACCATCATCATCACCACCAGCATCAGCATCACCACCATCACCATCATCTTCATTTCTATTGTCACCTCCATTTTACAGGGACGTAGAGTGACTTGTCCAGGGTCACACACCCATTAGTGGCAATGAGGTGGTTTAAGCACAGGCCACGTGACTGCAAAGTTCACACTTTGAACCTCTCTGCCACACCACCTCTCACTCGCATACTACTTGGTAGAAACAGCCAAAGTAGACTTATTATTAATATCTTCCTACTGTAAAGTGTGAATATTTAACAGAAAGACATTGCATGCAAAAATAAACAAGGAAAATACTTCAGTCATTGGGTTATGATCAAGAATTTTTCACTTTAATGAGAAGTTTAAAATATATGCAGAACATTTTGTAGAAAATATTATTTTAATAAATATCAACTTTATCAGTGTTCTCTTTTTGTACTATCTTGTTAGACTTACAGCAAAATATAGACATAATTTTTCCTGCTTTTTACTCCTTAATGTTACTTTTATGCAGTGTTCTCCTATAATAATATAGCTGCTCTACAAGAAAATCTGAATATTTATATCGTTTTCAATCTTTTAAAACTATTTTATTGAAGCATAGTTGATTTACAATGTTGTGTTAATTACTGCTGTACAGCAAAGTGATTCAGTTGTGCATATATATTCTTTTTCATGTTCTTTTCCGTTGTGGTTTATCACAGGATATTGAATAGAGTTCCCTGTGCTCTACAGTAGGACCTTGTTGTTCATATTCAATCGTATTGATAAGCCATAATTTCCCCAAACTTTCCCCAGTTCTTTTCCAGTTGATCACCATTATAAATACTCAGGCTATAAATACTCTGGATAAAATATTTTGAGATGAGTGGTTTCCTGGGTTATATTCCACAGAGTGGGATTTTTAGGGCAAACGTTTTTAGGTCAGGTTTTTAGCTGCTTTTACATATTTCCTTCTGAGGGTGTTGATTTAAGTTTTCTAGCATATGGAATATACAATTTAAAATGACTTTTAAAATGTAATTATATCAGTTAGGATGCCTTCAGCTACAAGTAACAGAAGACTATTCAAGATGACTTAACAAGACATTTGAAGGAAAAAATGGTATCAGATATCCGTTGGAACCCCAATTTTTCCCACCTCTCCCTCTGCCATCCTTTATATGATGGTTTGTCCTTTTAAACTGACTCTCATCGGGGTCCCAAGATGGCTGCCAGAGATCCAGAAGCAGAGCAAGGGGTTGGAGGGGAAGCATGGCATCTGGTTGTCATCACCAGCAGCCTCTATAGCAACAGTTTAGGTGAAAGATTGTTGGTGCTCAGGCCAGAGTGGGAGCAGTGAAGAAGTAGTCAAATTCCAGAAATTTTGTTTTTTTGACCACACCGCGCAGCATGCGGGATCTTAGTTCCCCGACCAGGGATGGAACCCACGCCCCCTGCAGTGGAAGCGTGGAGTCCTAACCACTGGACCACCAGGGAATTCCCTCTAGAAATATTTTGCAGACAAAACGGAGAGAATTTTCTGATGGTTGGATGTGGGTTTTACGGGGGAGGCATTGAGTAGGATTCCGAGATGGAGTTGGTCCACCCGGGCCCCCAAGGAAAGACCAGCAGGGAAGATTGTTACATGAGAAAACAAAAGTCCCAGACAGCACCTCTCTATGGATGTGTTCACACAGATCTAGGCAAATAGATAGAAACAAATATGGAGGCAGATGACAGAGCAATGACTGCCATTACCCTTGGGAAGAAAAGTTGGACGTGGGTGTGGGAGGAGGGAGGGAGATGAAGGACTTAGAGTTTTTACACGGTATATTTTGCTCACATGTTTTGCTGCAAACATTAATTCCTCTACTACCTACGTAATGTTTTAAAGTGTTTGAAACGATTTCCAGAAATTAAAATTTCAGAGTATGCATAATAAAAAAATAGAGAGCAATTCTAGGGTGAAGATGAGCTTATACTATGATGCTATTGGAGTATTTTTTTAAAGGACACATCTGCAGAGACAGACAGATATATGGCCAGAGATGATCTCTGGGAAAGCCCAGAAGAAACTGGTAAGAGGACAGCCTCAAGGCAGGGGAAGCGGAAAGTTCCAGGTCTGGGGTGAAATGAAAACTTCCTTATACTTGGTACCATTTGAATGTGCACATATTAGCTATTTAAAGTTAATTACTTAAATGTTAGAATAAAAGATAGAAAAATGTACATGCCCAAGTAATAAATTAACACACATAAAACAAAAATGAAACCATCCCAAGAAAGGTTAAGTTCCTGTGGTCAATATCATTTCTTGAGATTGGTTTTAGGTGAAGTCTGAGTGAAAAGGTGAATAGAATAGGTAGTTGGGGAAAGTTTCCATGAGCCTAAGATATTCTATAATCTCTCTCTTTTTTTTTTTTTTTTTTTTAAGCTGCACACAGGCCTTTCACTATTGTGGCCTCTCCTGTTGCAGAGCACAGGCTCTGGACGTGCAGGCCCAGCGGCCATGGCTCACGGGACCAGCTGCTCTGCGGCATGTGGGATCTTCCCAGACCGGGGCACGAACCCGTGTCCCCTGCATTGGCAGGCGGACTGTCAAACACTGCGCCACCAGGGAAGCCCTATAATCTCTCATTTTAAGGCATGGTAGAAATTGATTTGGATAGCTCAATTCCTAAGTTAAAAGAGGAAATGGACTAATTCAAAAAGCATCCAATCAACAAAGATCAGTAGATATTTACTGAGCTATGGCGCTGAGTTAGGCATTTGATTGCTTTCTAAGGGGAAAGATGTAACACTAAGTTATTTTGGTCGAAAATAGAAAGAAAACACTTCAAGTAACAACAGTGACAACAAAAACACCAATGGTTTCCATAACTTGGAAAACAATTTGTGTTGTTCCGGATACAACTCTTTGCCTACAAAAGGACAGCAGAGGATCTAGTAATCGCTATTACCTGGTGGGCTTGTAATTTCTGAATATGTTTAAATGTTTGCCTCTTTGGTTAGAAGCGCTACCGTCGGTCTACTTGCATTTGGTTTCTCTTCTTATGAAATCACAGATTAATCCTCCCGTTTCCCTTCAGCATTACTGAGAGCAGCTATGTAAGAGATGAGAAGGAAAACTATGGTTTGGTAAGAATTGCCACAAAACTACAGTGGTGCTGGTGAATGAAGGAATCGGGGCGAACACCAAATGATTCACATTTCAACAGTCTGAGATCCTTTAGAAGCAAACTTGTGTGCCAACGGCCCAAAAGCAAACACGGAAAAATCCATCTCACGATAAGGGGAGGGAAAGGGTTAAGCTGTTGACAAGATCTTGGCTTTCCTTCCAGATTGGACTGCGGTTTGTATGACATCAACACCTTCTGAATGGCAGATTAGTCAACAATTTCAAAAAAATATTAAATTATCTAGTTAGCAAAAGGTCTGGTGTACAGACACGGGTCAATCTACCCCAGGGCTAGGAAGATGAAAGCGCTTTTCCCAGCCATTTGCAGTGGAGTTAGCACATTACTCCTATCTCTCCATACCCGCCCGATATTCACACACAGTGATGCTCTGGAGACAAACGCGAAGCCGTGTGATTTCCCCCTGCTATGTTAAAAATGCTTTTCTATTTTTTCAAGCGTGCTTCCGTGAAAGAGGGCACATCTGTTTTAAGTCCTCTTTTATGAAAATTACTAAGCTTCCTCAGTGTGCTTATCTTTTAATTTTGAAATTCTTTGTAGCAATAACTTGAGAAAATAACCAACCATATTTCTGGTCCCTTTACAAAATAAAGGGTTGGAGGCGGGAAGGAAAAAAAGAAAGCACGAACGAGCCATTTTAGAGCTTTGAACTCCCTCTTCTAATCCTTCCCCTTTAGGCCTGGGTGGAAAGGGCCCCCCTCATCTGCGTTTAGAATGGCTGAGTCCCGCCTTGATGGCTGTCGGCTCGGTCCCCCAGCCAGACCCAGGCTTATTCATCAACTCCCCGGCAGGGGGGAGCGCTTCTCACGCCAGCGCTTAGCCGCCAAAGTTCAGCTTCCCTTTATAAGCTTCTTTATTCCTCCCTTCGTCCACCCAAAACCGTTTTTTACAAAGTTTCTCACCCTTTCCCTCCCTCCGGAGGGGTTCCTTGAATGGACAGGACGCTGGGTCACTGTTTAATACCTCAGCCTCCCACCCCCAGCATTTTTGTTTTGAATAGCACATAATAGACAGGGGTTTATTGGCCATATGGCTTTCTGCTTTTAAACTGGGGTTTAAGGCTCAGACATAATCAGCGATGGAGCAGAGAGTTGGATCCAAAACCTTGAGATTCCTCCTCTGGACTTCAGGTACCAATTCTTTTCCTTGCTTTTGCTCTAAGCAGTGATTCAAGGAGAGGTTGGAGCGCACGGTGGGAAATAGGACAGGACGTGAGTCAGGCAATTAAAGAAGAGATGGGGCATCCTGTAGGTGTCTGTTCTGTGGCTGACCCACTTCTCGGCTTCAGTTTGATGACTCTCTGCAAGAGGCACAGTGAAATTCTCGGTTTTCCTCCCTCTCAAGTGAGGCTGATGACATGGTAATACATCCAACAGTCTTATAACAGTCTTATCATCCAAAGCAAGGGATTCCTGAACAGCCAGAAAGTTTTCCTGCGTGCTCTGTTGAGAGGCTGAAGATAAAACAAGAGGAAATAAGAGGTAATTGAGCGCTTCTTGTCCGCCCACTTAGCGAGCCCAAACACCTCCGTCCCGGAAGCCCTGGATCGCGTTGCAATAGTCACGTCCACGACGTTGACTTGGAAGTTTCCTGGCTCCTTGACCACGTAAGGCAGGAGACGTTGGTCCCATTTAGAGAAATTCTATGGCGTTTGATGTTTTCCTCCTCCCGTACAATGTCAGGGTCTTTCCATCCTTATCTTGGAGGAAAGGGTCAAAAATAGAAATGAAATCTAAAATTATTAGTTCTGCTAGGTGAGCAGCTCTGGTGACCAGTATTTGAACGCGACTGGTGGTAACTTGTGGCTTCCGCTCACAGCACTTACTTTGCTTCATCATAGGATGTCGGATGTTAAATTTATACACTATTTAGAAAATGAACTGAGTCAAAAAACCTTGCTCACCATAAATAGCTATTTATTGTGCACCTACTATATACAAGAAACCTCTAGGCTAGGCACTCAGGAGAAATGCAAACCAATAGAGAGATGGTTTCTGAAGACTCCAAATCTAACAACAAGGACCTACTGTAGAGCACAGGGGACTCTGTTCAATATCTTGTAATAACCTATAATGGAAAAGACTCTGAAGAAGAATACATATATAACTGAATCACTCTGCTGTACGCCTAAAACGTTGTAAATCAACTATACTTCAATGAAAAAAGACTCCAAACCTAGTTGGAGAGAGGAGGTCTGTAAAAAGAAAAAGTACAAGCCCTAATTCAGGATATTATTTGATCAATGTCAAAAAGAGTTTCAGGAGGGCTTCCCTGGTGGCGCAGTGGTTGAGAGTCCGCCTGCCGATGCAGGGGACGCGGGTTCGTGCCCCGGTCCGGGAGGATCCCACATGCCGCAGAGCGGCTGGGCCCGTGAGCCATGGCCGCTGAGCCTGCGCGTCCGGAGCCTGCGCTCCGCAACGGGAGAGGCCACAGCAGTGAGAGGCCCGCGTACCGCAAAAAAATAAAAAAAATAAAAAGAGGTTCAGGAGCATTTATTCGGAAAATAATGCACAATGTTATTCTTGGTTCTGGGAATATAATAATAAATAAGACATGCAACATTTCTGGTGTCATGCAGGCTACATACTAACTGGGGAGGAGGGTGAGGATAGACAGTAAACATGCAAATAAATAAAACAATAATTTCAGATAGGGATACAAGTGATGAAAGAAATAGAGCGCTGTCATGAGCTGGGGGGTGGTAAGTGATACTGCCGCCACTTCCGGGAAGGTAACACTGAAGCTGGGGTCAACCAGATGAGGAAGTAGAGCCAGCAAGGTAGGAAAGTCAGCCAGCCAGGTGAGGAAGGTAAAGCTGGGAACAAGCTAGAAGAAGAGAAGAGGCAAGGAGGTTGGAGAGAGGCAAGGGCTGGATCATCTAATGCTGGGTTTTGCATGCTTTGCTGTGCCTATGAATCGCTTGGAGACCTTGGCCAAATGTGGATCCTGATTCAGGAGACGTGTGTTTCAGGGAGGGTGAGATTCTGCATTTCTAGCGAAGTGATGTGATGTTCCCCCTCCAACCACACTCAGAGTAGCAAGGACCAGAGCCTTGGTCTTCCACCTGGAGAGAGAGAGAGAGAGAGAGAGAGAGAGAGAGAGAGCATTCACAAGACACAGGTGACTGTGATGAGCATCCCGACTGGGCTAAGTGTGAGGGTTGTATTGTCTCTGCCACTGGAAGGGCTAAGAGCCACCCACTGGCCTCCAGAGAAGGTTTTCAGCGGTAGACCAGAAGTCTAGTTTGAGCTAGACCATGACAGGCATCACGTTCAAAGATGTCCATTTGAAATGGATAAAATGCATAACCAGGTTTCTCAACTTATGCATTATTAATATTTTGGACCACATGATGCTTTGCCTTGGGGGCTATCTTTGTATGGTAGGATGTTCTCAGCATCCCTGACCTCTACCCACTAGATGCTAGTAGAACATCCCCTCTAGTCCAGAAATAACTAGAAATGTCTCCAGATATCGCCAAATGTCCCCTGGTGGGGAGATAGACCCCAGTTGAGACTGGCATGAACAAAGATGAAGAGTCAAAGGTACACCCATCATCTGACTGACGTTCAATAAATATTTGTGGTTAATTGTTCTGGAAAGCAGTGAGCTTTGGGAGTAAGTCCCTCTCTCTGAAGCCAGATGAAACACATGTTTAGGGCATCAGCAAAAGCAAAAAATTTTAAAAGCAAAAAAATTGACATTGAAAAAGGAAAAAAGGCTCCCAAGTAGATAACGTGGGAAGAATCAGAATTCTGCTAGTCTTCTTTATACTGATTTTATGCTTTCATAGTTCCTTATTTGAAAGAATGAGCTACACGCAACAACATGGGTTCATTCAACAATGTTGAGGCCAGACACAGAAGTAAATCATATTTGAATCCATGTACGTGAAGTTGGAGAACAGGCAAAAGCAATCTGGGGTTTTTGAAGTCAGATTTGTGATTCCCCTGGTGGGGTTGGGGTACTGACTGGGATGGGGCCCAAGGGAGTCTTCTGGGTGCTGGAATATTTGCTGTCTGGAGCTGGGTGGAGGTTATATGAAAGCATACGGATGTAAAATTCACTGAGTTGAATCCTTGAGATCTGTGCCCGTGATGTATGGTGTATGTACATAGAAGACCTCCTTTTTAACTGAGCTTAGAGCTCCTCAAGGTATTTCCCAGTCTGACCCAGGGAACGCCTGGTTTATTTCTGGCTGGATGAAAAGAGCTACGCCATATGGTTGTTAGCTGGGTGCAGAGCTTGGTGGAGGAAGCTTATGATGAAAAGGCAAGTGTCAAGACGGGCAACACTGTCCAACCCATGAGGGTGGCTGGACTTCTGCTGGGGAAATACAATGCACTCTTCCAGCCACTGGGATGTCTTACCCCAAACAGGCTCGAAGGAGATATGTCCTCAAATCCTCTCCCTGGCAGACAGCAGCTGACAGCAAAAATTAGGTTCTTGGCATCAAAAAATAGAGATGGATTGATGGATAAATAGAGACAGGGAGATTGAGGATTTTGCAGATCTAACCTTCATGTAGCACCTAGGACGTAGGCACTGGGTGTCCACTCTACAATTCTTCCCATTATTCTACATGTTTGAAACATTTCATAATGAAATCTTGGAGAAAAAAATCAGACCCCTTGTCTTTCTGTTTCTGCCAAGCGAAAACAGCCTGAGAGCTTATATAATGGAGCAAATATCGTTTTAAGGCTCCATTAACATTTTTAAACCGTTGTTAAAATCACTAGCAATGAGGTGATTTAGGGACGTAATCTAAAACAAAATATCCAAATACATTTCTGGAAATACATTTTTTTTTCCATGTGGAGATGCTTTCTCAAGAAAAGACTTTTGCTATCTCCTTGGGGGCAATATATATAATTCTTTGAAATTCAGTCGTCTAGAAGAAAATGCCCAGAGTCTCCTTCCTAAAGATGCCCAATTAAGGATGAAATGAATTGCTGTTTTCTTTCCTTGCACAACTTTGTTATAAATAGCTGAGTTGGGATGAGACCCCTGTGCTGTAGCCGCTGGGAGCCTGTGAGGTCATTGGTGAGAGTGAAAAGAATCTGACTGCCCTCAGGTATTGGGGGACTCTGTCCTCTTGGGAGGGGGATTTAACAAAGGAATACATTTCAAAGGAGACACTGTGTTTTCCACTCTTTTTCTGAAGTGTTTTCAAACACATTCCCAGCTCAAAATTCTTAGAAGTAAGAAAAGGAGGCAGCTATCAGACGACCCCTGAAGCAGCTGACAATTCAGAGAGAAAGAAATAGGGTCAGATTTGAGAGACGAGAATCCCAGTACATTCCCACCGTAGGAGGGCTTGATTTATTTTTGCTCCACCCACTGGGGTCTCAACTTTGAAATGCTCAGTACAAAAGATTTTTACTAATGCCCTACTTGCATGCATTCTCTTCTAAAATGTGACACGTCTTACTTCCATCTTATCCCAAGCCGGCGCACAGCATCTTTATTATAAAAAGATGTTGCATCCGCTTAAACTCACACACCTCTGGAAGGTGACAGAGAAGGTAAATTATAAAACAGGTTTGTTTCTTTTTCAATGGGTGTGTGTGACGTGTAAAGCAGTACACACATCTCTATTAAAAGAAATCAAATCAAACATTTTTAAGGTAAAAAGTAAGATTTCCCCCACCTCTGATCTTTTCTCCCTTCTGTCTCTTTCTCTGGAGATAGCGGTTGGGTGTGAATATTTTAGGATGTGTAGGAAGAGAAATTAGCTAAACTGGATTTTATGCATGTGCATGTGACTATTTTAAAAGAAGGTTTATAGGGCTAATGTAATGGAAAGCATTTTTTTAATTTTATTTATTTATTTTTTGCTGCTTTGGGTCTTCATTGCTGTGTGCGGGCTTTCTCTAGTTGTGGTGAGTGGGCGCTACTCTTTGTTGCGGTGCGGGGGCCTCTCATTGCGGTGGCTTCTCTCCTTGCAGAGCACAGGCTCTAGGCATGCAGGCTTGCGTAGTTTTAGCACTCGGGCTCAGTAGTTGTGGCACGTGGGCTCAGTAGTTGTGGCTCGCGGGCTCTAGAGCGCAGGCTCAGTAGTTGCGGCGCATGGGCTTAGTTGCTCCGTGGCATGTGGGATCTTCCTGGACCAGGGCTCAAACCTGTGTCCCCTGCATTGGCAGGCGGATTCTTAACCACTGCACCACCATGGAAGTCCCAATGTAACGGAGAGCATTTAAATTAGGTTTTGGCATGAAAAATACCTCTTGTTCATGATTCATCCTCAGACTCCTGGGTCTTACAAAGGGGTAGAGATGATGCCTGATAGGTTTTCAATTTAACTGGTCTTTACTCGCTTACATTTTGTTAATCAGTTAAATTTTTCATAATTTAAATATATTTAAATCTTATTTTCATTTATAATATTTAAAATCATATGTACAGTTTATACAGTCTATATAATATAGGTTTTACATGGTATAGTATGTAACATTAATCTATACTATATATAAGAGTACTATTATATGATTAAATAATCTATTATTATATATAGTAAAGATGATTTGTGATGTTACTAACATTATCAAGCCAAAAAATAACCTAAAATATTCAGACTTAGGATTTCGAATTACCGATGTTTATAGCCACCAAGGTAAGGCAATCTTTTTTGATAATGAGATGATCTCAAACTTTTATTTTGAAAAAACCCAAATAATATTCCTCCAGTGTTAAACTTTTTGCATCAGCAAGATGTCAACTTGCAGGACAGGTGTAACTCGGTCACTAGTGTTTCCCAAACACCACCACGCGGTGTGGTTGCCCATTTTCCTAGAATAATTGGAACAGAGACTTATGCTTGACCCGGCGCCTTGAATTTCCACCAAGTGTCCAAAGCCTCCACCCCAGTATGTCAGTCGTGGGAGCTCGGACTTCATTTCTGGAAATTCTCTGTCAGAGAATCAGACGCTCAGATTAGCAGTAGTGTGAAAGCCAGCATCCCCTGTTATCCTTTCTGTTGTCCTGGAGAAAACTGAAATGGAATAGTTTCGATTCTTGCACGGTGTTTGGCTGAGACAGGAAGCACACTGCCAGGAAGATGAACGCTGACATGCATGAGTTACGGTTTATTAAAAAAATCTACCTAGTTTGACGCTCCCTATGTTTCTGTATTTTTCCACTAGTCCACTCCAGCTAGCATTTCTGTGGCATTCACTATACGGTTGTGCTTGACATGGATGGTACCTTGACCCTTCTCCAAACTCCTTAGATATGTACTGAAACTGGGGTAGCATATCGTAATAACAGTAATATCTCTACTGTGGCATTGTGTGTGTTCACACTGTGTAATATCCTGTGTAAGCCTATAGAGAGCCTCAGTTCTTGTTGCCAAATGTAGGGTTTCTATTTGGATTTAGGAAAAGAAAGAATTATGGGTTTGGATTAACTCATTTAACTCTTAGAACAGCCCTATGCAATAGATACCATTTCCACTCAGTGGATAAAGAAATTGAGGCACTAAGAGAGTAAGTTATTTGCCTGAGGACACATGGCTGATGAGCGGTGAGGCTGGGATGTGAACCCAGGCGGCCAGTTCCAGGCTACATGGTCTTAACCACTATACCACACTGCCCGGCACTTTACATATATTGTTATCTGTGTAAAAACCAGAAAACAAAAAAACCAGAGAATTACCATATGACCCAGCAATCCCACTCCTGGGCATATATCTGGACAAAACTATAATTCAAGAAGATACATGCACCCCTATGTTCACAGCAGCACTATTCACAACAACCATGACATGGAAACAACCTAAATGTCCATCAACAGATTAATGGATAAAGAAGATGTGGTATATATATATACAGTGGAATATTACTCAGCCATTGAAAAGAACCAAATAATGCTATTTGTAGCAATATAGATGCAACTAGAGATTGTCATACTAAGTCAGACAGAGAAAGACAAATATCATATGATATCACTTATATGTAGAATCTAAAATGTGACACAAAGGAACCTATCTATGAAAGAGGAACTGACTCACAGACCTAGAGAACAGACTTGTGGTTGCCAAGGCGGAGGGGGTTGGGGGAGGGATGGAGTGGGAGTTTGGGGTTAGCAGATGCAAACTATTACATGTAGAATGGATAAGCAACAAGGTCCTACCGTATAGCACAGGGAACTATATTCAATATCCTGTGATAAACCACAATGGAAAAGAATATGAAAAAATATATATACATACACAACATTGCAAATCAACTATACTTCAATTAAAAAAAAAATAACCAATGCACAACAACAACAAAATACCCCCTGCGTCTTCAGGTCTTTATTTTAATGAGCATCACATTATATTGTTCTGTGCAGTTTTTGTCAAGCTGTCACATTCACCCAGACATATATGAATGTAAATGTCATGTAATGTGAATATAGTGGAAAGAAAAATTTGATGGCAAAATGACATATTAGACTTTAGAATCTCTCACCTCAATGTGTATGAACGTCAATCAATTTGTCCTTTGAATTCAAAAGTACATTCATGGCAGTGTTGTTGTAGATGTGTTACAGACACGCCTGGGCTACAACCTTGTCCGGGTAACTAAAAGTATTTTGTAACACACACACGCACATGCACACGCACACACACACACACGTGCCCACACAAACTATTCTCTGCAGATTCCTAAAAGAGAGAGCCTGGGTCCAAATTCTGCTCTAATGTGAACCCACATGTTATTGAGTTATCTCCACAGTATTTCTATGCCTCAGTTTTCTCATCTGTGAAATTGGACTAGTACATGTATCTAGATCATTGTTATAATAATCACACAGCGTTTTCTCCATGGCTTTGACGTCTGCACCTCAGCCACTTTTGGAGAACTGACTACAGCCGTATGCCTGGCTTCATGGGAATGTGCCTTCCTCCAGTTTATTCAACCCTGGAAGCAGGACCATGGGAAGTGAGACAGAGATTTCCTGTCCAGGTGCAGGCTGCCCTTTCACCTCCAAGCTCACACTGCCAGACCACAGCCAGTGGGCAGTCAAGGACCCCTCCTGCCATCCTCTCATTGTTTCTTTTTGTCTTTCTCTCTTGAGATAAGGACTCTGGGGGCATAGGAAACATGCCACATTCGAGGGTAAGTGAGGAAATTCTGTAAACCTCCCCAGGACCCTAATGCTGAATCCTAAACCAATAATCTGCTTTTAAAAGGGTTCCCCTAAGAGCAAACAATGCCTGACCTGTAAGAGCCAGGTCACTGCCAGCAGACTGGCCGACAACACTATCACCCAGTTCAGACAGACAAGTTGCGTTCCACGAACTTGGAGCAAGTTCTTACTGAAAACAGTTTAACAATTTCAAAATCTTCTGCATTCTAAATTGGGGAGGAGGGTCATTAAAATACTATTATTACTGCTCCTGCTAACACTCATATTGGACACTGAATTAGTCATTTGGAATAAGTAGAAATGACATTGCTCAACTAACATTTCTTTACCAGGAAAAGCTTATTTTTAGCAGTTTTCTGTACCACTGGAAGCTTACACTATTCATTTGTGATTCCTTTGGGCTCCTGTATCAGTCAGGATGGTCTAGGTTATGCTGCAGTAACAAATAAGCCCCGATTCTTAGTGCCATAAAAGAACAAGAGTTTATGTCTTTTTCTTGTTGTGAGTCCATTGGGAGTTGGCTGCAGCCATACCAGAGCCTGGTAGCGCAGCCCTCATTTGCGTTGGAGACGGGTCTCTAAAGCAGAGAGGAAGAGGAGAAACACAGGGGACCAAGCCTGATTTGAACGCCCTCTGCAGGAAGTTTCATGTGTCTCTTCCACACTTCCTTGATGAAAGCCTGTCGCAGGGCTGCTCTCGATCTCTAAGGAGTGAAGAAGTACCTCCTACCACATGCAGAAGAAGGAACGTGAAAGCGTGGGGTGAATAGCACAGATCATCACATAGTTATCCTGCATCTTCAGAACCCCTGGCTGAGGTCTGAGGAATGCCCCACTCGATGCAGCAAGGACCCACCTCCCACTACGGATGCCAACAATGGCAGATACACGTGTCCTCAGACTCTCCTGCAGGTAGGTGACCCAGGCTCTGACAATCAGGGACATCCACCAGAGATTTGGGATCTGCTGCTAGCGTCGCAGAGAAGGAGAGATTGCATGCAATCCACACTGACAGAGAGGGACGGGGCAGCAGTGGGATGCAGCCTCCAGAGGCCGTACTGGTGATGATATCATCAGGACACACTGCGGCATCCACGCCTAGTGATGGCTTCAGCTCTGCAATGGAACCTGCACTGCGCCCCTGCCCATGGACCTCTAAGCCTCATGCTCTGGCTGTCCTAGAAATTCTAGCTGCTATCAATATCCTTTTTAAAAAACTGGGGTAAGATACAAATAACATATACCATCGAAACCACTCAGTGGTATTAAGTACATTCACATTGTCATGCAACTATCACCCCCATCCATCTCCAGAACTCTTTTCACCTTGCAAAACTCGATACCTCTGAAGCAATGACTCTCCATTCTCCATTCCTCCAGCCCCTGGCAACCACCATTCTCCTTTCTGTCTCTGTGGATTTGTCAATATCCTTTTAGTAAATCCCTTTTCTGCTTAAATTATCCCGAGTGGCTTCCGGTGCTTAGAGTGAAGAACTTGAGTGGTGTTGACTGTAAGTGCCCAGAGGGCAGTGGTTATATCCCTGTCCTGTTTGTTTCCTCACTGCCTGGTAGACAATTGTTGAGCTGAACAGTTGAAATGATTAGAAGCCCATCATTTCAAAATGAGGCTGCTCGAACAGGACGCTGAATAATCCACTTCAATGCTGAACACATAGCTTTTATGTTCTGCCTGTAGGATTAAAAAGAAAAATCCTTTTTTTTTAATCAAGAAAGGCAAAGTGAACAGTTAATAAGCATTTGGTTTTCTGAAGAGATGATACATGAGAAATAGAGAATATATGTCCTTGTGATGTACTGATGCTTTTAAGGGACTTCAAAATACATCTATTTGGCATAATAATCAGGAATGTGGGTATGAACAGCTGGTGTATTGCCTCATTCGAGCTATTGCTGTCAGATTCCACACTGGCTTCACAACTATTGAATCTGCAGGGAAATGTCATTTGATCTGAGATGCATTCTTTTTTAAAGAGGTTCAAACATCCAATAGAATCAATCCAACAACTAAAGAAAAAATGGGAAGGAACACTGAATGTGCCATTCAACAGAAATCCCTAAAAAGAAAGAGGGAGAGAGAAAGAACCTGCTGTAGATTGAAATATGTCCCCCCAAATTCAGATGTTGAAGCCCTACTTCCCAACGTGGTGGTATCTAGAGTTGGGGTCTTTGGGAAGTAATTAGGGTTGGATTAGGTCATGAGGGTGGGGCCCTCATGATGGGATTAATGCCCTTGGAAGAAGAAGAAACACCAGAGAACTTGCTCACTCTCTCTCTCCACCATGTGAAGAACCAGCAAGAAACTGGCCATCTGCAAGCTAGGAGGAGAGTCCTCACCAGAAACTGACCATGCTGACACCTTGGTCTTGGACTTCCAGCTTCCAGAACTATCGTTTACAACCCCCAGCCTCTCGTATTTTGTGATGGCAGCTTGAGCTAAGAACCTTTATATGTATCTTTTCTGATAATGGATCAGAAGCCTAACCATGGGGGCCATACACGGCATTGAAGGAGTTCTACACCTTGGTCTAGTGATACCTTGGGCAGGACAGTTGGTGGCCGTGGACGAGAGCCAACCCAACCTGTAGGCTAGCTCTTGTCCAGGGAGTGTCTCAGAACAGCGTAGCTGTTGGAGGATTTCTTTCCTTGCTGATCACCTGAGCAGGTAGCATTTTTCTCATAGGTGGAAATCATTTGTCCATTCAAGATACATTTATTGTGCCAAGCATTGCCCTAAGGGCTAGGCATGTAGCAGCGAACAAGTCAAAGCAGGTTCCTACTCAGGAAGCTTGCACGTATGTATTTGGGTTGCCCAAAAAGTGCCTTTGGTTTTTAAGTAAAAATAAAAGACACATTTTTCATTTTCACCAAGAACTTTATTGAAAAACATATTCACCCTTTTGTTCCACTACCTTCTGACATTTTTCAGGCAACTTCATAATTCCATCTTCCCAAAACTTTTTATCTTTTTGAGCAAAGAACTGTTCCAGGCGCCTTTTACAGTCTTCCAGCGAATTGAAAAATTTTCCATTAAGAGAATTTTATAAAGATCTAAATAAATGGAAATCCAAAGGTGCAATGTCTGGTGAATACAGCAGATGAATCAGAACTTCCCGGCCAAGCTGTAACTGTTTTTACCTGGTCATCAAAGAAACATGCGGTCTCGTGTTATCCTGATGGAAGATTATGCGTTTTCTGTTGATTAATTCCGTACGCTTTTCATCGAGTGCTGCTTTCAGTTGGTCTAATTGGAAGCAGTACTTGTTGGAATTAACCGTTTGGTTTTCTGGAAGGAGCTCATGATAGAGACCTCCCTTCCAATCCCACCATATACACAACATGACCTTCTTTGGTTGAAGACCGGCCTTTGGTGTGGGGCCTGTTGGTTCATTTCGCTTGCCCCACGATCTCTTCCATTCCACATTATTGTACAGAATCCACTTTTCATTGCCTGTCACCATTTGTTTTAAAATGGAATGTTTTCATTACATTTAAGTAGATAATCACATGCAGAAATATGGTCAAGAAGGTTCTTTTTTGCTTAAATTATGTGGAACCCAAACATCAAAGTGACGAACATAACCAAGCTGGTGCAAATGATTTTCAATGCTTGATTTGGACATTTTGAGTATGTCGGCATCTCCCATGTGGTATAACGTTGATTGTTCTCAATTAATGTCTCAATTTGATCGCTATCAACTTCAACTTGTCTACCCGATCGTGGAGCATCGTCCAGTGAGAAATCTCCAGCATGAAACTTTGCAAACCACTTTTGACACATTCGCTCAGTCACGGCACCTTCTCCATACACTGCACAAATCTTTTTTTTGCAATTCGGTTGTGTTTTTGCCTTTCTTGAAATAATAAAGCATCATATGCCAAAAATGTTGCTTTTTTTCCTTCCATCTTCAATATTAAAATGGCTACCAAAAATTCACCAATTTTGATAAGTCTTTTATTAAATGCACGCTGACATGACAGCTGTCACATACAACCTAATAAAATTGCTTCGAATTGGACTTCCCTGGTGGTGCAGTGGTTAAGAATATGCCTGCCAATGCAGGGGACAAGGGTTCGATCCCTGATCTGGGAAGATCCCACGTGCCGCCCGTTCACCACAACTACTGAGCCTGCGCTTTGCAGCCCGCGAGCCACAACTACTGAAGCCGAGTGCCTAGAGCCTGTGCTCTGCAACAAAGAGTAGTCCCCACTTGGCTGCAACTAGGGAAAGCCTGCGTGCAGCAACGAAGACCCAATGCAGCCAAAAATAAATAAATAAACATTGCTTCAAATGAAGTTAAAGACAACTGAGTGCTATTAGAGCCATATTACGGACAAAACTGCATGAACCTTTGGGCCAATCCAAGTGGAAAGTCGAGATACGTGTTATGGAAAATATTTAGCTGCAAGGGGAAAGAGAAGGACAGAAGGACGTTATTTTAACTGGGCCGTCAGGGAGGCCACTCTGTGGAGGCATCACTTGAGTGATGTATCAGTGTAGGTCCAGTCAAGCCACAGAAACTGCAGCAGACACTTCCACAGGTGGGATTCAATACAGGAAATGGGTAACATAGCAGGGGTTGGGGGCTGACAAAAGTCAAAGGCACATGGAGGAACCCAGCAGTTGTAACTGCAGAAGCCACTGCCATGCTAGGACTGGGGACCAAGAGAGCAAGGTTGGGGTGATCAGTACCCAGAAACTCAGAAGAGGGGGCACTGCCCAGCTGGTGCAAGTATATCAGGAGCCTGCAGGAGGGACTCTGCTGCTGGAACACATGGGGCCGCCTCTGGGAGTACAGAAGAATTTCCGGTAAACCAACTGCTTCTGTGGGGATGAAGGGTCCCCAGCTGGATGCAGTGCCATGGCTGGGGGAGTCTGACCATGACAGCAAGCAAGCAGGGAGGAACAGGCTCATCTTCCTCCTGGCCACCTCCCTCTAGCGCTGACCCCCTCCCCCTCACTGGCTGAACCAGCCGGCAAAGGAGAAACACACTCGAAAGGGGCCCAGCCCTGGCATCACTGGGCAGAGCGTGGCAGGAGTGTTTGCAGCTGATTGAGGATAGCTCCGTAACCAGCATGAGCAGAGATCCAGATGAAGTGAGAGAATGGACCATGTTGATGCCTGGGGATAAAATATTTCAGACGGTGCAAGACCCAGAGAGAGGAGTACACCTGGTACCTTCAAGGAATGGCTCGTGTGGCGTGACCAGGGGTTACTTCTCTATTTTCCTTATATGATGGCTCACGTTTGCCAGGTAGAAATGCAAAGTCATATTTCCTTCTTTATTCCCCAAGTAAATTAGCTGAGTCCCGCTATTGTCTGATTCTCTAAAGAGTTTCTTAGAACCTGTCATTAAGCAATTATTATACTAGTCGCCTACATTTTATGGCCCTCCTGAAGATGCTAAACACTAGGTGTGGGTTATTATATTTTTTTAATGTCAAAAAGTTATAGAGACTGATACTGCCATAAGCACTCACTTTCTAATTTATCTCTCATCTGGGATCTTCTTTCTCTCTCCTGGTACAGATGCAAGTCCAGACCATTGGCAGCCATCTTGCAACCATGAGGTAACCATGGAGATGAAAGTCACTCTCTAAGGATGAAGGAGCCAGAAGATGAACAAAGGCTCAGGAACAAGTTAAATCATGGAGTTGAAGCATCGCCTTGGCTTATCTCTCTCTCGACTTCTTGCTATCTGACCAAATAGATGATTGTTGATATTTTAACTCAGTAAAGTTTGAAACTGGTTTGTTAGTTACTAAGAAAGAAAAGTCCTGCCAGATAAAGTAAGGCACAAAGAGTTCATGATAACCTCCTGTGACACATGAAATGGTTGTATCATCTCCTCTTGGCTGTGAAACTCCTGTCATCTCTTCAGACAGATTTGCAATCCCTTTTGCCATGAGCGGCACTGCTTGGCGTGCGGTAGCCAAGCCTTTTGCTCTTATCTCCGCTTCATCTCTGTGTGGGTGTCTTCTTTACTTGGATCCCTGAAAGCACTTGGATGTTGCTTGGGAAGAAAAATGTGGACCTGGAGTCCTTCCTCTAAGACAAATATTTGTGATATCATATCTAGTCTCACTTTCCAAAGCCAAATCATAGTGTCGTTTTGTCGATAACATTTCTACCACCGCTAAACTCAACACAGGGAGAGTGCTGACAACGTGCGGTAGTCAATGCAGTAGTAAAAGGGTGAACAGCTGCAACCGACTTTGAGCCCAGGCAGGAATAATGACAACTATGTCACAACTGCCATCTGCCCCCTCTCCCCTCCCCTCAACTCCAAGACACCCTTGAGCACAGAGCAAGTGTAGATTTCATGGATGACAAATGTGTCTTAGAATCAATGAAATACAGACCAAGTCCTTAATGAAGGTTGCTGTAACCATTGAAATTGTTATTTTACCACCACTGAGGGCAGTTGTGTGAATATTTCGTGACTGAATTTGAGATATACTTGAAAAGGAAAAACCAAGAGTGGGTCTTTAAAAATCTAACTGTTAGATTAATTTGGTTTTTTTCTTTGTAGAGGTACTTTGTTATTTTTTTAAACTGAAGTATAGTTGATTTACAATGTTGTGTTAGTTTCAGGTTACAGCAAAGTGAATCAGTTATATATGTATTCTTTTTCAGATTCTTTTCCCTTATAGGTTATTACAAAATACTGAGTAGAGTTCCCCGTGCTATACAGTAGGTCCTTGTTATTTCTCTATTTTATAGGTAGTAGTGTGTGTATGTTGATCCCAAACTCCTAATTTATCCCTCCCTCCCTTTTCCCTTTGGTAACCATAAGTTTGTTTTCTTTTTTTATATAAAACTATTTTTTATTGGAGTACAGTTGATTTACAATGTTGTGTTAGTTTCTCCTGTCCAGCAAAGTGAATCAGTTATACATACACATATATCCACTCTTTTTTAGATTCTTTTCCCATATAGGTCATTACAGAGTATCGAGTAGAGTTCCCTGTGCTCTACGGTACGTCCTCATAAGTCTGTTTTCTATGTCTGTGGGTCTAATTCATTTTAAATTAGCATTCATACCCCCAAAATTGGGCGGGGGGGTATTTGAGTAGGGTAAACAATCTAACCATGGGTAAACCAATCAGTGAAATTACCAAACGCATGAGAAAACATTTCAGCCGGTTACATGGATTCTGTGGAATTTGGTTTTGAGGACAGGGCCAGGGCCACCTGCATCTCACTCATCTCTCGTTCACTTCTGCCCCCGCGTGCTCAGCGACAAGCTCTGAGGTCCCTCCGCCGAGACCCTGACTGTCCATCCAGGCTTTCCCTCCTGCCCCCCTCCTTTGCGTTGCTGCCCAGGTCTTCCTCCATCCATGTCGTCTTCCCTGAATCACACACCCTGCGTGGCTCTGTCTGCTGCTCCCAGCACCACCACTCCACACCCGTGTGGGATGAGCAGTTCGACCCTGCCCAGCACCCCCACTGTATCCTGGCCCCCCGCTCTGGGCCCTGCCCACCTGCCTCCCTCTAGCTCCTCCGTGGACTGTGGCCCGTCCTCTCCCATACGTGCGGTGCCCTCAGGGGACCTGCGCTGCTTCTCTCCCTCCCCCTGGGGCCATGCTTATTCATCCTCGAAATCAGTGTTTTTCAAACATTTCTGACCACAGGTTTTGGTCAGAGAAGCACTTGATGTCATAATTGTATAGCATTTGACCTATACATATATCACTCTGACATGCCCTCTGATATTATGATATTTTTCATTCTGTTTTATTTATCTTGATAAAAATGTATTAATTAAAAAAAAAGACTTCTGGGAGGACGGCTGACTATGGCATGGAGTTAGCATGAGAGGTTTTTTGAACCCACTGGATACTGGTCCAAGCCACCTACGATTCCCGCCTGGACATTAACAATGGCCTCCCCTCCTGACTGGCCTCCCTGCCTCCCTGCCCTCCCCCCAACCCTCACTCACTCTCTTCTCAGTACAGTGGCCCTCTGTGTTCTTGCTTTCACTCAGCTTCGGAGCCAAAGTCCCCACTCAGCCGCAAGACCCTGCCGGCTCTGTCTTCCCCTTCTGAGGGCATCACCCACACTCCCTCGTCCCCTCCACTTATCCGCAGTGCCTCCTGGGGGGGGCTCCAAACCCACTTCTGCCTGGAGTTTTTTGCATTTGCTCTGCCCTCTGGCAACCGCGTGGCTGGATTTGAAAGCTATTTAAGGAGGTTAGTAGCTAGGACTTGGCTATGAGGTGAGAGTGAAAAGCTGCTCCGCCCCACGCGTGGGGTGGAGGGTGCAGGGCCTTTTTCTGCAGTGGCACCACTGGACGAGGCCCAGGCTGGGCGGGGTAAGACCGTGACTTCAGTTCTGAATGTGTTGAAGTGGAGATACCTGTGAGTCATCCAAAAAGAGACAGCAAAAGGAAGCAGACAGATATTCAACGACATGACAATCAGAGGAGAGGTCCGGAGGAGAGATGTGAATTCACATCTGTTTACTTACGTGACCTCCATGCGGGCGTTAAGTGAAGCCAGGTGGGTGGATGAGATGAGAAAGAGTGTAGTGAGGTGGCCAAGGACCAGCCTTGAAGAACTGCGACAGAGAGTGACCTTGAAGAACAGGATGAGCTTACAGAGGAGAGGCGGAGAGAGGCCCGGGGCGGGGTGCCGAATCAGAGCGGAGGGTGGATAAAGGAGGACGTGGCCAGTGGGGAGGGAAGCAGCAGACCTGTTTCACAAGCTTCCCCATCTTAGGTGGAGATGGACAGTGCCCACTTTCTAAGGTTGTCTCGGGAAGTAAATGAAACATGACATACGCTAAGGGTCAGCATCACGTGTGGCACATATCAGAGGCTCTTACATGGAGATGGCTCTTCTGATGGGCGTGTTCCCTAGGACTAGTGTAGCTATTCATCCCAGTTTGCCCAGAACGGTCCTGGCTGACACCTGCGGTCCTGGTGTCATTGCGAACAGTACCAAAGATCATTCTCCAAAGATCCCCATTTGGCCTGTAAATGATATGTTCACCCCACCTATGATGTGGACCGTTAGAAGCACAGGGATAGCACAGCTTAGATGAGTTACAAAATAACCCCCAACAGGAGGATCCCATAGAGAGCCTGCTTCAGGACCAAGAGTATCAAGTCAGGCTCCCAAATGAGACATTCCCAGTTATCCACGCAATAAAATAAATAAAATCCAATGTCAAATAAAATCCAATGTCAAGGTTTTAAAAACAGATGACATTTTTTAGCCTAAAACCACCTACAGATATTTTCACATTTAAATAGCCTTGTAAATGAAATTCCATTGTGAAATGCAGCTTTAATGGTCTAGCCTTGGAGAAAACATATCCTATCATGGAGATTTCTTTCCACTCGTAAATGAGACATGCATTTATGGAGCATGCAGACTTTTTATTTTTAATTTATATTCCTTTGATAAATAGCTATCTATGGTGACGAATATTCTATCCCTTTCTCCAGAGCCTCAGAGATCACATCCTTTTCACAGGATGCGATGTTATAGATCATCTTACACTGATTGATTAATTCTCAACCAGAGGTATTAAAAAAGATTTATAGTATGTGAGAAGCATAAAATTGTTTAAAAAGAGCCTTTGATGTTTACAAACAAAAATACTTTATTTCATCGCTGAGAGGTAATTTTTTTTAAAGTTGAGATACTAGGACATGTTTAAAAGAGGAGAGAAAACAAAGATGAGAGTGACAGCATTATTCATTTAAAAATAATTTGTTACATTTTTTAAAGAAATTTGACCATTGTGCAAAAAAAGGAGACACCTCCCCCGCTGAGGACACCCCACCGGAAAATAAACACAACTGACCCAACTTAGAAGGATATAAATTGTGTGGTAAAGTGACAGTAATATGGGTTGATTCTCAAGGGAAATTCCAAGACGGCCAAATAATTTTGTTAAAATATAGATTTTTTGTTTTACAAAGATCTTGGCAAGATCTGAAGAAAATAAACTATTCTCAAGGATCTAGAATCTTAAAAATAAATTTATTGAGCTATCACTCACAGGCAATAAAATTCAGCCTTTTTAAGTTTACGATTCAGTGGGGTTTAGTATTTTCACAAAGTTGGGCAACCGTCACCACTATCTAATTTTAGAACATTTTCATCAGCACCGAGAGAATTCATATAACCATTAGCAGCCACACGCCCTTCTATGTCTCCCCAGGCCTAGGTATCCATTAACTTACTTTCCGTCTTTGTGGTTTTGCCTATTCAAGACATTTCATATAAGTGGAATCATATACTATGTGGTCTTTTACTGCTGGCTTCTTTCACTTAGTGGAATATTTTCAAGGTTCGTCCATATTGTAACAGGTATCAGTATTCTATTCCTTTTTTTTTTTTTTTTTAGTTTTGTGTAGTTTATCTCTTTCATATCATGTCTTAACTTTCAAAACTTAAAGAAACAATACTTTAAAGAATATTCTTTGATTTAATTATTTTTTTGAATTTCATTTTATTTTTCATACAGCAGGTTCTTATTAGTTATCTATTTTATACATATTAGTGTATACATGTCAATCCCAATCTCCCAATTCATCTTCCGCCCCACCCCCGGTTTCCCGCCTTGGTGTCCATATGTTTGTTCTCTACATCTGTGTCTCTATTTCTGCCTTGAAAACCGGGTCATCTGTACCATTCTTCTAGATTCCATATATGTGTGTTAATATATGATATTTGTTTTTCTCTTTCTGAGTTACTTCACTCTGTATGACAGTCTCTAGGTCCATCCACATTTCTACAAATGACCCATTTTCGTTCCTTTTTATGGCTGAGTAATATTCCATTGTACATATGGGCCACATCTTCTTTATCCATTCATCTGTTGATGGGTATTTAGGTTGTTTCCATGACCTGGCTATTGTAAATAGTGCTGTGATGAACATAGGGGTGTATGTGTCTTTTTGAATTATGGTTTTCTCAGGGTATATGCCCAGTAGTGGGATTGCTGGGTCATATGGTAATTCTGTTTTTAGATTTTTTTTTTTTTTTTTTTTTTTTTGCAGTACACAGGCCCCTCACTGCCATGGCCTCTCCTGCCGCAGAGCACAGGCTCCAGAAGCGCAGGCCCAACGGCCACAGCGCACAGGCCCAGCCGCTCCGTGGCACATGCGATCCTCCCAGACCGGGGCATGAACCCACGTCCCCTGCATTGGCAGGCGGACTCCCAACAACTGTGCCACCAGGGAAGCCCTAATTTTAGTTTTTTAAGGAAGCTCCATACTGTTCTCCATAGTGGCTGTATCGATTTATATTCCCACCAACAGTGCAAGAGGGTTCCCTTTGTTTATAGATTTTCTGATGATGCCATTATGTTGAGGTAGTTTCCCTCTATGCACATAAATAGGTGTTGAATTTTGTCAAAAGCTTTTTCTGCATCTATTGAGATGATCATATGGTTTTTATTCTTCAGTTTGTTAACAAGGTTTATCACATTGATTGATTTGCATATATTGAAGAATCCTTGCGTCCCTGGGATAAATCCCACTTGATCGTGGTGTATGATCCTTTTAATGTGATGTTGGATTCTGTTTGCTAGTATTTTGTTGAGGATTTTTGCATCTATATTCATCAGTGATAGTGGTCTGTAATTTTCTTTTTTTTGTAGTATCTTTGTCTCGTTTTGGTATCAGGGTGATGGTGGCCTTGTAGAATGAGTTTGGGAGTGTCCCTTCCTCTGCAGTTTTTTGGAAGAGTTTGAGAAGGTGTTAGCTCTTCTGTAAATGTTTGATAGAATTCACCTGTGAAGCCATCTGGTCCTGGAATTTTGTTTGTTGGAAGATTTTTAATCAGTTTCAATTTCATTACTTGTGGTTCATCTGTTCATATCTTCTATTTCTTCCTGGTTCAGTCTTGGAAGGTTAGACCTTTCTAAGAATTTGTCCATTTCTTCCAGGTTGTCCATTTTATTGGCATAGGGTTGCTTGTAGTAGTCTCTGAGAATGCTTTGTATTTCTGTGGTGTCCATTGTAACTTCTTTCTCATTTCTAATTTTATTGATTTGAGTCCTCTCTCCCTCTTTTTCTTGATGAGTCTGGCTAATGGTTCATCAATTTTGTTTATCTTCTCAAAGAGCCAACTTTTAGTTTTATTGACCTTTGCTATTGTTTTCTTGGTTTCTATTTCATTTATTTCTGCTCTGATCTTAATGATTTCTTTCCTTCTACTAACTTTGGGTTTTCTTTATTCTTTCTCTAGATCCTTTAGGTGTAAGGTTAGATTGAGATTTTTCTTATTTCTTGAGGTAGGATTGTATTGCTATAAACTTGCCTCTTAGAACTGCTTTTGCTGTATTGCATAGGTTTTGGATCTTCGTGTTTTCCTTATCATTTGTCTCTAGGTATTTTATGACTTCCTCTTTGATTTCTTCAGTGATCTCTTGGTTACTTAGTAACGTATTGTTTAGCCTCCATGTGTTTGTGTTTTTTATGGTTTTTTCCCTGTAATTGATTTCTAATCTCATAGTCTTGTGGTCAGAAAAGATGCTTGATATACTTTCAATTTTCTTAAATTTACCAAGGCTTGATTTAGGACCCATGATGTGATCTATCCTGGAGAATGTTCTGTGTGCACTTGAAAAGAAAGTGTGATCTGCTGTTTTCGGATGGAATGTCCTATAAATATCAATTAAATCTATCTGGTCTGTTGTGTCATTTAAAGCTTCTGTTTCCTTATTTATTTTCATTTTGGATGATCTATCCATTGGTGTAAGTGAGGTGTTAAAGTCCCCCACTATTGTTGTCTTACTGTGGATTTCCTCTTTTATAGCTGTTAGCAGTTGCCTTATGTATTGAGGTGCTCCTATGTTGGGTGCATAAATATTTATAATTGTTATATCTTCTTCTTGGATTGATTCCTTGATCATTATGTAGTGTCCTTGTCTCTTGTAATGTTCTTTATTTTAAAGTCTATTTTATCTGATATGAGTATTGCTACTCCAGCTTTCTTTTGATTTCCATTTGCATGGAAAAACTTTTTCTATCCCCTCACTTTCAGTCTGTATGTGTCCCTAGGTCTGAAGTGAGTCTCTTGTAGACAGCATATATATGGGTCTTGTTTTTGTATCCATTCAGTGAGCCTGTGTCTTTTGGTTGGAGCATTTAATCCATTTACATTTAAGGTAGTTATTGATATGTGTGTTCCTATTACCATTTTCTTAATTATTTTGGGTTTGTTTTTGTAGGTCCTTTTCTTGTCTTGTGTTTCCCACTTAGAGAAGTTCCTTTAACATTTGTTGTAGAGTTGGTTTGGTGATGCTGAATTCTCTTCGTTTTTGCTTATCTGTAAAGCTTTTGATTTCTCCATGGAATCTGAATAAGATCCTTGCCGGGTAGAGTAATCTTGGTGGTAGGTTCTTCCCTTTCATCACTTTAAATATATTGTGCCACTCCCTTCTGGCTTGTTGAGTTTCTGCTGAGAAATCAGCTGTTAACCTTATGGGAGTTCCCTTGTATGTTATTTGTCGTTTTTCCCTTGCTGCTTTCAATAATTTTTCTTTGTATTTAATTTTTGCCAATTTGATTACTATGTGTCTTGGCGTCTTTCTCCTTGGGTTTATCCTGCCTGGGACTCTCTGTGCTTCCTGGACTTGGGTAGCTATTTCCTTTCCCATGTTAGGGAAGTTTTCGACTATAATCTCTTCAAATATTTTCTTGGGTCCTTTCTCTCTCTCTTCTCCTTCTGGGACCCCTATAAAGTGAATGTTGGTGTGTTTAATGTTGTCCCAGAGGTCTCTTAGGCTGTCTCCATTTCTTTTCATTCTTTTTTCTATTCCACAACAGTGAATTCCACCATTCTGTCTTCCAGGTCACTTATCCGTTCTTCTGCCTCAGTTATTCTGCTATTGATTCCTTCTAGTGTAGTTTTCATTTCAGTAATTGTATTGTCATCTTTCTTCTTTAACTCTTCTAGGTCTTTTTAAACATTTCTTGCATCTTCTCGATCTTTGCCTCCATTCTTTTTCCGAGGTCCTGGATCATCTTCACTATCATTATGCTGAATTCATTTTCTGGGAGGTTGTCTATCTCCACTTCATTTAGTTGTTTTTCTGGGGTTTTATCTTGTTCCTTCATCTGGTACGTAGCCCTCTGCCTTTTAATTTTGTCTATCTTTCTGAGAATGTGGTTTTTTTTCCACAGGCTGCAGGATTGTAGTTCTTCTTGCTTCTGCTGTCTGCCCTCTGGTGGATCTCCCTTCCTTTTAATGACTGAGTAATACTCCATTTTATAGGCATACCACATTTTGTTTATTCATTTGTCCATTAATGAACATTTCGGTTGTTTCCACTTTTGGGCTATTTGGTACAAGTTTTGAACTAAACATAAATTTTCAATTCTCTTTCAGAATGTATCCTCGCACAATTCAGGAGTCCGGAAGTCTGAAATCAAGGTGTTGGCAGGGCCAGGGTCCCTCCAGAGGTTCTAGGGGAGGACACTTCCTTGCCTTTTCCAGAGGCTGGTGGCCACCAGCATCCTGTGTTCCTTGGCTCATGACTGTATCCCTCCAATCTCTGCCTCTCCCTTCCCACAGCTTTTCTTTCTGTGTGTCTCTCTGTTCTCTCTTCCTGTGATAAGGACACCAGTCATTGGATTTTGCTCCACCACCACCCCCAAATCTAGGATGATTTCATCTCAAGATCTTCAACTGTGTAGATCTGCAAAGACTCTATTTCCAAATAAGGTCACATTCTGAGATTGTGTGTGGATACGAATTGTGGTGGTGGGGGATGGATATTACTTGATCCGCTAGGTGGCATCACCCAGGCCTCCTGTCTGACTGCTTTTGAGTTGGGTCCAGTCAATGGGGCACCGGCCAGAAACCAGAGGGCAGGAGGAGATTAGGGTGGGGTGTTTCTTTCTACAGCCTCTCATCTCTGCATCCTAGGGGTTTGGCAGTGGCTGTGTCCCCGCCCACCTGCACTTCCTCCGACCAAGCCCACCTCAAAGGCTCTAGGCCCCAGTGGACCCTGCCTCTCTCCCCCTCTTGCCCCTGAAGGTCTGGGGTGGTAACACTCTGTACTGTTTTGTGCCCCTCAGTGGCCCCCTCTCTTCTGCTGTTTCCCTTAACCCTAGGAACCTTTGTAGGAACTCCCTTTGCTAAAATATCCTCCAATGAACATCTGAACCAAAGAAATTCTTTTCCTGCTGAGACCCTGACTGATACAAACATTATATTTACTTACTTTTCCCAGAGGAAGAGATAAAGATCATCCTTACTGGGATGAGTGACTTTTTTCACTTTATCTACAAAATAGCAAAATGTGAGTGTGCTGTGCTCAGCTCTGCACTCTAGCAATACTTCTAAATTAGAGTTAGCTCTAAAAAAGGGGAGTCTTTTTTAAATTTTTATTTTATATTGGAGTAGAGTTGATTAAAAATGTTGTGTTAGTTTTCAGGTGTACAGCAAAGTGATTCCGTTATACATATACATGTATCTATTCTTTTTCAAATTTTTTCCCATTTAGGTTAACACAGAATATTCAGCAGAGTTCCCTGTGCTATACAATAGGTCCTTATTGATTATCCACTTTAAATATAGCAGTGTGTATATGTCAATCCCAAACTCCCAATCTATCCCTCCACCCACCATTCCCCCCGATAACCATAAGTTTGTTCTCTATGTCTGTGAGTTTGTTTCATTTGTATCATATTTTTAGATTCCACCTATAAGTGATATCATATGATATTTGTTTTTCTCTGTCTGACTTACTTCACTTAGTATGATCATCTCCAGGTCCATCGGTGTTGCTGCAAATGGCATTATTTCATTCTTTTTTATGGCTGAGTAGTATTCCATTGTGTATCTGTACCACATCTTCTTTATCCATTCCTCTGTCAATGGATGCTTAGGTTGCTTCCATGTCTTGGCTATTGTAAGTAGAGCTGCAATGAACACTGGGGTGCATGTATATTTTCAAACCATGTTTTTCTCTGGGTATATGCCCAAGAGTGGGATCGCTGGATCATATGGTAGCTCTATTTTCAGTTTTTTTAAGGACCCTCCATACGATTCTCCATCATGGCTACACCAATTTACATTCCCACCAACAGCGTAGGAGCATTCTAAAGAAAGGGGTCTTAAAGGAAAGATGTTTTAGTTAAATCAGCTGTGATTTTCACTCTCTTCCCAAGCTGTTTAGTTCTTCGGTGTCTCTCCCATCCTGGGCACTATCTTCCCCATCAATCTTTTTGGTTTGCTGACCAAGCACTGTTGGTGTCCTGTTTGGTAATATCCCTCTGAGGAACCAATCCTACACACCGTCCCTTTGCTGCCACTTTCTGCCATGCTCGCTGGGCCTGGAAAAGGGAAGGAGCCCTGTGATTCCAGTTGTGAGGCCTGGCTGCCAGAGACCGCAGCACACCCATCTGGGAGACACGGATTCATTTCTGAAGGAAAAGGGTCTTATATTTATAACCCCCTACGGAAGTTAAGTGAGGAAATAACCTTGCCTGAACCAAGAGACCGACAGATACCGTCTCTCCCAGAAAAGTCATTTCAGAAAGACACAGCTGAGAACGAGGACCTCTAGAAAGGGGGCTGTTCATTACCTGTTGACAGTATGATACTGGCCAGACAGTTCCTCAGAATGATTGGGTAAATAACTCATATGTATGCTGTTTGCTCTTATATGCCACTTTTTTTTCATTAAAAATGTACTCTGACCTTTTCACAAGCCATGAAGGATACTTTTGTGACTTATAGATAATTATTGCACAGATTTCCATTCAATGTCTGTTATTAATTAGCCAGTCACTTCTCATTGGGCATCTGACTTGTTTGCAGATTTTCAATACTATGGGTAGTGCTGTAACATCTTTGTTACCTGTACATTTTTGAGCTTATTTTTGGCTGTCTCCTTAAGCCAAGTTTCTCGTGGTAGAATTCATATGTCAAAGGTTTGCATGCTTTTAATTTTGATATACTTTGCCTAAATGCCCTCTGGAAATATTGTGCTAATGTAGATATTCACTAATGGGTTATTATCTTTCTAGACTTCGCAGTGTGATGAGTATAAAATGAAATACCTTTGTTCTTGCATTTCTTTGATTACTAGTGAAAGTTACTATTTTTTTAATATTATTATTAGGCATCTGAGTGAATATCTATTCTTTTTTTTGTGTGTGTGTGGTACGCGGGCATCTCACTGTTGTGATCTCTCCCGTTGCGGAGCACAGGCTGCGGACGCGCAGGCTCAGCGGCCATGGCTCACGGGCCCAGCCGCTCCGCGGCATGTGGGATCTTCCCGGACCGGGGCACGAACCCGTGTCCCCTGCATCGGCAGGTGAACTCTCAGCCACTGCGCCACCAGGGAAGCCCTGAGTGAATATCTACTCTTTACCCGGCTTTTCTATCGGGTATATCAGCTATACTTTGTTGATTAATAAGAAGTGTTTATATTTTCAAAATTTTAAACCTTGATCAGAAATATTTTTCCTTGTGAGTCATTTGAGTTTTCAGTTTGCTCTTAAAATTCTTTAATTTTGTGGAAAAGTTTAAATGTTTATGTGATCATGTATATCAATTTTTTCTTGATATCCTTTGAGAGAATTGCCTTTTTTATCCTTGGAAAAGTATTCTTCCCCTTGGAAACACAGATATATTCATGTAATATTGTGTCCTAGTATTTCCTCGGTTTCATTTTTTACATTTAAATATTCAGACCATCTAAAATGTATTTAGAGAAGGTTATAAATTGGGGGTTTCCATGAATTAATGTTGTTCTAAATGGTTATCTAATTGTGCCAAAACAAGTTATTAAGTAATTCACCCCTTACCTCTGATTTGAAATGCTATCTTTATCCTTATTTGGTCTTGGTCTTGTGCTTAACTTTGTATCCTGTTCCAATGACTGTTCAAAACCTTGCCAGTCCCCCTCTATCTTAGTTACTAAAATTTAAAAAAAAACTCTATCTCTATCTATCTACCTACCTATCTATCTATCTATAAAATCAGTGATGTAAGTTCTTCCTTGTTATTCTTTTGCAAAACACACTTAACTTTGTAACAGTCTGTAAGTAATATGGACCTACTGTACAGCACAGGGAACTCTACTCAATACTCTGTAATGGCCTGTAAGGGAAAAGAATCTAAAAAAAGAGTGGGTATATGTGTATGTATAATTGATTCACTTCACGGTACACCTGAAACTAACACAACATTGTAAATCAACTATACTCCAATAAAAATTAAAAGAAATAGAATAAATAAATAATTTTGTATCAGTCTGGGTATAATCAGGAGACAGAAACTGCACCATGATTTAAAGAAGGAAAGCTTAATATGAAGAATCATGTAATTATGATAAAAGATTGACTCTAAGATACAGAGTACCTTAGCACTGCAAGAGAAAGGGCAAGGAAGGACCCATCAGAGGGCCCCTCCTTAGCCTGGGCTCAGACCTCACTGGAGAGAGTGCAGGGGGAGCTCTTTGGATGACAGAGAGGTTGCCTGGTTTGCAGAAGTTGCGAGACCAGTCACTGGGGTGGCAGGAAGCCCCCTGCTGAGGCACAGGTGAGTCCCAGCCGGTGCCCAGGTACACGGCATGCAGAGAGAGGGAGATGCCAGTACAGGCAGGAGACTGGAGCCCACAGTGTCTATGCCAATGGTTGTGGGAACTGATTGCTAGGTTGGGCCAGGGTTCAAGGGTACTGAGGAACCGTGTTCTGGGGGCATGGCCGAAGCAGGATGTCACTACCCATTACGCCTTGTGCCATGTTATTCTTCTATATGCAGGTTAGAATCATTTTTATCTAGTCCCAAAATTTATCCCATTGAAATTGAATTAAATATTTTCATTATTTTAGAGAAATTGATGTCCCTGTAATTCTCAGTATTCTTGTCCCGGAATACATATTTCTCTCCATTATTTTTATAGCCATCAGCAAAAATTCAGGGTTTCTTCTTGTATATTGTTTATTCCTTTTAGTCTCTTCCTTTTTGCTACTTATAGCTCATTTCTATTTCTTGTCTTCTTGCATTAGCTAAAGCATGATCAAATATGAATAGTGATATTTAAAATCTTTGATTCTGATCCTATGGGAATGTCTTCACCTTAGTTTAAGGTTAATATTCATTATCATGTCAAGGCCGTATCTCGCTGTTCCTATAGCTTCCTCTGTGTTCTATCAAATGCCTCTCTAGCATTTATCGGGCTGATCAAGTGGTTTTCCTTCTTTTACCCATTTCATGTGATGAATTACATTAATAAGTTTCTAAATAATGAGCTATCCTTGTTCCATCAAATTCAGACTTAATCGGCCATGCGGCATGATCTTTCAGCTTAGTACTGATTTTGATTTTCTAATATTTTGTTTGGGATTTAGAGATCTTTCCCTGTAAAGGGGAATAATCTCTATTTTCTTTCTTGAACTGTTAGGTTTGGGAATTGGGATTAGGCTGGTTTGTGAAACAATCTGGGAAGGAGTCCATCTTTTTCTACGTGTATAAACGAATGAGTTTTCAAGTTTCGGAATCTGAACTCAACAGTCTTTCCTATCATTCCCTCTTCCCAATCCCTGTGCACCCTCCTGCTTCTGGTCCATGCCACCTCAGATTCCTAAGCAGTGTCTCTCAGCCTCCAGTCTCTGCCCCTGCAAAGCTCACTGTAGGCGTTACGCTTCAAAACCTGGCCCCAGACCCATGCCTTCAGTCACCAACCTGCACGAGGATCCCGTGTCCAACAGTGAGTTTCAACTGCCTGACCACAAACCCTGGCCCTACCACTTGCTGTGTGACCAAAAGCAAGTTGCATAACCTCTCTGTGCCTCTTTCCCGATTTGTAAAAGAGAATCATAGTAGCCCCTTTGTGTTCATTTCCTGTGGGTTTATTGCAGAGAGATGAACACAGAAATTACAAGTAAGCATTACAAGTAAGCATCACTGCTGTTGGACAGTGTTGCTTGCTGACTCTAATTTTTTTTAATTGAGCTTGTATTTTGTATATCTTTGTTTTTCCCATTTCACTTTTCTGGGAATTTATTTTTATCCTGTTTTACAAAAGTGGCAGTCTGTTGCACATTGGAAGTAAACACTTACACAACGTTCCCCCACTACTGATAGTGTGGGAAGACTACTTTAAAGAGCCTGGGCAGTTCACCTCTCCGGAAACTCCAGAGTCCTGCGGATCACGCTTGAGACAAAGTCAAGACCAGCAGGGCTGTGCTTACACTGCTCGCCCATCGTATGTGAAATACGTCACATTTAAAGGATCTTGTTAGGTAGCTAACATCCTCAACACCAAACTGAGGCTTAGACATGTATTTGCATAAACCACATGAGGGCTCAGATCTGCGAAGCAGCAAAGACAGTTCAAACGTGGAGCTCTCAAGTGCTGAAACACACACTCTTGCCATGTGACTGGTGAACTTGGCGGGGGGGCAGCGGAGGAGGGACAGGAAACAGGGTGGAGCTGGGAGATGATCTGTCTTGATGACTGACGAGCAGATGCCGCTCTCTCCACCGCCAGCCTTCTTCTCCAGGTGCAATTAGATAGATTCCTCATCTAGGCACAGTGAACCCACAAGCGCCTTTTTTTACAAAACCAGGGCACTATCTCAAATATTAAGTAAGAATCAAGAGGTGTTGAGCCATTCCGTCAGCCCACAACCAAAGCACCAGAATGATGGTAGTTAGAAAAAGCAACCTTTCAAACCTTATCCAGGGTGCCAGTCATCTTTTTATTTTTTTTTAAAAAAAAATGACAAAATGTAGCTCCAAGATCCAATATTTCAGATGCTCCGATTCATCCTGAGCTGCAAGACAATATTTTCTCCAGCATAAGCCTGTCTGCGGATTAAAGGCAAACATTTCAAAAATTATTCTGTAGCTTAAGAAAACATACTTCAACAATTACTGTTTCCTTTTCCATGTAACCAAATTCACTGTACATTACAACTTTAAAGCTGAGATCTAAGGTTTTGATCAGCCCTTTAATCCTGCCTGTGGCTTCGAGTCCTTCCTGCTCTTTATGAGAAGGGCTCCAGGCCAGCAGCTGTCTGTGAACTAAAAAAAAAAAAAAAAAAAAAAAGGAGAAAAAGAGGGGAAAAAAAGAGGAAGAACTTAGCTGACTGGGAACAAAGTTCTAAGGCATTAAAAAAGGTTAAGCCATGGCATTTAAAACTCTGACACTTGAAGAAGACGTAACTTAATGACATGACTCCACCTCTGTGCTCTTCAGACAGCTTTAGGTCAAATGAAATCACGAAAGAGAGAAGTGGCATTGAATCTCCTTCTTGTCCAGTAAGTTGAAAACATTTTCCATACCAGGACCACTTAACATCGTTTTCAGAAATTGAATCTGCTTTTGTCTTTATTTGGTATGCCACGTTCCAGATTTACCCAACTTTTCTTTTTTTTCTTCATTCATTGCTCTTCCTCTAGGTAAGCTTAGCTTTACTCCTGTGTATTAAGACGATGCCATCATGGGGGGCGGGGCGGGGGATGGAACCCAACAAGATTGCTGAAATCGTAGCTCATGATTCAATGCAGATGCTTCATAAAACACGGATTCGTGCACAGGCATTTGAATTACGACTCATAACTTACTAGTACGTGACCTTGAGCAAGTTGATTTATCTCTCTGGGCTCTCCACACTACCATCAGTAAACTGGTCCCAGGAATATCTACCTTGCAGGATGACTAGGAAAACGAAGTGAGATGAGAAAGGTCCAGTGCCTACACCACCACCTAGCACTCAGGGTTTGCTCATGACACGTGTTGTATAGACCAGGGCTCCATGCTTCAAAGTGCAGCCACCAAGTTTATTGTCACTCAGGCAAAAAGTTGCCTTAGAAGCTCCATAGAGGAGACTTACAGAGCCAGACCCTCTTAGAAAAAAAGAAAACGCCCTGATTCTACATCTGTCCCTCAAAATCTACCTTAGGGAGTCAGGAGACTTTAGTGTCAATTGTACCAGCTGAAAGAGGAAGTTCAGGTTCAAGGGTGTCCTGAGAAGTCTCTCCCTTTCCTTTTCCTTATTCCCCTCCCACTTTCACACCATTTGCATATTCATCAGAAATGGTGATTTCCTGCTCAGGATCTTCGAGAATGGATTTAACACAAAATCTGAGACCCTGCTGTCTCCCAATAAAAATCAAGTGAGTAACAAGATTACGGTTCTGAAACAACTCCTGACATCCTAATGCCAGCCTGGTCCTGTTATATATTCCAGATTTTCTTAAACAGGTCCAGGCTGTGTCAAAACACGGCAACATGTAAAGATTCTCAAATGAAGGTCAACCCGACCCTTAGCGGCTTGGGAAGGTCTTCCATTCCTGCGCCTTCAGCTCAAGTCATCATATCTTACAAATCACACAAAGAGGTGGTGTTCAGACCTGTTCAAAAGTCCATTTCTATTTACCTGAGCTAACGCCTCCTGGGAAAGCTGAATAAACCAGATGCTCGCTGGATTCTGCTAATATAGATGTAACTTAAAATAGAAAAAAGAAAAGGCAGAGTTTTCCTCTCACCCTCTCCTGCCCTGTAAGTCCTTCCTGTACAAATCCACTGACGGCCCCATCTCCCCAGAGCTCCCGACTACATGCGTTAACAGCTGTCTACCCAAGCTATTCCGGTCTCCCCAGGCATCTCTTTTCCTGTTTATACTTGTACATCAAATGTGCCTTTGGAAAATTCCCTGATTTCTTTTGTCCTGTTTTCTTTGTTCTGTTTCCATTTGGAAATGACATGTAAGGGAAATGGTTTATTTCAACAACTGGAGATGATGGAAAAAGCCATAAGAGTAGGCAAAAGAAAACACACACACATACACATACACACACACACACACACACACATACAGACATACACACACATACACACACACATACATACACACACATACACACACACATACAGACATACAAACACACACATACACACACACACAGACAGACATACACACACATACAGACATACAAACACACACACACACATACATACACGCACACGGAGGCTATGAGAAAGCAAGTCTCCAATGCAAGCCTTCCTAAGTAAGCACTGTCTGCTGCTCCTTATATAGGATCAGGTATGATAAGGTGTGGACTCCTTTCGGAGGAAGTTGGTACAAAATGACATAAGAGCACAAGCTTCTCTGGAACTTTCAGCTTCAAAACTACTTTGTTTCTGCAGATAAACAAGGTCCTACTTTATAGCACAGGGAACTACATTCCCTGTGATTACAGGGATTGTGACGTGATTATAGAATATTGAGCCTCAATGGGAAAATAACTTGAAAAACAATAGATGCATGTGTATGTATAACTGAATCACTTTGTTGTACACCTGAAATGAACACAACTTTGTTAATCAACTGTACTCCAATATAAAACATAAATTAAAAAAATAAAAGGTGAAAGAAACATTTAAAAAATCCTGTAATGGAAAAGAATATGAAAACGAATATATATGTATATATAACTAAAGCACTTTGCTGTATACCAGAAACTAACACAACCTTGTAAGTCAACAATACTTCAATCAATCAATCAATCAATAAAAATAACCGCAGTTAATTATTTAGCATTTAACCTTTAAGACCTTAATATCTTAACAATGTTTTATCCTTATAAAAATATACCCTTTTGTTTTGTAAAAAAAAACTAGTTTGTTTCTGATTATCACCAGGCGAACCTAAATACCAGGCTGTTGGATGCTTCCAGATACCCCTTGACTTCCGGTCTCTTTGTCCCACAAGAAGACCTGGGTTCACAGCGTGCAGACAGCCGTGATGCTAAAAGATGAACGACTTGGCAGTGGAGGGAGGGGTTCATCCTCTTCAAAGTCACCCCAGGGACTTCCCTGGTGGCGCAGTGATTAAGACTCCGTGCTCCCAAAGCAGCGGGCCTGGCTGGGTTCGATCCCCGGTCAGGGAACTCGATCCTGCATGCATTCCACAACCAAGAGTTCACATGCCACAACTAAGGAGCCCGCATGTGGCAACTAAGGAGCCCGTCTGCTGCAGCTAAGACAGGGCGCAACCAAATAAACAAATAAATAGATAAATATTTTTAAAGAAAAAGTCACCCCAAATGAGCATTAACGCTGAAGTTTTTACTTTTTAGGGCTTTTGCTTCCTATGCACGGGGGCAGCCCCACTGCCCCCAAACACACGGTCATCCCTGATCCCAAGGAAAACGGGGAGCTGTCACCTTTTGCTCCAGGGCTGTGACAGTTGAAATCCCTAAGAACATTCGCAGACATTTATTTTAATCGGTAGAGTTGAACAGATTAGGGAGAGGCCAGGAGAAGACAACCTGGAACACTTCCAAACTAAAGATAATCCATGTTGTAAATGTAACTTTGGGGAGCGGCGTTTAAAACCCTTAATATTTCATGGAAGTGATACCGGTGCTTACAGGTTTGGTTTTGATTAAACTTCCCAGCCCTGCACCTCTCTTCCCTCTCCCGTGGCAGGGCACTTAAAGAATATTGTAAAGAAGGCTTTGATAATCTTCCTGTTTATCTTTGCAACAGAGCTAAGCTCAGATGATTCACAAATCCTATTTCTGCGGCTTTAGCCCCCTGATCCCCCGCGAGAGCTCGGCAGGCTACCATATAATAAAATTCCCCGCTGTGAGGAGAAGAGCCCAGTGCAAGTTCAGCGCTAATCAGGAGAGGGCATGCCTTGCATAACTGTGCTCTGTTTTGATGAAATATTCATCTATATTGATATTGAAGCAATAAAAATTAGGGTTGAAAAGTTCCATAACCTCTTTGTGAGCTCAGTCCCGACATGTGAAATGTCATCCTTTCCAAGGGTCACCGAGATCGTGATTTGGTGCGATCCGTTCCTGACCTTGACAATGAAAACTAACCCACAATTGAAACCTTTTGAGCCGCTAGGGTAACGTCAGTTGCATACACGGTCTGATTTTCTTTTTAATGGAAAGAAGCTGCCGTTTTTATCATTTTCAAAGGAATGTATGTCCACAAAAACTCAAGAAAATGTGTGTGGTAGGAAATAAAAATGGTGTATGCTATCAGCATCCAGGAGATCTAACCTTCCAGACTTAGAGACTCACTTGCAACACACACACATACACACACACACTCACAGGATATAGTTCTAAACGTATGGAGAGAAAGAGAAAGAGATAAAGGAGAGTCAAGAGCAGAAGGGAGATATACTAAAGAGAGGTCATCTTACACGGAACTAGCTTTTACCAGTAACGATGAATTGTGTACTTTTTTGCGTGCCAGGGAACATGGGCCTGCACATAATTTTTAACAACTCTGTAGATTACTACCCTCCCTGCCGTAACTTATTCAAGCATCCTCCACTAAAGGCCATTTCTGTTAGTTGTCGCTTGTTCTCTTCATGGAGCCTGCATTTCAAGGACGTTTGTTCTTTATGGTTTTTAGGTAGAGGTGGTTCACACCAAACTCTTCTTGGAGCGCATGAGGAAAAGTCATGTTTGAACAGAACGATCAGTTATCTCATCCTCAGCTGTTACCAGCTTAGTGTGTAGGAATCGTTCCCTTAGTTTTTTAGGTCAGATCTCCTCAAGGAACCAAAAGGATTGGCATAGAGAAGACATGAGCCTGATCTAAAAGAGAAGAATAATGACAAGAATGAATGAGGACGGATTTGGGAACCACTCTCAGAGCCTAACAGGAGTTGTATATATAAGTACTGTAAGTAGATCGATAGAATGTACATCTATAAAATTGGTGTATTTTGTATATGTTAATAACATTGTCAACCATCTTCTTCATTACGGTCTCATATACCTCGAAAGTGTTTCATTTTTTAAAACTGTGCCAAGCCCCCAATCCAGCCATTTGTCTTGGGAATCAAGGAACACACGAGCAACATTAATTACTTTATGTGAATCTACAAATATCTTTTCTTTGTATTGATAGAATCATGCAGGACTTAATGCCCATCAACTATTACACTGAGAATTGTGTCAACATGGTTGTAATGTCTTGATGTGCTGTGCACTGAAATATGCGTGTATTTATTTAAGCAGATAAATACAAACACATGTTCGAGCTCTTTGTGCTCAAAAGGATGTATCCCTCAGCCATCGAGAGCATGTGCTTTAGGCACAAAGAGACACAGACTCAAACATCTCCAGCTGCTAAATATGTGTCTTTGGACAAATTATTTCTTGGTCTGTAAAGCAGAGATAGTAACACTGCTTACCTGGCAGAGGAGTGCTGAGAAGTAAATGAATAATGTTCTTAAACCACTTAGCATAGTGCCTGATGCAAAGCAAACATTCAATAAAAAATACCATACGGTAGGGCTTCCCCGGTGGCGCAGTGGTTGAGTGTCCGCCTGCCGATGCAGGGGACGCGGGTTCGTGCCCCGGTCCGGGAAGATCCCACATGCCGCGGAGCGGCTGGGCCCGTGAGCCATGGCCGCTGAGCCTGCGCGTCCGGAGCCTGCGCTCCGCAACGGGAGAGGCCACAACAGTGAGAGGCCCGCGTACCGCAAAAAAAAACCAAAACAAAACCAAAAAAATACCATATGATCATGATGGTGATGATGAAAACGATGAAAGCATATTTTCAGTGGAAGCCAATGATAATAAATTCTGGACACGCTGAAAGATTTTCAGGTGAGCAGTGACATGGTCCGTCATGTATGATCTAAATGAACTAAAGTAAAACATGTATTGGAGTGCCACGTCCTTCTTTCAGATGGAAAAATTAAACCTTATGAAGATGTCAGTTTCCCCCAAATGAACATGTAGGTTTCTTCCATCACCAATCACAATAGGACTTTTCCAGGAGCTTGATGGTGGTAGTAGCATCTTTACTAGTCATGGCTGTCCTTTAATGAGAGTTCAGGATATACCAGATACTGTACATTTCTCTACATTATCTCATTTTATCTCCACCACAGCTTTGTTGGGGTACCATACAATTTGCCCATTTAAAGTGTAAAATTCAATGGTTTTTAGTGTATTCAGAGTTGCGAGATCCCCACAAGTTTAGAACATTTTCATTATCCCCAAAACGAACCTTGCCTACATTAATGGTCGCTCCCAATTTTACGTCGACCTATTGAGCCCTAATAGATAATCTCCTTTCTGTCTCTATAGATTTGCATATTCTGGACATTCATATAAATAGAATCCTATAATTCGTTGACCTTTGTGATTGACTTCCTTCATTTAGCATCATGTTTTCAAGGTACATCCACAAAGTAACATGTGTCTACGCTTCATTCTGCATATTCCCAGATAATATTACATTGTCTGGATAGACCGCATTTTGTTTATCCATGCATCAATTGATGGACATTTAGGTTGTTTCCACGTTTTGAGTTTTGTAAATAATGCTGTTATGAGTATTCCCATACATGTTTTTGTGGGATATTTTTTTATTTCTCCTAGGTTTAAATCTAAGAGTAGGATTGCTGGGCCATGGATCCCTCCATGTTTGGCCTATTGAGGGAATTTCAGACCCTTCCAAAGCAGCTGCACAGTTTACATTCCTGTCAGCAGTGTATGAGGGGACCTATCTCTTCACATCCTCATGAACACTTGTCTTGTCTATTATAATCATCCCAGCGACTGTGAAGTGGTATCTATATCTCATTGTGAATTTGATTTGAATTTTCTTGATGACTAGTAATACTGAATATCTTTCATATGCTTATTGGCCATTTCTAAGTGTTTTCTCTGTATCTTCTTTGTCCATTTTTAATCAGATTATTTGTCTTTTTATTACTGAGTTGTAGGAGTTCTTTATATATTCTAGATACCACTCCTTTATCAAAAATACAATTTATAAATATTTTCTTTCATTCTGTGAGCTGTTTTTTTTTAACTTTCTTGATGGTGTCCTTTTTTACATAAATTAATTTTATTTATTTATTTTTGGCTGCATTGGGTCTTCGTTGCTGCACGCGGGCTTTCTCTAGTTGTGGCAAGCGGGGGTTACTCTTCGTTGCAGTACACGGGCTTCTCATTGTGGTGCCTTCTCTTGTTGTGGAGCACGGGCTCTAGGTATATGGGCTTCAGTAGTTGTAGCACGTGGGCTCAGTAGTTGTGGCTCGTGGGCTCTAGAGTGCAGGCTCAGAAGTTGTGGTGCACAGGCTTAGCTGCTCCACAGCATGTGGGATCTTTCTGGACCAGGGCTCGAACCTGTGTCCCCCGCGTTGGCAGGCGGATTCTTAACCACTGCGCCACCAGGGAAGCCCTTGATGGTGTCCTCTGAAGCGCAATTTTTAAAAGAATTTTTGATGAAATTCAATTTATCTATTTTTAATTGTGTTTGTGTTTTTGGTGTCATAGCTAAGAAACCATGGTTTACTCCAAAGTCAGGAAGATTTACTCCTATGTTTTTTCTTAGATTTTATAGTTTTAGCTCTTACATTTAGGTCTTTAATCCAATTTGAGTTAACTTTTGTAAGCTGTGTGAGATAGGGGTCTAATTTCATTCTTTTGCATGTGGCTATCCAATTATCCTAGCATCATTTGTTGAAAAAACTATGCTTTCCTCCTTGTATTGTCTTGTTAACCTTCCCAAAAATCAGCTGACTATATATGTAAGCGTTTATTGCTGAATTCTCAATTCTATTTCATTGGTCAATGTCTATCCTAACATCAGTAAAAAAACAATGTCTTGATTAGTGCAGTTTTGTAGTAAAATTCGAAATCAGGAATTATAAGTCCACCAACTGTTTTCTACATTCTCAAGACTGTTTTGCCTATTTGGGGTCTCTTGCATTTTCATGTAAGTTTTAGGGTTAGCTCGTCAATTTGTGCAAAGAAGACAGTTGGGATCTTAATGGGGATGGTGTTGAATCTGTAGATCGATCGGGGGGTATTTTCATCTTAACAATATAAGTCTTCTGATCCATGAACATTGCACGCCCTTCCATTTTTTTTAGATCTTCTTTCAAAAACTATCATACTTTTTAGTTTTCAGAGTATGTATTTTGTACTTCTTTTGTTAAGTTATTCCTAATTATTTTACCCTTTTTGATGCTGGTGTAAACAGAATTGTTTTTTAAATTTCATTTTTGGTTTGTTCATTGCTGGTATATAGACATACAACTGTTTTTTTGTATATTGATATTGTATCCCATCGCTGTGCTGAACTTGTTTACTAGTTCTAATAGTTTTTGCGGGATTCCTTAGGATTTTCTATATAAAAGATCATGTCATTTGCAAATAGAGATAGTCTTACTACTTTCTTTCCAATCTGGAGCCTTTTGTTTCCTTTTATTGCCTCATTACCCTGACCAGAACTTCTACTACATTGCTGGACAGAAATCGTGAGAGCAGAATTCCTATCTTGTTCCTGATCCTGGAAGGAAAGCAGTCTTTCACCATTAAATCTCATATTAGCTGCGGGTTTTTCATAGATACCTTTTATCAGATTAAAGAAGTTCCTTTCCATTGCTAGTTTGCTGAGTGTTCTGTCATGAAAGAATATTGAATTCTGTCAAATGCTTTTTCTCCATATATTAAGATGACCCTGTGTTTTTGGTTCTTTAATCTATGGATGTGGTATATGACATTAATTGATTTGTGGATGTTAAATCTACCTTGCATCCCTGGAATAAATCCCACTTGGTCATGGCATATAATCTTTTTTATATGCCCTGGATTCAGTTTGCTAGTATTGAGGATTTTTGCACCTATATCATAAAGAATGTTGGTCTATATTTTTCTTGTGATAGCTTTGATTGATTTTGCTATCAAGGTAATGCTGGCTTCATTAAACACACACACACACACACACACACACACACACACCTCGGCAAATGTTCCTTCCTATTTTGTTTCAAGTTTGTGAAGAATTTATATTAATTCTTCTTTAGGTGTGTGGTTAAATTAACCAGTAAGGAAAATAAAGCAAGTGGGTAAAACGTTTCATCAGGTATTAAAATACATTAGAAAACAATAGTAATTAAAACAGTTTAGAACTGACACAGTTTTATATACAGTTTATTGGAAGAGATTCAATAACCTGGAATACACACTGACATATATTTATTAATATATGATTGTAGTGGTTGAAGCAGCTATTGTCCCTGGCCTTACCAGCATCCCCAATACCCTTTTCCCCCTGCCTAACAGAACCTGAATTTGTTCAAGACTGTCCCCACCTCCACCCCACCCCCATTGGGCTATGGACCTCAGACTGGCCTCATCTTAGGGAAATGTCACATCCTTGCTAACAATTGGTTCATAAAAGCATGTGTCACACATTTTTGGCCAATGAGACATGAAGAAAGGTTGCCACTACCTCTGAACCAATGGGTCTTCAAGATTACACAACCACTGTGTCTCAAGACCTCCTTGAATTATCATCCTGGAATTTCCCTTAACTATTATCCTATCTGGAACTTTCTCTTTCTTGGTTCATCCCTTTATTGTTTTGGTGAAACGCATTCTGCAGTGGCTTCCTGAGAAAGGGAAGTAAATTATTAATTCCCTGCATTTCTCAAATGTCTTCATTTTATCCTTAAACTTGATCCATGGAGAGAGTTAGTAGAACATTCTAGGTTGGCAATCACTCTCCCTTGGGATGTGGAAGACATTCTGCCCTGACTTTTAGCTTTCAGTGTTGCTATTAAATAGTCTGACGTTATTTTGATAAAAGCAGTCCTTGATTTGTGATCTCTTTTTCTTCCCTATAGATACTTTCTTTTTATCCCTGATGTTACTGTCTTTTGCATCTTACTACTTGAGAGATTTAACATCTTATTGGCCATTTTAATGCTCCTTCCTGAAATATCTATTCATATCCTTTTCTTGCTGTTCTAATGGATTGACGAGTTCTTCATATGTTATAGCTGTGAACACTTTATCTGTCATCTGTGTTCCAGATTGTTGTCCCAAAATGTCATTTGTTCATGTGCTTTATTCATGGTACCCTTTGCTGTACAAAATCTTACATTCTTAAATATATATATATATATATATATATATATATATATATATATATATATATACACACACACACACACGCATACTTATACATACATAGTTTCTGGGTTTTCTAAGTTATAAAGACCTCCTTAACCCATAAGCTGTAACTTGCAGTCTCCCAAGGTTTCTTCAAATATTTGTATTGTTTATTTTTTACGTGTAAATCTTTAGTCCATCAGTAATTTGATTTTGTATACACTGTAAGCTAGAAACGCAATGGGGTTTCCTCTAGAATCTGTGTTGGTTGTGTCAGCCATTTATTAAAAAACCTTTTTCTTACCAAATTAAAAAATCACCTTTGCTCTATCAAATTCCATTTATACTGGGATCTATTTCTTATCACCCATTATTCTCACTGGTCTATTTGTCAATTCCAATGTCAATACCATATTGTTTGGAATCAAGTCTTCATAGTTGGTAAGAAAAGCTACTGCCTTGTCATTATTTTCCTTTTTTATGAGAGCTATTCTAATGTATCCTCCCATACAAATAATAAGACCATTTAAAAAATCTCCCCAATACAAGATTTAATTTGAATACTTTCAATTTATAAATTAATTTAGAGGAAACGACATTTAAAATTTTCTTCCCATCCTAGAACGTGCTATGGCCTTCTATCTATTCAGCTCTTTTTTTTAATGCCCTTCAATGTGACTTTATAGTTTCTGCCTGTAGATCCTACATTTTTTGCTGAATGATAAAACCTAGCACTGGAGAGGATGCAGCGAAACGTACATCTACTTGGCTAGTGGCAATGAAAAGTAGCCCAATCAACTCTTTTTGAAAAGCAATTTTACAATATACAAAGGGTCCTAAAAAAAACGAACATTTGATTGGGAGAGAATACATGGATTAGAGAATTCATCCTAAAGGTATTTCTAAAAGAAAGAAAAAACTACATGTGGGGTGACACATTGTTTACAATGTTGAAAATTTAGAATCAATATAAAAATGAAGTCAAAAGGAGATAGTTTTTCAACTTATGACAAGCCCACTTAATAGCGTGTCATTAAAATGGCATGTGAAATTTACATAACAGGATCGTTATATGATAAGAGGGAAATGGGATATAAAATTCAATGCATAGCTACAACTGAAAGAAACATACATATAATCATAGGGGAAAGCACAGATTAGAATACACCAAAATGTTAAATGCATTATTGGTTTCTTGAGATGATAGATGAGATTTTCCTACTGTTTTCCAAACTTTCAAAACATTTTATTTTTAAAAACATTAAGTGTTACAAATCAGGATTAAATGGAAGAGTAACAGGTTTGATTGGAGGGGGGAAGGAGTTTTGGAATGTTTTCTTTAAAAGGCAATTTGACTAATTTTAAACATACATAGCAACAAGGATAAACTGCTAACGATGAGTTTACAAATAGAGGTTCACCTTAAACAGATAAAAGTAATGTACTAGAAGCAGTTTATATGCAATACATGATGCAGTTTGAGAACAGTTTTCTCTCTTAAGCAGGTTAAATCTGCCTCTGTAACCTTGCTCACACCACTGCTTTGCATCTGACACCCTCCTTGAAGTTCAAAGATAAACTTCAACCCAATTAAGACTACCTTATCCCTGGTTCTTATTAACAAAATTTAACATAGCAAAAATTTCTCATGCATCATCACTTATCACATGAATAAGGTTTTGTGTTCATTAAAGCAAAACCAAAGTACTGTAACTTTGTCTACCTGTAACTCTGATTTCTAGGTCCCCATTCTCAGCCCAGCACTAAGATCTATTGTGCACCTGCACTATATGAGGAATGGTTTTAGGCGTTTTAAGTATATTATCTCATTTAATTTTCATGATGATCCTATGAGGCTGGAATTGTTTGTTCTAATATAATAATGAGACACTGGGTATCAGAGAGCTGTGATTTTCCCAGGGTCACACACCCGTAGATATGTATTCCATCATTTATTCATTCAACAGATGTAAACTGAGCCACTATTATTTTTTAATTGAAGTATAATTGATTTACAATGTTGTGTTAGTTTCAGGTATACAGCAAAGTGATTCAGTTATACATATATATATATATATATATATACACATATATCTTCATCAGATTAATTTCCATTATAGGTTATTACAAATACTGGATATAGTTCCCTGGCTATACAGTTGGTCCTTCTTTTTTAATCTTTTTTACATAGAGTAGTGTGTATCTATTAATTCCTAATTTATCCCTCCTCTCTCCATTTCCCCTTGGTAACCATAAGTTTGTTTTCTACTTCTGTGAGTCTATTTCCGTTTTGTAAATAAGCTCATTTGCGTCATTTGTTTTAGATTCCACATATCAGTGATATCATATGATATTTGTCTTTCTCTGTCTGACTTACTTCGCTTAGTATGTTAATCTCTATGTCCATCCATGTTACTGCAAATGGCATGATTTCATTCTTTTTTATTGAACCACTAGTTTTGTGAGGTTCTAACAGTGGCAGCAAATGGTGGCAGTAAGGGAGGGCTTAGCTACCCCCATAATCTATCAACCATGACCCAAGCCAGCTCGTGTACATCTAAAACTTAGTCGCAGCAGTGTGCTTGCCATGCAGACGAGCTTCCAGACAAGGGCCCCAGTCCCCTTCCCCTCCGTGTGTCCCATTGCCCCTCCTAAATAGAAATGCTATTGGTGTCACTAGTATAGGCTGGGCACTTAGGATGAAAAAATACCCAGTGTATTTGGGCTTCCCTGGTGGCGCAGTGATTGGGAGTCTGCCTGCTGATGCAGGGGACATGGGTTCGTGCCCTGGTCCGGGAAGATCCCACATGCCGCGGAGCGGCTGGGCTCGTGAGCCATGGCCGCTGAGCCTGTGCGTCCGGAGCCTGTGCTCCGCAACGGGAGAGGCCACAACAGTGAGAGCCCCGCGTACCTCAAAAAAAAAAAAAAAAATACCCAGTGTGGTCAGCCTAGCCCACAGCTAGAGTAGAGCTAGGGATTCATTAGGGTCCAAAACATCCTGAAAATGTGTGGGAAATTGCGTGCACATTCACGTATATACATGTGAGTTTCTAAAACCAGGTCCACAGCTTCCAGAGTTCCAAAGGTTTACAACCACTGATCTCATATACTCAATGCAAGGTCTGTCTACTGCTAAAGTCCAAGCTCTGCTCAACGTATGGTACAAATCGCCCCAAACTTACACTTTCAGTGTAATTCTCTATGACCCTTCTGACCAATGTAAGAAGAAATCCTCACCACGTGCATTTCTTCACAATAGATCAGTGATGCCTCAGGTCACAGAGCTCAAGCTAACTGATCATAATTTTGTAGCAAGCAAAACTGTAAGTGTTTGGTTTTTGCTCTTTGAATTGAAGAGAAGATGGATGAAATGAAGAGAAGATGGATGAAATTTCAAAGGGACCAATATGTAAATAATTAATAGTATAGATTGGGTTGACCCATCATGACCCAAATCATTCCTGCCTCTGCTACTGGTCGGTTCATATGCTAGAGAGAGAGACGTATTTATACTAGTTAGAAAGAGAGACGTATTTATACTAGTTAGAAACCCAGAGTAACTATACTATTAAACATAGGGAGAACCTGAAATTTCTACCAACAAATTTAATTATGTGTATGTAATTTTATTATTGTTATTCAAGACAACCTGAACCTTTTTCTGAATGATATTTTTCAAAGTATTCTCTCACACGTGGGCTCCACATACTACAGATGCTGAAACGTGACAATTTTTACTAACATACAAAGTAACTTGGATATCAGTGGAGGTAGACGTTCAGCTTTATTCGGAATAGAGATTAATGAGCAATGGATGAATATAACAAGAGCATATATTTTAGGGTCGTTGTTTACTTCAAAATAGTCACCCTTGAAGTTTACCAAGATAGGCAACATGTTTGTCAAAATGGGATGTTTTCCCAACTAAATTCTAAATTTCATTTCTGCTTCAAAATTTACTCAAAAACATAACTTGGATCCCAGAATTTGATCTTATCTACTGACATGAGAATCAATTAGAAAGCCTTCTAAAATTTGAAATCCCTGCAATCTACAGGCGCAGTTCAATTCTATAGGATCATTGTTCAGGCTTGGAGCTGGGACTGCTCACATGCAAGTTCCTTGGGAGCAATGACCCACGTTTTGGGGTGGGAACATCTTGACTTAGGGTGTCTTGGGCGGCAAGATCAGCTTGACATCCTTGATTCAACTGGCTTCAGCCCTGAAGAAGAGCTCTCTCGCGTTATGTTGCTTGGACCAGCAGCTCTGGACATCATCTACTTCAAAGTCTGGAGCCAGGATGGATCATCTCTTTGTTATGCCTTCTTTTTATTTCTTTTTTTTAGTGACCCCAGCTGACAGCCTCTCATGGGTCTTTGGCCAGAATTGTTTCACATGCCAATGTCCAAAAGCATTCACTGGCAAAGGTTTGGGAGTCATCATAAGTAGTTGAGACTAATATAAAACGAAACCCAAGTTGCTGGGGGCGGGGTTATGAGAGCAAGGAGGTGGGAAATGGCCCTTGGGAGTCCCAGGTATGAGGAAATTGCACTTAATCTAATTTGAGAGTAACACAGCCAGTTGTTACTGCCACTTCCAAACAAAACAGCACAGCCCAAAACAAAAAACCCACAGCTATTAGCAAAAGGAAAAAAAAAAAGTTCAGAGAGAAGGACACGTTATTTGAAGGAGAAATAAACACACGTGTTAGAGAACTTAGAAGCCAACAGTAAGTGACTTACACCCTGCGGCTGACTTCTGAAAGGCACATGAGAATGGAAATGAGTAAGGTGCTAAAGGCTTTCAGTAAAGCCAAACATTGCCAGCTGGGCTCATTTATTCAAGAAACATTTCCTGAGTTCCTACGCTCGCGGGAACTGGGCGACGTGAAGTTGAGTGACTCGGGGATTCTGTCATCAGTGAGAGTTCAAAATAATGAAGGAAACTAACATCCATGCACTTCATTGACAGTACAGAGTGGTGAGCGTGATCCTGGATACATCACAGAGACGAAGGGCTCCGGATAGGAAGATGCTAATCCAGAGGAGAAAAATTAGGAAGACACCTGGGAGGCGCGCCTCAGAGCTGTTTTGAAGTTCATTGCCACAGGAAGTCAGAGCTGGGTCGTGGGAGAGCAGTGGGAAGGGACAGAGCTGCACAAGCAGCCAGAGGGCAGGTACACCAGGCTGCAGATGTGGACCTCAGCTTGCAGCCCAGTGGCCTCCAAACACGCACCCATAACAGCAAAACTTGGAGCATGTGCTTATTTATAATACACCATTACACATGTTTACAATATACCACTACGTTAGGCACATGATAAAATACACTCCAAAATAAAGATCAAAAATTAAAATCTGGATAAAATATACTCCAAAATAAAGATCACCTTTCATCTTAAAGATGAAATTTTTATTTAATAAAAGCTTTTTATCACTGAAATAATTATTATTAATAATAATATTTGTCAGGAGAGCAATGTGATTGTCAAATCTGAAGAATTCAGCATTTAGGACTGCCAAGAGCTTGCACCATGAATAGAAGTATTAGCTCTACGACGCTTTTGTTGTTCCCTTATGTTTGCATTTTTTTTTCTATTGTTGTTTTTGGCTTCTTTTATTCAACATCATTTTTTTAAACAACTTTATTGGAGTATAATTGCTTTACAATGGTGTGTTAGTTTCTGCTTTATAAGATAGTGAATCAGCTATACATATACATATATCCCCATATCTCCTCCCTCTTGCTTCTCCCTCCCACCCTCCCTATCCCACCCCTCTAGGTGGTCACAAAGCACCCAGCTGATCTCCCTGTGCTATGCGGCTGCTTCCCACTAGCTATCTGTTTTACATTTGGTAGTGTATATATGTCAATACCACTCTCTCACTTCTTCCCAGCTTACCCATCCCCCTCCCTGTGTCCTCAAGTCCATTCTCTACATCTGCATCTTTATTCCTGTCCTGCCCCTAGGTTCATCAGAACATTTTTCTTTTTTTTTTAGATTCCATATATATGTGTTAGCATACGGTATTTGTTTTTCTCTTTCTGACTTACCTCACTCTGTATGACAGGCTCTAGGTCCATCCACCTCACTACAAATAACTCAATTTCATTTCTTTTTATGGCAGAGTAATATTCCATTGTATATATGTGCCACATCTTCTTTATCCATTCATCTGTCAATAGACACTTAGGATGCTCCCATGTCCTGGCTATTGTAAATAGAGCTGCAATGAACATTTTGGTACATGACTCTTTTTGAATTATGGTTTTCTCAGGGTATATGCCCAGTAGTGGGATTGCTGGGTCATATGGTAGTTCTAGTTTTAGTTTTTTAAGGCACCTCCATACTGTTCTCCATAGTGGCTGTATCAATTTACATTCCCACCAACAGTGCAAGTGGGTTCCCTTTTCTCCACACCCTCTCCAGCATTTATTGTTTGTAGATTTTTTGATGATGGCCATTCTGACTGGTGTGAGGTGATACCTCATTGTGGTTTTGATTTGCATTTCTGTAATGATTAGTGATGTTGAGCATCCTTTCATGTGTGTGTTGGCAATGTGTATGTCTTCTTTGGAGAAATGTCTATTTAGGTCTTCTGCCCATTTTTGGATTGGGTTTTATGTTTCTTTGATATTGAGCTGCATGAGCTGCTTGTATATTTTGGAAATTAATCCTTTGTCAGCTGCTTCATTTTCAAATATCTTCTCCCATTCTGAGGGCTGTCTTTTCATCTTTTTTATGGTTTCCTTTGCTGTGCAAAAGCTTTTAAGTGTCATTAGGTCCCACTTGTTTATTTTTGTTTTTATTTCCATTTCTCTAGGAAGTGGGTCTAAAAGGATCTTGCTGTGATTTATGTCATGGAGTGTTCTGCCTGCTTTCTTTCTTTGTGATATCTTTGGTTTTGGTATCAGGGTGATGGTGGCCTCGTAGAATGAGTTTGGGAGTGTTCCCCCCTCTGCTATATTTTGGAAGAGTTTGAGAAGGATAGGTGTTAGCTCTTCTCTAAATGTTTGATAGAATTTGCCTGTGAAGCCATCTGGTCCTGGGCTTTTGTTTGTTGGAAGATTTTTAATCACAGTCTCAATTTCAGTGTTTGTAATTGGTCTGTTTATATTTTCTATTTCTTCCTGGTTCAGTCTCGGAAGGTTGTGCTTTTCTAAGAATTTTTCCGTTTCTTCCAGGTTTCCATTTTATTGGCATATAGTTTTCCTCTAAGAGTTTGATAGTGTCTGGCCTTACACTTAGGTCTTTAATCCATTTTGAGGTTATTTTTGTGTATGGTGTTAGGGAGTGTTCTAATTTCATTCTTTTACATGTAGCTGTCCAGTTTTCCCAGCACCACTTATTGAAGAGGCTGTCTTTTCTGCATTGTATATTCTTGCCTCCTTTATCTAAAATGAGGTGACCATATGTGTATGGGTTTATCTCTGGGCTTTCTATGCTGTTCCATTGATCTATATTTCTGTTTTTGTGTCAGTACCATACTGTCTTGATTACTGTAGCTTTGTAGTATAGTCTGAAGTCAGGGAGCCTGATTCCTCCAGCTCCATTTTTCGTTCTCAAGATTGCTTTGGCTATTTGGGGTCTTTTGTGTTTCCATACAAATTGTGAAATTTTTTGTTCTAGTTCTGTGAAAAATGCCATTGGTAGTTTGACAGGGATTGCATCGAATCTGTAGATTGCTTTTGGTAGTAGAGTCATTTTCACAATGTTGATTCTTCCAATCCAAGAACATGGTATATCTCTCCATCTGTTTGCATCATCTTTAAGTTCTTTCATCAGTGTCTTACAGTTTTCTGCATACAGGTCTTTTGTCTCCTTAGATAGGCTTATTCTTAGGTATTTTATAATTTTTGTTGCAGTGGTAAATGGAAGTGTTTCTTTAATTTCTCTTTCAGGTTTTTCATCAGTAGTGTGTAGGAATGTAATAGATTTCTGTGCATTAATTTTGTATCCTGCTACTTTAACAAATTTATTGATTAGCTCTAGTAGTTTTCTGGTAGCATCTTTAGGATTCTCTATGTATAGTATCATGTCATCTGCAAACAGTGACAGCTTTACTTCTTCTTTTCTGATTTGGATTCCTTTTATTTCCTTTTCTTCTCTGATTGCCGTGGCTAAAACTTCCAAAACTCTGTTGAATAAGAGTGGTAAGAGTGGGCAATCTTGTCTTGTTCCTGATCTTAGTGGAAATGCTTTCCGTTTTTCACCATTGAGGACAATGTTGGCTGTGGGTTTGTCATATATGGCCTTTATTATGTTGAGGTAAGTTCCCTCTATGCCTACTTTCTGGAGGGTTTTTATCATAAATGGGTGTTGAATTTTGCCGAAAGATTTTTCTGCATCTATTGAGATGATCATATGGTTTTTCTCCTTCAATTTGTTAATATGGTGTACCACATTGATTGATTTTCGTATATTGAAGAATCCTTGCATTCCTGGGATAAACCCCACTCGATCATGGTGTGTGATCTTTTTAATGTGCTGTTGGATTCTGTTTGCTGGTATTTTGTTGAGGATGTTTGCATCTGTTCATCAGTGATATTGGCCTATAGTTTTCTTTCTTTGTGACATCCTTGTCTGGTTTTGGTATCAGGGTGGTGGTGGCCTCGTAGAATGAGTTTGGGAGTGTTCCTCCCTCTGCTATTTTTTGGAAGAGTTTGAGAAGGATAGGTGTTAGCTCTTCTCTAAATGTTTGATAGAATTCGCCTGTGAAGCCATCTGGTGCTGAGCTTTTGTTTTTTGGAAGATTTTAAATCACAGTCTCAAGTTCAGTGCTTGTGATTGGTCTCTTTATATTTTCTATTTCTTGCTGGTTCAGTCTCGGAAGGTTGGGCTTCTCTAAGAATGTGTCCATTTCTTCCAGGTTGTCCATTTTATTGGCATAGAGTTGCTTATAGTAATCTCTCATGATCCTTCATGTTTGCATTTTTCATTGGGTTTTTTTTTTTTACCACCCATGGTTTCTTTGCAGTAATCTTTTCAAGCTGCTTTTGCAATTCGTGAGGGTTGGTTCAGACAGAGTTGGAAAATGTAACCCGAGCCGCTGCCCGCCGGGCCACACACAAGCTGCAGCCCATCAAAATAGTCTGACAACAGGCGGGAGATGGGATGTCTGTCACCCCCTGCATATGATGCCTCACGTAGAGATACAGGCACCCCAGAGGGCACCAGTGTCATCTACATCTTAAACATTATTAAAGTTTAATTTCTCTTTTTATTAAAAAAAATTAGTTATAAGTAGAAGCTCTTTCCTTACCTCCTACAGCTGTCCTGCAAATCCTGCTTACAAGACCACTGCCAAAGCAACTGAAGACAGGATTAGTTCAGACAGAGTAACTGCTACTAGAATATACTAATACAAAGCTCAGGGGCTGAACACAGGCTTGACACAGACTTCATGAAGCTGAAGAGATCATTTGATGTCATGGTACCCCAAAAGAGTGAGACACCCCAAAAGACTGAGAAAGGTGGTAAGCTTAACCCCTTAGCCCACTGGTCAGTCCAGTGGTTCTCAAACTATGTGGTGAATTGGAATCAACTGGAAGCCTGGTTAAACATAAATTTCTGGCCCCCCACCCAGCGTTCCTGATTCAACAGATGTAGGGTGAGATCCAAGAACTTGCGTTTCTAACAGGTTCCAGGTGAGGCTGATACTGCTGACCTGGGGGCCATATATTGAGAACCTTGGTCCTCATTGATATTTAGGAGACGGGCAGAAGAAGAAACTCGCATGAATCATACAAAGAAAGACCAGCCAGGGCTTCCCTGGTGGCGTAGTGCTTAAGAATCTGCCTGCCAACACAGGAGACACAGGTTCGAGCCCTGGTCCGGGAAGATCGCACAAGCCGTGGAACAACTAAGCCCGTGCGCCACAACTACTGAGCCTGCGCTCTAGAGCCTGCGAGCCACAACTACCGAGCCCGCGTGCCACAACTACTGAAGCCCACGCGCCTAAAGCCCATGCTCCGCAACAAGAGAAGCCACCGCAATGAGAAGCCCGCGCACCGCAACGAAGAGGGGCCCCCGCTCGCCATAACTAGAGAAAGCCCGCGCACAGCCACGAAGACCCAACGTAGCCAAAAATAAAATAAAAAATAAATAAATTTATTAAAAAAAAAAAAAGAAAGACCAGCCAGAGTGGAGGAAGAGAACCCAGATCAGAGGAGGCAAGGTGGGATGTTGTCAGGATAGACGGAGCCAGCATCCCTCTCAAAAGGTACCGAGAAGACAGGTTGGTCCGACAGGTGTCCACTGGATTCGGAAACAAGGTCTCTTAGAGAAGCTAAATCATACTGTGGGAGGGTAAGAAGTGGACGGGAGGCGATGGGCCAGAAAGAACAGTTCTTTCAAGGAGTCGGACTAGGAAAAGGGGAAAGAGAAAGGAGCAGCGATAAGGGTTTCTTTTCTTTTGGTTTTTTTTTTTTTTTTTTTTTTTGCGGTACGCGGGCCTCTCACTGTTGTGGCCTCTCCCGTTGCGGAGCACAGGCTCCGGACGCGCAGGCTCAGCGGCCATGGCTCACGGGCCCAGCCGCTCCACGGCATGTGGGATCTTCCCGGACCGGGGCACGAACCCGTGTCCCCTGCATCAGCAGGCGGACTCTCAACCACTGCACCACCAGGGAAGCCCTGTTTTGCTTTGCTTTTAAGATTATGATTTTAAAGAGGTTTTGCCATCTTGGAATGAAAGGAACTAGGTCAAAAAGTGCTCTGATTATGTGGTTTTCACGCCAAGGAGAAAGCCCCAGTAGAGAGGAGAGCTGAGGATAAAAGTGAGGACTTGTGATAGAGAGAAATCGTGGAGGCAGCAGGAAGGGGGACCCAGAGCACAGACGAAAGGGTTCAGCTGGATGAGGCTGAGGGAAGTCTGACACTCAGCTCTCATGGCCATGACCTCACCTTCCTTGGAGCAGTAGAAAGGCCAGTGGGGTAAGGACTGTGGGGGGGGCTTGTGGAGACTGTGAAGGTTCGTGACAGCCCAGAGTGGGGAGGCAGGTGGAATTAGCCAGGAGGAAGGGGAACACGATGGTCAGTGACGATGCCGAGCTGAAATCCCTACTGTTGGAAGAAGGACCACAGAGCGGAGATGCTGAGGGCACGGGGGCAACAGTGGGAGGAGTGATTGCACCAGGGTCTGGCTACTGTTGGAGTAAAGGGCGGGACTGTGGATTGAACTCATTCATTCATTTATTCATTCATTCATTATTTCGTTAACGGAGATTCTTACAAAGCTTGTTGGGTGCTAAGCACCGCTGTGGAAACTGGGAATATCCGTGTGGATGCAGCCCATTCCCTGATCTCATGGAGATTTTATTCTATCAGGCTAGACAATAATAAATAAGCCGGTAATGTCAGGTAACAAATGACCTTGACAACCAATAGAGCAGGATGTAGTAGGTAGGATAGTGTGTCCTAAAAATCTGTGGCCATCAGGAACCTCAGAATGTGACCTTATTTGGAAGTAGTATCTTTAATTAATTTGTTAAGCATCTCGAGATGAAATCATCCTGGATTTAGGGTGAGCTCTAAATCCAGTGACTGGTATCCTTCTAACAAGAGGAGAGGACACAGGGACACAATCAAGGAAGTCAAATGAAGACAGAGAGCAGAGACTGGAGCAAGGTAGCCAGAAGCCAGGGAGCATGTGGGGCCACCAGATGCTGGAAGAGGCAAAGACGGATTCCTCCCTAGAGCCTTCAGAGAGCATGGCCCTGACAACCGACACCTTGATTTCAGACTTATGGCCTCCAGAACTGGGAGACAATAAATTTCTCTGTTTTTAAGCCACCAAGTCCGTGGTAATTTGTTACAGAGTCCTAGGACCTGATATGCAGCGTGAGGGTTAGGGTGATGGGAGGTGGGTAGAGGGACACTCAGGGAAGGGCCCTGGGAGCAGGGGACATTTGTATGGAAAGCAGTGACAATCTAGGGGAGAGAGCTTCCAAACAGAGAAATGGGAAGTGCAAAGGCCCTGTGGTAGCAGATGAAGGAATGGACTGGAGAGTGACTATGTGGGGAGGGGGGCCCTGTGGATGGGTATTCAGGGAAGGGCCCTCTGAGGATGGGGCATGTGAACAAAGACCTGGATGAGAGAGGAAGCCAGTCCCTCCTGGAGGCAGGTGCCCCTAACAGAAGGAAGAACCAGGTTAGAGCCCCAAGCAAGACTGAGCTCGGCATGTCTGGCCCCAAAGGCCAGTGTGGCTGGGTGAGGTTGTTTGCAGAGGTGAGTGGGGGACGTCTTGTGGGCTGGGGGCTACTGGTACTGACTCTGACCGAGAAACTTGCTGGGGTTTAAAGCCGGGCAGTTAGAAAATTTTTAACCACTTGGGGGAGGCTGGAAGCAAAGATGAGACCACCGAGGGCACTGTTCCCACGCCAGCACCTCTCAGCCGTAAGCGGCAACAGAATCACGAGGAAGGCTTGTTAATGCAGAGCCCCGGGCACCGTCCCAAGGATCCCGTTCAGCAGGTCTGTGCAGGGCGTGCCTGAAAATCTGCATTTTGCACAAACTCACAGGTGGAGCTGCTAGTCCACAGACGGCACTGTGAGAAGTGCTGGTCCAGGCCAACGCCCCCTTTTCTAGAGTGGAGGAAACTCAGAGAGCTTAAGTGGTGCCCAGGGCCACTCCTTACGACAGAATCGGGCCAGTTTTGTAGACCCAGGTCAGTGCTCTCTTTTCCCGACCCCAAAACATCCCACCTGTGGCCAGACTGTGATATTCATTAAAAATTTGAATTTAGAAAACAGATAAATTCTGGCCTCACCCATCGCCCTCCCTTACAATAAATATCCCCAGGTATTCAGTGTGTGTGTGTGTGTGTGTGTGCGTGCGCGCACGTGTGTGCATGCGTGTGCGTGTGTGTGCGTATGTGCTTGTGTGCGCTGTGTGTACATGTGTGTGTGTGCACGTGTGTGTGTGTACCTTGGGGCACACACCCACCTTTCCATTCTGCTCCTCTGGTTAGGTCAGGTACCTAAGGAGGTGAGAAGCTGGACAGTTCTGTAATTCAACAGAACCAGATCAGAACCAAGATAAATATGAAGGGAGGGGACAATTGCTTTAGATAATTACGGTTGAAGAATTCACGGTAACTTGCTCTGAGTTTTTTTTCTTTTTCAAAGGCTTCATCTATCACTTTACCTAAAAAGTCTGGATTATGATTTTAAAGAGGTTTTGCCATCTTGGAATGAAAGGAACTAGGTCAAAAAGTGCTCTGATTATGTGGTTTTCGGCTTTAAAAATTTCAGAAGCTGCTGGGTTACAGAATACGGTCGACCAAACTCCTGCATGTGGCGCTTGGGACTCACAATGACTGACCAACTTTCTTTTCCAGCCAGCAGTTTCTGACGTACCTGCCACCATCAACCAAGACCATATTTACCAACTTGTACCTAAACTAACTTGGGATTTTTCTGTCTGTTTCTCTCATTGTGTTTCCTTCTACTGGAAAGCTCTTCAGAGCAGCTGTCATGAACTTAATGGCCGTGGGCTGAATAGGAATCCACAAAGGTTCCTGCTTCTCTGTAAAAACATTAGACCCATCCTTTGGTGGATGAATGGATAAACAAAAGGTGGTCTATCTGTACCATGTAATATTATTCAGCCATAAAAAGGAATGAAGCGCTGACACGTTCTACTACATGGATGAACCTTGAAAACATGATGCTGAGTGAAAGAAGCCAGACACGAAAGGACCACATGTGATTCCATTTATATGGAATGAACTGACTGGATGAATCCATAGAGACGGTAAGTAGATTCATGCTGGCCAGGGGCTGGAAAGGTGCGGGGCGTGGGATTGGGAGTGACGATGTAATAGGAACGGGGTTTTATTTTGGGGTGATGAGAATGCTCTGGAACTAGATAGAGGTGTGGTTGCCCAGCACTGCAAATGTACTAAATGCCAATGAATTCTTCACTGTGAAATGGTTAATATTATGTTATGTGAATTTCCCCTCAACGGAACAAAACAAACAACCACAATGAAATCTCATTAGACCCAGCAAATCTGGTACCTCATTCCTCTTGGTAAGGATGGCCTGGGACCCAGAAGTCACTGACCTTTTCAGGTACTGTTGTTTAGGCTCTCGTTTGCTACAGCTGCTGCTTCTCCTCCTATTCGGCGACCGGCCCACCTCTGATGTGTATTCCAGATGGTCTGGCCTTAGCATCATCAACAAGAAGACAGAGTGCATTTTATTCACAGCAGCTAGCAGGGTGCACCCAGCAGTCAGGATGTTCCGTTTTTGTTACTCACCTTCTAGAACCTGGTCTGTCCCTTCAGTGGCATCACCTGTCACATCACCATCACATGTCCCATCACTCCTGCTGGACCAACTGCAATTCCCTAACCACACTCTGTCCGTACTTTCCCCATGGCTCCCTGCAAACCCCATTCAAGACTTCAACAGCATCGTTTCCACGAAGCATCTTCCAACCCACCCTCCCTCCAAGCACTCAGAACATTTTTTGTACTCTGCTCACTTTCGGTGTTGATTCGCCCCCTTGACCCAGCTCCTGGGAGGAGAACCTACATCCGTTCCGTTTCCAGTTTCCAGAAGCAGACACATACATCGCTGTTCCCCAAACTGATGCCACTGGGGTCCTGGTCGTGCTGTCAACATAGAAACCTAAAAGAAACAAAATTTCCCAACCCTTCTCTCTCTGAGCTTTTCTTTTTAAGTTTTAGGTGAGCTTTGTGAGATGTGATGTTTGCAGCATCAGAAGAATGATGGGCTTTGCCTCCATCTGCTGTCTCACTTCTTTAGAAAACAGTTTCATACATTGCACACACCAAGACGCTCAGTGGTATTTCAGACAAGCACTGTATCTTCAGCAGTTCCAAGAAGTATCAGGCATATAGAGAAAATAAACAGAGGGAAAAGTGTCACTTCTACCCTCTAATGTCCATTTGCGATATTTTTCTCCCCTACTTTGAGTTGAGGCTGTAAAGATATATTTCTTGTTCTACTGCGCCATCTGCTGGCAAAACTTCACAGAACATCTTTCTACTAAGATTTTACGTCCTCCCTGGGAAAGTTAAAGTTCATATTGTATTCCAAATTGAGCCCTTAAAAAAAAAAAAGGTGAAAACCTTTGTGAGGCCATTTCTCCCTCCAAACTACTCCTCGCTTCAAGTGTCTTGCCTTTTCTCATGAATTCTTTTTTTTTTACATCTTTATTGGAGTATAATTGCTTTACAATGGTGTGTTCGTTTCTGCTTTATAACAAAGTGAATCAGTTATACATATACATATATCCCCATATCACCTCCCTCTTGCGTCTCCTTCCCACCCTCCCTATCCCACCCCTCTAGGTGGTCATAAAGCACCGAGCTGATCTCCCTGTGCTATGCGGCTGCTTCCCACTAGCTATCTATTTTACGTTTGGTAGTGTATATATGTCCATGCCTCTCTCTCACTTTGTCCCAGCTTCCCCTTCCCCCTCCCCATTCTTTAAGCATCGGAGATGTCAGGATCACAGAGCTTGCCCCACATTTCTCAAACTTCTCTGAGCATAAGAATCACTTGGTGTTACTTGTTGAAAGAAAATTCCTTGCTGCCAGCCCAAACCTACAGAATCAGGGTTACCTGGGAATGTGTGTGTTTTCAGAAGTTCCCCCAGTGGATTTTTTAATAATCAAGCTACTGTGGGAAACACTGAAATCCAGCCTGTTCCTTTCAGCTCACGGATGAGACTGCAGCCCTCTCCAACCCCCGCCTCCGCCGAAGTATACCCTCTTAATGAATAAGAAACAATATTTTTGCTGTATAAACGCCCCATTAAAGCCAGTCCCTAGACGCACTACCCCTACCCCCCATTATAAAGAAGTTATTGAATTATTACTGGACTTCACTAGTCACCTGGTCACCAACCGTCCCACTTCCCAGCCTGACAAATAATTCCGTTCTATTTTACAATATTTACAGCAGCTTTAACTGTGTTGATTTTTGCCCAGTGAGGAAATGAACTCCTGTTAAGGGCATCTAGCTTGCTCAGTGCCTCTGCTATCAGCGCAGACGCTGGACCACCTGCATCAGCATTTTCTGCAGTTTGTCAGAGATGCAAATTAGTGGGTCCCACCTATGGAACCTGCTGACTCAGAGTCTCTAGCGGAGGCAGCGGCGCGATCTGTGGTTTAACCAGCCCTCCAGGTGACCCTGATGCAGGGCAAGTTTGAGAACCACTGTCATCCACAGGAACACCATGCCCTCAGCACCCAAATGTGTTGATGTGGAAAGTTAAATGCGTAGGTACACACCCGCTGGCATTCTGGCTCTAGAATGCAGTTTTACTTCTTTGGGGGCAAAATTCAAATCTCATTTTCTTATTTGGTAAATGAAGTACCTTATCTTTTAAGGGGTCAGCCCAAAATTGAGTCCTTTTTTTTTTTTTTTTAAACAGTAGGCCTCAAAACACACACTTGGTCACAATTTCACGGTTTACCGAGGGCGTGCTGAGTGCATAGACCTGCTCCACGAGCAGGAACGAGCCGAGCACACCTCAATCCTCGTCCACACCTTGTCACAGATGCTCCAGGTACAACGGGAGGCTCGGGCAAGGAGTGGGCGGGGTCTGGCGAGGCAGGGGCGGAGCCTGGGCGGGGCTCATCTGGCCCTGCCTCTGCCTGTGCCCCACTGAAACCGCCATCCGCGCAGCAGCCAATCAGCGCGCAGCGCGGGCCACCGCCACCCGCCTCGCCGTTAGCTGGGCGTCACGTGCGGGGCAGTTTACCCCTTGAAGTCAGTGTCCATCCGCCCAGAAAAAGAGGACCCCGCCCATTTCCGTCGGCTCCCGCGCCCCGCAATCGCCCACAGCGGACGGCGAGGTGAGAGCGGGCGGCGCGGCTCCGTGGTGCCGAGAGGCACCGGGGTCCGTTTGGTCCCGTGTCGGGGCGCCAAGTCTCAAGTCCCGGCGCGGAGGGATCCGGCGTGAGATAACCGTTGGCAGCGCGGCGACAACTGTTAGTGCGGCTGGGGCGTTGGCGAGGCGGAGGGTCCTGTGAGGGCGTTGCTGCGGCCTGGCACGGCGGTTCCTCTCCCGCTCCAGCCTGTGGGCCTGGTGAGGCCGCGGCCCTGCGGAGGGGTGGCCTCCACCGTGCGGTCGCTCAGCGCATCGGCGGCCGGGACTGCGGTGGCCTCTGCCCTCCTTGGGCCTGGGTGGGGGCGGGGTGGCCGGGCGGGCTGGGGGGCAGCGGCGAGCGGCTGCGCTTTTGGGGTGGGCGCTAGTGTCCTTGCCCCCGGGGAGGACGTCGACTTGACCCGGACGTCCTTTGTAGCTGGTGCGGTACCTTTGAGCACCAGCTGGGTTTCTCACTTCCAGGTGGTGGGGTAGCTTGTGGTCCAGCCTGGGGGATGCTGAAGTGGGGAGGACGCAGCTGAGTCCCGCACCTGTGCAGCGGGTGGCATGGGGTGGTCCTGCCCGTCCCGGCTTTGATGCCGTGGGTAGCGTCCTCCGGGGTCCTCGGGCTCAGCGATCATCAGAAGCCCCTGCAGCCTGCTGAGCACGGGCTTCTGGCTCAGGGCGGGGCGTGGGACCCCCGTCCCGTTCGCGTTGGCATCCCGTTCCAGGTGTTGCCCGTCAGGGATCACGCTTTGAGAACACTGCTGCACTGGTTAGAAAGAACTCGCTCTTGGGGCGGCAGATGAGCTCATTACTGGGTTTTTCACACACACCCAGTCACTGCTGGGTTGCCCGCTCTGGGCTTAGGTGCGAGGGGCTGCACTGATGAGCCGCCAGGTGTGGAGGAGCTCTTGAAGTGTGTGGGAGGGAGGGAGGGAGGGGGAGGCTGATCTCCCGTGCCGTGCGGTTGGTGTCATCCGCGTGCACACAGCTTGGTCCTTAAAGGATAAGCTGGGTTCTTCCATATTAGAGAGGAGGGTGAGGCGCTTCAGCAAAGGATGTGCGGGGGGACAAAGTGAACCGTGGAATTTATCATGGCTGCTGAGTGGAGGAAAGCCACGTTTGCTAGCGTCTAAGGCAGAGGCCTCCGACTTTGATTCTGTCCCCCAGTAAGAGACCGGCATGTATGCCAGTGTGCTCAGCGTGTAAGTTACGTATGTATAGCCGCGGTCATGGTCTACGTAGTACAAATACGGAATACTTTATAATGGTATGAAAAAATCGAATATGCTGGTGCCTCCGCAGGTCATATCGTGGAACCTTCTTGGGGAGTTGCTTGACTTGGGTTGGTTTTTACAGTGCGGTGAGCTAATGTATTTTTAGTCCTTTAGAACATGCTAGGAAGTCAGAGAGGTCTTTGAAGAGACAAAGTGGAGAGTGTCGTTAGATTTGTCTTTCTAGGAAGCTTGCCGTGGAACAAAAACTTTCAGAAGCTGAGAAAACAGACAAAAAAGATACCCTGACTTAAAGCAGAGTGATCTCAACTGTAAATAATGTCATAATCTGCCCCTGTTTGGAAGCTGCAGTAGTCTCACCTTGAATTGAACATCAAATCCAAGCTCATTACACTTCAGCCACACTAGGCGTCTTTCCTTTCTGCAGACAAGCCGAGCTGTCAGCACTTAGTCACGGGTTGTCCCCTCTTGTCCGAAGAATGGAACCACCTACCTTCCGGTTCCTAGTCCTCCAGTGTTAGCTTCATCGCAGACAGGCCTCTTCAGTGTGTAACTTAGCTTCTGCTTTCCTCTTTGTAAGAACATGCTTCTTAGTTCCTTTGTTAGACTTAAGAATTTGTAGTTTATCTGCCTTTTCCACCGGGGCTCACATGGGTGGAATTCTCATGGTGTGCCAGGTATTTTGTGAGCTGAGCCTTTGTGTGTGTTCTCATTGAGCCGCACAATTGACCTGTGTGGTATAGGTTGTTACAACTGTTTTACAAATAAAGACGTGAGTTTTGCGTTATGTGATTTGCTCAAGGTCACTTACATGAAGGAGTAGCGTTCAGACAGTCTAGCTCTGAGGTCTCTCCTGGTGATAACCTGATGATACTGCTTTCTGCCCTGTGGTTGGGGGTGACTGGGTGGGGAACCTCTATACATAGTACTAACAACATATTTGATGCCTGACACAGATCCTGGCTCACACTAGGTACTCACTCATTACACATGGTGGTGTTGGGTGTTGAAGAAATGGAGAGAATTGTTGATCAGATGTGGTAGGCGGAGTAAAGGAGTAGTCTAGAGACGAATGACTCAGTCGATTTTCTTTAGAGACGAAGTGGATGCCCCTCACCAAGAATGAAATTATGGGACATAAATGATGTGGTAGAAAAGATTAAGCTACACATGGAATTGTGGAAAGATCCTGGAAGATACAGTAACGTATGTATAAGAATTATGTAAAGAGCCTGGCATAAAACTTGCCATTGGTGCCCTCTTTCATAGTAGGTTACACATCCAGATGTGAAAGAAAGAACTAGTCACCAGCACCTTCAGTCTCTTAACAGTTTTATCCTCCTAAATCTCTTTATAATAAATAATCCAATTGAAAAATGAAATAGTGTAGTAGGTCTTCCACTTCAGTGCCACCACCTAGCACAGGAGCACTTAAGTTTATCGAAGGTGGGGATATTGCCTTTGACTGTATGTTAAGAGGTTAGAAAAGTATGGGATTACCCGGGAGCTTATTTTAGAATCTCAACCAAATCCGTTTAAAGGTAACGTTGTAGAAACACTCAGATATAACAGTGAACACTGAGTATTGTCTTCATGATTATTTCCTCTCAAGAAAAAGAAGAATGACTGGGAGAGCCAGAGCGAGAGCAAGAGGAAGGGCTCGTGGTCAGGAGGCGGTGCAATGCGTGGGCGCCGCTGCAGTGAGTGCTTTCCCCTGTCCTAACTGCGGAGGCGTCTTAGACACAGTGTTCTTAATCCTTCATCAGCTTGCACTGGCAAAAAGGAGGTTAAGAACCGTGTCCTGTGAAGGGATAAGGGCTGAACCAGGAAGCTGACGTTCTGTGTCCTGTGGATATTGGAAGCTGGGGCTTGCCTTCAGTTGGCGACCCTTCTTGAAGAAATTTTTTTCTGAGGATAAAATATTTGATTACTAATTTAGATCGGTTTTGGTTAAATGCCCTGGACTTGTTTGAGTAGTTATTGCCTCTGATACCTGTAACCTTTTGACGTGAAAAGAATGCTGTTCTTCATTTGCATATAACTGCAGAGTCAGCAGCCTGGTTATATTCAGCCTAGACTGCAGCCGCCACCAGACGAGGGGGAGTTAGTTGGCCGCGGACGACAGAGAGGAACAGTAGGAGCGACAGCCAAGCCACAAGGTGAAGGGAGAGTGAAGGGGCTGCGTGCGTGCATGCGTGTGTGTGTGCGCGCGCGCGTGCGCACTGGCAGCGTTAGATGTGCATGGCGACCAAAGCTCTGTATAAGGAGAAAGGACCCCCAGCAGTCCTTGAAAGTGTAGCCGCATCTCCCGCAAACCGTGCAGCCTGCCCCTGAGTGCAGGGCCACAGGATTGCTTTCCTCCTTGGAAATGAACTCCAGCCTACCAGAGCCCCACACTGGCTGTTCCAAAGCAAATTCTAAACTGATTACAATTTGCTTATTATGCATTAATCATTTTAGAACATTCTCTTGGCATCTTTAGTGACTTCATCAAAGCTGTACCAACTTTTACATTTGTAACTTTGACTTAGAAAACATATTTTCACATGTGTTGGTTCTGTTCATCCTGTTTCTCAGTTGCAAAAACTGAGGTCAAAGTTGTGACAGCTAGTAGAGTCAGAACACCGGTTCTGATTCCAAAACTTGTGCTTTTTCACTGCATTGTTGCGAAAACTAATTAATTGGATGCTTGGTGTAAGATTCTGCTACAGTTACTAAGTTTGGTTTTGGTATAGGAAAAGCAGACCCATGTAGACATAGGGAGAATTAATATAGTCACATTGGCTTTTAAACCCTGGGATGGGCGTGGGAAATGGGCAATAAAATAGTGTTGACGCAAAGGGAAAACTAGAAAACAAACCTGGTTCCTTGCGTTATGCGTTGCACTACATTTCCATGTACTCTGAATATTTAGTCATAACCAATGAAATCCATAAAATTAGAAGAAAACATGAATGACTCTAAAATGAACTTGAAGTGGTGTGAATCAAGCTATGACAAATAACGTCAGTGTCAGAAGACAACCTGGGAACTTAACTGAAATGATGGAAGAGCTCATTTCTCTGATACACAGAGCAGTCTTATGAATCTGTGATATTAACAAGCTGCTGGCCAAGTGGACCAAGGAAAGGGCAAAGCAGTGAAAATACAAAGGCCAGTAAAATGTTAAGCCTTATCATTAAGTTTAAATTAAACTGAAACATTTTTTTTTTTTTTTTTTTTTTTTTTTTTTTTGGTATGCGGGCCTCTCACTGTTGTGGCCTCTCCCGTTGCGGAGCACAGGCTCCGGACATGCAGGCTCAGCGGCCATGGCTCACAGGCCCAGCTGCTCCACGGCATGTGGGATCTTCCTGGACCAGGGCACGAACCCGTGTCCCCTGCATCGGCAGGCGGACTCTCAACCACTGCGCCACCAGGGAAGCCCTGAAACATTTTTTTAAAAAGAATAAACATCTGTTTATTCTCCATTTTACTTTTTGCCAATGTTGGCAACTGTGAAACTGGAATTTGTGCTCCCCGTGGGATTGTGCTAACGTTTGGATGGCGTTTTGTAATGTGTAGCAGCAGTACGCTTCTATTAGCAGTACATTCAGGGTAGTGCACCCAGACCCTGGAAACCCCTACCCAATAAGGGTAAAACCCACTGTGCTTTAACAATAGAGTACCATTTAGCCATTTTCAAGAATGTAAAAACTTGACTGAAATGAAAGCAGCTTGTAAAACAGCTTTGTGTTTTTAGTAAATACGTGTTATGTGTGTGTATATATTTTCTGTATAGAAAATTTTGGGGAAGAATACATCAGTGGTTAATAGTGCTTCATTTGAAGAATCTATTAGAAGACAAGGGGCCTTTTATTTGTTGCTTTATGTATCTAATTACGTCTGTTGCTTTTGTGGTACTACAGGATGTTTCAGACTTCAAAGTGCCTGATGACAATTCTTTTATGGGAATTAATCTCCTTAAATTTATAGGGTTTTATCCAGTCACTTTGTCTAGATGCCTCAGTTCTTTCTTTTTTAAATTACCCATTGCATCCAAAAAGTGAACAGGGGGGTACAATCTGTTCTATTAGAATAAATATATCACAGTAAATTACAAATGTTTCTAATAATAGAAACTTGCATGCGTTTTAAACATACAAGCCAAGTGAGAATTCTGTATCCAGCATTATAGCAGGCTAGACATCCTCCAACTAAATACCTTTAATGTGCTAAATTTTAAAATAACTTTTTAAAATTCATCTGATGTGGCTAGAGAGTTGGAAAATCTTCAGAGGCCAGAAATGACAAGAATAAATCCAGAGTGGGAGTCAAGTGCTGAAACCAGTGACTCCAAAACTCACCTCTAGGTCACTTGCTTTTATTATTTTTACCCAGTTTTATTGAGGAAATAATTGACACACATCACTGTCTAAGTTTAAGGCATACAGCATGATGGTCTGATTTACATGTATTGTGAAATGATTACCACATTAGGTTCACCTAACACCCACCTTCTGATAAAGATACCATCAAAAGAAAAGAGGAAAAAATGTTCTCCTTGTATGAGAACTCTTTGGATTCACTCCCATAATAAGTTTCCTGTATGTCATTACAGCAGTGTTAGCTATAGTCATCATGTTGTGTATTATATCTCTAGTACTTATTTATCTGATAACTGCAATTTTGTACTTTCAGACACTTTCCTCCAACTCTCCCTTCCCTTTCCTCTGCCTCCGGTAACAAGTCTGATCTCTGTTTCTATGAGTTTGGTTTGGGGTTGTTTTTTGTTTGTTTGTTTTTAGATTCCACATATAAGCAAGATCATACAGTAATTTGTCTTTCTCTGTCTGACTGGTTTCACTTAGGATAATGCCCTCAGGGCCCATCCATGTTGTCACAAGTGGTCGGGTTTCCTGTTTTTATTATTTCCTGAATAATAATCCATTATATATATGCACCACAAACTCTTTTATCCATTCATCCGTCAATGGACAACTGAAGTTGTTTCCATGTCCTGGCTATTGTCAGTAATGCTGCTACCAACGTGGGGGTGCAGATATCTTTTTGAGTGAGTATTCTCATTTCCTTTGGATATATTTCCAGAAGTGGGATTGCTGGATCATATGGTGGTCCTATTTTTAATTTTTTAAGGAGCCTCCGTACTGTTTTCCATAGTGGCTGCACCAATTTAAAATGCCACCAGCAGTGCACAGGGATTCTCTTTTCTCCTCATCCACGCCAGCCTTTGTTATGTTGTCCTTTTGATGGTGGCCATTCCGACAGGCGTGAGGTGACAGCGCATTGTGGGTTTAATTTGCATTTCCCTAATGACTAGTGCTGTTGAGCATCTTTTCATGTGCCTGTTAGTCTTTCATATGTCGTCTTTGGAGAAATGTCTGTTCAGGTCTTTTGCCTGTTTTTTAAATTGGCTTATTTGGTTTTTTGCTATTGAGTTGTATGAGTTCTTCATATATTTTGGATATTAACCCCTTATCATATGTAAAGTTTGCAGATATTTTTCCCATTCTGCAGGTTGTATTTTCACCTTGTTGACGGTTTCTTTTGCTGTCCAGAAGTTTTTTATAGTCCCACCTGTTTATCAACTATTCTGTTGCTTGTGCTTTAGGTGTCATGTCTTAAAAAAAAAAAAAAAAATCATTACCAAGATGCCCTGTCAAGGAGCTTTTCGTTTTGTTTGTTTTGTTCTAGGAGTTTAATGGTTTCAGGTCTTACATTTAAGTCTTTAATGTATTTCAAGTTAATTTTTGTAAGTGGTGTAAGATAGGGGTCCAGTTTCATTCTTTTACATGTGAATATCCAATTATCCCAGCACCATTTATTGAAGAGACTGTCTTTTTCTTTTAACATCTTTATTGGAGTATAATTGCTTTACAGTGTTGTGTTAGTTTCTGCTCTGCAACAAAGTGAATCAGCTATACATATACATATATCCCCATATCCCCATATCCCCTCCCTCTTGCGTCACCCTCCCTCACACCAGTCAGAATGGTCATCATCAAAAAATCTACAAACAGTAAATGCTGGTGTAGAGAAAAGGGAACCCTCTTGCACTGTTGGTGGGAATGTAAATTGATATAGACACTATGGAGAAAAGTATGGAGGTTCCTTAAAAAACTAAAAATAGAACTACCATATGACCCAGCAATCCCACTCCTGGGCATATACCCTGAGAAAACCATAATTCAAAGAGACTGTCTTTTTTTCCATTGAATATTATTGGTTCCTTTGTCAGATATGAGTTGACCATGTATTCCTGGGTTTATTTCTGGGCTCTTGATTCTGTTCCATTGGTCTATGTGTCTGTTTTTGTGCCGGTATCATACTGTTTTGATTACTGCACCTTTATAGTATAGCTTGAAATCAGGAAGTGTGATGCCTCTTGCTTTGTTCTTCACAGTTCTTTTGAAACTTAGAATATTTGACATGTTCAGCAGTGTTCAACAGAGCAAAATTTCATTGAATTAAAACTCTGGGCAAAAGGATGCGCTGAAGCTGTTTTTTAAAAAACATATCCTTATTATTGTAGCATTAAAATGCAAATAAAATTTCTGGAAACACTTAAATCTAAACATTCTTTGTATTGATCTTCACTAATACTTTTTTAACAGTTCTTATGAATTTAAATTTAATTCTGTGAAACTTAGTTCCCTACCTATGAAAAGGTATATATTGCATCTTTATAGCTGAGGACCACTGTGAAGATCAAGTGATACTCAGGGTCACAAATACAAGGCCTGACTTTACCGCCTTTCACTGGTCTTGTAAGTATCATATCTGAGAAGTGCTTCTCACAGTAAATGTTCAAGTATCTACTATGTTTTAGAGCCCGTTAATGAGCCCTTGTTTGAGACCTCGACTTTTCACTCTGTGAAGGGGGACAGGGCTCCATTGCAGGACTCTTGAATGGAACAGCAGCGTGATCGATGGGATCCGTGTTTTTAGTAAAGCGCTCTGGCAGCTGCCTGGAAGGGGAATTAGCAAGGTTTCCAGTTGTATCCATTTTGAAATGTGTCATCTTTCTAGATTGACAGTTAATCAAGTTTTGGCTAAAATGTTAATAATAGCGGTGCTATATGTAGAGAGGGGAGCAAACTTCATCATTGTTTATACTCAGAAACTTGCAATCAGGTTTTCACATCCAGAACTGATACTTTTTTAAGAGAAACTCAATACCTGACCTTTGCTAGTGTAATTAATCCATGGATACCTTAAGCTGAAAGACTTCGGGATAAAAAGATCACTAAGGGAGACAAATACAAACAGTTGCATATTAAAAGGCTTAAAATAGAGCCCCTGAAAATCATGAGGCACAAGAACCAACACATTTAGCAGGACCTTTAAAGCGCCTTATAAACGGAGTTCTCATTTACAACTTACTACATCCTGTAAAATTTATTATAATCAATTTTTCAGGTGAAGAAATTGAAGCTCACGTTAAACTAACATATGTTTTGTTTAAGCTGTGTTACTTCTCCAGAAGCTGGCAGTTCTGGGCTAGTTCTGGCATTTGTTGTCAGAAGAGAACTGGGCTCTCATCTTTTTGTTCTCTCCTCCCAAGTCCATGACCTCCGTCATTAAGACTTAGGTTTTGTTCAGAATGTCTGCTTGAGCTCCCTCCTGCCATCACATCCAGATTCCAGGCAAGATTGGCAGCTAGGGGCCTGGACAACAGAAAAGCCAGCTATTGACTCCCCTGTGGCGCTTTCCCTGACATTTCATCCAGTAATTTCTGCATAAGTCTCTTAGGCCCTCCTTACCTGCAAGGAAGGTGGAAATTCTAGTCTTTTAGCTGTATTACTCCCCAAATAAACTTTTAAAATAAGAATGAAAGATTGGTTATTGGGTAGTCAGTAGTCTCTGCTACACAAGATAACATGCCTATTAACTAAAAGCTAGAACTTAACACTTGACTACAAAGCCCATGTTCATTCTTTGGCCCACATCATACTATTGATATGAGATACTTCATAATATATTTCATGCAAATTAAAGGACTTAATAATTTAGGATATTTTAGCCACAGCTTTTACAAGTAAGCATGAACTGATGGTTAACCTATCCCAGTAGATGTGTGTCATGACCACAGGATATACACAGGCCCATCCCATCTGCTCTGCTGGTCCGTAAGGGAAATTAGTGAGGAAATTACATTTTAGACTTAACGTTTTCTAATTCAGGTTGCACATTTAAATCATATGAACTACCAATTCCTACAGCTATAATTACATCATAAAAATTGTGAAAAATACTGATATTAAGGCCCACAGGTGGTTATCAGACCTAGAGACAGAAAAATAATTACCCAGTCAATACACATGTGCTCCAAGTTCTTGAATCACTCCAGTTGTCTTGATCTTGTAGAGGTATACATGTCTTGTGAAGGAGCTGAGTTTGCCTAGGGCAGTGACAAGAAGGGCTTCACGGAAGAGGTTATGGCTGAGAAGTTGTTCTCTCCTTTGGCTGGCAGTTACCTGAAACATTCTGATGGGATTGTTATACTCTATCTTTAGCACCTCAGGAGCCTTTGGGTTTCAGGTAGTAGAGTACTTTGGGAATCGTCATGCTTTATTTCATGCTGCATATTACTTAGATGTATAATTTTTTTCTTTTTTTCCTTTTTTTTTTTAAGAACTCCAGATATCTGCTGGATTTCACGAGTTATCATTAGCAGACAGAGGAGGTCGTCGTAGAGACTTTCATGATCTTGGTGTGAATACAAGACAGAACCTAGATCATGTTAAAGAATCAAAAACAGGTAGGTTAATTACTAAGAGGACAGTTTTCAAGTGCACAGGACAGTGAATTGAGGCACTTTAATTTCGGTATTTATTTGTACGATGCATTACTAGGGTGAAGGAGCACATTTGGTCAAGGATTTTGCATGGATGGCTTTTGCATTTTCCTCTCTCCCTTTTGGTTTTGAAATAGGTTATAGATGTCGTTAGCTGCACTGAAATGTTGTTTTATTACATAGATCACTTTTTTCTTTTAAAGCTCTTTGCTGTAAAGAGATTTCATTGGTTCGGTTGTAAATTACTCAGTCTAGGGAGGATTTATTTCTAAATGGATGCTTTTAGTAATTTACCTAAGTGGAACAGTCTCCAGCGTCAGATGTCTGAGGACTTTTGTGTTGTCTGCTGCTTTTAACCCCTTGCTTACAGAACTGTGTCTGCCTTGTCATGGCAGTGAAGATTTCAAGGAGGAATAAACTTGCTATTTCATTAATTGAATGTGACTGACTTTTACAGGTTCTTCAGGTACTATAGTAAGGCTGAGCACTAACCATTTTCGATTGACATCCCGTCCCCAATGGGCCTTATATCAGTATCACGTTGACTATAACCCGTTGATGGAAGCCAGAAGACTCCGCTCAGCTCTTCTTTTTCAACATGAAGATTTAATTGGAAGGTGTCATGCTTTTGATGGAACGATATTATTTTTACCTAAAAGACTACAGCACAAGGTTATTTCAGTTGTCGGGTTGGGGAGAGGGAGATGGGGAGTTCTACCTCAAAGCTAAACTGCCACAGTCTGGGGTAGCTTTAGAGAAACCCCAGTGGTCTCCTGTCTCTTAGGACTTGTAATACACCCATGGGTGTATTTGGCATTATTATACCATCCTCAGATCCACCTGAGTGACTTAACGATTACAGTCAAGTAATAAGAAGGCACTTGATTGCTCTTTTCTCACGCCCATTCTCTTACTCTTTTCTCATAGGCATTCTTTTTTTTTTTTAATCTAAAACTTTTCCATAGTTTTCACTGTTGCCTTATTCAACAGGCTTATGTGATTGGCCCTATTTTAACAAAATTAAAAGTTTGGTTTTCCACCACTCTGGCTTCAGGTTACCGAAGTTTTTAGTCAGACCCGAAATGGAGAGCATGTGAGGATAACTGTCACCTTGACAAATGAGCTCCCGCCCACATCACCAACTTGTTTGCAGTTCTATAATATTATTTTCAGGAGGTATGTTGGCATTTTTAAACATTGTATTAAGAAATCTTAAACATAATCAGAAGTTGAAAGACATGTACAATAAGTACCTGTATACTTAGTACCTAGATTTTACAATGGTTGGCTAGGATCATTGGGTTACCCTGAGTTTTAATCGTTTTTAGGTGCGGTGTACTGGTGTAAGTCTCATTTATTTGCTTTAAGCGAGCGTCATGTCTTTCACTTCCCTATTTGTGTTGGGATTAGATCTTGCAGATCCCATCTGAGCTTACGTTAAGAGCACGCGTTCTCTCAGCACTTTAACTTTATATTCCTCCTGTCCCACAGGGGGTGTCAGTTCAGAAAGCAGCACAGGGTTTAGGTCCGTTCCGATTTACTTCTTCCGTCGTAGGACACGTATAGTGCGTGCTCCATGATTGGCTTTCAGTGTGGGTGCTGTGTTTTCCAAACCCAAAGTTGTTGGGCACAAGTTCTGTGAAGGCCCCCCGCCCCTGCCGTCCCCCTGCTGAGTGGGAAGCAATCTGGATGAGCCTGAGCTTGGCGTGAGCATAGTGAGACGTAATTCTTGGATTTGTAATTTACCTAAGTTGGTCATGAGATAACTTGTCACTGACCCATTTTGGTGGATACTTGTTTGAATTAATGTAATGGAAGATTTATTTTTCTGTAAATGATGGGTTGGCAAACTTTTTTTTGCAAAGGACCAGATAGTAAACATGTTAGGTTTTGCAGGCCATGTGGTCTGTGTCTCAGCTATTCAACTCTGCTGTTGGATCACAGAAACAGTCATTGGACATATATGATCATGGCTGTGTTCCAATAAAGCTTTACTGATGGACACTGAAATTTGAATTTCACATAATTCATGCATCGTTAATCTTTTGATTTTTTTTCCAGACCTTTAAAAAAATGTAAAAAGAAAAAATAGTTCCTAGGCCATACAGCAGGTAGGCTGGATGTGGCCCCCTATGAGCCATAGTTGGCCAACTCCTGCCCTAAACAACATGCCATTGTGATTGTAGTGTCAGAGACACTTACCAATATTCATTTCTCTATTCTGACCTTTCAAATTCTAGGCTTTTAAAGATGATGAATTTGCAGCAGATTGGACGGAATTATTATAACCCAAGTGACCCGATTGATATTCCAAATCATAGGTTTGTATGAAGTGGAAAGTTTCTGTTCCTTAGGTTTAATCACAAACTTTGATAGTGATGCTCTGTTTTGAAATGATCAGATTTACTCTGGCCGCTAGTGGTACCCATCACATTAAGTGGACATTTAACCTGGCTTAAATAATGAAGGAGACATCCCAGAATTTTTGGATTTTAAAAAATCATGTGATATTTATTTGTCATGGGGGAAAAGCATAAAGACTTATCCAACACAAAGTTTGTATTTGCTCTCAGGTAACAAAATTCATCAGCTAGTGACGATTGCTTCAAAAGTTACTGCAATGTATCAGGATTGCAGCTCAAGTGTTTTAGGTTTATTATAATAAATGTAGATGCTTTCAATTAGATTTTTCAAGTCTTAGATCAATATAAGTAATAAAATTTAATAAAGTTAGTATATTAAATTTAAAATGGACCTATAAAGTTATTATATTATTATAAACATTCATTGTTGAAGATCTTAAAAAGATCAGTCTTTATCTGGAACCCTGTAAAACCTGAAGCTAAGTAAATGTACTCAAAGACTTGTACTATTGACCCAGTTAATAAATGTGAAAACCATAACTTGATACATACAAAACACATTTGGATATTCATAGAGGTCACTTCATGGCATTCATCGTCTTTGACAGGTTGGTGATTTGGCCTGGCTTCACTACTTCTATTCTTCAGTATGAAAATAACATCATGCTTTGCACTGATGTCAGTCATAAAGTCCTTCGAAGTGAAACTGTTTTAGATTTCATGTTCAACTTGTTTCATCAAACTGAAGAACATAAATTTCAAGAACAAGTTGCTAAAGAGCTGATAGGTTTAATTGTTCTCACCAAGTAAGGCTTTTAATAATGCAAAATAATTTTACAAGTCTGAAGATATTGAGGCTTTCTAGTCCTATAATGTTAGATGGAGAGAAAGTAGGGTTTAAGTTGAGAGGTGGGAATAGCACAAAAACAGGGGAGGGATATTTATAACCTTTTTCTCAAGAGCAAAAGTTTTGGGGGAGTATACTCATCTTAAAAGGAGAAATAGCCAATGATTTCTATTCTTTTTAGTTTTAACTTTATTTTCTAATAGTTTAGTTAACTTCCCCATCCATCTAGTGTATAGCATAGTCTTTAAGAAATTATTTTCCCTTTATCTTTCCATAATATTGTATATTACCAAATGACTTGAAATTTTATTTTTTAGAGAGTACATAGTGTCTAGCCCCTCTTTTTAATAACATTTCTACATATTTTAATCAAATACCAATAAAATCTCAACTCCATAGGTATAACAATAAAACATACAGAATAGACGATATTGACTGGGACCAGAATCCAAAGAGCACCTTCAGGAAAGCCGACGGCTCTGAAGTCAGCTTCTTAGAGTACTACAGGAAGGTAAGGTGCTCCTGTGCACTCTTATCTTCGTACTGGGAAGGGCTGAGACCTTAGGAGAAATCGCTACAGGAAGGTGAGGTGCTACTGTGCACTCTTATCTTCGTACTGGGAAGGGCTGAGACCTTAGGAGAAATCTGAAGCATCTTCAGTAGAATTTTCTAACAGGTGTGCATATGGAACACGTTGCTTTTGAAGCTGTCTATAAATGTTATTAAGGCGGTCACGGCATAGTTAGCTCATTAGCAAATGAGCTGTGCCCGGTCCTGGTTCCTTTTCTGCAGTAGAATACAAGGTTACATTTGAACTTCAGCACGTGGAGGACCAGTAGGAAAACAGTGCAAGTTAACAGTTTAGCATATACTGTCTCTTACTCTGTAGCCAGCACTTCTTTTAAACTTCATCTGGCGGCGTGGGCTAGAGATCTTTGAACCCTTAGCATCCGTTGTGATAAATCTGCAGATGGGTTAACTCTTACTTTTGTTTTACATGCTGACAGAGTGAGACAGACTTGTCTCATGTGGGCTAGATCAGGTTATTGGGTGGCCCCCAGCCCCAGTTTTATAAAGATGATTCTAGCTGTTTGGCACAGTGATCACTAAACTGACAAAGACACGAGAGACAAATAGCAAGAAAGAGCAGCCACTGACTAGAAGAGAATAAAATGTTTCTCCAGGAAGGCATCGGAACATTGCTGTAGCGTTCAGAGAGAAGCAGATCTGCCCCTATATCCTTAGAAGGTCTCATCCCATTTGATGTGCTCTGTTAAACGTGCAGGAAAAGTATTTAAAGAAAACACATTAATTAAAATCTTAAAACCTGTCTTTGAAGGGCTAAAATTTATTTCATTTTTTCCTACTTTCTCTAGATTATTTCCTTTTTCTAAAAAGTGGAGTAAATGAACTATTATGTGTTTATATTTTGTGTCAAAAGTACACATCCGACTAGTGACCTTTGAAATGTCTTTTTCCTGAATATCTACTGTTGCCTGATCTTCAGCTGCTCTCCTGTGAGTGAGAAGATCAGATACCACTCTGGAGGAAAAGGATTCTCTGAGAAGTCCCATTAAGAACTGGTCTTACTCTGGGCAAAATGAAAACAGGCCAAGGGTCATTTCAGCTTGATTTCCCTACTGCTGTTTTCAGCCTCTGAAAACTCCTTGAGGAATCCAACCATGTTTGACCTAGATTCTTCTGGGTGTCAGAGGTTTCTATGAGAAATGAATTTTGGCATTTTTCTGTAGTTCATTTTAATAATCATGATCAGAGATGGGAATAATTGGTATATACCAACAGCAGATATAAAGAGGACACAGTTGAAAGTTTGATTTAAACCTGAAGCGAAGTCAGGGAAGATTCTCCCCTCCTCTGACCAGTATTGAATCTCACATGCCTGCTTATTCTCCCTTAAGGGACCTTCTAAATGCTGGCATACTTAAAGGTTCTGCGTCAGCTCCCCAGTTACTGTACATTTATACTCTCCAGGTGATCTCCAGTCTATGTGAAGACTTCACATATGACGTGTTAACAATTCTCAGGCTTCTATCTCTAGCCCTAGGCGTGCCTCAACCTACTTGTTCCGAATACTTGGATGTCTCAGAGATGCCTTACCTGTGACCAGCACTGAACATGTGATATCCCCCTAACCTGGCCCTGTGCGGCGCTCTTCATCAGAGCAGGGAACACCACTTCCACCAAGTCAGGGACTTTATAGTTTATATACGCCCCAGTGCCTAAGTAGGCACTCAGGTATTTGCATGAACAGGTGAATGATGGATAATTCAAACCTCAGATCACCATGCTTTGTATAACTTACCTTGTATAACTAATTGTCAGACCCTATCACCCTACCTTGCTTATCTGAAGTACCTTCGTTTTCCTCCTTTTCTAAGTGACTGCCACCTCCTGTCTAGGCCCCATTTCTCTCTCTCACTCAGCTGGTCTCGTAGTTTTTATTTCTTATACTTCTGATCCATTTCAAAACTCATACAAATCTGATGTTACACTTTCTACCCAAAGTAATTAAGTGGCTTCCTGTTGCTCCTGTGTCTTGTTAGGAAGCACATTTTTCCTTATCCGGTGAAACCCTGAATGATGTAGCCGCTATGTGTCCTCATCTTGTCACTTGCCCAGCCGCCTTATCCAGCCACGGGGCTCCCTCTGCCTGCCAGCGCTGGCTCTGCACGCTTGACTCTTAGGGTGACATCTCAGCTTAGGTTAACTTCCTCAGGGAAGATGTCTGTCACAACCAGGGGTAAAGGTGTCTAGTAGATCTAATTAATCCAAAGGGGTGGGCTTGAAATATTTGAAAGAATCAAGGTATTCTTAGAACTTCCTAGCAGAAATGGAGTTTGAGTAGTAAGTGATGGCTTAGTTCTTGTGTATTGAAGATAATGTCTAGGAAGCACTCAGTGGGAGAGAAGGGCCTTTGGAAGGGAAGACCATGGTCCATCACTTTTAAAAAGAAAAGGTTTAACAGTAGTATTGAACAAATGAAAGTGCTGGTTTTTCATACGTAGGGGAAAATGTTAAAAGAACTGGCGGGAAATCCCACAGCTCTGTAATTAAGAACTGCATTGAAAGCCCTTTGGTGAAGCAGAGAATAGGAATGCTTTGAAGTTACTACCACGTTTCTACCTGTGTATGTACCCAAGTGAATGACGTGTAAGCAGGGTGACTGTTAATAGACCCGTAATAAAGTAGTGCGATAAATAAGTAGTATAGATAAGTGGAGCAGAGGTCAGATATGCATGTTCTACTTGGAATTTTCTTGTCTGAAATGAAAGCGTTTCTGTGGGTGGTTGGTAAAGAGTTGAATGTAGGACAAAGTCAGTGACAAGCTAGAATTCATGGTCTCTTAATTCATGATGATAGATGGCCAGGACCTTGACTGTACGATAGGAATAAGGAACGGTCAGGTACCGTAGTCTCTTGAGAGACTGGGACTCATGAAATGGCCATGATGGTATTACTGTCCTGTATGCTTAGTGGAGATGTGGTTGTTTTAAAGATAAAAAGTTAGAACTAAATTAACCAGGTTAGTAAAAGATGGTAGGGGAGGATACAAGAGATGATGGAAACAGGGTCTTTAAGACACAGGGCCAGGAGCTCTAGGGAAGATAACTTGTGAGAAGTCTCCGCGGTCTCGAATTGCAGAGCTGAACTGGAGGCGGGAGAGCTGGTCTCGCACGTTTGTTAGACTCTAAGCGTCAACATTTTTGGTCTCTTTACGGGTTGTAAAAACTTACCCTAGATAGTGATTACATGTGGGGAATCTTAATAGCACTAAATGGAAGTTCAGCTTCAAAGGAGAAACTTTCCCTAATTAAAAATGTCCCGTAGCGTGCAAACCCCCTCCTTCCACCATTTATTCTTATAGTGAGGTGACTTTCACAAGCTAGTCCTCGCTATAATAAGAGTAGTTTTAGAGGAATTACACTGTGGTGAAGACTTGGAGTTACACAGACTGCTGTTTCTAAACCAAGAAGTCAAAACATGAAGTAAATAGAACTGTGACTGAAAGTCAAAACTTAGAGCCTTACTGTCCTTGACCATCTAAGTTTTTAGGAGAAAAGATGAGGTACTCAGCAGAGCATATAAATCACAACCGGGTTTAGTAGGATTAAAAAGACAATTTTTATACTTGGAAACTGATACTAGCCTTGCTGTTGGCATCAGTTCTTAATTAAAAAAAAAAACTTTTATCGTCCATTACAAAATGATGTGTGACTAAAGGCATTTACTGTGAACAGTGATACTTTCTTCCCTTGAATAGCAATATAACCAAGAAATCACCGACTTGAAGCAACCAGTTTTGGTCAGTCAGCCGAAGAGAAGGAGAGGCCCCGGAGGCACGTCACCAGGCCCTGCGTTGCTTATCCCTGAGCTCTGCTACCTCACAGGTACTGCTGACTTTTCTTTACTGGAATGAAACCACAAAGCTTATTTTCCCCGTCTGTTCTAGAAGTCACTAAACATTCCTTCACACCCTCCGTCCCCTCAAAAGCCCTTAAAGCTGCTTTGTCTCCTCAGAATTCTTTCACTCACCACCACCTGACACTCCAGATACTTAGACACGATTCTTGTTTCTTTAACCGTATCCCTTTAAACATTTTGTTTAAAGGTCTAACTGATAAAATGCGTAATGATTTTAATGTGATGAAAGACTTGGCTGTTCATACAAGACTAACTCCAGAACAAAGGCAGCGTGAAGTAGGAAGACTGATTGATTACATTCATAAGTAAGTCATCTCTGCTCCACTGGGATGTGGCTTCAGTTCAGTTCTTTATTTTACGGGGGTTTGGAGGAGTGACAGAAGGTAACTTTGTTTCGCTCTGTATTTGCAGTATTCAGGGTGGGTTCTTCATGTTTCTAAGTGAGGCTGCTGTTTGTCAGGGAATAATTAAACCTTGTAGCCTGTGGTATTTCTAATTCTTCTGTTAGAAAAAGAATAGAAGAGAAAGCAAAATTGTTTGGGACAAGTCTATGTTTTTCTCTTTGTTATAACATTTTGTTTACTTTGAGGAGGAGATAGTTTGGGCATCAGGAATTTTAAATGAAAGGATATCATGAAGGGAAACATAGCTGGGAGGAGAGAAAAATAGGTTGTACGTCTAGGTTTCCTAGCATTCTCGGCGGGGTTTTAGTCCTGAGAGAAATCTGTTGTAGGTTGCAGCGGGTCTCTGTTTGCATGTGTGCGCTAGTTTTCCTTCTCTCTCTTTACACTTAGAGGCATATGTAAATATGTTAAATTCACAGAGATGATAACGTGCAGAGGGAGCTTCGAGACTGGGGTCTGAGCTTCGACTCCAGCTTACTGACCTTCTCAGGAAGAATTCTGCAAGCAGAGAAGATCCATCAGGGTGGAAGAACAGTAAGGCAGTTCTTAACGTTGTCCGTCCATCAGATTTGGGTTAGACTCCCAGCAGAGCGAGCAGGAGTGCACACCCTAGTTCATGCCAGGGCAGCCCTCTCCTCCCCCGCACCTCCACGGTCCACTGACGTGAGCACAGAGGGGGCGAAGCCTGCAGCTTGGTCCTCAGGCCGTCCGTGAGGCTTAGCTAAAAGGTGGCTTAATTTTTTAGAATGAGCTAAGTTACTTAAATTAAGGTACAGTAGAAGTCTAAGTATCTGAATGGGTTGGTATTTCGTCTGCCACTAAAGTGATCTTTTTACAGGGAAAGCTCCCAATTTATTTGGCTTCATTTTTGCATGGACCGCTTGTTTGTTAGGGATCTATATTAAATATTGTGATGGCTTTTATATTCTGTCTTCAGAAAAGGAAGGCAAGTATTCAAAAAATATGTTTTGGTGTAACTGAAGCACTACAAGTACCCAAATTGTAAAAAGCTGTGCTCTTCTGTCTTCTAAATGTTCTCTGAATAACAACCTAATCATGTAGCTTAATACTTTAATTGCAATTGTTTTTATTACCCTTTGTAGTTAATATATATTCCTGTATAAGGGGTGTTGCGGAGGTGAGTAGGACATGTAAAAAGCACTGGGTTTTTTCCTCTATGGTCAGTATTTCTAGGGTCACTGTGCTTTGAGTCTGTGAGCTTTCTGCCTTGCCGTCAGATGTTTTCACAGCATGCTTTCGGTATCCGACACCTCAGTCATAAGGTTGCTTAGCTTATAAGGCCTCATTTTTTAATATCTTTATCGTGAGGGAAATAACACTTATCCTTGTAAGAGTGTAGAAAGGTTGAGAAGACCGCAGCTTGAGATACTTAGAGTAGTTGGTGCAGGCAGGTGGGCACTTGAGTGGCAGCCGTTAATATGAATGTATCTTAAATAGAATTGGCATAACCCTTTGAGTACAGTTTTGTATCTTTTTTCCCCTCACTAAGGGCATTTCGTCTGTCACTGCAGTTCAAATTTAAGAGTAGTACTCTGAGGTTTAGAATATGCCATGGTAGAACTATTGAAGACTTTCTGGCTTTATCACCGAGAACTTACAATGGAGTTTACAGTGTCTCTGAACTTTCTTCTAGTTTGATTACAGTCCACAGTTTGCAGATTGGTCAAAGGAAACAAGAGGTGCACCATTAATTAGTGTTAAGCCACTAGATAACTGGCTATTGATCTATACTCGAAGAAATTATGAAGCAGCCAATGCGTTGATACAAAATCTATTTAAAGTTACACCAGCCATGGGCATACAAATGAAAAAAGCAGTAATGTAAGTTTATCAAGTCATTTCTACTCTGAAAATTGATTAGCAGTCATTTGGAGGGTGTGGGAACTCAAGCTGTTACTAAAGCTATCAGAGACATGAGGTGATCTTAGAGGCCTGATACAGCTCCCTGTAAGGTGGATGCAGAGCTGTGCCTGAGTCACTGAGGGTGGGGGGACGTTGGGCCGGACTGTCGCTCAGACTCGCGCTGCTGCGAGTTAGAAGCAGCCTTTTGACTGCACGCTGCGCCTGGTGTTTTATTTCACGTTTTATACAGAAGTGTTTTGTGTGTTATGATCTGTAGGAACCTTTACCACACAGTACGGTTTTTGTCTTTTTCTGAATGTTGATCGCGTATTTCCATTCCAGGATTGAAGTGGACGATAGAACTGAGGCCTATTTGAGAGTCTTACAGCAGAAGGTCACGTCAGACACCCAGATAGTAAGTAGCTACGTGATGTGGAGGCAGTTGACCTGGCATCAGTTGTTGTAAGTCTTAGAACTTGAGTCCGTTGTTGTAAATGTGATAATTAGGTTCCCAACCCGGTCAGGAAATACGTGCTTGACCTAAGATGGCTGAGTTAATGCGGCTCTACCTGTGCGCCTAGGAGCTGTTGTTGTGCACTGTGAACAGTGAGCAGGGGGTGGAGAACAGCAAAGCCATCTGGAATTTACCGGGACTCAGACGCTTCAATTATTCTAGAAAATCTGGGGGGAGAAAAGGCACAAGAGTGAAAAACAGTACCTAGCTGTTCAGCACACACAGTATAGTTAGGGTATCTGTGGTTACACTTAAGTATAATGAATGAGGTTGCAAAGACAAATTTAATGATAAACAGCATATCTGTGTTACTTTAAACCCAAGAAATGAATTGGCTTCTTCTAATGGATTCCTTTTAGTCCTTTATCTCATACTTAAACGCCACAGGCAAATTGCTATCAGGTTGTCTGGAATAATAGAGACACCTAGGGTAGGAAAGTGATTTTATTGGGGGCCATGGAAAGAAAGATAAGAATCTGAGAATATAAATTGGAGAAGACAGCAATGAGTTAAAGAGCTGGATTCAGCTCCAAAACTTAAACTTGAATCCTCAGAATTTGGGCAGGTGTGGGTGGCTTGGTTGGTTGGTTGGTTGGTTGATTTTCCAGCTGTTTTGCGATGTACTTGACATGTAACATTGTGTGAGTTTTAAGTGTACAGCGTGATGACTTGATACGTGTACGTATTGTGAAAAGATGACCACACAGGGTTAGTTAACACCTCCATCACCTCACATAATTACAGTTCTTTTTGTGTATGTGGTGGTAACAGTCAAGATCCACTTTCTTAGCAACCTTCAAGTATATAATACAGTACTGTTAACTGTGGTCACCATGCTGTATGTACAGTAGATCCTCAGAGCTTAGCGTTTAGCTGGAAGCTTGTGCCCTTTGACCAACATCTTCCCGTTTGGGGCAGGGGTCTGCTTAGATCAGGTGCTTCAGCTTCCCCAGCAGTGCCCATGGACTTCCTAGGAAGTTTCATAGTTTGATCATATTCTCAAGCCAGAGCTTTAAAAGTTTAAAAGCCGTGATTCTAGGTGGGTCATGAGTAAGAAAATTGTGAGCATTTTAGAAAATCTTTTATTTGTCCACCTATAGGTTATCACTAACTTGTTTTGCCCTATTCCCTACCTCTGAAGTATTCCAAGCTGGCAGTAGAGCATTTTTAACTAAGTTCTCAAGTTTTGAATTATTTGCTTAACGTGCTTTCTTTATTAGTATCTATTACCTAGTTGAACGTGATGGGCATTAGCTAAAAGTTAATGTCATACTTACTAGCTACATGGCAGAGATGAATAGTAAAGTCAGTGATTTTGTGGGTTTGGTTTCCTGTCTTCTTCCTTGAACTTAATTATCAGTTTCCTAATTCTTTGTAATGAGGGCGTTTTGTTCATTTTTAGGTTGTTTGCCTGTTGTCAAGCAGTCGGAAGGACAAATATGATGCTATTAAAAAGTACTTATGTACAGATTGCCCTACTCCAAGTCAGTGTGTGGTGGCCCGAACCTTAGGCAGACAACAGACTGTCATGGCCATTGCTACAAAGATCGCCCTGCAGATGAACTGCAAGATGGGAGGAGAGCTTTGGAGCGTTGATATGCCTGTAAGTTTGATTTAATTGGTGGATAAAAGTTTTCATTGTTATTTAAGAAAAATGGATTTTTTAAATACTGCTGGTATTCTGTTGTATCTAACATTACGATGTTTTTGTTGAAGCTAAAGCTCGCCATGATAGTTGGCATTGATTGTTACCATGACACCGCAGCTGGACGGAGGTCCATTGCAGGCTTTGTAGCAAGCATCAATGAAGGGATGACCCGGTGAGTGGGCTTTGGTAGCCGCAGATTAACTGCTAGACATACGCAACACAGCCCACGAGTCCAGGGGCCAGTGTCTGGGGAGGACAGGGGTTGTGTTAATTCTTTACCTTGATTTCTCTTACGTTAGATCCAGTAAAAGAGAAAAGTTAGAAAAGGAAACCAGTTATTAGCTACCCTCCCATTTTTAATGTCTTTCACTGGCCCTTAACCTGATGCAGCGGTCAGATTGCGTTTCAGGTTATTTTATTATTTGTATTTGCGGGGAGGATGCATCTCTTTAAATGTGACTGTCTCTAAAAACTTCTTTAATAATTTTATTGACCACTGAATGTAATTTCAAGTTGTCATGTTAACTTTGTTTTGGAAAACCCACTTGAGTTTACCCAGTCACTTGTATTTCAACATAGTGAAATTATTTTTCAGTGCTTTTCTTAGAACTAATAGAATTGCCAAGAATAGGAAGAATGAAACTTGAAGCATTGATGTGTTAGCGTTACTAATGGGCATATTTCAAGGTGTTTTATCTTTTAGAAAAGTATCTTTTATCAAGAGTATAGTAGTAAGAGTGTGCTTCTGTGTTTTTGTTTTTATAATATTCTTTTTTTTTTTAAACCCCACATTTGTTTATTTATTTATTTTTGGCTGTGTTGGGGCTTCGTTTCTGTGCGAGGACTTTCTCTAGTTGTGGCAAGCGGGGGCCACTCTTCATCGCGGTGCGCGGGCCTCTCACTATCGCGGCCTCTCTTGTTGCGGAGCACAGGCTCCGGACGCGCAGGCTCAGTAGTTGTGGCTCACGGGCCTAGTTGCTCTGCGGCATGTAGGATCCTCCCAGACCAGGGCTCGAACCCATGTCCCCTGCAGTAGCAGGCAGACCCTCAACCACTGCGCCACCAGGGAAGCCTGTTCTGTGTGTTTTGAGGTGTAAACTTAGGAGGCAGCTCTGGCTTAAATTTTATTTTCTTCTCAGTGATGGAATTATGGGACTGATTTATAATGAAAGAAAGCTTTATTTCCTGTATCTTGTAACCCTTCTGCTTAAGATTTCAAAAAGGAAGTTAAAGAACATGAATGGCTAAGGGTAACATAGATATAGCATGATTCAAAAGTGAAGAACTTCTAGACAGTTGCATTCTCACCACGGCCATGTTTTTTCTCTGAATAGCTGGTTCTCTCGCTGTGTATTTCAAGATAGAGGGCAAGAGCTAGTAGATGGGCTCAAAGTCTGCTTGCAAGGTGAGTCTCCTGTTGTGGTTTCCGTCTGCCCTGTGAATTAGAGTCTTCAAGAGATTGTCTTAAAGCTATGTTTCTGATAAAATCCTGTGCCCGGAATTTGGTAGAAGCACATTTTTGTTCTGTGTTATTGTAGTTAACACTTGTCTGGCTTTCTTTCAGCTGCTCTGAGGGCTTGGAATAGCTGCAATGAATACATGCCTAGTCGAATTATCGTGTATCGGGATGGCGTAGGAGACGGTCAGCTTAAAACGTTGGTGAACTATGAAGTACCACAGTTTCTGGATTGCCTAAGATCTGTTGGTAGAGGTTACAAGTAAGCATGCAAAATGTAATCATTTTCTCTTTATAAAATTACACTTTTGTATCTTTGAAAATAATGTCACAGGGTAAACCGGTGAGAATCTAACCTTACAGGTGCGGTCAGGCTTGAGGTAATGGAAGAGGTTTGGGTTGGGGGGGTGTCTTGTGGAGAATTTTTCGTGGAGGAGGGGCAGGCTGGAAATGTAGAGTGGGAGCTCCTTCAAGGAATGACGCATGGAGATGCCTTACCGATCGTCTGCCGCCGCTTTTTTCTCTCCTAGAGCCTTGAAGTACGAGGGTCTGACTATCCCAGTACAGCCGTAGGCATCCACAGAATTGGTTACTGGAATATGTATTCCAGATAGTCTTAACTTTGTTTCTACCTCATTGTACCGTGAACGCTTGTTTGATTTCTGTGTGAACTCAGCTGGACTGGTGCTTGGTGGGTAAGATGTTGGGCGTGTGTTTGGTGTCACAGGGGAGATGGTTCCACTTCGCCCTGTTAGGCGGCCTGCAGAACCCAGGGCAGCTAGTGCTCCTCGTACCTGAGCGCTGCCCGTGTCCTCCTTTGAAAGCGGTACTGGGCTTCGCCTTCCTCTGCTCTCCTACAGAGGTCATTGCTCGTGCTATTTGGCAGTAAACTGCATACCATCTCAAGACAGCTGTTTTAATAAGTTACGTTGTTTAACTTTTGCTGTTTTCTTTATCAGATTGTAAGGAAGTCCAGATCAGGGACTGTTTAGTAAGAGCTGAGCGCATAACGTATTAAAGATTTGTGGATTTGATTTTTAAGGATACTTAGAAAATCCAGGAGACCTGTTTATATGTGCTTGCACGTGCATGTTTAAACACTGATTATTTTTGCCAGACTTTTTCAGCCGGTATTTGTTATCATTATAAAAAATGAGGGATTTTGAAAGTCATTTGACTGTACTTGGGCTCGCTGTGATTTATAGGCCCATGGGAGGAGCATTAAGAGCTTATTTCTAGCTGAATTGCAGAGTGCTTCCAAGTCGTCTTTGGCCAGATTCTGAAAGGCCCCTTCTAAGTGTTGATTCTACACATTTCTCAAAATGAGATCGTTATGCCAGTAAGTTCTCAGAGCATGTCGGGGGTGTTTTTTATCTCTTGTGAAGTAATTGTGTTTCAGATTAAAATGCTAATAGGCATTTTTTAATACTTTGTAAATGAAGGTTAATGTTCTTTCCTGTCATCTTAAAATCCCTAGTGCTTGTATTTTCTCATTAAAATAATGGTATTTATTTTATTTTGGTTTTTGAAGTTTTGTAAGCCTTAAATTGTGTTTTTTCCCTTAGATTTTCTGTCCTTCTGGGGAGGGGTGATGTGGTGGAAGGGAGTAGAGGAAGGGCTCAGATGGACCACTGCTTTCTTAGGTATTTTTTTAGTTGTTTACTACTTTAGCACTCAGAATTTTCTAGTCTTAGCTGCTTTTTTTCTCATATCTAGAGAAGAAGAAAATTTCAAGAAGTGAAGAGTAGAGGTAATAGTGCAAGTTCATCTTATTTCCTTAGGCTGAATATTTGGGATACTGGGAACATAACACTGTTGTCCCTGCTGGGGCCTGCATCTCTGGTTCTTTGAGTCTTTTGAGCCCTTTGGGTTGGGTCCCAGAAGGACTGGCAGCAATAGTTCTCAAAGAGGAGACTCTAGCCCTATAAGTGAGTATCTGTGAACAGGGTCCTCCTCTACAAGGGGGTGGAACTAGGCCTGAGGAGGCTGGTGGGATTTCCTGCTCAGCTTCCCTTTAGCGAATAGGAACCCACGTTGCAGGGAAGGAGGGTTTAGATCGATCGCTTGGACTAGTGTATAACAGACGGTTGCACAAAGTAGGTTTCACGGTGTGAATCGCGCCGTTGTTCGGCGGCTGCAGAGATCAGTGGTCAGGAGCCGTATGTCTGAAATCAGTCGGGTTAATCCCAGCTTTGCCTTCACCTGTGAAACGGGCGGCAGCTTAACCAAGGTTGATGAAAGGAGTAAGTCAGGGTGTTTAATGTACTTCACGCAGTGCCCAGTAAGCGCTCAGTAAGCAGTAGGTGATGCATCTAGAAACAAGTTTGGAGCTGTCTGCAAAGTAAAACAATACCCAGGAATTACTCCTCACTTCGAAGAGATGCAGAGTTTGGGCTGTAATGTTTGTAGTTACCTTTTTGTTTTTTATCCTTTCTGTTTTGTCCTATTTGTTTTTTAATTGAAATGTTGATGTTAACTTTTTATAAAGATGCGTCATGGATTAGTTGATTTAGAATGTTTGGTATAAGAGCAAATCAAAGAGTCATTTTAGTATACTTTGACTTTTTTTTTTTTTTTTTTGGCTGTGTTGGGTTTTTGTTGCTGCGCGCGGGCTTTCTCTAGTTGCGGTGAGCGGGGGCTACTCTTCGCTGCGGTGTGCGGGCTTCTCATTGCGGTGGCTTTTGTTGCGGAGCACGGGCTCCAGGCACGCGGGCTCAGTAGTTGTGGTGCACGGGCTTAGTTGCTTCGCGGCATGTGGGATCCTCCCAGACCAGGGCTCGAACCCGTGTCCCCTGCATTGGCAGGTGGATTCTCAACCACTGCGCCACCAGGGAAGCCCCACTTTGTCTTTTGATTCCTGAGACTGTGGCTCTGTTATATCCAGATCTGCTGTAGCTGGGCAGTGAGAGGTCTATTGTACATGGAGATAGTGATATTCCTAAAAACTTCTTCCATTTACTTAAGTAGAATCGCCTTCCTGCCCCTTGTATATTTGGTTACTTCTACCGTGAAGGAGCACATTAAGTTTATGATTGAACAGAAGTTCCCATTTGGGGATCTTTCAGACCATCAGTCCAGACAGTGTGTTGTGAACTACCTACCCAAGTCAGACATTACCAGCCAGGTCCATACCGCATGTGAAGCCCTCTGCTTCCCAGGGTTTAGAATACAGTATATTTATGCTCTTAAGGAACTAATGTTCTAGCTGGAAAAAGAGCACCGGAAACTTGAGGTGTTGAAAATCATAATAATCAAGGTTTATTACATGCCAGCACCGATCTAAGTGCTTATTAACGTGTTCTAATTCATTTATTCCCAAATGGATGTGTGTATACAGTGTGACTGTGTCAGACAGTGAATTTGAAATGAACCTTTAAGAGATGGATAGAAAGGGTATTCAGGCTGAATGCATACTGGCAGTTACAGGGCTGCCCTCAGGAGAGTCAAAAGGCATGTAGAGGCAGTGGATCGAACGTGACACAGAGCTGAAAGCTCCCTAGGCCAGAGGAGTTCAGTCTTGACATGGGAAACCACCTGCAGAATTGGGCTGGGGAGGGAGGGGGGAAACGGCAGTATTCTGGTACTGCTGTGTGGCGGGCTGAGGAGTGGCTGAGCCGGGAGAGACAAGAGATCCCCGATATGTTGTCAGCCAGTCATTTTGAAAGGCAGGAAATTAGGCTTTGAGACTGCTCAAATTAGCTTACCTGTCAAAGATTTGAGAGTTAATATCTTACTTTCTACATAGAAGAAAATGCCCACCGAAAAGGCTTTCAAACTGTTAACTTTAAAAACATGCTGGGTTTAACATTTTCGTGAGACAGGTATGTCATATGCTTGGTTTAATGATTAAACATCTACATGACCTTGAGTCACAGGGCCCAAATATGCCATTTTATTTTCTACTCACAGTATTTTCCCGGCCGTAACTCCACGCCCTTACAAGTTGTGGAATCTTCCTTCACAACTGGGATAGCTAGTATGCCCCAAGAGGGATGTGCGTTTCCTTTTAAATGGAGTGTATGAATGTATGAATGCTTCAGTGCCCTGAAAATATGACTGACTAAATGCAGTTACATTCATCACCGTCTTAAGCCCAAGACTAACGGTCATTGTGGTGAAGAAACGAGTGAACGCCAGATTTTTTGCTCAGTCTGGAGGAAGACTTCAAAATCCACTTCCTGGAACAGTTATTGATGTAGAGGTTACTAGACCAGAATGGTAAGTTCTGTATTAGATGAAGATTGGTTTCTGTTTTGTTCTTTAGCATAGCCTCTGTACTTTATCACCTTTAACACATTTACTTGATAGTTCTTATATTTTATTTCTTATAAATACTAAAGTCTTTCATTAGTTTGATCTAATAATGCCCATGATTTACTTAGTCTCTGAAATGGTGAACAGAGGTTTCTGTGCCATTTCTCTCTGGGGGAAGCGGGTTATTGTTTGTGGTATTAGTTATACAGCCTGAGTTTAAGAACAGCTGCTCTAGATTGCTTTGGCATTTTTTTTTTTTTTACATATGTAACCTCATCCATAGATGGTTATTTTCCAATCAAAATTTTTAGATCTGTAATGCACTTAGTTACCCACAGGTCAGAAAGTCTCATCTGAAACACAGTTGCAGGTAGAAAAGTGGCTTCTGAGCAAACACTTTTTATGTAACCGGGAGCTGCACTCTGCTGTAAGAAAGCCAGCTAGAACCTTCAGGGGCACACGGTAATGATCTTATTAGCACACGAGGGTTCAACTGTAAACTCACGAAATTTGGTTCCTCGAAAACCCCTTTGTGGGGAATGGAGTACAAGGCAGCAAGTCATGTTCACGAAGGCAAGTCATTGGTCAGTCCACATGAACGCCCTCTTCATGAGAGTGAACAGCTGTGGTGCTTTTGTCTTCATATATACATTTTTGGAGCTCTTTTTAAAAAGGGCAACTTTAATCAGGGTAAAGTGTCAGCCTAGGTGCAAAGTTTAAATGTGGAATGCTTCTCCTGTATGAACCTTAGGTAGATGAGGCGTTACTGTACTAAATTTATGTAGACAAATGATAATACAGATTTTGGTTCTGTTTAGTCCTGTTATCTGACAATGTATAGACATTTTTATTTCAAGATGCATTATCTTGGATTGTGTCTTTCTCTCAGGCAGGTGTTAGTTATCAGAAGGATTCTAACCTGTTGGGGAAAATCGTTGAAGGAGGAAGACAGAATGGCTAAGATAGTAACTAAGATATTACAATTTCATTTCCTATAGGATCTCTTTAATGATTCAGAGTGGCCTCATGATACTTCTAACATTACTACTACTCTGATAACCAAAGCTCAGGTGTAACATTGACCTAAAGACATAATTTTTTTTAACAATTTGGGTAAAATCCAAGTTGAACTATAAAGTATGAAAAAATTTGATTACTTTTCACTAGATTTTTTTTTTTTTTTTTTTTTTTGTGATACGCGGGCCTCTCACTGTTGTGGCCTCTGCCGTTGCGGAGCACAGGCTGCGGGCGCGCAGGCTCAGCGGCCATGGCTCACGGGCCCAGCCGCTCCGCGGCATGTGGGATCCCCCCGGACTGGGGCACGAACCCGTGTCCCCCGCATCGGCAGGCGGACTCTCAACCACTGCACCACCAGGGAAGCCCTAGATGTTCTTTAAAACTTAACAGCTGCCGTTACTACTCAGATACTTGACGAAGCCCACTTTGAACGATAATAACATGCTTAAACTGGGAACAGGTTTTGATTCTAGCTCTTTTGTGATTTGTCTCTTCTTTTGGGCAAGTCATTTAACATTTCTGAAACCCTCATTTTGCTAAATAACCGTAATCTGTTGTAGATCAATTCTGATTTTAAAATTTGTCTAGTTTCAATGGACATAATAAATTACAGTTAATTTCTTAATATCTGTATCAGGTCAGATTACAATATCTCTGGATTGATGTTTAATTGGTACCAAAAAAATGAAAAAACAAAACAAACAAAAACCCTGATGTTCCTTTACGTTTGCACTACTTGGTTCTTGATTCTAGAGCCTGTTGCTGTGCAGTCGTCTCCCTCAGATGTGGAGTGGAAACAGTGACCCGGCACAGTGGCACCGTCATAATTAGCAGCCGTGTCAAATGTTTGTTAATGCCCCGAGGCATCAATGATAGATATTTAAAAATATAAATAATAGTAGTATCTTAAACCTCTTTCACACACAAGCATTCCAAAATGGTTCATGAATAACAAGTTCTGAATTCAAGGAAGCATATTATGTTTTGAGAAGATGAGGTCACATTTTAGTATACCGGATCTTTTCACTGTAAGAAACTTGAATCATCTTAATTTTAGCTTTCAAAAAGATGAGCCTTACACCCGTGTGTTTCTTTCTTTTGTAATTTCCAGGTATGATTTCTTTATCGTGAGCCAGGCAGTGAGAAGCGGCAGTGTTGCTCCCACACATTACAACGTCATCTATGACAGCAGTGGCCTGAAGCCAGACCACATACAGAGGTTAACTTACAAGCTATGTCATATCTATTATAACTGGCCAGTAAGTATTTTTTTAATCAATGTTTATTCACGTCAATGAGATTCACTTTTCAAAATGGAATTGCTATGTTGTCTAAGGCTTTTACAGTTTAATACCGAGGTTTCAGTTTAGAGAGCTAGATTCAGAGTAACAGAACCTTTTCTTTTCCCGCTGAAGGGCATCATCCGTGTTCCTGCCCCTTGCCAGTATGCCCACAAACTGGCTTTCCTCGTTGGCCAGAGCGTTCACAGAGAGCCCAGCCTGTCACTGTCAAATCACCTTTACTACCTCTAACCTACAGGAAGAAGACAAGATGTAGCGGTTTGTTTTCTTTGTGAAATTATAACTTTGGGATTTTTTGAAGCTTTTATTTTTTAACTGTTATCTTTCCAGGTGAAACTTGGGAAGGAAATTAGGAGATCTAGAGTCTTATTTCTAACAGTGCTATTAACTGACTTATTTTTATTTTATAGGTAAAAATTAGGATTTTATATTTTATCTTGTTTGATTCTCATAAATAGGTTGTGAGGATTTTTTGTTTTGAAAAAAAATGTGGATAAGATGCTTTGTATTATAAACAGACTCTTAAAATATTGGAAAAGTTGGGATTTACTTGAAATTGCTTTCAGGAGTGAGCAAGTCCTACTTGTAAGGCTATATTAACCTTATTTTTGAAATATTTATTTTGAATTTAAAGGAGAGAAAAGGCATAAAGTGGAGGCTCAGTACAGTCGTACGGTAGGATTTTATTTGAGCGTCTGATGATCTCATTTTAAAGAAGAAGCTGCCATTAAATAACCTATACAAGGTATAGGGAAGGCGTGAGACTGTGGAGAAATAGGCTTATTTTTATTTCATTTTTGGGGCTAGGTGTTATGGGGGTTAAAAAAGAAGATAGTTGAGGGCTTCCCTGGTGGCGCAGTGGTTGAGAGTCTGCCTGCCGATGCAGGGGACACGGGTTTGTGCCCCGGTCCGGGAAGATCCCACATGCCGCGGAGCGGCTGGGCCCGTGAGCCATGGCCGCTGAGCCTGCGCGTCCGGAGCCTGTGCTCTGCAACGGGAGAGGCCACGATAGTGAGAGGCCCGCGTACCGCAAAAAAAAAAAAAAAAAAAAAAGAAGGTAGTTGAAAGTTTTAAATTTCTGTCCAAAGATACATTTTAAGACTCCTTAATAAAAGAGGCCAGTAGTCTATATAAACGTTACTTTCTGTTTTGCAACTGGGACATCACGCCATTTGTTATAAAATAAAATTGCAGTGATTGTCATCTTATTTGAATATAACAGTGAGTTTTTGTTTTTACTGAAAACATATGCGTTTTCTTTCCATTTATTATATTTTTTAAAACTGCTGGAGAGTACACTCAGAGGACACAATTCCATTTATAAAAGCTAAATTTGGGTTACTTACGAACTTCAGAGTAAAACTGTCAGGAAATGCTGCAACCTCAAAATTAACAGTATAAGACTGGAAATCCTTAACTTGTAAGAAAATGCAGACTAAGAAGTCTGTGTTTTTGTGAAGTTGATAATTGTAATAATTCACATCTACACAATTGTAGGACTTTTCAGGGAATTTTGCAAAGAGCAGGCTCGAAGTTAATGAGTGATTGTATGCCATGAGAACACCTTTACACGTTGCTTGCAAGCGTAATGAGTGTAAACCTTAGTGATCATACACGAGCTACAGGAACTATGATTTCAAGTGATGCCATTCAGTAAAGTTACTTGTCTTACCATTATTGTGCTTGTTCTTATCAAATAACTGCCTTTGGATTTAGCCTTATTAACATATTATGAGTGAAAACCATTTCATTTTCCCTTTAGTTCTTTGAGCTAATAACTGTTGTTAACATTGTTTTTGGCTATTAGCCGAAGTTCCTTAACCTATTTGATTTCTAGACGTTAGAAGGAATGAAACACAGGAGATTGTGACGTTTCAGAAGAATGCCAAATAAAGACAATAAAATCGATGACAGTTGCCAAATGTTGTCACAGTATTAAGGAACGTAAGGAAGTCTAATTATACAACTGTAAAAGGTTGATTTGGGGCATCTTTTATTTATGGATTTTTAGGGCTAGTCAGTAACTTAAGTCATTAAAGTCTCATACTTGGCAGGTTTTAAACTATCCTTTAAAGTTGAAAGGCTTTAATATCTTTAAAACTATGAAAAAATGATAAATGTGGTAATTCCGGGAAAGGTGCAGTGTTCAAAAGACCCTCATTATATCATAAAGACTTTGGTCTGCAAGGGACCAAAACAGCCTCAAATTAATTTCAGCCAAAAAGGGCTATTGACTGGCTTTCTCAAGTCATCCTAGGCAGTGGTTCCCAAACGGAATGTTAAACGTGACCTTCTTTGCTTTGAAATAACATAGACCACTGGGCTCCAGACCAGATCCAGGAATCAGAACTTGTAGGGGAGAGGCCAGGTGAACTACTAAACGCATCCCAGGTGGTTTGTCCGGGAATTTGGGCAAATGCCGGTTGAGAAGGTGTATAGAACCTATAGCTGATGGAATGCTATCGGGGATCTGTCACTCGCTCTGCTTCCTTCTGGGTTGGTTCTAATCAGATAGGATTACAAAGATGGTCACAAAGCCTAGGTTTATGTCTCAGCCTCACTGCAATGAAAGGAACACCTCGTCCACAATGGTTGCAGCAAAACTCAGGCTGTCTACACATCCTTGAACCTGAGGGACACACTGCCCTGATGGGGACTTAATAATAGCTGTTGGGTCAGATGAGGCCCATCTAGGAGTGGGTAGAGGAATGGTTCCCCAAAGGAAAACTTAGGTGCTAAAACCAGAAGATGGAACAGACAAGTGAACACAGTGGATGCCTACTGGGTGTCTGCTTGTTTAACAGCAAGTCAGCTTGTGATGGAAGTAGGAGTTGCCCTGGTCGCTAGAGGGACAATTACAACCGAGCACCTGTAAGGGAATTGATTGCAGTGCTTCCAAAGAACAAAGCCAAAACTCTGAAATCCAGGTTTCTTCCTTAAAAGAGCAATATGCACACCCGAGTTCTACTTCTGAAGGCCTCAGCATTAGGGACGCTTCAGGTTCTCCCTTCTCAGTGCCTGGTCTGACCCATCCAACCTGGCAGTTCCTTAGGTGAGAAGCAGTTTTTTGGGGGCGGTTCCTCAAGTGCATTACGACGGGTAATCTGCCCAGTTTTTTCTGGGTACACGGGGTTTCTTTCCCCTCAAAACTCCAAAAACGTGCCCCTCATTGAAGCTTTCTGTTAGTTTTACGTGCTGTTCCTTAGAGCTCATAGAAATCTTGTTTGAGGATTCCGGAATTTCTGTCGGGAAATAGTGTCTTTGTTGTCTCTGGGTTGAATAGAAAGTCTGTTTCAACATCAGTTTCAGCCTGATGCTATGATATGAATCTTCAGAAGTTTGTGGATTTTTGAGGTGTAATTCTTTCATGTAGCCATAATATTGTCATTCAGATACAGTATTTCAAGGGCTTGGTTTAGGTCTGTTTGCATTCACCATTCCAACCCAGTTAAATCGTTTAAAAATCCAGGGTGAAAAAGAGAGAAATGTTAAAATTCGGAAGTGGTGAAGTCAGTGGAGAGGCCACGTGCTGCTGCCTTGTAGCGCGGTGGTGGCTCCCTGGGCCGCAGCGCCTCTGCTCCAGGTCACGCTGCCCCTCCCAGCACCCTGTGCTGCCTGCGGCCGAAGTCCCGTGGGAGCTCCAGCCCGCAGCCTCTGTCTGAGACCCGCCCCCCCTGCCTCCCGGGGTTCTCAGTCTCTCGCTGGTTCTTCCTGGTCTCCCTAACTTGAGAATGTTGGAGTGCCTCCAGGCTCAGAAGCAGGGTCTCTGAGAAGCAGGAAGAAAAGAGTTTCTTTCTACTCCTCCTCCCTCGGGAATTCCATTCAGTCTCATAACTCATTTCTGTCAAAATGCTGCCAATTCACATCTCCAGCCCTGGCCTCCTACAGTCAGATGTGTCCGAGTGTCTGATACAGTGGCTCTCAAGCTCTTTGGTCTAAGGACTTCCTTATCCTCTTAACTTGCTGAGGACCCAGAGAGGTTTTGTTTATGTGGGTTATATTTATTAATTGTATATTAGAAATTGTATTTTAAAAACGATACGGAAACCCACATTCCATTAACTGTTAGACTGATGCTGTCGTCATGTCATGAAGCCTCTAGAAAATACTGTACACTCGTGAGAGAACACGAACGAAAAAGGCAGATGGCCTCAGTGTTAACAAATCAGGTCCTGTGGTCCCCTACTCTGGTCCTAGCCCAGCCAAGACCCTCTGCCTTGGCAGGGAAGGTGCTTTTCCGTTAGGGTTCACACAGCCAAAACCAAAACTGAACCTGAGATCGGTGCAATGCAAGCTTTATTCAGTGGCCAAAGAATGGAGAAGTGGGAATTTAGTTCACAGGTCAACCTCTCACTCATGCTCACGTGGCGAGGGGGATTTGATTGTAAAGAATAAGGACAGTGCGGGGAGGAGCGAGGCTGATGGTGGGGAGGCATTTGCATTGTTCTTCGGGGGGGGGGTTTCCCTGAAATGGGATGCCACCCTTTTTCTGTCCTTTTTTGGTCGGCAACTTCTGGTCATGGCCGCTGGTAGGTATGTCACTTAGTAGCTGATGCAGTAAAAACAACGTAGATGAGACTCCGGGTCTGTTGAAGGTCACATTCGTTGCCATCTTGGTTCTAGCTGGTTCTCGCTGGGTTTTGTTTTTCTCTTCATGTTGCTTCGTTACTTTGTTTGGGACCCTGTGACTCAAAGAGACATGTTAGTTCCTGTTTAAGGGAGGGGTTGGCAGCCTTTGGGCAAGAATCTGGAGTCAGCTCTGGCCACAGCAGGAAAAGAGTTTTGACCACAGAACCCTGGAGGAGTCGCAGGGTACCCCAGGGGTCCCCTGGCCACACTGTGAGAACCTCTGGTTGAATCATTCAGTATGCCTGGAACTGAACTGTGATTTCTCTCAGACCTGCCCCAGTTCAGTTAATTGGAGCTCCGTTTTCCCAGATGTTCAGACCAAAACCCTTGGCATCTTTCCTTGAGTCCTGTCTTTCTCGTGTCACACTTTGGGTTCCTCGGTAAGTGTTATAAGCTCTGCCTTCAAAAGATCATGAATATCCAGCCACTGTTCCTGTCCCCTCTTCCAAGCCACCACTGTCTCTGAATCACTACCACAGCCTCCTAAAGTGGTCCTTTTGCAACAAAGTGATCAAGTCGCACACCTGCTCGTCGTGCGGTGGGTTCCCACCTCGGGAAGACAGTCGTTGCCAGGGTGTGGCGTCGTGCCGCCCAGGTGCCCGCGTCCTGCCCCGGGACCTCTGCTGCTGCTCCGGGCCCAGACTTCCACATGCTCCTTCAGGTCAGCTAAGATGTCACCAGCAGAGGGACCACTTTCTAAATTTTCAGCATCCCACAGGCAGAGACATAGCCTTTCTGCTCTCTCCAGCTTTGCTGGTATCAGTAGCATATTACTTGTTGTGCTTTTTCTACTCTGCTCCCCCACTAGAATGCAAATGATTCCAGGGATCCAGGAGGGCAGGAATCTTTGTGTCTTGTCCACTGTTGTCTCCGAGCGTCTTGATCAATGTCTGGCACGTAACAGGTTCTCAGATGTTTATTGAAAGGACAAATAACTAATGTAACTTAACTCAGTCAACCAGCCCCTGTACTTCTTATGCATGTTAATGTCAAGGGAGCCCTGTATACTCCGCAGTGGTTCTCGTCCTGGGCTGTGTGTTCTGGTCACCAGAGGGCTTTAAAAGCTCCTAATGGCAAGCCCCTACCCGGTTCTCATAAGTGAGACTCTTGGCCTGGGACTTGGACATAGGAACACTCAGCAGTCTTAGCAACAGCTGGAGTAATACTATACGAGGCAAAGAAGCGAAATCATCCATGTGGGTAGCAACCAGTCAGGCTTCCGAGAAACCTGGATCCTAAGTCCCAGCTTCTGGCCACACCTCAGGACCGGATGTTCTGCCACTGGATTCTTTTCTTCGTGGGTACCTGGAAAAGGAGGTCCTGCCCAGTCCATCTTTGCCCATATGCTCCCTGTGCGAGGCTTGGTCAGGTGTGGCAGGAGGGAGCCCTTTGGAGGGGGTATGGCCTCAGCTGTGGTGCGGCAGGGCTGCCCTAGCACAGGCAGGCACTTGGCTCCTGGCCCTGCGGTGAGCAGAGACTGCACCTGCCCAGGAAGCAGGCAGCCCGTAGGGGATCATTCCTGGGCTACGAGGCACCTGACTGAGGAGTTGCATGCTTTCACCCTTTCTGTTGGGGGTCAGCCTCTTCCCGTCTGGCCTCAGGGGCCTGTGAGGCTGGGGGATAGGGGTGGTATAGATACCTTCTTTCTGGACGACACACGAGCCTTTGAGCACTCGAATCCTGTTCCCTCCTATCCAGCTTACATGCCATTGTTCTAAATCAACTTTATTGTGATTTACATGTAAGTGAATGCAACTTGATGAGCTTTTGATCATTTTATACACTCCAGTGTCTCTGCCACCATCGAGATTTAGAAAAATGTCCATTCCCTCCCACAGAAGGTTCCTTCTTGCTTCTTTGCAAACAGCCCTTCCCACCTTTCCCCCAAGCAGCCACGGTCTGCCTTTGACCTCCTCTGGTCTCGTGTGAACGGAATCCTACGGTTCATGAACTCCTCTGCGCCTGGCTGCTTCTGCTCTGAGGGCTTCAGAAGTTAACCTGTTTAATTGTCTGGTTGGTTGGTTTGCTTAAGCAGGGTTCCACTGTAAGGTCATACTTCACATTGTTGATTCACTGTGGACGGATGGGTATTTTGGATGCTTCCTATTTGGGGCTATTATAAACTCTAGAAAAATTCTGTTCAGGCCTTTGTATGGACACAGTTTTTCTTTCTTTTGGGTAAATACATAGAAGTAGAATTGCTGGATCTGCATGCTAAGTGTCTCTGATTTTATAATTAGCTGACAAGCTGACAAGTGACTGGACGCTTTTCTGTTCTCCCCTCCAGTGCATGAGAGTTCCAGTTGCTCCACATCCTCGCCAATCTTTGATGATGTCAGTCTTTCCATTTTAGTGGGTGTGTAATGTTATCTCACTTGGATTATTAATTGCATTTCCCTGCTGACTAATGATACTGAGCATTTTGTGTGTGCATATTAGCCATTCTTATAGCTTCTATGAAGTAGCTGTTCAGACCTTTTGCATATTATCTTTTAAACTGGTTGGTCTTATTGAATTGTAAAATTTCTTTTGTGTATTCTGGGTAAAAGTCTTTTGTCAGATATATGCACTATGAATGTTTCCTCTCTGTTGCTGGCTTCTTGTTTTGCTTTCTTAAGTATCAAAGAGAAGATATTTTTAAATTCGATGGAGTCCAGTTATCAGGGGTTTTTTCTCTTATAATTTGTGCTTTTCGTGTCCTGTATAAGACATCTTTCTAGCCAAATTTCTCCTGTGTTTTCTTCTAGAAGTCTTATAGTTTTAACATTTTCATTTAGGGCTGTGTTCTGAGTTAAATTTTGTGTATCATATGAGGTAAGAGTCAGTTTTCCCTCCTATGAATCCCCCTTCTTTCTGCAGAATTTCTGGAAAATACCATATTTCCCCTGTTGAATTGCTTTGGCACCTTTGTTGAAAATGAACTTACTATATATGTAAGCATCTGTTTGTTCCATTGATTTATATGTATCTTTATTTCTATATAGCTGTGTTTTACATACAAACACCACTGCCTTGATTACTGTGGCTTTACAGTAAGTCTCAAAATTAGGCAACGTTAGTCTTTCCCCCTTGTCCATCTTTTTCAAAATGGGTTTGACTATTCTAGGTCGTTTGCATTTCTGTATAATTTTTTATTCAGTTTATCAATTTCTGGAATAAGCCTGCTGGAATCTTGACTGCCATTTCACAGAATCAGTAGATTTACCGGGAGGAAACTGGCATTTAACAATACTGAATCTTCCAAGCCATTAACATCTCTTATATCTCTATTTAGGAGCTTTTTCATAGTCTTAGGCAATGTTTTACATTCTTCAGTATATAAATCTTGTATGTATTTTGTTAAATTTGTCCCTAAGAATTTCATGTTTTTGATCCTACTATAACTGCTTATGTTGATTTCTTCCTTTATTTTATATCAGTTATATCTATATTTTAACTTCTGTCTAATTGTTCCCTGCTGGGGAGAGTGATACAAAATATGCAATTTATACAGAAATACAATTGACTTTTGTATGTCGACCTTGTACCCTGTCACCTTGCCAAATCCACATATTAGTACTAACCGCATTTTGTAGATACCCCTTAACATTTTCTGCATAAAGTCATGTCATCTGCAAATAAAGACTGTTTTACTTCTTCCTTTCAAAAGTGTATGACTTTTCTTGCCTTATTGCAAGGCTAGAAACTCCAGTATAGTGTTGAATACAAGTAGTCAAGTGGACGTCCTTGTCTTGTTTTTGACAGAAAGGGCAAGTGGTCAGTCTTTCATCGTTATGTGTGTTGACTGTTAACTTTACCAAGTTGAGGTAAATTCCTTTCTTTTCCTGGTTTCCTGAACAGTTGTTGATTGTGTCCAGTGCTTTCCTTGCATTTATTGAAATGACTGGGTAGCTTTTCTCTTTTGTTCTGTTAATACAGTAAAACACATTGATTTTTCTTCAGCGTGTTCAACCAACCTTCATTCCTGGGTTGAACCACAGTTAAATATAGTGTATCATCCTTATATATTGTTGGATTCAATCTGCTAATGTTTGGTCAAGGATTTTTTTTTTTTAATCTACATTCATGATGCTATTGGTCTGTAGTTTTCTTACAATGTCTTTGCCTAGTTTTGGTATCAGGATAATGCTGGCCTCATGAGTTTGGGCATTTTTCTTTCTTCTCTCTTCTCTGGAAGAATTTGTGTACAGTGGGCCGTATGTATTCCTTAAATGTTTCATAGTATTCACCAAAGCTAGTAAGTCCAGTTCATTATCACTTTGGGCTTGCCTACATTTTCATATTTTAGGAAATTTGTAAATGTGTTCAAAACATTCAATCCTGGCTACTTTTACTGATTTTATTTTATTTTATGTTTTTGGAGAAACTGTCATTAATTTCTTTTTACTGTGGTAAAGTATATGTAACATAAAGCTTACCATTTCAACCATTTTTAAGTGTGTAGTTGCGTTAAGTACATTCACACTGTTGTGTGGACTTTAATTTCTTATACTGGTATTTCTTAAACTGGAATATTTTTAAATTAAAGACATTCCATTTAATCTAGCATTTCAGCTTTTTTTTTTTTTAACTTAAGATCTCCAGAATTGATATCATCTTGTGTAACTTAAACTTTGTGCCCTTTGACCCACATCTCCCCATTTCCCCCACCCTCAGCCCCTGGCAACCACCATCCTACCCTCTGCTTCTAAGTGTTTTTGACTGTTTTAGGTTCCACGTATGAGTGAGATCATGCAGTATTTCTCCGTCATCAATTATTCAAACATAACCTTTTTTGTAAATGCGTTAGGTGAAAACATAGTTCGACGTGAATGACATTATGATAGCAGTTATTTTATATACTTGTATACAGTTTCATAAAGTTATGCATTTGAATTATATTTTCACCTTGCACGTTGGTTTTACCTCTTAATGATAATAAACCCTATTATTGGGAGAATTTTAAAATAATTAAGGATTTCAGGAAAATGCTTTGTATTTGAAAAATTAAGTTGTGTTTTATTATATTTAGCTGGTGTAGCTCTTTATTCAGATCATTTGAATTCTGGAGTTGCCAAAGGGAGATGTTATGAATATGGTTTGAACTCACTCTCGACATCTTTGCTGCACGTGAGTATTTCACAAGAAACACTCAGGCGTAGCACCTTTCTTTTGCCACTGAGTGGATCGTCACCAACAATGCGAGAGTGACGGCACTTTGTAAATGACTCCCAGGTCAGAATTGCTTTAGAACAAAAGTACTGCCAGAAAAGGTAACGTTATAGAGTTTTTCTTGTACGTATAGGAGAAAGGAATTCAGTTATGCTGCTATGATTTAAAAAAAAAAAAGCGTTCAAAACAAACACAGAATAAATGGCGTTGTATAAAATAAGAAATTTTATTTCTATAAAATATTTTACACTAGCTGTACACATGCACACACCCACACAGAACTTAACCACACATTGAGTAATTTCCTTTTAATAAATCTACCACATACTATTATATTACAATTTACAATATAGTTTTTGAAGACACAATGGGGAAAGCGTCATCATTCATTTATAAACCTCCCATAAATTACAAAAGAAAGGCAGTCTGAAAAGTATGTATAAAGAGTAAAAACAATTTACAAGTGGACAAGAATTACAAAATAGTAACCATCAAATACATCTGCCAGCAACTCTGTAAATCTTTGTTGTTGTTGTTCGGGTGCCAATGGTGAAGACTGGTGTGGAGTCATTTTGAACAGACTTAAAGTTAGTATGTTTTCGGTGTGGCTTATGTGGATTGCTTTACGTGTAGGCTGTTCATTGTTGATTATCTGTGTATGGCATTTTGACAAATAATGAAAGTAACGTAAGTCCATATGCCACAAAATGTAACACTGAAAGCAATGAATATTACCAGCTTTTTGGCAGGTTGGAGTAGTGGTACTTTACCAAAGTTACTTCCTCTCCTCTTTTTTAAATGATTTGAATAAGTAAACATTTCCTGTGTGTCGCCTGGCTTGCTTCGAAAGACAGAAAACCAGGATCTTATCATTGCACAGCCTGTGCAACTTGGTCTCAAAGCACTGTGTCTGTGAGGGTGGAGGGCACTGAATGCACAACACATACAACGTGTACACTGTAGCTTTTATTGGACAGTACAGATCACTGTGCATTTATAAGGCAGGACATCAAGGCGGTTAAACTAGGAATTTCAAGACCAGAGTTCAAGTGAGAGTTATGCGTCATGAGGCAAGCATTTTTGAAAAGGGAGCGAGGTTGGAATCATTCCTTCAAGGGCAGATGACAAATGCACAAAGGCTGGGGCCCCAGGTAGGGAGTGAGCTACAAAGAGCTACTGGCCGCCCTGTGTGCTCACGAGACAGCCCAGCTCCCGCCAGGGCCCGGCAATAACAAGAGCGATGGGCGCGGAGGCCCGGCGGGAGTACCAGCAGCTCTGTGTCCTGGCGCTGGGTTTAAAGTGGACGGTAGTGCAAAGAGCATTTCTCTACTGGTGTCAGGGGAGAAGATTGGTTTTTTAGGAAGTACTTGAGTCATGAAAGCCCTAGTTTGGAATTAAAGAAAATTACATAGATTTGGAAGTTGTCCGGAAGCACGTGAATCATTTCACTGCACCCAGCTTTTTCAGCAGTTTCTTGCCTTTGGAAAGCAGCCCCTTTTTCTTTCTCGAGGACATTTCCCTGCCTCTCCCAGGACTACCAGTACCCATAGATGACGTAGGTGGCCCAGAATGGAGATGGGCTGTGGGAGATGGTACTCTCCTGGCTGTACCTGAACCCTCAGGAGGAACCTAGTAGGCACATTGGTACAGGTCACTGAGTGCGCGAGCGCCGGCAGCACCCCTCCGCTCGCCGCGCAGCATCAGTGACGCCACACGGCCCCGCTTCCCACCAGGCAAGGTGAGCGTGGTTCGTTTCTTCTCTGAAGGGTTGAAGTATCCCGTGAGAGGCACACGGCCCTCCCACGGCATAGCTCAGAGGGGGGGTGTCTGAGGGCCCCCAGACAGAGGGCCAGCAGTGTGGGGTTTTCGGTTTCTTTGTGTTCAGGGGAGGGAGTGGCCATTGCTCTGGCAACACAGAGCTGGGTAATCACTGACTTTGTAACTTAAGACCAGAAGCAGGAAGAAGGAGTCATTTTGAATTAGGTAGAGAGTACGACTGGCTGAGTACCCGTCAGTAATCTTAAAAGCAAAAGTTCTTAAGGGGAATTTCGAATTTGAAAACTACTTGGGCATGTGAGATCCTGACGTTGAGTACATTCCTGGGTTAGTATACTAGAGAAATACTGGAGATGGCGCACCGGTTGAAAGAAAAATAAATAAAAAAAATAAAATGAACCTTAATTTCAATCAAAGAAAGCTTAAAGGCCCTTATTGTACGCTCTCATCATTTCCAAGGTATTAAAGGTGCGTTTTTGTCGATACAGAGCACATGGTAGGGTTTCCGTGCACTCGAGTGCTTCCCGGTGCCTCGCAGGAGCGGAACTGTATTCTAACGCGGGCATGACGACGTGGGCTCACCCGCGTTTACGGTCGCATGCATGCCTGCGATTACATAACACCACCTTTCCTCTTGCTCCCTTACCCTACCAGAGCAAAGCTCTTTCTAATACGAGGACTCGTTATTCATCAGGCAGACAGGAGCCCAGGGGCTTCAAGCTTCCTTGGATTTAAAATCAGGGTCTAATTCTAATGGAGAACACCTACTAAATCATCCCAAAGTACACCTGAAGATACCATCTATTCCATCTAATGCAATCATTTGAGCTGCATGTTTCATTAAACTTGGTATTGCATTGGTATACCAACAAAGCAGTCTTCCAGCCAAACGCCTGCGTGTTCAGGACACTTGCTTGTGCTTTGAGGAGACGCATCAGCTCTCCCGTAAGGTAGAGGGACGGTCACTTAAGAAAAAGCTGCCTGCCATTCCAGGCAGCATGGGGAGCGTTCAGAGGCAACTCTAGATCACCTCGTGTTCACTACTCATCCGCTCGATCTTGAGTTGCGGGGTTTTTTTTAGGTAAAATTTCCAGAGGAAACATTTTATTAGGTTGTGCTTTTCCCAAGAGTGGCTAACAATGCAATATGCAGCTTGAATTATGACTAGACATTGGAACACTGTGTAAACAAACAATTAGCCTGTTAAGAAATATGTTCCCAATGTTGGCCTCTTCCAAATATTCTTAACGTAAATCGTAGGAAATGATTATCAAAGCTGATTTATTTCTCTACAAATTCAGTTGCTTTACAACTGAGACCAATAACACTTTAGGTCCAGTGAGTTTTTGAGACATATTTCTTCTTTTTTTTAGCCCCCCAGTGAAGCCTTAAGTCTACCGCATTGGTCCACTGCAGGTAGCTTAGGTTGCTATGTTTACAGGTATCTTCAGTTGCTCACTTACGTGAAGGCTACATTGCCTGATTAAGGGGTGAAATGCACACTCTTCTTCTGTTTCCAAGCAGATGAGCAAAGAAATAAAATATATATAAAAATATAATATATAAAAACTCGCAGTGATGAAATAAAATAAAAATGAGACACCAAACAAATGTAATCTGACAGTTATATATGGCTGAGAAGTTCTTTGACCTTTGTTGAGAAGATCTGTTAAAACCCTGACAGGGCGAATAACCATTACTGCCCACCGAGTCTAAGGACTATCGCCATCCCCGTTTCACTCTTAAACTGGACTGTGCGTCTGTGACGTAGGATGGCAAGTTCCTTTGTGAGCAAAGCAGACTGATTAGATTGAAAGGGGCATTTTGGTGAAACAAGTAAACTTGATTTGGAATTAGGAATTTTTAGGCACAACCCCCATGGGAGGGCAGAGGAAAAATTCAGGGTATATGCTTTTCGACCTAAGACATAAAAAGCAATGCAGAGACTGCAGTAGACTGTCTGTGGCGGAGTGGGACAGGGGTTAAAAGTGCTGAACACACGTGCTTACCCTTTTCGTCTTCGAGCGCGTCGGCGTGTCCTGCGGGTAGTGGGGCGGCGCGTCAGAAAGATAGACTTCTACGTCATCAGGTACTTCTTCTAGGAAGTTGGAGGGTACGAGGCCTTTCTGCCCATTAAGCTCCCCCTAAAAACACAGGGGTGAGAAGCACAATTGACTCTCTTTTTCCAGAAACCTGCTTCTTGCTTCAGGTAAAGGAGTACAGCTCAGAGCAGCGAGTTTCTTCTGGCTCAGAAGTGGCAGACAGACCGGGACGCCAGTGCTCCCGGACTCCCCTGACCACAAGAGTGAGCTCGGCCACGTGCTCGAAGCGCAGGGTCCCGGCGCCTGCCCTGAGGTCTCGAGCTGGCCTGTCTGGAGCGGAGCTGAGGACCTGTTTTGGCCAAGGGGCCTGGGTGGTTCTCAGGGTCAGGCACGCTTAGGAACAGTCCTGGGGAGCACCTCACTTAGAGGTCCTCAGCCCTGACCAACCTCTGAGTCCCACGGGAGCTTGCACAAATAGCGTTGCTTGGGTGCACTGAGAGAGGGGAGTGGGGGCGGGTGTCACATGCGGGGGCAGGACTGAGGGGGCCGACCGGTTCCACCTGGTATCTTTCATCCTGTGCGTCGCTACAGCCTCGCTGTAAGAATGCACCCAAGAGGGGAAGGTGAAGGCGTTGGCACCTCCTCGAGGTGACTGCTTCAGGTCGGTATATATCCTTCTGGACCTTTCTACGCAGTCACGTGTCCGTGCATGGAACACAGTTCCAACTGCCCACTGGACATCAGTCCCGAGCAGCTCACAGCCCACCACATCAACCCCCCCAGTGCCACCTTGCCCCACAGAACCCAAAACCAAGCTCAAAACTGGCCCCAGACAACCTGGGAGTGTGTTTCTCTGTCCAGTAGGTGTAGGAGATGGTGGCAACTTGAAAGACAGCCTACAGCATCAAAATGAAAAACTGTGCATCCAGGAACGTGATGAACAGAGTGAATGGGAGAAAATGCTTGCAAGTCATATATCTAGTAAGGGGTTATAAAGGATATATAAAGAACTTCTACAACTTAACAAAATAAACAACCCAATCAAAAAGTGGGCAAAGGACTTGAACAGATCATTTCTCAAAAAAAAAAAAAGAAAAAGACAGATGGCTAAGTAGCACATACAAGATGCTCAGCATCACTACTCATTAGGGAAACGTAAATCAAAACCTCAAGACACCACCTCACATCCATTAGGATGGCCACTATAAACATTTTAATGTTGGTGTAGATACGGAAGAATTGGAACCCTTGTGCACTGTTGGTGGGACTGTGAAACGGTACAGCCACTATGGAGGAAACAGTACGGTGGTTCCTCAAAAAATTAAAAATAGAATTACCATATGATATGATCCAACAATTCCACTTCTGGGTGTTTACCCAGAAGAACTGAAAGCAGAATTTTGAAGAGAGAATTGTGTACCTATATTCATAGCAGCATTCTTCACAATAGCCAAAGGATGGAAGCAACCTAGCTGTGCATCAGCGGGTGAATGGATAAACAAAATGTGGTACAGTGGAGGGTTATTCAGCCTTAAGAAAGGAAGGATATTCTGACCTATGCTACAACAGAGACGAACCTTGAGGACATTATGCTAAGTGAAGGGTCATAAGCAGACGTATACTGCGTGATTCCACTTACATGGGTCCGGAGAGCAGTCAGAGTCTAGAGACAGAAAGGAGACGGGTGGACGCCAGCAGGAGGGGACAGTGGGGACTTGGCGTTTGATGGGGACAGAGTGAATCTTGCAAGATGGAACGAGTTCTGGAGATGGATGGTGGTGACGGTTGCACGACAGTGTGAGTGTACTTAACGCTGTTGAACTGTACACTTAGAAGTGATTAAGATGGTAAATTATGTGTATTTTCTCACAATTAAAAATTAAAATTAATTCTTTTAAAAGAGGCAGGTCCAGGTACCCCCCATGTCTTCCTGTGTGATAATCCCTCCTGAGCCCGACAGCCACGTGCCCTGTCGCCCACCAGCTCCTTCTGCCTAGACCCTGAAGATCCCGCCCTCCTGTTTACCTGTGGCCGCTTCAGCCCTTCTTCCTCAGGCTCCACCGTTAGCTTGTCTTTCTCCGTTGGTGTTACTTAGGCACTCTTTCTAGGACAGCTTTGCTTTTTGCTGTACCTGTCTCCCTGGTGATTTCTTCCACGCCAGCGCTTGCAGACAACATGTATATATGCAAAGGCGCTGGAACGTCTGTCCAGTCCAGACCTCTCAGTAGGTCCACCAGCCAGATTTTCCCTCCAGCTCCAGAGGCAAGCACCAGACGGAGCAGCTGGCTCGTGGTGGGGGCTACATTCTATGAAAAGGCACAGCTTCACACACACATCCCCATCAGCACCGTGTTCACATCTCAAGAGGCACCTGTGTGAACCACGACCGCCAGGGGCCTGCGTGTTCAGGCTCCCGGGCTGAGCCCTGCCCTGGGCTCCCCGATACAGCGGTGGAGGGACCTGCCTGTGCTCTTCATTGTTTCCTCTCTTCTCTTGAGCCTCCCAGCACAGTTCTGCTAAATGACACGTCAAAAGTGCACACGACACGACTTCACTGTTGGCGTCCACCGCCACGTACCCCGGCACAGGACGTGGTCGCTAGAATCACGCTCCTGCGTGAGTCCCCCTCCACGTTGGAGAGGCTCTGTAGCCCCAAGCTCAATAGTTTCTAAGCCGTGTTTTCCTCGCTACCGTGTCCTCATTTCTGTGTTCCCAAGGGCACCCATCGGCTGCGGCAGAATCTGCAGACCCTCCTGGAAGATGTCACAGCTACAGATCTGAGCCCTGCGCGGCCTCGAGCCTATCTCTGTCAGCCTCCCCCGTCACCGTCTCAGTGCAGGCCCTTGCCCGTCACCTGGGCCGTTCCATCGCCCGTCGCCTGGCCTCTTGGGACTCGCACCTCCCTTACACGGTCCACTTGCAAAGCCCTTGACCATAATAACATCTCCCCCACTTGCAGACCCTTCACAGTCTGATCTCTGCTCCTCCTCAAGCCTCATTTCTACTGCTTTTGTGTTTGAAGCCGGATACGAACCGTGTGAAGACCTTACAGTTCGAACAGGATTGGAATCCGCTGGGCTGGGCTGAGCGGCAGAAAACGTTACAGTCTACCCCGGCCCCTTTTTCCCCATGCCCAGTCAGCACGAGGCCCCATCACGCTTGCACACTTCTCCTCCTTTGCTTCCTTTAATACCTTAGAATGCTACTGTACGGCCTGTTTCCCTCTGACCTATCGAAGTATATGATCTAAGAGTTTGGGTGTTGAAACACTGGGCGGTGCAAGCATCTGGCTAACACAGCATGAGGGTTAAAGCATTGTGGGGTGCTGGGAGTCTCAAATGACTGGAGACAAGGCAGGGACTTCACTGGGGATGCCGTGAGTTGTGGAGGGGAAGGCCCAGGTAGACAGCAGAGGCCCCTCTGTCTACACTCTGTTCATTATGGGATGTGGTGGAACCGAGGAGAGACTAGGAAGACATGACAGGACTAGGTCCCATGAAATAGCTGCAAGTTAGCTCTCTCGAGAGCTTTCAAGATTGCACATGATGTCAGACAATGCAAGTGTGGCGAAATTTAAGATATTTGGTATTAAGTTAGGTATCCGCGGTTCTTGTTTACCAAATAAAAAATAACTGCACTGGGCAGTCTACTGAGCAAATTTGACCAACAAAATAATACTAAAGCCATCTGGTGGAAAGAACTAAAACGTGTACATATCAATTTAGATCTGATTCCTACTATCATATAAAATTTAGGTAGGCTGTTCAAGAAAATAAAGTAGATAAAACAGTGTAGGAATGGGAACATGCAGATCATATTAGAAAAATATGTTTAAATTACCAGAAAATACTATGTCCAGTTTTGTCTATATGTTTGAAAATCTAAATGAAAGGCATGGCTTTCTAAATATATATAAAGTATTAAAAATTGACTCAATAAGAAGATAATTATTTCAGCAAGTGAAAACTTTTGTACAACTGCATCCTAAAAAGACACTGAACCTATAAGATTTTTAGGTAGGTTGTAATAACCTTCATGTAATTGTAGGACCTTAACTATGTCCTTTAATCTGTTCGGAGCATGAAAAATACTAGAAGCTTACCAGTTCATTCATAATTCTAGCATAATCCTGATACCAAAAGCCACAAAAAAAGATACTCCAATAAATATAAATCAATATAATTTCTGGAATATAAATATAACTTCTGAATAAAATGTTAGCAAATCAAATCCAGTGCTTTAAAAATAATTGTAAAAAAATAGTTGTACACCATGGTCAGTAATATACTGACAAAAAAAAAAGTAAGTTCAGCAAATGAAAAACAGGATGCTTAACATGATAAAGACCACCTATCTTTATCGATAATCTAGCCTAACACATAACAGTGTAAAGATTAGTGATATTCCTACTAAAATACAGACTGTCAGGGATCCCCTGTCCCTGTCATTCAGAATTGTTTTCAATGATGCAATAATAAGACAATAAAAAGAGATGACTGATAGATACTGAAGAAAAGACAAAATGTCATGATTTGGGGAACCCGAGAGAACCAACTGATGACAATGGATATAAATGCATTCAGAAAAAAGAGTTGCAGGGGATCATAAACACACATGCACATAAATAGGCACACAGTGCATACATATGCATGCACGCAAACATGCACAAACATACATACACACACGTGCACATACATAGGCACACGATATATACACATACACGCACATGCATACGCACACACACGTGCACATGCATAGGCACATGATATACACACACATGCATACGCACACACACGTGCACATAAATAGGCACACGATATATACACATACATGCACATAAATAGGTACACAGTACACACACAAACATGCACACACATGCATACTCGCGCACATACATAAACACACATGCACATAAATGGGCACACAGTACACACACATAAACATGCACACGCAACACACATATGCGTGCACACACAATATACACGTGCACATACAATTCATGTACACGTGTACATATGCATGTACACATATGCACACACGTGTACGTTGCACACATACACATACACACACTGATACATACACACACACACATTTCCAACATATTTTCTAAATAACCAGTAAAATATATACCAGAAAAAAATCATAACAGCAAGAACATAAGAATGAACTTTGAAAGATATATAAAAGGATGTGCAAGAAGAAATTCATGAACCTTCTGACAGATGAAAGGGAAAACTTAAAAAATGTCAGACACACCATGTGTCCAAATCAGAAGACAATATTATGTCAAGTTCCCCCCAGTTTAACCTAAAAGCTAAACGCACCTCTAAACAAAATACTATGGGTTTGTTGTAGGCAGGCTCTACAAAAACGGTTCCTCCCAAATATGAAAATGAATTATAAAAATACAATAATTGAGATAGTGTCAAGTAGCATTGAAGTCCAGAAACACTCTAGGTAGGAATGCAGTTCATAGGAGAAAGATGGGATCTTTAACCAGCGAAGAAAGGTCGGATTATTTAATAAGTGGTGTGGGGACATTAGTTTCTCCAATTAGAAATCAAAAATAAAGTTAAACACTTGAGATTTACATGTGAAAATGAAGCTATAAAAGTGAAGAACCAAAGTAAGATAACTTCTATCAGTCGCCTTGAAGGACTTTTTAAGCATGACTCCCAGGGGCAGACGAAACTGACTACGGACGCATTTAGAACTCCTGCTTCAGAAAGGAAAACAAAGTAACAAAAGGACACACACACAAGGAAAAGCTACAAAGCAGACAATGACCTAGAAAAGAACGATCTGCAACATACGGGACAAAGTATCGAGACAGGCTGGGACCTGGGACCTGGGACCCTTTGCTGCAGGGCTTGTACCTGGACAGATGTCATCTCCTCAAGCAACAAAATACAAAGAAACTATAAGGGACTAAGAATAACCGCATGCATGCACAGTTGGGGCAAATTATGGACAACAAGGTACAAAAAGACCAAAAAAAAAAAAAAACCCAACTGCCCCTTCTGAAGAGCTGGGAGCAAAAACAGGGGGTCAGGAGCAAAAGCAGGGCACTGCGCATGCCCCCTGCACTCAGCACCACCAAAGGGGTGGGCAGACCTCCTAAGCCACGCCTCCAGCCCGACCCCTGGACCCACCCCTACCCTCACCCCATAGAAGGAACAAGCTCGCACCCCCTCAGGGAGCGATCAAGGGAACCTGTTACTGGTTCCCGCTCCCCCCGCTGCAGCAGGGGCCCCAGTAAAGCCTGGCCTGAATTTCTTGTCTGGCCTCTGATCAATATCTATTGATTAAGGGGGCCGAGAACCCTGGTCGGTAACGGTATGAATAGTCTCACTAAAAACTATACTCTTAAAACTCAGAAACTGCGCAGAGGAGAGAGCTTTGAAAGGCCACGTGGGCCTGAGTTTGTAAAATCCCTTTGACCCCAAGGGAAACCTGCCATAGAGTTTCTCAGCTACTTTGATTATTTTAGAAAAAGAAAAGAAAAAGGAGGAAGGTTGGACTCTGATGCAAGATGGTGACCCCACTCCCAAGGCAGGGGACAGCGGTGGGTGTCTGGCCGGGCAGGAGCCGCCAAGATGACCACCTTCTCTTCCTCGGGGATTATCGGGAGACCGGCTCCTCCACGGGAAGGGGAATGAGAAGGCAGGAGGCTGGCGCCGGCGTAGAGCCACGACTGCCCCCCAGAGGCTGGGTCCACAGGGCTGCGCGAAGGAGGTCAGCGAGGAGGCTTTTAGTTAATTAATTATGCTTCTTTGTATTTCTCCCTTTTCCTATTTGAAAATGTATTTATTACCTACGCAGTAAGTAATCCAGAACATTAAACTGTTTGGTAAAGGTCTGGATGGAGGAAATTTTAAGTGTAAACATGTGAATACCCTTCCTTTGCTGACAGCTTGTATATGTCAAAAATAATCTTCACGATTACACGACTGCCGTCGTGTAAGATTACACGACTGCCGTCCTATAGTATATGTCCTCAGGAAGGGAGACAAGCAAATTAGCCAACCCGTCAGCAAGCCATACAAAGTTCATACATGATTTCAGGGAAAACAACAGACAAACAAAATTATATATATATATACTTGATGCTTCAAAACTTACATAATAAAATCCATCTTCATCAATTTCACCAAAAACAGTAATAATATCTCCAGTGCAAAATGTAAGTTCAGCCTGTAGAGATAGAACATAAAGTTAAAAGTGTTCTCCTGGAGACAGAAGTTGCTTTTTAAAAAAAAAAAAAAAAAGTTCTTCATGATTTCTGGTATGATTTCTCTTTTTCTCTTATTATTTTGGTATGAACCTATTCTTTCAGTCAAATAAGGAGGAAAGGTACAAATCTGATGAATGCCTCTGTCCCTAGCCTCTTAGAAAGTAAGGATATGTCATGATGACTCCAGCCTACAAGAAAAGGGCTGCCGGGCTCTGATTCTCGGCCAGAATTCAAGGTCGTCCCCATGTTCTGCTGGCGGCACATCTTTAGAACCAAATAGTCAACTTAAAAAACCCGGAGCCTCAAGGAGATGTTCTCTGCAGCGTAGGGACCATTGCACAAACAGCCTTTCAGTGAGTGTAAAAAAAAAAATCAGTAATTAAATGTCTATTTATTAAGTGTCTACTCTATGCCAGGCTCCAGGCTAGAGGTGGGTGCATAGAATCCAGCAGAGGATACCAGAAAAAACTGCATTTTTATCTCTCGACGCGGAAAGAGGGACTAAAGTTCACACGTAAGAGCCATCAGGCATCTACGCGCATCGAGCCTGTAGAGATGTGAATACACCTGAGCTCTGAATCGGAGCCATGAGCTGCTCGCCCGTCAGGCGGAACAGAAATACTGAGGACCAGGGATCGGTACACATCTCGCCATCTAAGAAAGCGGCCCCACGGACTGGAAACCTAATCGTTCATTTCTGAAGGCAAATCCTTTTCAGTTTTCACAAAGTTCCTAGGACCCCAAAACTACATGCACGGAGAACACCCATCCTTTCTTCTCTATCTTCCTTGAATGTGTGTGTGGCGGCCATGAGGGTCAGCGGCCACATGCAGGGGACTTTGCTTTCTCTCTCCAGGACGACCCATCACCACCAGGTGTGGGTCACAGGGCTTGCCCGGCGCTGGTCCAGGGAAACCCAATGTCAGTGGCTGCCATGTCCTGAGCGTGTCACCAGGCTCACGACCTCTCTCCTGCCTGCCTGGGTCCCTATTTACTGGTCGGGTAGCCCTGCCCTCGGACGGGTCCAGAGAAGGCAGGGAGGCAGCAGTGCTGTCAGCAGAGGTGTGGGGCGCTTGGCCGGTACCTCGACATCGATGTTGGGCGAGCTCTCCCTCGGGTCGTAGTCGTACAGGGCAACCATCCTCCGTGTCGCCACCGAGGGCTGCCTGATGCTCCTTCTGTTTCTCTCTGTTCCCGTCACAGGAGAAGAAGAAAGACACCATGAAGTGATTTCAGAGCCGGGTCACAGATGGCCAGTTTGGCCAAGGCGACCACTGGGCACTAGTGCCAGCAAAGCCAGGGCAGCTCCCACCCCTTTCTCCAGCACATCCGTGAACAAGGGACACTTAGACTGATCCTCTGCAACAGTCGATCTAAACCGTTCAGGCCGGCACCGGGTGGGTGCAGCACGGGCAGGACCACCGGGCTGGCTGGAGGTTGGCAGCTCGCTCGCAGGAAGCCCCGCAAACGCCGGGTCAAAACTGCTGCCCGTGTAGCTGCCGCGAAGCCACAGAATCAAGTCATTCTCGCTCAGACCAGAGGCACGGCCACCGGCCTGGCATCAAGAGAAGCAAGAGTCCATAGAAAGCGGCACCCTCTCTACCCATCGCAAGGGTCCCTCCCACCGCTTTCCCCTCCAGCGCCCTGCCACTGTGCTTTCAACAGCTGCCCCCGAAACGATGCCGCCTGTGGGGAAGGCTCTGGGGAGGCCCCCTCCCCTTGCCTGGCTGTGATCTGCCATAGACGGAGCCCCAGGGCACTATCCCAGCACACACGGCAGCACAAGCCGGGAGGGAAGAGGAAACCCCGAGCAGAGCAGAGGCGAAAACTCTGAAAACAGCCGTTTATAAGAAGGGTCCGTGGAGAACCGTGGGATCTGGCCCAGGTTGTCGAACTCCCTGGCAAACCCGCTGTTGTCTGGAGTTCTAAATGATATTTCTCCTGGAGAAAGCCGGCATTGAAGCATTTCTTCTAAACACAGCTGCTTTTCACCTACAATGAATTTTTGGAATTCAAAACATAGAAATGAAAACTCTCAAAGGCAGGTGTTTTGAAAGCAACTAACGTTAGTTACGTGGCTTTGCAGTGGCTTGCGGCAGGTATAGGGCCTGCAGTGGGTGTGCAAAATTCAGCCCTCAGCTCCTGGTCAAGAATCACTGCTTTCGGGGCTTCCCTGGTGGCGCAGTGGTTGAGAGTCCGCCTGCCGATGCAGGGGACATGGGTTCGCGCCCTGGTCCGGGAAGATCCCACATGCCGCGGAGCGGCTGGGCCCGTGAGCCATGGCCGCTGAGCCTGCGCGTCCGGAGCCTGTGCTCCGCAACAAGAGAGGCTGCAATAGCGAGAGGCCCGCGCACTGCGATGAAGAGTGGCCCCCGCTTGCCACGACTAGAGAAAGCCCTCGCACAGAAACGAAGACCCAACACAGCCCAAAATAAATAAATAAATTAAAAAAAACACAGAAGAATCACTGCTTTCATTTAAAATAAGCAAGCACACCTTTGCAGGACCTGCAGGACATATGTTTCCTTGAAGCAAAGTATAGTGGTAACCAGAGGTTAAGTACAGTGCTGCTAAATATTGCGGATTTCACGGGGGATGTTTTCTGCAGGGATGAATTTCTGAAGGGGGCAATAACAATATGCATGTTCTGTACTGAGGCGTAGTTTACATACAATACGATTCACTCTTTCTAGTGCCCACTTCAGCAAGTTTTGATAAGCTCACGCGGTCTTATAACCACCACAGCCGTCAAGATATTGAAGCTCCGTCACCCCCCAAAATTCCTTTATGCCCCCTTGTTGTCACCTCCAGCCTGGGTAACCACTGGCCTGTTTTCTGTCCCAACAGTTTTGCCTTTTTCAGAATATCGTTTAAATGTCATCACACAGATGTAGCTTTTGGAGACTGGCTTCTCTCCTTTGGACAATGCATCTGAGATCCATTCGTGTTACTGCACGGATCAATAGTTTGTTCTACTTTTAGCGGTGAGTAGTATCCCGTTGTACGGAGGCACCATAGTTATTTTATCCATTTACCAGCTGGAAGACATTTGAGTTGTTTCCCCTTATCAGTGATTATTAGTCAAACCACCATAAATACTCACGTACAGCCTTTTGTGTGAACGTGTTTTCATGCCTCTTGGGTAAGTATACAGGAGTGGATAGGATTGGATTGTAAGTGTAGGTTTAACTTTAGAGGAACCCATACCTGTTTTGCAAAGTGGTTGTAGCATCTTACACTCCAGGGAAACCGAGCAGAACCCTACAGGGCCTTCCTGGGGACAGACCCCACCCCCTGCCACACGGTGTCCCCTGCCTCTTGTTTGTAGAAAAGCTGTAGCCTCCTAGGCCTTCCCCAAGTTCCAAAGAGCAAATGTAATCAGAAATGCGAGAAAATGTGGAAACAAGGGAAAACGGTCAAGCAACACAAAATAACAATAGTTTAGCCAGAAAACGATGTCAAGGATCCTTAGTTCCTCCTCAAGGTTATAGGTACTACTCTGAGAGCTGTTTTACAGATACTAAAACCTCCACCAGGTGGAAGTAGTTAACTGCCGACCACCAGCACGGACCCCAGACTGGTTGGAACCAGAAGATTGATGATGTTGATTCCCAATTACCTCACCACCAACCCATCAGAAGACGGTCCACAAGCTGACCAGGCACCCTGAAGCCCCCTCCCTCACCTTGCTTCAGAGACCCTTCCCTGAAAGCCACTGGGAGTTTGGTTCATTTGAGCATGAGTTGCCTGTTCCCCTCGCTTGGCACCTGCAATAAATGCTATACTTTCCTTCACCACAACCTGATGTCAATAAATTGTCTTTGCTGCACATCAGGTGAGTGGACCCAAGTCTGGTTCAGTAACACCGCAAGCAAACGAGAGTTCCAGTTGCTCCACGCTTGCCAACACTTGGTATGAGCAGTCTTTTTCATTTTAGCCATTCTAGTGGGTGTGTTGGTTTCTCATCATGGCTTTATTCACTAATGATGTTAAGCATTTTTCCATATGTTTATGTACCATCCAAATATCTTCTTTGGTAAGGGATCTCTTCAGATCTTTTGTCAACATTTTTACTGGGCTGTTTTTTTATTTGTTAATTGATGGTTTTATTTATTTTTTATGATAAAATTTTTTAAAAATTTTTATTGGGGTATTAGTTGATTTACAACGTTGCATTATTTTCATGTGTACAGCAAAGTGAATCAGTTAGACATATACATATATCCACCCTTTTTTTTTTTTTTTAGATTCTTTTCCCATGTAGGCCATTACAGAGTATTGAGTAGAGTTCCCTGTGCTATACGGCAGGTTCTTATTAGTTATCTGTTTTGTATATAGTAGTGTGTATATGTCAATCCCAATCTCCCGATTTATCCCTCTCTCCCCATCCCCTGGTGACCATAAGTTTGTTTTCTACATCCGTGACTCGACTTCTGTGTATTGGGTTTTTTTTTTATTGTCAAGTTTTGAAAGTTTTCTCTGTATTCTAAATATAAATCCCTTTCTGCCGAGTTACTCGCAAATATTTTCTGCCAGCTTGTGGCTTCTCTTTTCATCCTCTTAACGGTGTCTTTCTAAGCTGAGAAGTATTTGATTTTGATGACGTCTAACACAATTTTAAAAATATATCATATCAAAGAAATTGTTGCCCTATCATCACAGTTTTTCTATGTTTTCTTCTAGAAGTTTTATAGTCTTTGTTTTTATATTTAAGACAGTGTTCCATCTTAAGTTTTTTAATATGGTGAGACTATGGCTTGAGATTGATTTTTGGCCTGTGGATGTCCAATAATTCCAGCACCTATTATTGAATAGACTCTCCTTTCTCCACTGAACTGCATTTTTACCTTTGTTGAAAATCAACTGACCGTGTATGTGTTGATCTGTTTCTGGGCTCCATTCTGTTCTGTTGATCTGTGTGTCTGCCGTTCTCCAATACCACATGGTCTTGATCAGTTTGCCTTTATAGTGAGTCTTAAAGTCAAGTTACGTTGAGTCTTCCACTTCTGTTCTTCTAAAAAACTGTTTTAGCGATTTTAGTTCCTTTGACTTTTCATATGCATGAAAGATTTAGCTTATGGATTCTACATAAACCTTTGCGCAGACCTTCATTGCAGTTGCGATGAAATCTATAGGTCAGTTTGGGGATATCTGACATCTTAATATCTTAGCAGTATTAAGTCTATGAGCATTCTGTCTCTATTCACTCAGGGACTCTTTGATTTCTTTCATCAGTGTTTTATAGTTTTCAGCATACAGATCCTGCACGTATTTTGTTAGATTTAACCGTAAGTATTTCACATCTGCATTGTGTTATTGTTAAGTGGTATTACTTTTTAAATTTAAATCTCTAATTTTTCATTGCTAACCTATGGAAATACCATTGCTTTTGTATCCATTGGCCTTGCTAATCTCACTTGTGAGTTCTAGGAGCTTTATTTATAGATATGTGAGATTTTTAAAGTAAAGTTTCATGTCACCTTTTCCTTCTGTGTACCGCTGCTTCCTGGCTCTCCCCGTACTGCACGCTCTGCGTGATGCTGGAAGGAAGAGGTGAGGGCAGACATCGCAGCCTTACTCCCAGTCTTGGGAGGAAAGCGCTCGGTCTTTCACCATGAAGAAGGCTATTTCCTAATAATAGAGGGGCAAGCAGATATCTCAGCGTGGTTCCCTCAACTAGTCATATTTAGAAAACTAGAATGGAATAAAAAGACATTTAATCTAACTGATCACGTAAATCAAGTTTCTGTTTTTTAGCAGATCACTCCTAGGCTCCCTGGGTCTGTGGTGCACAGAGCCCGCTCCCTCTATGAACACTCACTGTCCACTTGAGGAAAGAAGACAGCAGTGCAAGGGAGTGGATGGTGTGAGGGGCTCAGAGAGCTGCAGTCTCGTGGATTTAATCTGGGCAATTTAATCATATGAAACCTCGACTATTCGACATGGATCGTAACTTGAGACCATGAGCTCATTAATACCAAAAAGTCTGAGGCGTTTTATTTGATTTTGTGTTTATCCTTAAAACCATGCATATTCTTTAACCACTGAATTTTGTCTTTGGAGTGTCATTTAGAAGTGAATCTAACGTTTTGAAGTATTAAAACTTTAAATATGAATGACACAAAACAGGTGTATCTGTCTACAGCTATTTAGAAAAAGTAGAGGCCTTTTGAATGAGGAGATTTTCCTTGCACAGGGGAAAATTTAAAGATCGTAAGTGTAATGTTGCTGAAAACAGTTTTGCTCTTGGTTGGCTCACTGGTGCTGCAGAGTGGTTCAAGATAAACGAAGGCATTTAATATCCAAATTAAAGGGTAAAAATCTTTTATGCCTTTTGGATAAGCAAAATTCACCTGAAGAATGGAAGGCATAACACTACCCCATCATCCTTTGAAATTTATCATAGATACGCAATGTTCAAAGTATATTACCAGTGTCTTAGTCCATTCAGGCTGATATAACAAAGTGCCACAGACTGGGTGGCTTAGACAACAAATATCTATTTCTCACAGTCCTGGAGGCTGGGGGTCCAAGACCAAGGTGCTGGCTGACTTGGTGTCTGGTGAGGACCTTCTTCCCGCCTTCCTGGCATACAGACGGCTTACTTCTCACAGTGTCCCCACATGAGGGAAGGGGTGAGGGGCCTCTCTGCGGTCTCTTCTATAAGGGCACTAATCCCATCCGGGGGGCTCCACCCTCATGACCTCATCACTCCCAAAGGCCGCACCTCCTAATCACACTGGGGGTCAGGATTTCAATGAATGAATTTTGGGGGGACACAGTCAGTCCAAAACAACCCAAAAGCAGTTGTTCATTTTCTAGATGTGATAGACCTTTAGTAAGCAAGGCTGTACTTCATCTTCCCTGAGAAGACCATCTGTGGTTTCATAAATACTTAGATGCCTATACGTCCATATCGCAGCAAGACTATTACAAGCCTGGTTTACCGAGTGGGTTTTGCCCAAGAAAAGCCAATGGTTAACACTCGGATTTCCCTTGACACATTCAGACGGTGCAGGTGGGATCCTGCGCAGCGCTGTCTCCTGCTCTGAGCTGGTGTTTTTGCTATGAAACCCTCAGGAGGGCAAGAGCCTCGCAGCCTACAGGTTCATGGGTGAGCCAGGGGTTGCCTCTTACCTATTTTCTCCACAGGTGTGTTCAGGGGGAGGAAGCCTTGTCTGAGGAGCTGCTCCATCACCTCTTCATCGTCTGCCTGGATTTCAGAGACCATGTTACAAGGAATAAGGCCAAGCCGGGCGCAGGTTTCCCCGCGGTAGAATCCATCAGCGTCTTTATCGCCGTAGACCTGGAGCCATGGGAAGAAGTTAAGGCATTGGGATGGGCTGGTTCAGAAATACATCAGCTCTACTCACGGTAGAGTCACACCTGTCAGAACCAGACTTGAAGGACACGGCACGCGGGTGTAAATGTGTACACGTAGCGCTCGCCCTACACATCTCTACCTCAAGAACCTGTTTCTCCTCCAGGGTGTGGACAGCCCCTGGGCCTCCCATCAAGGAGGGGGGCTGCTAGCTGAGGCCAGGTGATGAGACCCCACCCCACTTAGAAGTGCAAATGGTTCTTCCATAAGAAGACAGTGCCTCTGTCGGATATTCTAGAAGTGAAAAAAATCTCAACAGAGATTCTGCGGGTACCATTCTGCGGGGTAAGCATCACCATCCTTTAAAGGCCCCGTTTTATCAGACAAACATTAGGACCATTTTCAAAGGCGAGTTGTCAGTGCCCTTTTGGAAATTTGCAAACTTAGGACTCAAGGCTCTTTCCCCTCTCCTGGGGAGCATCCTGCTTCTTCGTTCCGACTGCAGACTCAGGCCCCCCTCCTCTGCTGAGAGGAAGGCTGAACGTCGAATGCGAAAGAAAGCAGCTTGTCGTGTGATGTGTGAAGGAACTTGGGTCTGGCGAGAGCCCCTCCCCATCCTTCCCCCTTACCCCCCCCCACCGTGCCCTCCCCATCACCCCCAGCCATGCCCCCACCTTGATGATCTGCCCTTCTTTAAAGGGAAGCTCCTCTTCCGCAGCATCTGGGTTCGGGGACATGGTGAGGGGATCGTAGTCGAAAAGAGCCACGAAGATCCGAGGTGGGAGCTCCTCCGCCCCAGGGTCCGTCTCCGACTCTTCGTAGAAGTCTGGAGAAAGCCGGTTCCGCCCACCGTACTCATCTGGGAGCGTGTGGGATAAAGGACAGGGTGCTAAGTAATTCCCGCGGCCACCCCCCAGCTTTACCCAGAAACATGAGCTGTTACAGGAAGTGTGGTTTTAGAAACGCCCACACTTTGGGAGGCTGTGGCACCTTAACTTTTGTCTTTTTAAAAACATGGGTAGCTTGGTATGCAGGCAGAAGTGGATCATCTCAACAGAGATGGGTTTGACAAGCAAATAACTAGCACACAACACAGGCACCAGCATGACCCTAGGTGTGCTGCGTGTGAAGACGGGGAGAGAGATAAAGGACTTTGTGTCAAAGACCTCCCTGCAGGGCAGGCCTGAGCGCCAGGGGCGGCAGGTGGGCGAGCCCTTGGGATTAGGACGCGGCCGCACAGGCCTGTTCAGGGGCCAGAGACCCGGAGTCCCTCTGTGTGTTTCCGTAACAGCCGAGCCAGAGTACCTGGACGCTGAAAGGCATCTGTGTATTAGTCCAAGTTTGATATAGGTGACCAAGCTGCTCACTTAGCCCCAAATAGCTAACTGGCAACAAATGCATTACAGCAAATTAATGACTTCCTAGCGGGACTGAGTTTCAAGTCTACCTACCACTGAGCTTCTAAAGAGAATTCTTTTTGAAATCCTTATATGCACATGTATTATTAGATATCATCACACATATGCATATATCTCACTACATATGCATACATTTAAATATATATAGAGAGAGAATGAACATCTGCTAGTAAATTATACTGTTCTGACCACACAACAAGGGCTCAGAACACCAGCGTCTCTCCATGAGTGGCTGTGATGTCACTGCACTGTTTCCTCCAGAGAACGTATACTAGAGGCTGTACGAGAATCAGACCTCATGGGGAGAGAACAGTGGCCTCCGTGGAATGTGTCCATGGAAACCTGTCTTCTCAGGGACCAAAGTGGGCGACCGAGAGGTCCTTCTCTTTCTTGGTGGCAGGCTAGACTCAAGGAAGGACTTATCTCCAGCTGCTGGTCTGACCTGGGAGTGGGCGCTCCTCCCTCTGCCCCGATGTGGAATGTCCTGGCCCGGGGTGGGAGGGGGTCTTTGTCAGGAAGGAAGAAGGGTCCGCACGCCACGTGCAAAGCCGGGGCTCACGACTGGCCCCTGTCGGCTCCCGAGGCCACCTGTGCTGCGAATAAACATCGTCCTTTACAGGTGAACTGCTTCCCTCACTACCTGACCAAGGGCACTGCTTCCACTGTCACTTCTACGGAGGGAAAGGGGGTCACCTATGGAACATACTTTACAGCTGTTCATCTTCTCCTTGCAGGGAAACCAGGGAGAAGAGTCTCCTTTCTAGAGGGCCAAGTTTTGTTTCTTTAGTTATTCATTTTTCTCATCTGGACACAGAGAAAATGCGTTCCATTTCCTTTTGCTCTACAAGGTCAGTAGCCAAAATAACTGGGGAAAATGGGGCGGGGGGGGTGGAGACCTGCACAGTCGGTCAGCAAGAACAGAGTCCTCCTGTTTATACCCTCGGGCCTTTTCACCTGACAGGTAAATAACTAGATAAATGCAAAGACGAAACATTATAGAGGAAGAAACCAAACCCAGTGAAATCCTCCTTTGGGGTCATTGATCAAGGTTATGAGGCCTTCCTTATGCTAATTACATGATTTAGAAGTTATTAGATGTGGAGCTATGTAATTTTTATCTTTTTAAATCAGAAGGGGCATTGTTTTCTTAATTTAGGAAACCCGGGGTCTGTTAAAAGTATGGTATATTTTAACTGTGACTGCACTGCTTATTAAAAATATACTTAGGAAGCATATGGTCTATAGACGTCAGTTCCTCTGAAAAAGAAAACGGATGCTCTTGGAGTACGGCAGGTTTCTAAAGTATTAATCGCTGACATTTGCACAAGAAAAATATAACTGAACAGGTGAAACAGAGCAGGGCCCTATGGTCCTTGCCCGCCCCGCCATGTCCTCCACCTGCCTTCTGTCTGCGGAAAAGCTTTAGCGAAGAAGAAGTTTAATCAGAGAAGTGAGAAAATGCGGAAGCAAGGGAAAACAAAGGAGACCAAATAATAATAGTTCAGTCATTAAGCATCATCAGGGACCTTCAGTTCCTCCTCAAGGGCTATAGATCATATCCTGAGCCGTGTCCTGGGAGCCGTCTTGTAGACACGGAAACCCACACCAGGTGGAGAAGTGAACTACACGATGAGCAGGCTGTAGCCATGACATGAGCTGCCACCATTCCGAGAACTGGCCTCAAGGAAATGGGAACAAACCGACCCTGGAACTGAAGACTCACTGTACCTAAAACCATCAAGATGACGCTGGTCAGACGACCGATGACCAAGTTCAAGATGCCTGTCGGGGCTGCCTGTGCTGGTTCTGCACGGAGCCCCCTCCCTCCGTCTATAAAAGCACTTGCCCCCAACTGTCGGGGGAGGGGGGAGTCAGCCTTTGGACAGGTGTCCCCCGCCACCACCTGGTTGCCAGCTTCCAAAATAAAGCAAACTTTCCTTTCCACCAACCTGGCCTCTTTATTGGCTTTTGAGCAGCGAGCGGCTGGACCCCACTGCCGGTTACACAGGGACTAGATCTAGGAAAATAGTCTGTTCACACGTCACTGACTGTTCACTTCCTAGGGTTTGGGGCATGATTCTCTTCTTTTCTGGTAGCTGCTGAACACGATTCACTTTTCTTTTTTTTAAATAAATAAATTAATTTATTTTTGGCTGCGTTAGGTCTTCATTGCTGGGCGCGGGCTTTCCCTAGTTGCGGCGAGCAGGGGGCTACTCTTCGTTGCGGAGCGCAGGCTTCTCATTGCGGTGGCTTCCCTTGTTGTGGAGCACGGGCTCTAGGCGTGCAGGCTTCAGTAGCTGTGGCTCGCGGGCTCAGTAGTTGTGGCTCGCGGGCTCTAGAGCGCAGGCTCAGTAGTTGTGGCGCACGGGCTTAGTTGCTCCGCGGCATGTGGGATCTTCCCGGACCAGGGCTCGAACCCGTGTCCCCTGCACTGGCAGGCAGATTCCTAACCACTGCACCACCAGGGAAGTCCCACGATTCACTTTTGTCTTCTGAAATTATAATAGGTTCTTCAGTCTGTGTATGTATATATGTGTATGAATATATAAAGTATTTGATATTAATTACGCCTTTTACATGATTTCTTGCATTTCTCCATGATGAGAAAACAGGTACAATGAAAGCAACTGTATCACGGATTTATTTAACATGTTTTGAATTCTATTATTAACAGACCTTTTGGTTAAGCTGTTACCACAGCACTACTCTGTTTTTGCCAACGGAGCTAGCGTGTTACCGAAATTAAGACACGTGTGCAGCCTTCTGCATTCTCTACCTTAAGACAACACTGACTGAGTGAGTGTTAGAGACTCCGATGGGGAGGCGGTGGGTCCGCCGAGGTTTTCCTTGACGCCCCTGCCCAGCTGGGAATTTGCAGCGCCGCTATGTTCAGTCCTGTAGACTCTCCTTCTCCATCCTAGGAGACCGGAGCAGGAGACCCACGGGACGTCCTGCAGAGCACACCCCTGCCTGGTGCCGCGGCACTGACCTGCAGCCACGGGAAGGGTGGCAGCTCACGTGATGAGCATTCACTCGTTACAGTCACAGTCGAACGAGGACTCAGGAACCAAGCTCAACAGGAAGAACAGTCTTGAACTGGTCCCCACCTCGCTCCTCAGGACAGTCAGTCTGGACAAGTCATTTACCTTGCAAGCCAGGAGCACCTACCTGACCTCCGTAATTGCTACGGGGGAGTTATACACACACCAGATGAAGCTCTGAGCGACGTGGCCGCAGCTTACAACACTCGAAACCAGAGTGAGCTCAGCACACACAGGACGCTGCTAGTGCGTCTGCAGTAAGTGAAACCGGCGTTTTCCAGCTGATTTTGTTTATATTTCGGCTTATTTTGCTATTTTTCAGCTAAATGAATACGCTCCGTGTTTTCAAAGGTCGGTTAACAGTCTGAAATTTTTTACTGATAAAAATAAAAACATTCTAGGGCTTCCCTGGTGGCGCAGTGGTTGAGAGTCCACCTGCCGATGCAGGGGACGCGGGTTCGTGCCCCGGTCCGGGAAGATCCCACATGCCGCGGAGCGGCTGGGCCCGTGAGCCATGGCCGCTGAGCCTGCGCGTCCGGAGCCTGTGCTCCGCAGCGGGAGAGGCCACAACAGTGAGAGGGCCGCGTACCGCAAAAAAAAAAAAAGAAAAAAAAAACAAAAAGAAAAACATTCTAAAAACTGTAAAGATGGAAAAGGAAACTTTTGTTTCCCTATTGTTTGGACTCCATGAGGAAGAAACGCCTGAAAGAAGGACGAAACTTCAGGGGATCTGTATTGCTGTATAAAGTCTTTAATTATTTTTGGCTGATGTGAACGATGGTCTTTTAAACCTTAGCTATTTAAATGTGATTGGGGCTGTGTTTTCAGGTGTCTGGACCTCCATGGGTGGCTTTCCTTGAGCCTTGTCTCGCCAGATCAAGATGTTTTGCTCTCATCTACTTCTGTTCCATGAGTGGGTCTCTTGCTTTGTTTCGTGTGTGTGTGTGTGTGTGTGTGTGTGTGTGTGTGTGTGTGTGTGTGTGTGTGTGTGTGTGTGTGTTTTCACACAAAGCTAGTTTATTTGTGCTGATTACCAGATTCCATTAGCTTGTGCATAATACTTTTTGGAATTGTTTTGCCGGGGTTCATTCCAGTAGTAGAAAGATTCCCATCTGACCTTCAGCCACGTTCCCCTCTTAGCGGACTGATCAGAATGACTACAATGACAGCTTTCAGCACGGCTGGCTGAATTCCAAAAAGTAATTAAGAGAATGGAATTGGATGCCAGAGGATGACTCATGCACAAGGAGGTGACCAGATGGACGGGGTCAACACACAGGTCAGGGCACACATTCAGGCCTCCTGGAGTTTTTCATAACTTTCAACCCCAGTTGTCCAAGGGTTTCACGCATACAGATAACCCTCCTTTGACTCAGGGCTTGTTTAGATATCTGGAGTTCGGCCACCATCCCCGCCTCTGCTGCTTTGACCATGAGCAACTCACGAGAGCATGACCTAGGAGGTGGGGAGGTGGCCCGTCACCATCTCTTCAGTGCCTACCATGGCAGCCTCTGCAGTGAAAAAAGAAAAACTGGTAGGGAGAAGATTGCTGTCAAAAGTCAATATATTTTGAGAATACTTGAATTTCGGTTATATTTATCTTGTGCTGTTTCTGCCTTCTTCTGCCATAAATAACTGAGGGTGTTCTGTATTTAGTTGAAAATGCTCTTCCTAATGACTTTTTTTTTTTGGCAGTACGCGGGCCTCTCACCGCTGCGGCCTCCCCCGTCGCGGAGCACGGGCTCCAGACGCGCAGGCTCAGCGGCCACGGCCCACGGGCCCAGCCGCTCCGCGGCACGTGGGATCTTCCCGGCCCGGGGCACGAACCCGCGTCCCCTGCATCGGCAGGCGGACTCTCAACCATTGCGCCACTAATGACTTTTTAAAACTATTTATATGGAGGACCAAGCAGCCACGTGCTCTGTGCTTAGAAGAAAGAGGGAGGCCTCCATCAGGCCCACTAACCGGCAGACGGGACCATCATTGGCCGGGACCTGTGGCGGCCGGCACTGCCGTGGGGAAACCTCCGGCCCACGTGATCCACCCGATCAGCCCGTCCAGCAGTCACCGGGTTTCCTAAAATCTAAAGACAAAACAACAACACGGTCATGAGGCTTGCCAGCCGCGGGAAGGAAAGAATTGTCAGCCAAATCAGTTCAACTTAGAAGCAGAAGCTCTAAAGGCAACTAAACTTAGCTTTTAACTGAAAGGTTAGCTGAATAACCTGGAAGAGGAAAAAGGGCTCACCCCAGGCACCCCGTCTTCTACAGCACACGGGTAGGGGCGAGAGAGCGTCCCTCGGGAGGCACCTTTCTGTTGCTGCTACTGCCGCTGACGCCAAATCTTTTGAACCACAGTGAGAGTGGCTCACAGACGACTCGTCACACCTTCAGCCCCTCTTTCCTAGTCTCAGCACAGCCCCTCCAGAGACCACAAAAGCGGGGGAAACACTGCGTTTCCAGATGTCCCGCCTGGGCAAAGTTGCATGTGAGGTTACCGAAAACTCAAAGACAGAAGTTTCTGTGTGTAATCAGCTTGGAAGCTCATGGCAACGTCTTGGCCCTAATGCAAAGACACCAATCCCATTCCAGGGCTAACCTGAACGGCCCTCCTTTACGGGTAAGTCGGCCTCTGATTCACACTACAGGTTTGCATCGCATCATGTATGAGAATCAAAGCAAAGCCTCCAGCTCACTGGTAATTTGAGTCAGGAAGTTTTCAGGGACACAGGGAAGGAACCGGGGTTGGGAGTGACGGAAATTAGTCTGTTACAGGCGGGGAACAGGGAGCGAGCTGCAGTTTGCTGGTGTCAGTGGGCTGTGGATCGGCGCCCTCTAGTGGACATATCACAAACTGCACCGGCTCAGACCCAGGGCCTGGAGCCCCGGGATGTCTCACCTGTGTTTTCATGGAAAAGTTCAGCATGACAGGAGCAAGTGTTCTGAAAAGAGGACACAATATAGAGATGAATGAAGCCTTGAAGGAATCCCTACTCTTGAAAACCACTCACAAGCCTGGAAGACAAGGCAGGGGGATGGGTCTAGAGCTGATGATGGAAAAGTCATTCTGAAAACTGGTTGCAGGAAAGAAACCGGGGGAAAAAAAGGAAAAGAAAACCTTTGGAAACAGATGCAAAAACGGATCTCTTCAATCATTGTTCCCTATTTTTTTTCAGTTATAGGTGAAGGCCAAAACCAACCACAACCAAAAACCAAAACCACAACGAGAGAAAAACTTTCAGTAATACCAGTAAGTCATAAGTAAGTCCCCACGGTTCGCTTTGCAAAGTATGTGTTGCCAAACTTTTGGAGAATCGTAGTTCAGCTAACCCTTAATTAAAATTTAGATTCAGTTGTCCTTTAATGAAAGCAGCCACACTCGTCACTGATTTGGGGGGAGGCGGCCATCATTCTAAAGCAAAGTAAAGAAATCCTCAGCGTGCTCCAGACTGGGAAGCCGCATAGATCAAAGATGCAGGGAAAATGCAAGAGAGCCGCAGAGAGCGCGCCCGGGACGGACACCAAAATAAAAGAAGGTGAAAAATGAAAACGGATTGGTTTGGCAAGCGGATGTGAGCGGGAGGTTTACTTCACACACCAAAGGACCGTCTGCAACCCGGGGAGGAGGCTGGGCGTGTCGGGCACTGGCCCTACTGTCGGACATTTTTATGCTTTTCTTCCAGACATCCCGGAAGTCCTCCTGGCCCGCGGGCTCGCCCCAGCTGCACTTGCTGGGGGTGGACCGCTCCGGGCTCGGGCGGGCCTCACTGCTGCTGACGACATGGCCGGGCTCCGCTGGCTCCCCGACATCTTCTTCGACGCTGCTCTGCCGGGTCAGCGTCCGGCGCCGGGCCAGCAGGGGCCTCAGGCTCCTCCTACAGGGACAGTGCCCGGGGCCGGGGCTGCACTGGGCAGCGGGGCTTCTGAAACCAAACCGTATCTCCTCCTCTTCGCTCCCACAGTCCAGGCCGCTGTCCGGGCTCCTGGTGGCCGAGCGGCTGAACCGACAGCCTCTGTCTTCGAACACGAGGTCCTCGGCCTGGGGGCCCCTGGGTCTGGCAGGGACCCGGGAGCCAAGCGGGGCCTCGTGCCCCTTGCAGGGCCTGGCGGGCTTGGGCTCTCTGGCCAGCCGGGTCCGGGCCCTGAAGCCCTGCTTGTACAAGAGCTCACAGGGCTCTCCATCCTCCTCGGCTACTTCAGGGATACTGAAAAGCTTCTTACTGTGCTGGGTCTGCTGGGGATTCTCGGGCAGCTCCAAGAAAGCACGTTCAGTGGTCCTATTCTTAGAGCACTCCTTAAGGGGGTGGTGTGTTAGAACAGGTGCCGGGAGTCAGTGTGTGATCAGATATGAAGTGGGGCAGAGGGAAGGAAAGAAAATACAGACAGAATTAGTCTCCGAGGCCATGAGGGACAGAAAGCATGCTTGTAGTCGTGGCGGGAGGGGAGCGGAGGGGAGGGCGGATGGCATGCTCTGGCCGGGGCTCTGGAATGAGAACAGAATGGGTTAGACGGATGGGGCCGGAGCAGGGTGGGGTGGGCAGAGCACACGCAGAGCGGCCTGACACCCTCAGGACCAGCCATGCAGCCCCAACAAGGGACGAGTGGCAGCTGGGCCGCGGGTGCAGGGAGGATGGTGGCAGGAGGCCTCACGCTGACCGAGGCGCTAGGATCTGTGACACGGCTACACCCAGAGGCAGGGACGTCTGAGTCCGCTGGCTGCACCTTCAGAAACTCGGAAGGCAGCTGCCGTGGGCCGCCGGCAACTGGAGATGATTCACAAGACGGGGACCCCAACCCGGCCACGCCACTGGACTCCGCACGTGCCTCTAAGCTCTCAGCACCCTCTGAAATCCATCCTCATGCGCAGTAACCTATGGCCTCTCTCCCTGGCTCAGATCTCAGGCTGTGAACGCGGGGACCTTGGAACCGGGCGCCCCAAAGTCACGGCTCTGGGGACGGTCTTGCTCTGTCCGTATCTGCAAAGGCTGCCTGTCTCTCCGCCAGACCCCGGACCTCGAGGCCCCCAGCGAGGAGCCGCGTCCCCGCCAGTATGGTGGCTGGCCCACTCAGAGGGGCCTAATGGACATCGAGGGGCGGACACCCCACGGCCACCGTCCCGGATGTCGGTGTCTCTCCGGATTTGCCCTCAGCCCCCTCCTCTGGTCCCGCTGAACCGGCCCGCTGGGCGCCCCTCCCGAGACACTCCAGCGACTCCACGAAGCCGTAAGCCCACCCTCTGCCCTGCCACGGGCCTCCAGGGGTGCACGTTAAAGACGCCTCCGCTGGGGAGCACCGGATTTGCTTCCCTGTCCCCGGCCCACCGGCCTGTGCGCCCCTCGCGCACGGGGACCTAGCGGGGTCGACTCAGGGCCGCGTCTGCCGCAGGTCTGGAGCCCACGAGGGCCAGGCGAGGAGGGCGTGGCACACGCTTCGCTCATTTGCTCACAAGCGCCCCACGGAGGCCGTCTATTCCGGGGAACACGGAGGTGGAGAGGGAGAGCGAGGAAGCAGCGACCCAGCCCCGGGCGCCAAGCAGGGCGCACGTGAGCCAACAGGGCTGCCACGTGGGAAGGTGAGCCCGCGGGCCGGATCCCCAAGCTAAGTCTTGGAATTTCTGAAAAGAAACTAGGAGTCCAGATCGCTGAACTTGCCCTCTAGGCCTTCTCCCCGGGAGCCATGGTGACCTTTGGTTTCTCTGCTAACGCGGCGCAGGAAGTACCATCCCAGAAGCGTCATGGGGGAGGGGAGGGGAGGGGAAGCAGATGCGCTTCGCCGGCCCAGCTCGTGGGGAAGCATGGGGAGCGGGTCAGGCTGGACCGCGGGCAGCTTGGGACCTTCCTCCAACAAGAAAGGTCACGGTGAATCCTGCTGGACGGCGGCCCAGGGCGGGGAGGAGGGGGGCCGGTGGGGGGAGTAGGAGCTGCAGCCGTGCGGGGTTTGCACAGGCATCTGCAGGTTCTCCAGCGACAGCGTCTCCGGGGCCCTGCGGGGGGCCTCTGCGGGGAGCTCGTCAGGCAGCCTGGTCTATGCAAGCGGGCACTGAGCGGGCAGTCAGATCTGGGTGTTGCCTTCCCTCCACCATTCAGAATGCGTGGCTGTGTTCCCAGAGGAAGGCCGGGGTCGGGCGGGGTTTTTCTCTCCGAGGCCTTTTTCACGTGAAAACCCCACAGCGGCCCGACCAGCTCTCCAGCCCTTTGTGTGTCTCCCGCGCTGGGCTGGGAGCAGCTGGAGGTTGGAGGTCATGTCCATCCTCATACCCCAGCCTGGCGGAGGGCCTGGCGCACAGGGGCGACCAACTCGTGCCGAGTGAACAGATGCTCGGCTGGAACGGGCAGCGGCAGCAGCAGGACGGCTCCTGGTGCGTCCTGGGGCCTGGAGCGCGATCTTGGTCAAGGTGACCCCGCGTCAAACCCTTGGCTGACGGCTACGCCAGAGGCAGAAGCAGAGGATGCCGGGGCCCCTGGTGGGAGGTGTCTGAGAAGGGGCTGGTGTGTGGACCCCGCTGTCCTCCAGGAGGGAGGACCCTCCTCTGACAGCCCCTCTCCCTGGCCCTCCTGCGGTCCAGCAGCGTCCACCGCGGTTGAGAATCTTTGCGTGACTCGCTCCCAGTCTCCAGTCTGCCTCGGAGGCGGACTCGCGCCCTCCCAGGCCCTGCCCGTCTGCGGATGGCCACGGAAGCCAGGGCGTTGGCAGGGTGGGAATCTTCTTTGTTCTATTCTTTCCGATTCAGTTCTTGATGCAGAGGTGGGTGCCCCTGGGGGTGCCCAGTGGATTCTCCCAGACTCCTTCACCCAGAATTTGGGGAAAGAGGAGGGACAGGAGACCCCGAGCGCAGACTCAACAGTGAGCGAAGCCCGTGCGAACCTGTGGACTCTGCTTGCAGGACCAGGTGCTGCCTCTGGAGCCGGCCTCGTGGCCTGGCAAAGGGACAGGGATGGGGCGGCTGTGGGGACGGCGGGGAGGGGCCTGGCGCCCCGGCACTGACCTTGAGGGCACTGCGGGCCGCGCCGCCGGGCCGCCTCCGGGCCGCGTCCTCCAGCTGCATCTCCGAGCACAGTTCTTCCTCGTCTTCCTCCATGATGTCCGAGAGGTCGGACCCCCGGCTGCTCTCCGTGTGGTACTCGTCTCCATGGCAACAGTGTGGCTGGGCAGGAGAAGGGGATGCAGATGGAGGGGCAGCTCCAGCACGCGGGAGTACCCGGGGCCCCTCCTGGCTGGCCTCCCCTGCTCTGCCCACTTCTGAGCTCAGAGTCGTGTCTGGGTGTCTGGGTGAGGTGCTCACCCCAGAGGTGAGGGAAACACAGTCCCCAAGCCTGCGGCAAGCTGGGATGGCAGACAGAGGACCAGCCCAGGCCTCCCAACTCTAAATCCAGACAGGCCCAGGCAGAGACCCCTTGGGCTCTTGGCAGGACAGAATGCCAGGGGGCTCACAAGACACACAGGAAAACATCGCTTTTCTGGGTACCGTCAGCCTCTCCAACTTAGTGGCTGGACAAAGGCTCAAGCGACAGGTCGTAAACTCAGGTGGCAGCATGACTCGAGGCCCCCCGTGAGCGTGTAGGTTGCATCTAGGGGCAGGGAGCAGAGAGTGCTGGGTGGCAGGGGTGCAAATGCACCATTAAGGGCGCCTAAGAGTTTTAAGAAAACCATGCAGTCTGAAATTCACACACGTGCACACACTGGGTTGTCAAAGAACAGCCCGGTCCGGGCGGGGTGGGACCCCCCACTGTGTGGTGTGCCCACTCTGTGCCCAGTTTGGTCACTGACACCAGAGAAGGCCCGCTGCTGGGGGTGCTTGGGGAGGAGTCTGGGGACGGCGGAAAAGGGTCAACAGAAAAGCAAGGAAAAGTAGCTTGCTAACATGTAAACTGAACCACCAGCAGCCCTGATGGGGTCTGGGGATTTGGGGGCTGGTCCAATTCAGCGGTCCCGTCCCCACCCTCAAAGCAAGCGCCCATTATTCAGCGTCTCGAGTATTTGCAGCAACTCAAACTGCACACCCTACGAGCTCAGACTTATGAGCCCCAAACACGCATAAAGCTGTTTTGTTTCTGCTGGATGGTGTCCATTAGGAGCAATTTCTTTATTCTCCTGGTGGGCGACCAGACGAGTGCCTTTAATAGCATCTCGAGACATGCTTCTTAAAAATACCCCAGTTTCAATCACTCCTCTAGATAAAGACATGTCAGCACCTGAGTGGCACTAAGTTCCTGGCCCGCTGATGGGAAGGCAGCGTGAGTGCCCAGGCTGGGGGTCCCGACCCAGCCGAGCCCTCAGAGAAGTGGCCCAGATGCTCTCAGCCTGAGAAGTCTGTGTGTCAGCATTTGAGCTGCTCCAGCCCTAATTCTTTCTATCAGGCACTGCAGAGAAGACGTAAAGGTGAACTGATTTTAAATGAATAAACAAAGACCAGGTTGGTTTGAAAGAGGTCTCCCCAAGGCAAATGGGAAGGAACTCTCCTCGAGAACACAATCTCACTGGATTCAAACCCAATGATGAGTTAGTAATAAACCCGTGGGATGGAAGGAGGTGTCTGCTGTTTGCCAAATACATCATGGATAAGCCATTCATAGGACTCCTATTCCTCTCTTCTGCCCAGTGAGATGTCACGGGGAGTCTTGATGGAGCTTCTGGAAAAGATTTTTCTACCAGTTAAAAGAGATGTGCCTGAGAAGAAAGCCCCCCTCCTTTTTCCCTTCCTCCCTCCCTCCCTCCCTTCCTCCCTTCCTTCCTTCTTGGGGTGCTGTCATATGAAAGTGTGACGACTGGAGCAATGGCAGCCACTTTGTAACCATGAGAGAAAGGCTAAAAGAATGGAAGATTCAGAACCTAGAGCCAGGACACCACTGAGCAGCTGAATCAACCTTGCAGCCTCCTACCTGAGACTTCCTGCGATGTGGGAGAATGAAATGTCTTTGTTATCTTAGTCATTATTAGTTGGGCATTCTATTTCTTGTGTTTAAATGAATGCAGATAGAATTACTTTAATCTTTTAGATAAAGAACCTGATGGTTGGAGAAGCTGAGTCACTTGCCTCCTACTAGCAGTGACAGAGCCAGGAAATGAGTCCAAGTCTGTGAGATTCCAAGGCCTCTTCCTGGCTAGGTTGTGACACTGCCTTGCTGCAGAGCTGTGTGTTGAGGGGGCTGGAGGATCTGACATCTGAGGGGTCTTCAAGCTCTGACATCTCAAGATCTCAGGACTCTCCAGGCCCCACTCTTCCTGTTGCCCAGACTTAGGTCTTGACACCATTAAAGAACATTCCCATTAGAATATGCATAATCAGAAATTGGAGACCAAACCCACATTGGATGGATTTGTCACTTGTGAGCCCGGTCTGGGACAAGAAGCCCTGACATTTTTGTCCCTCCAAGGGTGGGATGCTGACCGTTTAATTTCTGAATCTCCCATGATGCTTAGCACTTAGCAGACACTCATCACACATCTGCCTGATGAACGAAAGTAAAGAAACGAACGGTAGGTTTTGCCTAAACTGAGACCAGGCGGTTACCTGGAGACTCACCTGAAACACAAAATCAGCCCATGAACGGATACTCATACAGGGCAGTCAGGGAGGGCAAAAACCTCACATTCTGACTTTTGAAACTGTCCCCCAGTGAGGTCACAAATGCGCAGGCACTGTGCAATCTAAACTTTCCAATGGACCGTGACTGTTGTCACCCGGGCCTTGGGGCCATGCACCCAGGAGCTGCACTCACCGGCTTGCCTAGCTCCGAGCCTTTCAGAAACTCGTCCACCGACGCGCCCCTCCTCTTGGCGTCGGGGGACTCGTAGCTGTCTTCCTCGTCCGAGTTTGCGTACTGCCCACTGCTCCTGTCCAGGAAGACGCTCCTTTTCTCTAGCTTGGAAGAGAAGAGGGGAGGTGTCAGGGCAGAGGCCGCCTGGCCCTGGGGATGGGCACAGGGGCAGGCGGCTTCCAGGCCCGACAGGGCTCCATCCTTTCCTCTGCCTCCTCGGAGCCACTGTGTGAAGGGACTTGGGGTGAGTGACCCGCACAGGCTGGCGGGCGTTTTCTGATGCTGCCCTGGGTGCCCGCCGCCCCTCCCATGCCCACCAGAACTAGCTCCTGCCTTTGCAGGAGGTAACGCGTGGGTGCTGAGGAAAGGCTCCTCTCCCTCTGTTTGCCACCCTGGCCCGGCTGTTAACGTGACCAGTTAACCTTTTCTTGAATATGGAAGCTCAGAGGTTTGCTTTCTCTCCACACCTTCTAAAAGGGGAAGGCAGGCCGGGGGGAGGTGGGGAGGTGGCGGCTGTCCCAGGCATTCCTGGGCCCAGCCTCTGGCTCCAGCCTGCTCTCGGGGGTCCTGTCTGGGAGCTCAGGGTGGTGGGATGCGTGGCTGCTACCTGAGAGGGCGGGGGGGGGCGGTGTGCAGAGCTCCCCCCCAGCCCCTTCCTACACCAAAGCACCTGGGCTTCTGCTTTGTGGGAAATCAGGGCGGAGTGCCGGGGTGCCCGCAATAAAGGTGCACATTCTGAGGCATTTCCTTTAGTCAAGGGCACAAACTGCTGTGTACCTATCAACAAATCGGGAGACTCCACAGAAAGCCTGGATTTCCAGTTTCTCAACAGGCACTGAAGTGCTGTCACGGTACCTCTCACCCCTCCCGGTTGCCTGGCCGTGGCCCGCCCACCTCAGCTCTGACCTCTAGGGGTCTGGCCTCTCCTCAAGTTCCTGACCCGGCCTCCAGCCCGGAGGGGGCCTGGCCCGGGCCCGGGGATGCCCAGGAGGTGAGGGTCTCCCGGCACCGACATGGATGTCTCCACCTGCATCTCAGAGAAGGCACTGCCAGGGGCTGCCGTCCAGGAGAGACGCCCATGGGCTGGCTGGGCAGAGCTGAGAAGACCACTGACCACCACTGTCCCCTCTGCCAGGGCCCTGACCTCGGGCTTGCAGCAGACAAGCTGGGCGCCCTGGTAGACAAGCGCACCCAAGGGAGAAAGATGGGGGTTTGGCCCAGGCAGGGAGGGGCCCGCGGCCTAGCCCAGGTCCACAGCCTCCTCTCCGGCATCACTTCACGGCTGCTTCTTACAATGTCTCGGCTCATTGCACATTTCCTCTGGGCAGTGGCCACACGGTCATGCGAGTGCTCATCCCCACGGTCCAGGCGATTTCTAGCAATAGGCATGCAAATATACTTATGTGCATGCATTTCTACGTGTAGGTATCTATGCATACATACGTGTATATAAATGTGTGCGTGCATGTATGTACACACACGTACGTACATGTCTATCCATGTGTACACACACGCAGGCACATAGCCACATGCGCGCGCACACAGCTAGAAGTCTGAAGTGGGCCAGCCAGGAGGTGACCCTCGTTTAGGAAGATGTGCCCAAGCCCACTCCCAGGCGGCACCTCTCGGATCCCCGGACACAGGCCAGAGCCTGGTTAGCGGGCTGCTAGCTCGTCTGCTAAGCCGGGCTGCTGGATAACCCTTTCCGCTGGTTATCTGGGTCTGTATCTACGCAATGGAAACACACGTTGATTCCGACAGGCTCAGGCCTGGAATGCCCTGGAATGCAGCCCTAGGGGAAAACTGGCGGATGAACACGGCATCCTTCTCCCCACGTCAAGGCCGCCACTCTGGGTGCTGGGAGTTCGGGGCGCGTCTCCCCGCCGACTCGGGGTGCCGTGGAAGGTCCCATCCCCGCTGGGCTGCAGGGACGGACCGCACGGCACGGGCAGCGGTACCGGCGAGGAAACGCCCAGCCTTACCCTGCTGCTCTCGGCCACCCTCTGCGCGGCTTCCCGGGCCATGGCCTTGGCGACGGAGGTGGAGACCGGGGCGCCCTGCGGCTGCGGAAGGATGCGGCTGGGCGAGGGCGACCGCCGCCCCGGGCCCGAGCCCTGCAGGCCGGGCGGCTCCAGCAGGTGCCCGTGGGCCGGAGCAGGCGCCCGGCCGAGCTCCCAGGCCTCCTGCGCCGCGGCGTGCGGACCCAGGTGTTCATCTTTGGTATCGGGGGCTCCAGCATTTGCTAATGGCTTCGGTGTGGGAGTTCTCAGGTGGGGGGCAGGAGGCACCAGGAGGTCGGGGGGGATGGCAGCGGTGGCAGAGTCTACGGACTCGCCCTGGGCGGAGAGGGTCCGCACGGTCACACCCTTGGCTTCGAGGCTCCGCAGCCGCACCAGCTCCACGGCCGTGCTGTCCGCCGTGGGAGAGATGATCTCAGCCACCTGCGCGCAGAGAGAGCGGGGTCAGGGGTCAGGGGTCGCCCGGGCGCCTCTCCAGCAGCCAGGGCCCTGGGCCCCGCCTACATCCCCCTCAAACCACACCCCCCGGCCCGGAAACCTCGCTAGGCGGCAGCCCCGCCTCCCGCCCGCCGCTGGAGGCCTGCGGGCGCCGCTGAGCACACCCTCTTCTTCCGCGTCCACAGCCAATCCGGGAGCAGACGCGGGGCCGTAGAGCAATCCGAATGCCGGGCGTGTTACTGCCAAAGCGTGGCCCCGGGGAAGTGCCGGCAGAGGCCAAAACGGGCTTCCGGCCGTGGGGGACACGTGACTGCGGCCCCTCCGGGCCCTGCCTGCGGGGCGTCTGCGGGGAGCTGGGAGGAGAGAGGGCCGTGCAGCGGCCGCTCTCACGGGGCGAGCTGGGACACCGCCCCGCGTCTGATGCAGCAGCCCTGGCCCTGGGGCTGCGGGGAACACGGTGGGGAGTGGGGAGCAGGCAGAAGCTTGCTCCAGCCCCGCCTCCCAAGGGCAGCCGTGTCTGTCTCCTGTGCCCGGACCGGCTGGGGCTTGAGATTGCGGGCTCCCCTACAGCGGGCATTAACACTTCCCTGCAGCGTTTCCGGGGCATTTGGACTACCGTCTCGCCAAGAATCGTTTTGGTGGAATCTACTGAGTGGGCCCTGATATCGTGGGGCTCGAAAGATGTGAATTTTTGGTACCCAGGGGAGAACAAGAAAGGTCCGGGGCAGGACAGGTAGTCACTGCGGGAGGAGAGGCGCAAAAAGGATGGAATTCTCCGTGTCCTGCAGCCGAGCCCGGGATGGCGGCGCAGGGGGTGCTTAAGTAGCTGCTGGTGGGTCTTGGGGGCTGAGGAGAGAGGGAGAGTCGCGCGTCACTGAGCGGAGAGTGCTGGGGTCTCTGGGGCGAGCACTGCCCCCGCAAGGACTCACCCTCTGTCCTTTGGCATACACGCCGTAGCCGGTGACGTTGGCTCCATTGGACAGCCCCGTGGCCGTCAGCGCGGGCGGCTTCCAGGAGACCTGGACAGTGGCTGGGGTGGCTGCGGCCTGGACGGCAATGTCCTGGGGAGGGGCGGGAGGGCCTGGGGGACAGAGCAGAGGGGCTCTCAGGACGCGGCCCTCTGGCAGAAGAGCTGCTACTACGCCCGGCTGGGGGCGCCCGGAAACGAGATCTTCTGTCAAAGCCTCCAGGGGTCGCGGGCAGAGCATGAAGCGTGAAAGCAGGGCAGGAGGGTGAGGAGGTGGCAGCTACCGGACACGCGCGGTGCCCTCCTGGAACCCCGCTCACGGGTGCCCCGTCCCCAGGGGAGGTCCAGCCGGCCACGAGGACCCAGCGTTTGGCAGAGGAAAGAAATCCCTGCCGCCTCTCCATCCTCTTCCGCGCCCCTCCTCCCTCCGCCTTCCCTCTGTCCCTCCGTCTCTCTCTTCATCAGACTTGGGGGCAGTGAGCTGGACCGCACATCCCCCATCTCACCGCCTTGCGGGACAGGACAGAACCGGAAGCTGGAGAGAGAGACGGTTCTGATGAAGCCACCCGGCCCTGGACACCGGCTCTGCACACACTCTGCCCGGCTGACCAGCTGGGCCGCTTCCTTTGCCCCCGAACCGTTTGAATCGCGCTCACCATGGAAGTCTTGAGTAGCTACTTCAACCAACAAGGAGGCCAGGGTCATGTCGCTGGTCCTTCCAGGTGGCCCTTGGGGACAGCAGGACCACCTGTCTGCCCTGTAACCCACAGGCAGCTCCTTTCCCGCCGGGTCTGTCTGGTGCAAAACCCCCATAACTAGCGTTCTATTTGGAAAGGAACGTGTAGCTTTCCGGAGGAAGGTATGAGCTTCATCCTCCAAGACGCGGCTCCGGCCCGTGGATTTCTGGGGGGGGGGGCAGTGGCTGTTTGCTGAGGATTTTCTCTGTGCAGCTCCTTCTGCTACTCACTTTGGACTCTTTACATCACTTGATCCGCACAACAGTCCTGTGAATTCAGCGCATCCTTGTTTTGCAAATGAGGAAGGTAAGGTTCGAGGGAAGCTGCTGGGCTATTGTGTGTTGGAAGCGCCGGCGGCGTGCAGCTCAGTGCAGCTCATGAGAAGGGCTGATGCAAGCCACCCTCAACACACTGCAATATGGGGCTTCTGAACTTCCCTACAACCGGCTTCAGAAGTTAAATTCTACCGGGACGGTCCATTCAAACATGACAGATGGGTTATTCTTCTTAAGGGCGAAGGTCAAGAACTGAAACTGGCTTGGGAGTTTGCTGGGTGCCCACTTCTACCACAAGACCAATGACAGCGGAGGGCCGGGGTTTTGTGGGTGGGGAAGACTTGTGTAGCTGTGACCTGCCAGCTCCAGCCCATCCCTCCAGTGGCTGAGAGGTGAGGGGGTCGCACTGACGTCCATCACGTGGGGACACCTGGTCCAGCCACGTGCCCGATGACGCGCTCACGCTGAACGAGGTTCAGGGGCTGCCCTCCCCACGCCTCTCACTTGTGACATTTCCACAGTCCAAATCCTCCTCTGCCTGGACAGGCAAAGGCACTAGTCTGCTGTGGACTGCATGTTTGCGTCCCCCCAAATTCGTATCTTGCAATCCTAACCCCCAAGGGGATGGTGCTTGGAGGAGGGGCCCGTGGGAGGTGGTCAGGTCATGAGGGGGGAGCCCCCATGAGCGGGATTCGTGCCCTTATCAACAAGGCCCCAGAGAGCTCCCTCACCCCGTCCTCCAGGTGAGGACACAGTGTCTTCACCGTCTAGGAGGCAGGAAGTGGGCCTCGCCAGACACTGGGTCTGCCCACGCCTTATCTCGGACTTCCAGCCTCCAGGACTGTGAGAAATAAGCGCGTGTTGTTCATAGGCCACTCAGTTTACGGCATTTCGTTACATCAGCCCGAGCTGACTAAGACAGCCAGGAATTGGGCGTGAACCTATGGGAACAGGCCCTCCCTGGGCTCAGCATCTTCTCCTGGTCCCTCTCCATCTCGACCTGAGCTTCTCCACAAAGACTCTCCCGGCTGTCCCAACGTATGTGCTCTTGCCTCTCCTCGGAGGCCCTGGGGTCTCTGGGTTTGGTGTCTCTGGTTTCTTCACCCCCCAGCACTGACCACAAGACTTCACACCAGGAACCAATGAAAAGCTCAAGTCCTCACTTGCCCAATATCCACGATCTGACATCCCGATAGGCAGGCAGGAAACCCAGCATCACCTTACAAGATGAATGAACTGACCCTTCATAAATGAGTTCCTACTCAGACCTGCTTCCTCCTCGAAGTAGTGTCTGTCCCGCCTGCCCCTGACCTTGCTGCTTTGTAGGTCAGACTCTAGTTGATGATGGAGTTCAAAAAGACGGGAGAGCACCATGGAATTAAAAGCAAATCCAGTTAGACGGAGATGGAAGGCTTTCGGCAGTTAGTAGAAATGATCCTGGAGAACCACTGGATTATTTGTCAACCTGCTGACAAATGAGGTTGGGCAGAGCTGGATTAATTAATCACAGAAGACAAATCCAAGGAGAGTGACAGGCATTCTGAGGGAATTCTGTGAACATCACAGGACTAAAATAAGCCCTCGAGGTATCAGAATATGCCCTCACACATCTTTGCAGACACAACCTTTGCTCCAGGAAGGCTGCTCTTCCCCAGGTGTTCGGGCTCCCATCCTGCGCACAGCTGCCTTCCTCGGCAGGGCTGCCCTGTACGCGAGCCCCAGGCGAGATCAGCATGACGGAACCTCGTGGAGACGGCGGTGACGGCTGCCCCGTGGATAAATCAGAGGATGTCCATCTCAACCCATGTCTTTACAGTTTCCTGGGAGAGAGTGTGGGGGGGGGGGATGGGAGAGGGGTGCATTCCTCCTCCTGTCACAGCTGGGAGTGCAGGGAAGGAAGCCAAGATAGCGTCCACAATGGAACTTCATGTCTTCGCAGATTCACCCGTATGTGTGAGATATATACGCGTATGTGTATGTATAGCAAAAGCAGACATGAGAAGAGAGAACAATTCTGCGAGCGCTGTGGGCACCCCCTCCATGTTCCTCTCTGTGAGCGCACGGCCAGGAGTGGGTGACACGGGGGAGACGGAACCCTCCAATGGCCCAGGGTGCTCTCATTTCCTCCGGTTTTCTGTAGGACGAGCCTCTTACAGACGCAAGCGTTAAATATTTCCGACAACACGGCCCCTGAACAGAATCCAAGCTTTCTCTTTCCCTCTCACACACACACAGGCGTGCGTGGGTGTATTCCGTGGTCCCCGGCTGATGGAAGGATGCTCCGGGACGGCGCCGGCTGTCGGCAGCGGCTCCCCTTCCGCTCCCCCCGCCCTTCCCCTTGCACAGGGCGACATCCCGGCGTCCCCTCCCTTGGGGACTACCTCCTCCCCGACCCCCCACCCCGGGAGGACAGCTCACCTGCCGGCAGCGTGGAGAACTCCACGAAGGCCTCCTTCCTCTCCCTCTGCTCCAGGGGCAGTTGCCAGGGCACCTGGTGGGGCTTGGCCAGGACCTTCACTTTGTAAGCCGCGTTGGGCCTGAGGTTGCAGAACTGGTACTTGTAGCTGGTGGCCCGGACGACGTCCAGCTCCTGCTCGTTGAGGAAGATGACATGGCTGTAGTTGCTGTTGGTGGGCATCCAGGAGAGCTGGGCGGAGACCTGCGTGATGTTGTCCACACGCAGGTGGGACGGTGCCACCACCACGTCCTTGCCCACCAGCAGCGTGCAGCGCAGCCCGTCCGAGCTGCCCCGGCTGGTGGCGCACTGCACGGAGATGCGGTAGGTGCAGGCTGCCGTGTCCAGCTTCTCCACCAGGGCCTTGGTCCTGCCGCCCAGCGCCAGGCTCAGGCGCGTCTCTGCGTCCACCAGCACATTGTAGGTGCCCACAGTCCCCCAGCCCGGGGGCACCGCCGGGGGCTCCCAGCCCACAATGACACTTTTGGCAAGTTGTTTGATGAGGGTGATTTTCCGAGGGTAAGGCACGATGTCTTCTCCGATGTCATCGATGTTCGTGTCCAGCGTCCCCGCCCCGTGGTCGGAGGGGCCGGAGTCCGTGTGCGTCGGGGAGTGGAGGTCCAGGATGCGCTCCCCGTCCGAGCCGACGCCGGCATGGTTGATGAAGTTCTGATCCTGGTCTTTCCCCAGAGTGCTTGCCAGTCGAGACTCGTCCTGGACAAAATCCACGAAGTTGGAGGGCACCAGGCCCCTCTGCCCGTCCAGGAGCTCGCCTGTGGGGTACGAGGACAGGGTTACCGCCCAACTGTCCCATGGGGCCCCGAGGGCCTGCAGTGGAGTCTGCGCCTCCCCGCAAGGGGACTGCTGTACGGAAAGCAGCAGGGTCACAGTGGATTCCTCAGCCCTTTACAGGAATCACTCCAGCATCACCTCTTCGGGACCCCCGCCCCTGCGTCAGCACCCCGCAACCTGCCATCTGCCACCCCACCAGTGAGGCTGGCTTCCCCCCTAGCGCCCAGCACACCGCGGCCAGCCACCCGCGTATGTGTGTCAACGCCCCCCTTCCAACGGGGACGAAGCTCTGGGAGGACAGGGAGCTCTGTTCCCTGCTAGACCTAGAGGCACACCTGGCACAGAGTAGGTGCTCAGTAAGGGCTTGTCAGAAGGACAGACGACATGCAAACTGCGTGGGTTTGGAGGCTAAAAAAATTACACACCTTACTCTGATTCTTGATTAGGTGATCACACAAACAGGAATTAAAAGGTGAATTTCCTCCCCCGCCCCTTGCAGAGCAATGTGTCTGTCTTGGCGAAATTCCCGACATGTGTCCGTTTGGTGAGAGACGATCAGTTTGGTCCCAGAACCACCTGGAGGCTGAGTGGCCCGAAGAACGCCACCAAACTAGCTCTCGTGGCTGCGGGCAGTCCCGGCGGGGACCGCTTTTTATTTCATGAAATGGTCTAATTTCTTCGCGTTCTCTTTACTCGTGGGGCTCGGAAGCTGCTGAGAGCAGAGCCGTGGAAAACTGAGAAGCGCTCGGAGGAGCTTCAGAGGTGACACCGTTTGGGTGATCTCGCGACACCAGCGGGAAAGGGCTGTTTCCCCTGGCGCGTCGCAGAAAGGGCTTGACTGGGGGTCCGGGGACCCGGGAGGCTGGGCAGCGTGGAACGAAGGGTGGGGTCTGCTCCCAGTAGACACACGCACACGTCAAGGGACGTGCGACGGGCCCGGGCGACAGGGATGCTGACCACTGAGTCAGTCCCGAGTCTCCCAGGATCAGTGAGGATCTGTTTCTGCTCCTGTCCCCAGGGGCCGGGTCTTGAGACGTCAGTCTTTGCCTCGAGGATGCTCGGAAAACAGCGTCATTTGACACAGGGAACGCCGAGAAGGAGGAGGGTGGGAGTGACAGCAAGTCCTGTGTACCAGGCCGCATCCTCAGACCCCACGTCTGCTTCCTCATTTATCGCCACAGCCGCCCCTTAAGGTGGCCACCGCGGCCGTCTGCATAGCGAGGGGAGGTGAGCTTGCCACTGTCACGCGGACAACGGAACGCCGAGCTCTGCCGCCTGCCTTCCATCCGGCCTCTGGAAAGTCTATGTGAGCACAGTGCCTGGCGCAAACACTCTAGAGAACTCCAACAAGGGTTACCTGGCAGCCGCCTTGGGCACACAGTTCTCCCCTGCTGCGCACGTGGGTGACGGCAATGTGGATTTGTGTTAAGAGTTCAAGCAGCTTTGCCACCAGTTGTGGTGAAATTTCTCGGGAGGCCTACCCACAGCTGTGCCACTGTTTTTCCAGTAACTAATGGAAGCCAAGAATTTCAATGACCCCAGGCTCTGCCACCTTCAGAAAAACAGCCCAGGCTGGGCTGCCGCTCACCGACCTCAGCGGAGGCCACCTGATCTCGGAGCCCATCAACCCCAGGACAAGAGCCAAGAGTGTGGCCATCAGCTCCAGGGAAACTCCAGGAGGTCACGCTAGTTTAGCAAGAAACAATTTTTTTCTGCTCAGAGGGACAGGAGGAAACCGAGACCCTTCTGTTAGGGCAATGGGAGAGTTTAGGGAACCGAGGAATCTGGATTTATGAAGCTCCTGGGGATGTCCCATGTTCATCCTCTAGCTACAAAAGTGACCAAGGTTATGAGTTTTGGGCAGAGGAATTCCCATTTCCTGATCTCACACTGCGCAAGGTGCAGGAAGTGGTCAGGCAGGACACGGGGCTGGACCACCCTAGGTTAACAACAGAGGCTGAAGGTCAATGGGATCGCTGTGAACCAGACGAGGTCCCCTGAAAGGGTCCCCGGCCCTGCCTCGGAGAAGGTGCTGGGCTGCAAGAGAGGCGGGGAGGAGAGACCCTCATCTGTCAGCCCCACGTATCTGCGGGAGCTCCTGGGAAGCTCTGTGAACGTGAACATGAGAAGGTATCCACCCCGTGTCAGAGGGCTGCTTGGGGCTAAAAATAGGAAACCCCACTCAATCAGACAAAAGGGGAACAAACACCTCGTAACTCCCGAGGGCAGGAGGGTCAGAGCAGAGGCTGGGGCGGCCGGGAGTGATGGGCGGCCCGGCCCTGGCCTGGCCTGTGTGCGCCACCTGCCCACCACGCTCTCACTGACCTTCATAGAAGCCATCCTCGTCCATGTCTCCATAGACGTAGAGGTACTTCCCCGCCGTGAGGGGCAGCTCAGCCTCTGGGTTCTCATTTGGCCCGTCAAAGGGGTTGTAACTAGAGAGAGAGAGAAAACCCATTCAGTGATGCTCTGGATGGAGACCGACCCCAGCCCGTCCCTTGCAGAGCTCGGGGCCTCCTCCCTGCTGTCGCCAGGATATTTTAGACCCACGCGATGGTTCGGTGCTCGTGGATGGTCAATGCACTGAAAACTCAGGCCATCGGTAGCTCAACTCACACAGATTTCATGCTGAATGGTAGTTCTGGAAGCAAGCTCTACACTGAGTCCTTTGTATCAGATGACATTTAAATGACTCCAAATTATATTTTTAAATAAACTTCCAAATCAGCAAGCAAATAAAAAAGTAATTAATCCTATCATTGTTCAATATATATTATTGATCACAGGTAGCATCGTATGACGTATACTCTTCAGTCACCTGCTTACTTTTTACACTTTGCAACATGACATGATTATGTTTCCCCTCATGAAATATTCTATCATATCCTTTTTGATGGCTGTATAATACTCCACTGAAGAGATTAACATACTTTATTTAACCAATTTCCTATGTTGGGCATTGATATTTCTTCAAACTTTTGGCTGATATAATCAGTGCTTCCTCCAATATCTTTATCAACATATGTTGCACACCTGCCCACGTTCTTCCTAAAGGTAAGTCCCTAGGTAGTATATTTGTTTGGTCAAAGACCTGCACATTTTAGAGGTCTTAGGTATGTACAGCCAAAATGTTCTAAAAATGGATGTACATTTTATCTTCCCCTCCCCGCTAGGACTGTAAAATGCCCGCTTCTCAAATCCTCAAAATATTGGAATTAACATTTTTTTTAAAGTCATGTCCAACTTGCAGCTAAAACATGTGAGATGAATTTCTGATTTTCTAATTAAAGTGTCAATTAATTTAAAATAACAGGAAAGGACTCAACAAGAAAATCCAAGTGACATCAGTGATCGTGGGAGATGATCACGTAAACAAAAAGAACAAAGGGTGTCACTCAGTGTCCTGTCACACAAAGGGTGAAGCCGCTGCAGTTCCCCTGGGGGCCAGCAGCCCCGTGAGGTACCAGCACTTTCCTCTGTGTGTTTTATCTGATCCCCACCGACGCTCAGTGAGGAGAGCAGAGATGATATTCTCTATTCTCATTCCCAATTCTCACGGCCAGCTGAAGTGCAGTGACTTGTCCAAAGCCACACGCTCATTAGGAGGTGTGGGTGGGAGCAGAACGAAGGTCTCCTGTCCCTCACCCTGCGTGGGTTTAACCACACCGCGTCGCCCTGTCCCTCGGGGTCCAGAGGTCCAGGGACGCCGTCCAGCGCCCTGAGAGTTTTACTGAGTCAGTGACTGCTGGGGCATCTGCATCGGGATGGAAGGCCAAGCAGACGGATGTACGATGTGAAAGCCCAGCGGCTGGAGTGAAGCCAAACGTGGTTTCTGGCAGTGGGAATGGCACGTGCAAAGCCAGGAGGATGGGAGCGGGGTCCCCTCAGCTGCTGGAGAAGGATGGGTGAGGGTGGGAGCGCTGGGGGCCGTGGGTCGGAGGGGCCACATCAGTGTGGATTTAACCTCCAGAGCTAATAGCCATCGGGAAGGAGGCGTCACCTACGGAGTGACGTGATCGCATTTGCATTTTGCAGAGGGGTCCCTCTGATGCCGTGTGGATGGGGTCTAGCTGGGCAGGGAGTGTCCTTAGAGGAGATGGAAGGGGGGGCTGCCTGGGTATGAGGGCAGGGGTGCAGGGTCCCGGAGGACTCGAAGCTTTCTGGCCTCATGAGGTGCAGATGTGGGTGCAATTACTGGGCAGGGGCTGGTGGGAGCGGGGCTGGATGCGGGGAGACAGGAGGCCCAGGGTCCAGTTCCAGGCGCCTTACGCTGCCTAGGCTCGGAGAGGCTGTGGCTGCAGGTGGAGCCTGGAGTGGTCCACGTGCAGAAGAGGTCGCCCAAGGGGGGAGGATGGAGCAGGAAGACAGGGGACGGGGCCCAGGCTTCAGGAGGTCACACATCACTCTCAGGAAGAAAAGTCTCAGCTGGTGGGAAAGAGGGTGGAAGAGGCCAGCATGGGGAGGGGACTGTGGGCACCGAGGGGAACTGTGCACCGACGACGGAGTCCACATCCATCAGGGATGGACGGATAAAATGCGGTCTCCCCGGGCTTCCCTGGTGGCACAGTGGTTGAGAGTCCGCCTGCCGATGCAGGGGACGCGGGTTCGTGCCCCGGTCCGGGAGGATCCCACATGCCGCGGAGCAGCTGGGCCCGTGAGTCATGGCCGCTGAGCCTGCCTGTCCGGAGCCTGTGCTCCGCAACGGGAGAGGCCACAACGGTGAGAGAGGTCCGTGTGCCACACACGCACACAAAAAGAATGCGGTCTCCCCAAAGTCCGCTGTGATCCGGGTATAGAAGGGGACAGAGATGCAGCGGGTGAGCCTTGATGACACAATGCTAAGACGGGAAGGAAACGTCCAGAACGGGGAACCCACAGCGACTGAAAGGTTAGTGGTTATTTGCGGTGGGGATGGAGGGGATGGGCTGACACCTGAAAGGGACGGGGGTCTTGGTGAGCGGACAGGGATGTTCTCAACTTGACAGTGGCAAGGATGGCACGTACTGTGCGTTGCATCTAGAGACCGTCATACAGGGTGAAGTCAGCCAGAAAGAGGAAAACAAATACGGTGTCGTATCGCTTATAGGCGGAATCTAGAAAAACGGTCCAGATGAACTTATTGGCAAAGCAGAAAGAGAGTCACAGACGTAGAGAACAAACTGACGTTGACCAAGGGGGTCGGGGGGTGGGACGAACTGGGAGATTGGGATGGACACAGACACACTACGTAAAACAGAGAACTAACAAGGAGCTACTGCAGAGCACGGGGAACTCTGCTCTGTACTCTGTAATGGTCTAATGGGAAAAGATTCTAAAAAAGAGTGGGTACGTGTATATGTACAACAGATGCACTTCGCTGGGCAGCAGAAACTAACACAGCATCGCAAATCAACTGTACTCCAATTTAGAAAAATGGGGGGACTGTAAGGTGTGTGACCGACCCCTCAATAAAGCTGTTTAAAAGGAAGGGTGCGCGAGGCCTGCATCGGGTGCCTGCAGAAGTTCTGGAAAGGGGCCCCCGGAGCCTCAGCGGCCCGGCCTGCTGCTGGGGGAGGGGACTCCGGGCTGAAGAGGGGGCGAGAGATGGGGAAGCGAGGCCGCTCCACAGGCGGCTGCACGAGCAGAGGTGGGAGGAGGGGGCGGGGCCACGGGGAGCAGGGCTTCTCCTGTTTCGAGTTTGGGGAAACTTCGAAGCAGGGTGCTGAGTAAGGACAGTGTTTAGCTCCGGGGGGGAACACCCCAAACTCCCCTTACCTTCGAGCCACCCCTCCAGGGATCCGCAGGGTGTTTGGGGAACTCAGGTCCGTGCGACTGTCTGGGACTATTGTCTGCGCTGCTCACAACGTGGTTTGGTGTGGCTGGGCGTCAGGTGGAAAACACCCAGAACGCCAGCGGAGGATGGAGGTGGGGCTCACCGAGCGCCCTGGCTGCGGCCCGCGCTGTCGGCCATGCACCGGCTGACCGCCCGGGCTTTCCCTCTGCCTGCTTTCACGCTGGCTGTGGATCCAGCCTCTGGGTGCCCCCGCTCTTGGGCACCTTCCCCAGAATAAGGTCTCGTCTCCCCAGGAGAGCGGAGGGAGGGCGTGCCCAGGGAGCAGGGGGCCACCGCAGCCTCGAGGGACCAGGCTCATCGCTGGGAAGGGCCCAGCTGGCGAGGGAGACAAACCTGGAAGGCAGACCGGCGTCCCGGCCGCGGCCCCAACTGGCCGGCCCGGAGGGCTCTGCCTGAACAGCTGTGTCAGCCCAGCTCCACACACACAGAGGCGGAACCGCCCTCCCAAGAGACATGGGGCGGGGCTGAGCCCTCCTTCCTGGGCCCCAGGACTGGCGTCCACAACACTCTCTCCAGTGATGTGGCGATGTCCCCATGGACCCTACGAAGGATGCGGGCGGGGGCATGGGGGGGGCCCTCCTCAGGGGCCGGCTGGCATCCTCATCCATGACGCCCCCGCCCAGGGCGGCTACTCCACGGGCTTCCATTATCTGGACGTCAGAAGTGGGTTTGCATTGGTGAAATTAGTGGATCAGCGGAAAATAATCCACGGACAGGCAGCATAGTTATTAGAAACGGTTCTCACTGGAGAAGGCACACGGCACTGAAGGTGCGCAGACGGGCTCAAAGGAAGCTCACCCCACCTCCTCCACGCGGACAGATTTTAAGGATCTAGTGAGGGAGGCATCCACCCTTGGTGACGGCTCCTGAGGTCTGATTCCTCAACAGCTCTGTGCACAGTCCAGTCCCCTCACGGGGGACTCTGGTTGCCCATCGCCCACTAAGAGGGCAGTGGCGTCTGCCCCCAGAACACTGCCCTTCCTGCCCGGCCAACCCAGGAGGCAAAGGGTCACTGGAGCATCTGGAAACACAAGAGCCCAGGTCCTCACTGAGCATAAAATACAGGAGGTCTGACTGTTTTATGTCTGCTTTTGGTGACTATTCGATTCATCCGTGTCTGCACACCCGGCAAACTCTGGGCATTATAACGCCTGTCGCATTATAACCAGGCAGGGAAGTTGCAGGGAGGTGGCTAACCTTCATCCACCTCGAAGTGTTCAGTGGTAACACAAAGAATCTGCGGGCCGTGCGTGAGCAGCCCGGCTCACGTTGGTGGACACAGACACCCAGGTCCTCCAACGGGAGCTCAGCTCTGCAGCTGTAACAGCTACGTGACGTGGCCCAGGCACCGGGCGGACAGGGACGAGGCCGGAAAGGCACCGAGCAGGGGGCTCTGGGCAAGGGGGCCCCTCTTTGAGTTTCAGCTTGCCGCCTGTCGTGGGGTGAACTGTGTCCCCCCAAAGAGACGTTCAGGTCCTGGCCCCCGTGGAGGTGAGCTTATTTGGAAATAGGGTCTTTGCAGGTGGGATCACGTTAAGATGAGGTCATACTGGAGTAGGGCGGGCCCTAATCCCAGGACAGGGGTCCTTATAAAAAGAAGAGGGAACACACAGAGACCCACAGAGAAGAAGGGCACGTGAAGACGGAAGCAGAGTTTGGAGCGGGGAGCCTACAGCTGCGGGACGTCAGGGATGCTGACAGTCAGAAGCTGGTCGTCCCCACACCCTGATTTCCCACTTCGGGCTTCCAGAACCGGGAGAGCACGGGTTTTTGCTGCTTTTAAGCCACCCAGTTGGTGACAGTTTTGAATGGCAGCCCTGGGAAACTAACACGCTATCCAAACGCTTGCTATCAGAACAGACAAACCCTTGCCACCCTCCAAAGCCCGGATGAACTGGCCGCTTTCTCTCGGCACCTGGGAAGGGTCCCCTCAGCTCACGGAGCGTTCCCACCCCCATCACCCCACTGCCCAGAGGCTGCCCGTGCTTCCGGATGCTCAGAGGATGTGGAGAGGACCGTCGCTCTTACCTATAGCGGGCGACACACAAGTGGACCTTCCCCGAGTATCTCTGCTTGGCGGTACTGGAATTCCATTCATTATCCATCTATTGGAGACACAATGGACGTGCAGGTCACTGAAGCTGTAGGCGTCACATTTCATGCCGGAAGCACGCAGGAGATCCCTTCCACGGTCCCCCGGGCTTTTCAGCCTCAGATGGTGGGACCCCCGTGAGATGCGGCCACACCCGGGTTCTTGGTCTTGGGTGTGACCCAGAGATGGGGGCGGGGTCCTTCCCTTCGGGCTTCTTGGTCACACAGAGGACAGTTATAAAGAACTTGTCTCCCCCAATACTGTATGATATCACTTCTATGTGGAGTCTAAAAAATAATACAAATGAAGGTATGTGCACCACAGAAATAGACTCACTGACATAGACGACAATTTTGTGGTGACCAGAATGGGGGAAGCGTTAGGAGTATGGGATCAGCAGAAGATACAAACTACTATATATAAAATAGATCAGCAACAGGGTTTACTGTATAGCACAGGGAACTACAGCCACTGCCTTGTAATAACTTACAATGGAGTATAATCTGCAAAAATACCGAATCACTATGCTGACACTGACACAGTACTGTAAGTCAACTATACTTCAATAAAAATTGATTAATTAATTAAAAGCTACTTTTAAAAAGACCTCATCTTCCCACACCCAGATTGGACTCAAGGTTAGGACCATCCCCCAACATAATTTAAGGCCTGAGATGTCACTGCCCCAGACCCTGCCAGGCTCCTCGGAGGACACATTTAGGTAATGCTTTGTGCCCTCAGCCCTCAAGGGCTCCGTGCAGGGAGGGGAGCACGCGTGGATGGTGCCCGGTGCCCCCGGGAATCCTGATCAGGAAAAGGGACACGGGGGCTGCTTCCTCCCGATACCCCCCCGCCCCGCCCCGCTCCTCTCTGCTGCCCGAGTCTGCCGGGCACCGGGATGCTGCCTATAGGGGTTTCCTTACACGGGCTACAACTGTCTTGGGGTCGGGGGAGGGAGGAAAGGGCACCAGGGGAGGGTGGGAGTGACCATGAACCCCGCCCACCCCGGGAGAAGAAGGCCGGGTCCCTCCTGACACTCCCGCACCGGGGAGAGGGCTCTCCTGGGGGTCACAGCACGGCACTCCCCGTCTCAGGGCCTTCAGTGGTTCCCCCTGAACTTGGACCAAAAGTCGAGAGCTTCCCTGAGGCCTCAAGCCCCCTCCCCAGCTCCCAGCTCCTCTCCAGCCCCAGCGGGCTTCCCCTGGGCTCCTTCTCACAGATAAACAGACCACGAGTGGCCAAGAAGGGCCGCCCTGTCCTTCACCCCGTCCCTCCGGGTCACCGGCTTGTTGGGTTCATGACATTCGCTGTTACCCGACTTTTAGGTGTTGACTGACTTATGGTCATTCAGCCCATGAGAGCAGGGACTCCCCCCACCCCCATCTGTAAAACTGGGGCCACACGTCCTGGCACATAGTAGGTGCTCAATGAACGGGGGTGAAGGCAAGAAAAAGGGGGGCTGGGGAGAGGGGGAGGGCCGCCAACACCCACAGCCCGCGTCACGCACTGGGGCAGCTGCCTCAGCCAGGACAGGACTCACGTCGGCTTCAAATCTGCATCTTGGGCCACCAGGTCTCGACAGAAAGGGGGGCTTGATGGACAGAGGTTCTGGCTTGTCACCTGGGAGCGGGAGGGGCCGGATAGATTCACCGATCACAGTGCGGCTTCCAGCGGAGCTCTCCTGACCTGTACACCAACATCGGAGCAATTTGAGAGAAGACACGAAGGAAATAATCAAAGTGCAGTGGTCACTTGCCTTCCCTGTGGGTCTTTCCCTGTCTTTGGCATCAGTCCTGGACTTTTATTTTGGGACCCACCCATCTCCCACTCTTAATCTACACCCCCGGCTCTGGGCTGTCCATCCGGCAGAGTCCACGCCTGGCTACACCAACTGTTTGGTGGAGATGGTGGTGTTGCACATGAGGTGGGAAGGTCCAATCAGAGAGAACTTCGTGGGAGTCATGGGCAAAGAGGCTCTCTTTTTCTCTGGCTTAAAATGGAGAGGAGATGAGACTCAGTGATACTGCAGCCACATTGCCACCAGGAGGAGGAAAGTCCATCTGAGAATGGAGACTGCTCATAGAAGGAGGAGCTGGAAGACGGAGAGGGAGGAACTGGACCCCAGTGGCATGGCTGGAGCCCCTGAATCCAGCTGTACCTGAGGCTAAACCCAGGCTCTTCACCTACTCGATGGGATAAATAAATTCCTTTTTGCTCACACCAGTTTAGGCTGGCTTTGCTGTCACTTATGACTGAAAGAGACCTGACTTATACACAAAGTGGCCAAATGGTCAGGGTTATGGCTAAAAATTATTCTTGAGACTCACTAGGACCAGAGCATATCTGCCCATCCTGTCCTCATGGGGCTGCTGAACCCCAGCCCAGTGACATGTGGCAGGGCGGGGAGAACTGAGCACCTTGACCAGTGCTGGCCCGGACTGTCGGGTTAAGTCAGGCGTGTTTCTTTAGGATCGGATGTGAATTCCAGAAGCAACCATTTCCCTTCCCCACGTTCTCACTGCCTGGTGGCCTGCGGATGGTCCTTTCTGGCTCTGTCTAGTCTCTGGCTGGCTGTGGCGCTCCCATCACAGGGACAGCTCCACTGAGGAAGATGACGCGCTGAGCCCAAACCAGGAAAAACATACAGGGTGAGAAGTGCTCCCACAAAGGCTGTGTAGAAGTCACCCCCAGAGAACCCCCACTCCCCTAGCTGATTAAGAGAACTGAGAACCTTGGGGGACCATCACTGCAACAAAGAATTGATGCTGCAGTGGACCCGGGGTCCCTGCTAGGAGGCCATATCTCAGAGCGCAGCGGCCTGGCTCTGGTCACTGCCCAGGACCCCTCATGACCACAGCAGCCAGTGCTTGGCATAGAGCAGGTGCAAAGTCAATATTTACTGAATTAACTGACTCCCTCAGAGAGCTGGCGGAGGGTGTGGCCTGGCTGCAGCGTGCTTCAGTGCTGCAGGGGAGGTGTTTCACCCCGACACAGGACTCGCCCAGGCCAACGAACTGTGAGTGGAAGAGACGTGTCCTGCTTTGGGGCAGAAGCCTTTTTGAGCCAGTGTCTAATTTGTTATGCTTCCTTTCCCTTGCGATGGAACATTCCAGATGGGAAAGGCTCAGCATTCCCCAGTGAAGAGAGTGTGGAACCCACTCCCTGAGCCAACCTGAGATAGATGTGCAGTGTGATCGAGAACAAGACTTGTTCTCTTTCAAGCCCCTGAGATTTGGGGATGTTTGTTACTGCAGCTGAACCTAGCCCATCTTGACTGATACACTGCTGCCGGGAATAGCAGGGGGTGACACCACCAGCAAAGGTGAAATGAGTATAGTAGAGTCATCTCATATTCACATTTTAACTTAAACAAATCCAGTTGTCTAGACAAAAATATTTTGTTGCATGTGGCATTTTACCTGCCCTTCTGCTCTCTGAGTGGATGTGAGATTAGAGACAAAATCATGCAGTGCCCTCAGCTGCACACCCCTTCGTGCTCCGCGTGTTTCAAGATACGCATTTTCTGGAAAATATGGCCACTAAGGTCAAATCAATGACTTTATCCAGTGTTTCACCAAAACCCAGCTCCAATACTGGAAGGAAACTGGCTGTGTAGGGGCAGCCCTGGGAGATGACATGCCCCCTTCCTAGGAGATTTCTGGGGATGATTCTGTCCCTGTGTGATTTCTGCCTTGCTGGTTGCAGATGTGACTACTGCACAGAAGGCGAGTCCCTTAGGGACTCACGGTCAAGCGGTCCTTGTCTTCCTCAACCTTGGGCGGACCCAGCCTCAGGCAGGAGGCCCCCAGGGGATGCACGGCACACCTGCCGGGTCCTGCTCTGACCCTGCACTGGCCCTGCTTGCTCCTCTGCCCGCCCCCACCCTCCCCTCCTGCGTAAGGAGGAGAGGCCAGCCCAGCGGCGAGTTCCCTGTCACTCTCACCCTTAAAGAGGCCCCTGCCATCTGCCGTCAAGGAATGACTTTGAGGGGGGCTTCAGGCCTACCAGGCACTCCTCCCACGACCAAGTGATGCTAGCACAGCAAGGATGCGGCAAGGAGGATGCCAAGCCTGTCTGGCTTTGCCAGCAGGGGGCCCCCGTGGGCGAGGTAGCGTTTATCAAATGAGCTGGTCTGTTATCACGATGGCTCTTCCACGGGGCTGAACGGAAGCCTCGGTGCAAACCTATTCTTCTGCCGGGATCGGAGACAGCGTCCTGTTTGGGTTTTGTTGGTTTTGTTCTCAGCATCCATCTTCCTCCGTCGTGAATTAGATCCTTTTTTCCAGATCATCGCAACACCGACTGAACCAGGTCAATCACTGCTCTCCTCCCCACCCCCACTGACCCACGAGCTCGCCCTGGACTAACACACTCTCACGCTGTGCTGCAAGGAATCCGCGTAGGGGCCCCCTGGCTGCTACTTTTACAAGGGCCCGCTTGCAAGCTGGGCTGGGCTGTATCCGGGAACACAGCTTCTAAAGTGTTCCTGCGCCAATAGGAAAGGCTCCCTAAGTGACGGGGTGCTTCCCTGTAACCAGCCTGTATGCGCCGCCTGGTGTGTGCCGAGCGCCTGCCTCGCTCTGGGGGGCCTGGGGTTCCGGTGTGTGCCGGGCAGAGGTGCCCACGTGACCAGCCCCCAGTGCACCCTGGAGGCTGCATCTCTACTGGGCGTCCCTGGGCCTCACCACCGCACGCGGGTGGTGCTCGTGGGGCGCTCTGGGTGGTCCTCCCAGAGGAAAAAGGTACCGACTGTCTGCACGTGGATCCCCCCGGACGCCCGTCTCTGCGGGCCCACCGTGTGTCTGTCCTGTGCCGCCGGAACAGTTCTGAGCCAGGAGGACACAACGTTATGCTGAGTCCCGGGACTTAACCGACTGCTCGCGACCCGGGGACCCTGAAAAGCGTGCATGGCCGAGATCACGTGAACCGGCAGCCCCAAAGCTTCTCACCCAGTGGGAGCTGGAGAAACGGTCTTCTTTCTGGGAGGCAACCTTCTCTGACCACCCCGTCTAAGTGGCCCTGGGTCACTTGCTCTCTTGTCACCTGACCTCCCGCGTCTGTCTGAGTGGGAAGCTGCCCAGTCACTCATCTGTCCCCTTGTTTCTTGTCTGTGCTCCCCCCACCCAGAGGGGCTCCACCCAGGGCCTGGCCATCTGCTCAGCAACGCGGCCTGGGGGGTACCCTGTGCTCAGAACTTGTCTGTTGGGTGGGGGTGTCCCGACCCCCCTCTCCTCCTGTCTTGTGTTTCGTGGCCACTTAGCATTCTCCTAACGCATGAGCAGCGCGGGAAGGGAGCAGGAAGCCAGGAAACATGATTTATCAAGACACAGGCAGCATCGCCTTGTTTTCAAAATGAAAAGCGTCCAGAGAACTTACCCTACGTTCTGACAAGACCCAGGAGAGATGTGGGAATTCTCTTTTATGGAATTCCAGAGTGAATATCTGACACTCGTCTCCAGTAAACTTGAAAACATCGACTGTTTTACAGGAGAATAAAACTGGGCCTGCGACCCGCTCCACCTTCAGTGGAGAGAAAGTTCCCTGACTGAGCAGGGTATTCTGTTGCCTACACTGGGAACCTTCCATGACGTTACATTCGATGCCTCTGGGATCAACATTCCCCTCAACCACGCAAATTCAAACCTCCCTGCCCCCCACCTCTGCATCCTACACACAAACGTGATGGGAGGGCATTGAAATGCACCGCTGTTAGTACCGCGGCCTTTGTCAGAAGGGAAGTTCCAAGTACGTCACAATGTCAACGAGAGGCCACTGGATGAAAAGAGGGGAAACGAGGGAAGCTGAGAAGCCCACCTGGCAGATCCCAGCGTAGACCCCAGAGCCAGACCCCTGGGGCCGAGCCCCGGCTCACCGCCCGGCTGGGCGACCCACTAAGCCCCTCCACCCGTGTTGTCTGTAGAACGGGGCTCAGAAGGTGTGCGGAGCCACGCTGGTCGGCACCGTCAAGGGCTGAGGACGAGGTCTGGCGCGTGGGGTGGACGTAGGAGACGCCGGCTGGCCTGTACCGCCCCAAGGCCTGCTAGGCTGGTCACCGCCCCCGGTGTGGTGAGATGCTCTGTCACACACCTCCACCCCCGACCCTTGCCAGCGCCCCTTCTCCATCCCGGCTGCCGTGCGAGGGAGGGAGGGAGGGAGAGAGGGAGGTCGGTCGGTCCAGGCGCTTACCTTTGCCAATGGAGGGAGCCAGTCCGTTCATGAAGCTCCGGAAGGGCTTGCCGGGGGACGAGGGGACGTCCAGGGAGCTGCCTCCCTGCAGGTCGATCTCGCCCGCGTGCTCCCGGAGCCGACCCAGGTCCCGGGACAGCAGGCTGAACTGCTCACTCTGCGCGCGGCATTTCTCCTCTAGCTCCCGTGCCCTGCGCTGCGCGCGGAGACCCGGACCCGCGGTCAGCAGGCGGCCTGGCCTGCTGGGGCCCCGCGTGTCTGCGCACAGGTGTGCGTCTGTGCGTGTGTGTGCACGCGTGTGCATAAGAATGCATGCCACGTGTGCATGGGGGGATGACAGTGCGTGTGCGTGTGTACTGTGTGCATGTGTGTTGCATGGGTGTGCACAGGACTGAGTGCCGTGTGTGCATGTGTTAATGACAGTGTGTGTGTGTGTGTGTGCGCGTGTGTGTGTGTGTGTGTGTGTGCGCGCAGGAGGGCTGCCTCTTTCCTCCACGCGAGAACGGTGTCTGAACAAACTAAGCTTCCTGTGCACCCTGGCCGTCGGCCAGGTTTCCTCTCAGGGCGAACGTGGGAAAGCACAGGAGCCGAGAAACCTTGCAAACACTCAGATCCCAGCAGCCAACTGCGGGTTGTTCCGGGCTCTGTGTGTGTACAGCCCAGGCACTTTGCGGTTGGCACGCCTCACTGTAGCTGCTTGAAATTTGGAGCGTGAGGCGGTGACATAGCCCAGCTTTGCGGACAGCTCAGTTGCTAACCCCTGGATGCAGTTTTCTTGTAAGCTGCAGAACCCCAAAGCACCCCGCTTTGGCATTAAAGGGAAGTGCTGTTTGCTGGACTGGCTTAGCAACATCGCTGCCATTTGCAGACATCGGAGACATCTCGGGAGCACCAGGGAGCTGGGAGCGTCCCCTGGGCACACGCGGCAGGGAAGGGTGCCCTGGGCAGCTCCCCCCATTAACCCTCATCTCTGCCTGCTCTGGGTTCTCAGCTGGGCAGGCGTGACCCAGCCACTCTCCTCTCCCTGGGGAACCATGGTGCACACTCCCTACACCTCCTCCCCTGGCGCCCTTTCTCCTGCTGTCAGAACTCCCTGCCCTGGGCCACCGGAGGAGGCGCACAGGGAGGGTCCGCTCTGACCCCTCCCCTGCAAGCTCCCTTCCTGGCACATTCCAGTAGCTCCCTGATTACTTCTCGTCTGCCTCCGCGACTAGATCATTTATGCGCCCAGCTTCTGCTTTCTGGTTCCGAGACACCCACGACGCGCTGCATAGCACTAGCACGTGGCAGGTGCTCTGTAACTGTTTGCTGAAGCAGAGAAGAGGGTACCCCCTGACTTGCAGGCATCACGTTCCTAGAGGCAGCAGCTTCTTTCATCTGCATGGAGGTCCTGCCTTGTCTCCCTTCCTCAGTCCGTGATAAGTGGAAAATCCCATCTGCTGTATTATTAACCGTGGGCACCGTCTGGCTTCCTCCACTAAAATGTCAACTCCACGAGGGCAGGAATTTTTGTCCGCTTCTCTACCGCTGTGTCCCCAGCACTCGGACTAGAGCTTGGTACCAAGTCGGGGCTTGAGAGATGTTTGGTCTCATGGCGGTGTGCACGCAGGGATGCAGGACAGTGGTAGACCGATGCTCTCTTCCTCTTCCCGTCCCCCCCTCTTCCCTGTCCCTCCTCCACTGGTGTTAAGCTTTTCAGCTCCTTAGGCCAGAATGAAGTGCTGTTTATGTCTGAGATCATGGAATTCTAAAAATAGATCTAACAAATCCCAAACCAATAATTAATTTCTTCGATGCATTTAACAAAATCAGCAGGATTCTTCTCTTAAAAGGCTGAATGAGCTTGGCTACGATTGCTGTCACCACCGAGGAAGGCACAGAAGTGACGCCGGGCGCCCCTGGGCACAGGTGGGGACGTGGCGAGATCCGCCTCCCGCCCGGGCACCCCCCATCGGGGAGACGCGGCACCCGCCCAGGAGCAGCGGTGACCCCAGGATGGCGGCATCAGATGCCTCAAGGCCGAGGGTTCTGGCTCTCCCTGCTCAGCCCTGAAGACGAAATGTTTGCTCCAGGGCTGAGCGACAGGTCCTCAGGCGGGGAACAGTCGCCAACAACCCAGCCTCAGGCAGGAAGGGCATCAGAAGAGCCCTGAGCTCACCCGTTCATCCAGGTGTGCCGCCAGGTGCCCTGGTGGCGTGTGTGGGAGGGTGTCAGGTGAACGTGGAAGAACACAAATGCCACTTAGATGGCCACATCCTCATTGTAATGTGCACAAGAAAAAGACAACTGGTAATCAGGTCCTTCATGTCACGCGGTGTGTGAAAAGTGAACCAACCCAAAAAGCAGATAGATTTTTCATTGATGTAACATTCGTGAAATGACGAGACTAAAGCAGTGGAGAGCTGATCAATGGCTGTCAGGGTCTGGGGTTGGGGGGAAGGTCCGAGTACTAGGAATTAAGATGAGGGCGTGTCTTTGGGGGTGGAGCCATCTGTATTCCCGGTTGCGGTTCATGAATCTATATGTACCATCAGATTCCACAGAACTAAGCGCCAAAGGAAGGGCAAAGAGTGAGTCTCTGTGGTTTGGTTACTGATAACTGTGCCCGCGTCAGCTTCCTGGTTTCAACAATGTACTCTGGTCACCTACGACGCTGTCCTTGGGGAGGTGGGTGAAGGTACACAGCGACCATCTGTGCTTTCGTAACTTCTCGGGAGTCTCAAAATTATTTCAAAATAGAGAGTTCTAGAAAGTGAATGGATTTAAAGAAAATACGCAATAATCATGGAGAAAATCTCAAAGGCGGTACATGAAAAGCTGGCGTTGTGGGAACATCAGATCAGGAGCCTTGAGCGTTAGAGCGGCCGAGGTCTCAGGAGCCCACGTGGAGGTCGGGCATCCGAGGCGCCTGGAAACAGGCCCCTGGCGGGAGCCCTTGATTTACTGGGGCCGGGCGCGGGCGGCACAGAGAGGAAGGAGGGCAGGCTGTGTGCTCCCAGCAGGCCCTGTGGGACGCGGACCAAAGCAGAGAGAAAGGTCGGGGCTCACGCAGGGGTGCTGAACCGCTGCACGTTTTAGGTGCTACGGTGAACTCCATCTCCTGGGCACCACTGTCGGCCCGCCAGGACCCCAGCTCTTGGAGCGCCTCCTTCCAGGGAACGTTCCTTTGTTCAGGGCCCCCTTCTGGGGGCTGTGGCAGGCGGTTCTCCCCGGCAGCTGGCATAGGACGTGCCTGTAGGAAGGGGGCCGGCTCTGACGTGAGTGATGAGGGGAGGGTCCTGGAAGCAGGTGGCTCGGAGCTGACGTCAAACCATCTTTGTAAATTGAACATCCCCGGAGGTGGTGGGAGATGCCCATGAGAGGAGGAGCGAGGCAAACCCCCAGGATCTTGGGGACCAGGGGGCTGGTGGAGGAGGCTCCTAAGGGGCAGAGAAGAGGGATGTGCCACTTCCTGCCTTCTCGTCAACAAGCGTTTCGTAATACACGTCTGCACACGTGCGACAACTGGGCTTGAGACTTGCTTCCATTGTGACCCGGGAGCGAAGGTGCAGGGCTAAGCCTCTCCCACCTGGCATTTCTACCCCAAAGATTCTAAGAGTCCTGCGTGATCACACCTAATTCTTTGCCCCTCTCTTATCAATTCCTTGCTTTGTTTCTCCTCTGGGTATCCGAGGACACGGCTTCAAGACAGCAGGAGGACGACTCCCCAAAGTCAGGCAGCTTCCAGATGCCTCTTCTCACTAATTTCAGGGGGGAAACGGTCTGAACAACTAGGAGATGAGGCGTAGGGACCCGTTAAACCGGAAGAACATCCCACAGGTGAGCGCTCCCTCTGGAAAGGTCACCAAGCTTCCCTGCTGTTGCCCCCTCCCAGGAAGGAAGCAGGTGTCCCTTCCAGAGCCTCCACGGACACCCTCTCCGGGCCTGGCTGCAGCTGGGTCTCTGATGCTGAGCCCGGCCGCTGGGGCTAGTGCCTCCGATGGTCCCCAAGCTGCTACCAGAAGGAACTGCTTCCAAGTGATGCAGAAAGCAAACAGCAAGCCCACTGCTGGGTCCGGCCGGCTTACTGGGGTGCCAGGATTGATTTCAGGATTCAGGGCACCATCAGCTCCTGGCTGGGTGGCGACACCGGTGGGGCAGAACCACGCCCGCTTGAATTAACCAGTCTGCTTGAGTGTCGCCATCCCGGTTTGTCCCGGCCCCGCTTCTCCTCACCCTGACCCGCCACCTGAGCATCGAGAGCGGAGGGCGGCTGCATTCTGACCGCAGCGGGGACAGACGGCACCGTCACCCGGCAAGTAGACTCCGACTGGAATCAACAGCAGAGACTTGCAGATGTGGCTGCGGGCATTTATAAGGACGAAGAAAACACGTGCAAAGATGCACCTGCCTGCATTCCCAAGGTCCTCCACTCTGTATGTTTCATCTGCTTTTTTTGTTTTTGTTTTGCGGTGCGCGGGCCTCTCACTGCTGTGGCCCCTCCCGTTGCGGAGCGCAGGCTCCGGACGCGCAGGCTCAGCGGCCATGGCTCACGGGCCCAGCCGCTCCGCGGCACGTGGGATCCTCCCGGACCGGGGCACGAACCCGCGTGCCCTGCATCGGCAGGCGGACTCTCAACCACTGCGCCACCAGGGAAGCCCTGTATGTTTCATCTGACTTCCAGGCTTCATAAAGGGGAGCAGATGAGTACTGTGCCCTGTAATTAGTGTCCAAGCCAGGACAATTTTGAGGGTCCAGGGATGCTGTGAACACTCACGCTAGCACAGCCAAGCCAGGGGCGTCCTAGGCAGTGCGGGAGGGATTTGGAGTAAGTTGTTCTGTGCGGTGTCTTTAGGGGTAAACAAGATTTGTGGTGCTATTTACTGCTTAGTGAGTACCTACTGTGTGCCAGGGCCTGCCAGGGGCTCTCTACGCACGAGTGCTGATGGCCAGAGAGACTCCCTGGGGTAAGTTGGTGTGAGCCCGTTGCATGGCTGAGGAAGACCAGGCCAGATGGACAAAAGACCAAGGTCACACACCCAGTAAGTGGCAGGACACACCCAATCCTCTCTGACTCCAGGCTCTGGGCTGTGTCTAGATCCCAGACCCCCGCCCCCACTCTCTCACTCACTCAGAGGGCGTGGAGGAAAGTCACATAAGCTCACTGGGCCTCAGTTTCTTCATCTATAAAATGGGAGAGAAGCTTCCTTCCAGAACTCTGGAAAATTGTAAGCCCAGACTCTGGCGGGCATGGTAGGGGCCCCATGAGCAGAAACTAAGATCTTTTGTCCTCTGCGGGCAAAGGACAGCGCCAGAGGGATGGCTAACTAGTGAGCCAATCACCCTTGCCTCTCAGACGGCCGAACTTCTGCTTTCAGCAAAGGTGATGGTGCATTTCAGCCCATGCAGGTAGATTAGAATCTCCCCACTTTTTATCATCAGCGGGAGACACGGAGAGTCTCTCCATACTCTTTCACGGTGATTCCCAGTTAAGAATTAGCCTCCACTGCCAGGTTAATACCCACACCCGCGCCCAGCTCTTGCCTGCAACTGTAATGTACACAGAAAAACCCCATCAGTTCATCTGAACCGGCTCTGAATTCCAGGATTTTGACAAATAATTGCTCTGAATCTTTACAGGACAATGCCATCTTGATACTAAAATGTAACAAAGTAATAACCAAGGGGAGACTTGGGTGAAGGTGACTTTTTACTTAATGTTTCGCATCCTTTAATGTGTGTGGAGTCAGCACTATTAAAACACAAGTGTCTTAAACGTTTGCTTTGGTTCACACGATTAATGCCTTTATCAAATTGTCCAACCAAAGCACAGTGAATTCTGCTGCTGGTGGGTCTGGGTCATTTGAGTCTTTTGTTTCTGTATAGACAAGCATTAGTCACAGAGGCACCCTGTGCGCAGATAAACGCCTTTCACTGAGGAGACTTCAAAACCTGGGGCTTCCCGTTGACTGTAGCTTTTGTCCTCCCAACTGCGGTTGGGAAGGGGAGCGTTAGGGAGATAAAGCTGGAGCAGAGGTAGTCCTGGGTGGCTGAACCCCCAGATACCTGCCCCAGTTTCTTTGTCCCTAACAACCTCGTCCTCCAGCTAAGACTCATGGGCGCAGGGTAGCCAAGTCTACCCTAGGGAGGCAGAGACCCCATCCCCACAATTCCCGGAGGACAGAGAATTCTTAAGAGATTTAAAGGCAGAGCATTAAGTATAAACTTCTTTATCTGTGCACGTCTCAGATTCTCGACTTAGCTAATATTCTGTCTGTCCACTTTAGTATCAAAACTGCATTGCTCTGTGAAGATTCGAGAATTCAGACGTGGCAGAGCCATGCCACCAGGCCCCCACCCAGGGAGACTGCACTTCCCAGCCTCCCCTGCAGTGAGGCGGGGCTGGGTCACTAGCTCTGGCCAGCGGCCTGTAAGCAGAGGTGACACCCGTGCCTTCTGTAGCTGAGACATGGAAGAGGTCTCCCTGCCGTGGTGACCAGGAAGCCGTACGCTCCGGATGACACAGCCTCAAGATGCAGGGAGCCTGGATCCCTGAGTCACCATGTGGAGTGGAGCTTCGTGGAGTGTTCCTATATCTGCACCGGCAAGAAATGAACCTTTGTGCGTTGAGTGTGAGACTTCGGTGTTTGTTACTGCAGCACACCCTGGCCTACCCTAACACATGCACCAGAGACCAAGTTCATCTGTTTGATGGGACCAAACATATTCATTTACTCACAAGCACGCTCCCTTGCCAGACGGTCACTGAGCATCTTAACACAAGCCAGGCAGCAGAGGGTACCTGAGGCCTTGTTTAGGGACCCACAGAAATGGTTTCATTTTAATTTCCTTTAAACTCAGAGGAAAACTGAATATAACAATAATGAATCCAACCTGGATTATATTCGTCTTTGCACCTAAGCAGATGTAAAATATAATTTTTATGTTTTTATGGAAGAAGGGACCCATGAAAGCAAAAGGAGCCTGGGGACCAGGAGAGTCACCGTGCAACTCAGATGCTGGACCCTTGCCTCCAGATGAGCCCTGTCTCCTTTCGAATGAGACTCAGGGATGAATGGAGCCTGTTCAGGCTCGTCCTGGCATCTCCCGCAGGTGGATGCCTTGGTCCGGGAGGACGGCAACAAGTGCTGGGAGTGAGGCCATAAATACCTAGGAAGGAGCCCTGGAGAATCAGCCACAAAGCATGCGAGATGCACATGCGAAGCACTCAGCACTGACACACCGGCGGGAAGCAGCTCACCATGGGCGAAAGTCCCCTGGCAACGGACCCCAGAACTCGCTGCCTCCTACCCAACAGGATTTAGGGTTCACGGGCCCCACAGTCACGGGCCATCTCTTCTCTGCACACTCTTTTCTCAGTGACTTGCGATGGTGTTACCCGTGGACCCTCAGGGCCTAGGCTCTGCTCTTAGAAGCTGTGTGTCCTCGGCAGGTGGCTCAGCGTCTCTGTGCCTTGGTTTTTGATCAGCGAAATGAGGAGGTTGATACCAACCTCCCTGGGTGGTATTAAAAGGATGAAATTCCATCACTCTTGTCACTTGTGGCCGCGTGGCGTGCGTTCCTGTCTCTGCTGCTGCTGGGGAAGGGCAGCTGGGCTGCTCGGCCAGCGTTTCCAAGTCTGGCTGCTGCGGGAGCTGATCCACCTTTTGGTACAGGTTTGCTGGCAGGAGACCTGACCCCACCTCACAGGGAGGTCAGGATTCCGAGATCAGAAGATGCTGCCGTGCAGTGGTGGAGGGTTTGGATTCTGACGCCAAACTCCTGGGGCTTTCGCTCCTGATTCTGCTCCTGACTAGCTCCGAGGCTTTGCAGAAGTCATTTCTCCTGCCTCGGTTCCCCTGGTTGTCATGGAGACTGAGAGGGACAATACGTCCGTTATCTCCTAGGTAACCCGCAGATGCACCCTTAGAACAGTGCCCGGCTCAGAGAAGGGTTCAATAAACATTGCTGTTGGCACCGTTGCTGTTGTTATAACTATTTTCTTTTGCTTCTTTGTCTTAAACTCACTCCCTCATAAAGTGCCAAGGAAGCTATGTAGCTAGTACCTGCTCTTAGGCTGTTAGGTCTGCAAACAGCAAACCTGGATTCTGATTCCGGATTCTGAAAAGCTCTGTTCTATTTTCAGTTGACTCCTGACCCCTGTCTTTGCTCAGCCCCCAAGCCAGCCCGGATCGGTCCTTGGGTGTCCTGACCAGGAATAAAGACACTCCACCCCCCCATCTCCAAACATCCTGGCCAATCGTTCATCAGCAAACAGCACTGAGAAACGTCCACAGAACCGGATGTGCGCGTGTAGGTGTTTTGAGGGGTTCACCTAACACGTCTTCCGGGGCAGCCCTTCTCCGTCACTGCATTCTCTCTAGCTGCGCAAGGAGGTGGGTTGTTCTGCTCGGTAGAATATCTGACTAAAGGAAGTCACCAGCCTGCCAAGTAGGAGGCACAGAGAAGGAGAACTTCCAAACGAAGACTACGCTGCCCCCTAGGGATGCTCGGAGGATCGGCGGGCGGGGTCGCACTCGGGTTATTCTTGGTCAACAATTCTGGTTACTAAGGTGCTGAACCAGGATTGGCCAAGATTCCCAGGGGGCTTACCCCTTCAGATATAGTTCTTCCTGTAACCAGCCTGGCACTCTCCAAACAACGCTTCTCGAAGTACCCGGAGGGCTGGTTAAAACTCAGATTTCGGTCCCCCACTCCGGGTTTCTGACTCAGTGGGTCTGACAAGCTCCCCAGTGATGCCGATACTGCGGGTCCCAGAACCCCGCTTTGGAAACCACCCAAGAGTGAGAAAAGTCGTTGGTTCTACAAATTCACGGCCAAACTCAGAGTTTTGGAAAAGGCTCAAAACCCTGTTTGGAGGGACAGCTCATTTCTCTTCTTCCCCAGGCGGACGCCTGTGAGAACAAGCAAGGGTCCCCAGCTGCTGGGAGGGTCGCTGCCCTCACTCGACACAGAATGGGAATGGGACCGCTCAGGTGCAAGGCTTGAATTCCGATGACGGACCCACCAAATTCTGGGCTCTTGGCCGGGCTCGAAAGCACGTGGCTGACCCAAGGGTAGAATCATCCCGACAATTCTCCTCCCCGAGGTCATCTGAATTCACAGAACGTTCTTCCAGCCTGAGAATGGAAGCCGGCTTTGCTGGCCCCGCTCATCACTTCAGAGGACAGAGCCCTGGGCCTCAATGCCCAGAATAAAGCATCTCCCTGGGGTGGAGCCCCCAGGGGCAGCTCCTCGGCTGCCCTGGCCCCAGGGAGCCCCAGGCACCCACGACCGACCGCATCAGAAAGCTGCCCATTTTCGGAAGAAGGGGCGGATGGAGCGGGCCCAGGGGTGCGCGGCTGGTCCACGAACGGGGAAGCAAACCAAGCACACGGGGAGGGGGAGGGGCAGACATCATTCCCTAAAATACCTGCATGCTCTCCAGCGTGTTCTGGGTGAAAAGCAAGACACAACGACAGGAAGATGTTGTGAATAAAAGAAGACACAGATTCTCAGTGCATCTGCACTGCCTTTTCCGTTTTTCCAACCGAAGCACGTTACGCCCATCCCCACGTGCCGGGGCACGCACGGCCGCCAGCGCCGGGGGACATGACCTCTGCGGGGCTGTCACAGAGCGGCAGCTCAGAAGGCGGATAAAAACAACACGGACGATCAGATCTATGGGCTTGGGGTGATGGGAAAAGAGAAACTGCACTTCCAGCCAGGAGACTATGTAAATCAAAGTGCGGTGAGTGATGCTGGCGGGGGAATGAAGTGATTTTTCAGGGAGATGTACGGCCCTTTGGAGGCCTGTTCCCAGTCTCCTGGGTTATATATTTCCCACTCTGCAATTTATTACTCTCAGCTCTCCAGATATTCATTAGCTAATGGACGCTTTCAAAAAATCAATTTTAATACCTATGACCGTAATGATGAAACCTTTTCCTGGGGGAGGAATAGATTTTAAAAGGCAACGCAAGAGATGAATATATTCTGTTTTAAGTGGCCGCTGGTCCCCTGGGGACGAGAGACAAGGTCATCTTAAAGAGGACAGGTGCTTCCCATGTGCGGCGGTGGCAGCCCGGCGGAAAGGCCCTTTTGGCCTTTCCTGATGGGACGGAACTAGGGGAGGAGGCCTCGTGGGACCACCCCAGCTGTGCAGACACAGCCCGCTGCCGTGTCTGTAGTGAGGAGTCAGGAACTGGGTGACCTCTGTCTTCGGCAGGGACACTCCTTACGTCCATTTATCATATGCATGAGGAACGCAGACGGCAAAGGCCCCGGGGTGATCCCAGGAGTTCCCCCTGCTCCCGAGGATGCTGGCAGCAGGCCATCAGCCAGGGACAGAAGAGTGGTCCAGACATGCCCCCCACTTCCGGCCAAGCCCCCACCATCAGGGCCAGTGAGAAAGGCCTCTGGGCAGCTGGGGAGGGTCGCTCCCGCTGTGCTCATGGGGACGGTGCCCGTGGCAGCACCTTGATCGTGTTCACTGCTGTGATTCCTGCCAACGCCCCCCTCAGATGCCAAGTGCTTCCTTGGGCTTAGTGCTGTCACTTACAACTCCCCCATTCATCTGTCACCCATAGGAATGGCCCATCCCCCGACCTTTCTCCTCGAGGAAATCATGCCCCCCAAGTGAGCGGGCTCACCCTCCTTGCTTTCCATCCAGGAGGAGCCAGCAGAGGAGAGCAGACCACCTCTGAGACCCACAGTTCTGATGCTGGCTGTGTGGCCACAGGAAAATTGCTTAACTTCTCTGTGCCTCACTTCCTCACGTGTAAAATGGGAACCATAATGGCGCCTATCATATAGGCTGCTTGAGTAACCGGTACCCAGCGGGCACTCAGTAAAGGTTAGCTATTGCTTCCATGAGGCATTAACGCAATATCCCCTGACCTCGCCCACCCCCAGGAAGAAAGCCGTCATGGCCGGTTCGCTTACCTCTAGCAGCTGCACTGCGCCTTCGTGTTCTTTCTTAGCTTCAACCTGAGCCTTTTTTGATGATAAAAAAACAGAAGAGTGAACGTTTAAAGGGAGAAAAAGAGAATTAAAGATTAATGTCTACATTATCCGGGAGTGTGGGTCATTGCTTTTTATTCCTCTAATAAACCCCTAAATTCTAAGGGTCTAAAGCAGTTCTCATTTGTCTCTCCCTTTGGGCAAGAGGAATGGATTCGGGTTTGATGCTCTTTGTAAAAACTGGAAAGCGCCCCTGATGTGGCAGAGAACAGGGAGGCAGGTGGGATGCAGCTGGTGCATGAGGGGAGGAGCCGGGTTCTATTCTTGAGAAGGGGCCACACACACGGTCGGAGGCTGAACCCAGACGGCAGGATCATTCTTCCCAAAGCCTCAGGGAGCACCATAATTTTCTCAAATGTCCTTAACTGCTTGAGAAATAAAACACAATCATGCGAACTTGACCCCTAGATAAACGAAGGTCTGCTGAAATCCCACCAGGTCCCGAGAAGGAGCTGCCCGGGTGGTCCTGAGCGCCCAGGCTCTCAGCTGTAGCAGGGGGGCTGCCTTCTTCAAATTACCTGACACAAAGCCATCAGCTCCACAGAATAAGAAATTGTACAAGTTTCACCAAAGAAATTTCTCAGGACGGCTGCTGCCCAGGCCACACGGTAAGTTCACACAAACCTGAGATGCAACATTATTATTTCCTGTCCTCACGGACCCTGAAGTTCTAATACTGTGATGACAGTAAATATCTGTTGTGTTTGCCTGCCTGGAACTATGTCCTGGGAAGAGGTCCTGACTTTGCTGGGGATGCACTGAGTACATGAGCAAGGTTCTAGACTCACAGTGATGGGTTAGGGGGTGAGTGCATGATCCAGTTACAACAAGGAGACTTTGCCTGGGAGCGCTGGGAGGAAGGGAGGCCCCTCGCCTTTGGAACTTGAGGCCGAGTGGAGGAGAGTCTGGAGCAGCTGCAGGCACCTTGCCACCATGAGGGGCAGCCTTGGAGCAGCCAGGGCCTCGACGTGGAGACCAGAAATGAAGCCAAGGGAGAGCAGAGGCAGGAGAGCCACGGAGGTCTGAAGGGATTCGGGAGGTGCTGGGTTCAACCATGCCTGAAGCCAGCTTGATCTGGGCCCTGGACCCAACCGCACCTGAAGCTAGATTTCAGTTGCGTGTACAACCGAAATTCTCTTTTTGTGTTTTTTTGTCACTTGAAACCAGGAGTCCTAATGAGCACAACCGTCAATTGCTGAAGGCACGACACCCCCCGTTTTAAAGTTGGAGACACCAAAATTTAGTGAGAGGGTGCGGGTGTCATAAGACGGAGGAGGAAGGCCTGTCCCCACATCACCACCTTGATGCCTCCCATCAAACTGGTCTCCCAGGTCTCACAAACGTTTTGAGATGTTCTCCTGACGCTATAGGGTAGCTGCCTCTAAAAACTGAGCACTAAGGGAGAATCCATGTCTTAAACTGAGATTCACATTTAGAATTCTCATTTCTGGAGGTATATTTTTCTCCAGGTGCCTGGAGAATAATGAGGAGAAGAGGTCACATCACAAATAAGCCAGTGAGAGCTATCTTAACAGCTTCTGCTTCTCACTTGAAAACTTCCGTGAGTCGGAAAGAGGGAAGGGCTTGGCTTCTCCAGCACAGACTAAAAGCGAAAAGTAGCCTGAGATTTCCATAGAGTTCATTCATATGCATTTCATTCTCACATATTTCCAATGAGGCTGTTAAGAGCTGGGGAAGTGAACAGAACGCGGCAAATTAACTAGACCATTCTTGAATTCAGCTCCGTCTTCAAAGGCTCAAAATTATTCCTCTCAAAGCAAAAACAACAAGAGGGACAATAAATCACGAAATAGGAAAAAAAGACAAACAACCAGAGAACGTACAAGGATTATATAAATAACACCATCATTGAGCCACTTGAGTCAAAGATAGTTTTCAAATGGCAGAATGAAAAACAACTAAAAACGCTATCGCAGGCTGTTAAGACAGAGCCAAGCTGGCAGTGACAACTTCGTTTCTGGCTTCAAGTGAAAGTCAGGAGTTCGTTTTTGTAGGCTACTTGCAAGCTGGCCATTTGGGCATCAGAATAGATGGTTAAAATTAACAGTTAAAACTGGCAGCACTGAATCCTTGCAGGATCTAAGCAACAGCCTAAGCAAGGCTCACTTCGGGGGCCACTGCCAGCGCACGGGGGAAGCTGAGATCTTCACGCAGACACGGTTTCCTACGGAACACGGTGAATTTGAGAGGGACCATGACTCCTAGGGAGGCCCGCAGTCCTGCTGTCCGAAGAAGGGGCCCGTCATCCAGGGGACCAAATGTCCAGGGGGTGGGTTGACACCGCAGCGAGCACATTTGTTTCAGGGGAGGCATAGCTGTGTAGAGGGGATGTAGCTTTCCCGCTGCCAAAGCTCTGGACATGCGGCTCAGACAGACTGGACACGTAATACTCGGAATAATAAGGACCCAAGCACCTTGGTGATGGGGTTGGGAGTGTGCATGCTGGTTGGTATGAGCAGGGGGACGGTCATTTGTGGGTGCTGTTAATCTCAGCTCCACAGAAAAGTGAACACGATTCATGGACTCCAGACTGAGGGCTATACAGACCCTCAACTCAGGTCCCTGAGTTCCATAGAGCTGAGGAAGCCATGAACCAATATTCCAGGCATGTGTCATAGGAGAAAACAAGAACTGAATGAACTCGGAGGGTCAGCCTGCGATCCCCCCCCCACCATCCACGTACAACGACTAAATCCAACACATCCAAGGGGAGCACTTGCCATGGAGGCAAAGCGCTCTTACGGGATGTGGGGGGAGTTTGGCTTCTTTTAGCAACCCACGTGTCAGTAATGGCCTTAAACCTGGAGCCTTCATTTCCCACATGGGAGGAATTTGAAAGGACAGTCACATTGATCAAATCTGCAGACGAATTTTAAATGTGGAAAAACTCTTTTGCTCATACATCTGGATTATTATAGCTGCTAATTGTAATAAGACAAAGATGTAACCCGCACGAGAAACTGGAAATCCGAAGCAGCTAAAGCAGCTGGACTCCGGTCGCCGTTTCCCTGGAGACATCGGGGTCGGAGTCAGGCCTCCAGGTCCTGCATGTAAGGGGACCCGCATCCCACAGGTTCCGGGTGACGGCTGACCGCTGCCGCCACTCATGCATTCAGCAGACATTCATAGAGGATTGCCTAGAACTTAACCGTCAGTTATCCTGGTAATTTCATATGACCATGAACTACATCAGTGGATGGAATCTTACTAGGTCTCCCATTCGTTCATCCATTCATTCATCCAAAGTTCTCAAGCATCTCCATTTATTCACTCATTCATTCCCCCAGTAATTCATCCATCCATTCATTCATTCCAAGTTGCTAAGCATCTCCATTTATTCATTCATGCATTCCCCCACTAATTCATCCATTCATTCATTCAAAGTTCCCAAGCATCTTCATTTATTCATTCATTCATTCCCCCAGTAATTCATCCATTCATTCAAAGTTCCCAAGCATCTCCATTTATTCACTCATTCGTTCCCCCAGTAATTCATCCATTCATTCATTCAAAGTTGCCGAGCATCTCCATTTATTCATTCATTCATTCCCACAGTAATTCATCCGTTCATTCATCCATTCATTCAGTTCCCAAGCATCACTTGTCGAGTACCTGCTCTGTGGCAGGCAATGTTCTGCGAGCGCAGGCAATAGGCAAATAGGTACATCAGAGAGCAAGTGGCATCACTACACGGGCTGAGGCGGCAGAGAGCAGCAGCGCTGGCGGGAGGCCAGGTGGAGACCTCAGTGACAGCAGTAAGCCAGCTCTGCCGTTATCTGGGGACCAGGCATTCTGGGTGGAGAGTGACACAGGACAGGAGGAGACAGAGGCAGGCGGGGACTTCAAGATGGTGACACGTGCATTCCAGGTACTGGGCCCAGAGCGTGCTGCACTTAGAGCAGATGTTCACGGCGTAGCTTTTAGTATTATCGCCATGGTGCACAGCCTACGTGCGCAGCCTCGCGCACGCTCACGGCTGTGCCTTAGCCCCTACGTGGCTGACACAGGATGCTCAGGCGCTCTTTCTGAATGAATGGAAGTGAGGATGCTTGCCTCAGCCCCTGGCACCCCGATCTCCACGAGCAGGCGTCCCGTGGAGAAGTCCTCGTAGATGGGACTCGCTCTGCTTGGACTTTGAATTTTTAAGCTATGCCTCCACCAGCTACCAGAGATAAGGGGTGGCTGATGGCCCTATCTTACCCTGATTCCCATTAGAATAGCCGCGGGCAGTTTGATCATTCGTTCATTCTTTAACCGAACAAGTGTTTCCACTTGCACATTCCTTCACCTGCTTCTGCCAACCACCGTATTGAGCGGAGGGATGAGCTGAGCCTCCGGGGGCAGAGGCCCCCTGGGGAAGGTTCCGGGCGCCTGACCTTCCAGCTGGCTGAATGCCCAGACCTTCCTTAGGGTGGCCAGGTCCAGAGGTGAGGCTGAAACCACCAAGGGATCTCCAAGGAGTGTAAAATGTCAAAAAATCCACCTACATTTCGTGGGAAAATAGCTTCCTTAGACACATCCTGTACATCAAGAAAAAAATATATTATGGGATCCAGGAGGCAGCGGATCCAACAAAGTACAGAAAGGTGTGACGGGAATTCCCAAGGTGACGGCGAAGTGCATTTCCAGGCCCAGCTCGCATTTGGCCCCCGGAGCCACCAGCCTGCACAGGAAGAAGAGGCCGGGCTCCAGGCAGGACGTCTCAGGGGAAATGGAGTTAAAACGTCCCCTGGAGCAGGACATGTCGAGAGGAATTCTACAGCTCTGGCGGAAGGTTTAGGAACAGGGGAGTGATGGGTACACAGAGGACGGAGCAAACACACAGAAGGAGGCAATTCACTCCAGGGAAAAGGAAAAGCGGTACAAAAAGGAAATGCTGCCCTTTGCAGAGCCTGACAGGTCGTGTGCGGAGCACGCGTTGCGGAGGATGGAACAGAATTCGACTGGGGACATGACGCTTGAGACCGTCCAAGCTGGATGTCTAGCTGGACAAAAGAAGTGGGGTTCAGAGGCGGAGCGGGGCTTGGAGAACCCAATCTGGCGGCTGGCTCGCGGGTGGCATTCCACCCCACGGGGACCTAGCGAGGGTAGGCCAAGAAGAGACGTGGCTTGCGGACTGATTCTTGGGGATGTTTAAGGGCGTCTGTGGGGAAGGAGGAAAGCTGGAAGAGGGTGGGGCCCTGGAAGCCTGGGGGGTGGGGAGGTGGACCCCCTCTTTGTGCCTCTGTGTCAAAGAGGATGAGGGCAGGGCACTAACCACTGAGCAGGACGTCCCGGGTGACTGAACAAGAGCCACGGCACTGGGGAGATGAAGGTGGGGCCCATGGGAGTGGGTTCAAGGAATATGGGGATTTTCAACAGCACGGATGCAACTAGAGGTGATCATACTAAGTGAAGCAAGTCAGACAGAGAAAGACAAACACCGTAGGACACCACTTACACGTGGAATCTAAAATACGACACAGATGAACGTATCTGCACAACAGAAATGGACTCACAGACCTACAGAACAGACTGGCGGTTGCCAAGGGGGAGGGCGTTGGGGAGGGATGGAGTGGGAGGCTGGGATTAGCAGAGGCAGGCTCATCTATGGCGTGGGTGAACAACAAGGTCCTACTGTAGAGCACAGAGAACTATATCCAGTATCCTATGATAAACCATAGTGGGAAAGAATATTAAGAAAAAGAATGTGCGTGTGTGTAACTGAATCACTTTGCTGTGCAACAGAAATTAACACAACGATGTATATCAACTATACTTCAATTCAAAAAAAAAAGAAATAATGGGAGTTGTAGTCAGAGAGAATAGGCGGCCCCTTGGAGATATCTCACACTGTGGTCTCATGAGAATCAAATTGGAACTCAGAGAGCTCTGGTGACTTTTACTGAGGTGGGGGGACAAGGGCTAGACTGTCCTTCCATACGACGTAAGCACTTGCATAACGGGTGTCAGCCACACATTCCAACTTCACCCCATCTAACGCCGTTGCCCTCATCAGTCTCTCACTTCATTCATTCTCTCATTCATGGGTTTTCCTTCATGCATTTTCTTGATCTGAACTTATTGAATTCTTCATGTACTTGTTCACTTACTCTCACTCTGTAAGGCAGAGGTCTTGTCCTACCCTGAAGGAAGGAAGGAAGGAAGGAAGGAAGGAAGGAAGGAAGGAGGGAAGGAAGGAAGGAAGGAAGGAAAGAGGGAAGGAAGGAAAGAAGGAAGGAAGGAAGGAGGGAAGGAAGGAGGGATCAGGGCAGCAGGTGCAACACGAGGGCCATCCGTGCTGTAAATCAAACGGACGCGCAAACGCTGGAGAGAACTCATCGGTCTTTGCTCCATTCAAGTCTCAACCTTTCTCTTCTAACACTTTTTTTAAAAAGAAAATCAGAGCTCTAAGAAATTACGAAGTTGACACATTCATCCTTCATTAGTTTTTCTTCCTGTGCTCCCCCACTGATGAAGCATCCGTGTGTCCAAAATAGAGACAAGGATGAACACAGGGGGAAAATGAAGCACAAGAAGCTGGACGGTGCTCAGGGGACACTGGGAGCTGAATGACGGACCTGGCTCTAGTGCACTTTCCCCGGCATCAAGTGCTTCGTAAATGAAACTCCAAGCTCGTGGAAAATGATGCTCTGCTGAGAAAATCCGACCTGTCTCCCTTGCTGGACAATACTTGTATTTCTGTCGGAGTATTGTCTGTCCTAGAAATTCCCAGCCTGGGGGCATGGCTTCTGGGGAGGCAGTGAAGGAGCGCACATACCAGGCAGGTATCTCCAGGCACCGAAAGGTCCCTCACACGTGGCAGGAGAAGATAAGAGTAACATCACTGTCTGCATCTCCCAGCAATATCCTTTCTGGATAGCATCTAATGAAACACCGCTGCTCAGCGGGCCAGCCAACTCACTATGACAGGTCACAAGGACTGCAACTGTGTCCATCGCACCGGCCCGATGAAATCTATCCTTAGCGCGAGGTCTCCATAAATGATAACAGAAACAGCATCAGAAGTTACCTGCCCGATGCCACACGCTCCGCTAATAAACTCGGGAGCAGAAAAACCACTCTGACAGATAGGGGTCACCACCCAGGCAGGGTAAGCCATCGTGTCCTTTATTTGAGATCAAAGACCTGGAGGGACTGTCGGGGGATGGAAGGACCCACCGACTGGAGGAAGAGGTGTCTGCTGTGCATCCCATCTGGCGCCGGGTGGCGTCTGGGACCAGCACCTGTGCCAACGGTCACACTGTGCCCTGGCTGGAAAGGCCGGCTGCCCTCCCACGGGTGGGGGGCACCGGGCTTTGGGAAAGAAACGCAGTGAGAGATAGACACAGGGACCCAAGACCCATGGCTCTGAAAGAGGAATCCTCAGACGCATTTGGAGAGGGCCAAGAGGACCGAGGCCTGTGACTAAGGATGGGGCAGGAAGGAACTTTCCTGGTCCCCAAACCATCACAAGTGACATGGGGATACACATTCTGAACCGCTCAGTGCCCCAATCCCCTCCCCGCCTCCCTCCCTCTGGTTTCTGTTCTTTCGTCTTCCTCCCCTCTTCTCTCTCCTTATTTCTCTCCTTTTCTTTCTTCTTTCTGTGTTACCTGTCTCTCTCTTTCTCTCCCTGTCTCTCTCTCTCTCTCCCTGTCTCTCTCTCTCTCCCCGTCTCTCTCTCTCTCCCCGTCTCTCTCTTTCTCTCCCCGTCTCTCTCTCTCTCTCTCCCCGTCTCTCTCTCTCTCTCCCCGTCTCTCTCTCTCTCTCTCCCTGTCTCTCTCTCTCTCTCTCCCCGTCTCTCTCTTTCTCTCCCTCTCTCTCTCTCTCTCCCTCTTGTCCTTCGTTCATGAGATCACGCTGCACATATTTCTCTGAAATTTGATTTGCTCACTTAGCAGACTGTGATGTAAACCTCCCCAAGAGAGCAGCTGCAAACCAAAATGATTCCTCCCAAGGCTGTCGCGCTGCTCTGTGGCATGGATGCCCCGCGATTCACACAACCACACCCTGGGGTGAGCATTCGATTTAACCCCGTTACCTGTGCCCACACTGCAGGACTGCAGACCAAACCAAACCATCATTGTGAACGGGTTCCTGTGTCTCTTACAGGGCATATTCGGCATATCCCCAGAATGGAAGGTTGCAGGGTCAAAATAGACCTGTGTTTTTAGCTTTCATTGACGCTGTCAGGTTGCTTGCCCCCAGAGCTGAAGCAATTCATACCCTTTTCCATAATCCACAGGCGTGCCATTTTCCCTACAATTTCGCCAGCATCGACTGTTAGAGCTTTTCCTTTGATTTTTTTGGCAGTTTAGAACATAATCGCAAGTCAACCTAGGAGAAACTAGAGAGCACAGGGACTCGTTCCGCGCCAGGAAGGAGAGGCAGGCGCTCCCTAGCCTGCGAGCAAGGGCTCAGGAGAGCAGCCAGCCACCCGCACCCAGGCCCCCTCCGCCGCCCGCGTCCTCCCAGCCGCCGGCCTCAGCCCGGCTCACCTTCTGCAGGAGGTCGATTTCCTGCTGCTTGGCGCTGAGGACGGCCAGGGCTTGTTCATGCTCCAACTGCAGCTGCTGCCGCCGTTCCGCGGCCTCTCGCATGTGCTGCGTTGGGGGGAGGGCAGGTCAGGTCAGCCCAGCGCCCGGCAGGGAGCTGCGTCCTGGGTCCCCACGGCCGGCTCCCCACTCTGACTCACCGCCTGCATCCCCGGCTTCTCCCGAGGGCAGCAGGGACCAGCCGGGGAAACCCTCACACCCACAAGCCTCCCTCCCCCGTTTTCACATTTTCTAGTTTACATGCCAGGAGCACGTGAGCAGAGCTGCAGGTTCCCGTGCTGTGGAGGTGAAGCTCTCTTCTTCCTGTTTGGAAAAAATCCTCCCTTCTCTCCGTGTTTTTCCCCCAGGTCTTCTGCAAATACCAGCCAAGACCTATGGACTTTTCCCTACATAGGGGTACTGTTCCAAGCTGTTTACTACCATTTAACTCATGTCATCCACAATAATCGTAGGAGGGAGGTACTGTAACTAGCCCCATTCTACAGATGGGAAAACTGACACACCAAGTTTTCCTTGTTTGTCACACATGGTGAGTGGCCGTTTGGGATTCAAATCGGACGCCTCCGTGGAGCCTCTGAATCTCAGGGTTTGGTCCTGTCCGCTCGCCCTGGGGAAGCGGGGTGCTCAGCCCCAGCAAGTCCAAATGCCCCCTCATTTGTCCCTCTGCAAAGGTCCCACCGAGGCAGGGAGTCCCAGGGCTGGACCCTTCCTCTGATCGGAGCATCTTCTCCCCACCTCTGATGATTTCTTGTCACCCAAAGTCATCCCCCAGGAGAACCCACCAGCAAGCATCCCAGGACAGCGGGACCTCCCCGGCCCTAACAGCGACCACCTGTGAACCCTGGTGGGGAGGAAACATGAGAAATGACACCATGTAGAAAAAAGGCGTGGGTGGGATAGACTTTCACACAGGCAGAATCACAGGGAATGCACAACATTTGGATTCAGCTTCCTCCTCTCCCCTCCCCTCCCTCCCCTCCTCCCTCCCTTCCTCCTTCCCTCCCTCCCTCCCTCCTTCCCTCCCTCCCTCCCTCCCTTCTTCTTTCTTTCCTATTTCTTTTTTATAACGAGATCTATGCCAAAGATGGCTTAGCAATCAACATTTTAAAAATCTGGATCTTTTCCCAAAAGTTTTAGCGATGTGTCCCACCCGAAGGGGCTGGCAGAGGCTGAGTCAGAGCTGTTCCCTTCCCGAGCACACGCCTCCTTTTTGCCGCTGTCCCTGCAGACCCAGTCTCACCTTCCTGTGACCTGACATCCGAGGGCATGACCCCTGTTATACAGACAGGAGATACCTTGATATAATGGGGAAGGGACCCTAACATACCTTCTTCCTTAGGTTGAATTTGTTGATGACTTATTATTATTACTTTTAAATTTTGTTTTAATTCTTTTACTTATTTTTATCCCCCAGGCTGGGGAAGGGGTCTCGGAGAGATAAGGGCAGAGAGGCAAATTTATTCTCTTCACCATTTTTCCCAAGTCCATCCCACCCACTGCCACCAAAAGCTCTTTCCTTCCGGGAAAGATCTTGGCACTCAACACTTTTAACCACAGATGGGGAAGCTTTGCAGGTTCACATCCCAAAGTTCTACTTTTTTTTTTTTTTTTGCATTAAAAAGTGAAGTCTTCCTGCAGCCCGTGTTGCACGTGTTACATGCGTGGCGACATCACGCTCTGGCTTTGTCTCCAGTTTGGGGCTAAACAACCTTGCAGCCCCTCTGCTGTCTCACTTCCCTGGGAAGTTGCAATTTCTTAGCCCCTCGGTGGACGAGTGCTGGTTTCACTGTTGCTATGGAAACTCTCACCAGAACCCAGGATCCTGGAAAGTTAGAACCCCTCAAACATGAACCAAATCCCCTGAAAAGGTGGAAATGGGTGTGTTTGTCAGTGACTATAACCTGCCCCGAGCTGGGACTGGAATGGGCCGTTTGTGTCTGTATGTGGGCGGGAGGAGAAACAGCACACATGCAACTTCTTGCGTCTGCTCCAGTCTCCAGCCTTCCTGGTCTGACTGCGCCTCGCCTTCCTGGACAGGAGAGGGGTTATTGCTACGTAGCTTCCCAAGAGCCAGTCTTGAACACAGCTCTCCCGGCCCTGCGGAGCTCTGATTACCAACTTGGGCCCAGCAATTTCTAATGACCTCTTGTGGCAGATTCGACTCCCCCCTGCCGACCACCAACCCACCCTGATTCCCCGACCGGTGGCCCAAGGCACCAGGCATTTTCAGGAACACTAAGACGAACCCCCAGAGCCTTTAAACATGTCAGGAATTCTCTGAGCTTCCAAGAAGCTTTGGAAATTCTTCCACAAACACTTCTCACCGACTCAGAGGGATATTACTTTTGTCTGGTATTGGGTTTCTTCTTAAGGGCACTAGAGTTCATTAGTACTTATCCTCCACCAACTTTCATGGGGTTGTCAGAGGGTCGATGGGACCGTGTGTGTGAGGCTTCTCGCTCTAGAGAGGAGTATTTCTGTTCCATTCCTTCATTCATTTACTTCTGTATATTTATTCATTCAACCAACATTTACTGGGTACCTGTCATGTGCCACGACGCTGGGCATCAAGAACAACAGGGTCCTGCCTCCACGGATGGACATTCTAATTGGGCGAGCGGGTAAGAAAGGACATAGCAAAGCAAATAAACAAGGAAATGTCAATTGCAACAAGAAGCGTTAGGCTGAACCACTAAAGTTGATATGCAATCATTTTGACCTATAAGACTGGCTATTTCACATAGCCTAATCCTGTGATGAAATGCCAATCCAATACTATAATGAAGACTCACTCATTCACTCGCTCACTCATTCATTCATTCAACAAACAATTACCAAGTACTTGTCATGTGTCAGTCACCACCCTGCGTTCTGAAGGTGACGGCAGTGAAGACAAACACACACAAAACCAAGTCTCTTGGAGTTTACACTCGAGAGGGAGAGACAGACCCTACCCACGTATATTAAACAATGTGGAGTGTGTCAGGTGGTCCTAAGTGTTAAGGAGAAAAATACGGCGTGGGACGGGGGGCTACGGAGCTGCAGGTGTAGCAGAGGCTGGCAGTATTCACTGAAGTGGCCGGAGCCTCCCCAAGAAGAAGCGGAGACCAGAGGCTGGTGACGGAGCTCCGCCCCGCTCCCCGAGGAAGGGCTGTGGGTGGAGTCCAGGCGTGGGAACAGCATGGCGCCTGGATGCCGCCCATTCCCACCGAGCCGAGGCACTGAGCCAGGCTGCTAACAGGACTGTGGAGCACGGAGGCTGCACTGAGCTCCTAGGAAGCTTCCAGAAGGTTCCCTGCTCCAGACACCGCTCTCTGGTGCGGACAATGTCCCACAGGAGGGAAAGGGAGCCTTTAATCCTCCATCACTTCAAGGAGGAACGTCTTTCCAGAGTGTGCCTGACGATTTCCCCTTTGGTCTTTTTGGCCCAAACCGGCCAGATGCCCACCCTGAGGCCAACCCCTGGCCGCCGCAGGCTGAGGGGTCTTTGCACCCAGAAGGTGGGTCGTGCCCCTCCTCTGCTCAGAGCCCCTCAGTGGTCCTCATGACACAGAGTAAGACCGCAGTGCTGCCGTGGCGGTGAGGCTGCACTCTGCCCGCCTCTCCCGCTCTGCTACACACACCCGGGCTTTCCTACTCTTTCCAAAGACCAGGCAAACTTCCACCTCAGGGCCTTTGCACATGCTGTTCCCTCTGCCGGTCACACTCTTCCCCCATCCCCAATACTGGAAGCGCTTGTTCTCTCAAAGTCCAGGCTTTGCCCAAATACCACCTTCTCGGTGAAGCCATATTTAAAACTATAACCAACCCCCCTGCAGCATCCTTTTCTCCACCCTGCTTTATTTCACTCCAGAGCACTTCTCACCATCTAATATATTTCACACTTTACTAGCCCACTGTCTGCTTCCCCTCCCTAGGATGTAAACAGGCTCCTGTCTCAGGCTGTGGTCCCTGCCCTGGACAGGTCACTCAGTAAATAAGCCATCCGTTGTGATCTTCCCTCATGACTCCTTGGACTCAGCTCTGACCACCCAGTCTGTTCCAGCCACACTGGCCTCGGCCCAGCTCCGGGAATTTTCTGAACATTCCCCAGCAGGTGCTTGCAGGGACAGCGATGGTGGAGGTGTGTTTCCGGTATCTCAGGTCAATAAAAGTGCAGGGTGAGGTGATCAAGAACCAGACTGCCTGGGTTCAAATCCCAGCTCTGCTGCCTCTAGCTAGTGACTTAACCTCTCTGGGCTTCATTTCCTTCTTCGGGATGAACTGTTTATTAGCATATTGGATCAACTTTTCGATGGGTAGTTAACAATGTTGATTAGTTAATTAGGAATGAACACCTGCTTCGAAAAGGGGTTCTGAATATGACATGACTTAGGGTAGTACCTGGCATCTATGAAGCCTATTACCTTTCACTCTGAATATAAGAAAACCCCTTCCCATGGACCTCATGCAGTATCATGTAAGGCAGGACCCTGTAATGCAGCTTCGTGTAATAAAGTGTCATGTGATACAGTACCATGTGGTAGAGCATGATGTAATTTGGCATTGTGTAACAGAGCATCACGTTATGAAGTATCACGCAATTCAGCATCACGTAACGCAGCATCACGCAATGCAGCATCACGTAACGCAGCATCATGTAACGCAGCATCATGTAACGCAGCATCATGTTATGAAGTATCACGTGATGCCACTTCAGTATAAAACTCAAGGTGCACGGGGCAGGGGGGTCGGGGTAGAAGGTATTCGGTGACCAGGGACTCTACCAGCAAGGCAGTGAGTGACTAGGATGATGGCATTGGTAAGATGGTGCAGTTAAACAAAATGTGCTACCATTCAGTAAGCACTTACTGAGTACCAGGCCCTGTCTCACCCAGTGCTGAGAGCTGTGTGCTGTGCTCACCGTTACAACAGGCCACAGACTCAGGGAAGCTGAGCGCCTTGCTTAAGGCCACACAGGGTGCTGCAGCAGAGCCTGGAAGCCATCCCAAGAACGGCAAACCACAGAGCCAGGGTCCGCCCGACCACTGACCCTTTGCTGGCCTCAGGCCACTTCTCCTCCATGGCCATCTTCACCGTGAAACTCTACCAGGGGCAGATCCACTTTTTCAGGCTCCCAAAGAGCGAACCTGGCTGGGATGGACAGTTAGGCAGCCGTTCCAGCTAATCTTTGCGCTTCTGTTTATTCCGGAAGTGGTCAGTGCCAAACGCAGCCTGTGTAATCTTTATTTAGCTTTGAGGGAAGTTATTAGTGGAAAGAAGGAAACCATCTTCCTTACAAGGATTCATTAGAAAGACTAACTGAATACACAATTGCTCCAGGTGTGCCGTCGCAGGCATCGGGGTCACTGAAGGACAGAGGGGCCACACACACTGAGCGGGCTCCTTGCTTAGAGGCAAAAGGGAGACGGGGGTGTGCAGGTCAGGTGCATGGAACAGCTGGGATGGAAATAGCTGTCCTCGGGCTGAGGGACCAAGTCAATATAAAGTAGTTTTCAGGAAAGGAAAGTGTGTAAAAATCTATGCCCCTCGGGGGTGTTACGGATCAGGGTTCTTGGCGCTCCTTAATTAACAGAAATTGATAGAAGGCCGGACGAGAAATTCCCGCAAAGCTCTAGCGGGGCCTCTGCTGCAGCAGCGGGGAGCGAAAAACGAACAACAGGTTCCCTTGCCGGCTCCTTATCTGGGGTGAGGGTAGGCGTGGGTCCAGGTGGCTGGGCAGAGGATAGCTTAGGTGGTATGTGCACCGCTTAGGTGGTGTTGAGGGCAGGGGCCCTGCGCAGTGCCCTGCCTTTGCTCCTGACACCCTGTTTTTCCTCCAGGCTCTTCAGAAGTAGCCGTTGGATTTTGGGGGGGGGGTCTTTTTGTATCTTTTTATCCATAATTTGCCCCAACTGCAGATGCACACAGTTATTTTTAGTCCCTTATTAGCTTCTTTTTATTTTATTGCTTGAGAAGACATTTGTCCAGGTGCAGGCACTGCGGCAAAGGGTCCAGGTCTCAGCCTGTCTCGGAGGGACATGGTGTTTGAGGTTAATTATGATGGGCGTCGCAGCTCGGGGGACAAGATTAGCTGGGAACTTTTTTAGCTTCTTTTGCATCTTCCCACATCCTACCTGTCCCTTCAAAGCCATGTTCCCCTCCAGCAGCTGCCCACGTATCTGCTTCTTTTCTCAACACACTGCTTACGGGGTGTCTCTACTCACTGTCTCCACGACCTCACACCCCACTCGCCCTTCAAAGCTTCTTCACCTTGGCTCCCCTACCACCACTCAGCCGGCAGCCTCCTGCCAAGATGACCAAGGGGCTCCCTGCTGTCCAAGCCAGCGGTCACTTCTCTGCCCAGGGACCCCGTGTCTCAGCAGCATGTAACATGTAACATGGCGGAGGGTCATGAAACACCCTCCGCTCCTGGCCCGGGGATCTCCACGCTGGCCCGGTGTCCCCCTTCCTCTCCACTCCTGTCTGATCTCTGGACACTGGAATGGCCGCTGCTCTGCTGACATTCTTTCTTTACGGGATCTTATCCCACAGCACAGTTTAACTGCCGTTCACAAACTCACGCTGCCAAATGAAATGTTTCTCTCTACGCTCACATCCAACGGTCCACCCCTCGCCTCCACGTGGACGTGCAGGAGGAAGCTCAGACTCAGCCTGTCCAAGATAGACTTTGACCTTCTTTCTCCAGCCACTTGTGCCCCCAGCTGCCCCGTTCCAGCAAGGACCCCGCCAGCCACTCAGTTCCTACAGCCCAAAAGCCAGGAGTCACTCTTGCCCCCTTCCCTCCTTTGCTCGGCGTCCAAGGCTTTAGAAAATCTTGCATTTGCACCAAAACCCTTCCTGGATTGGCTCCTTTCTCCGTGTCCACTGCCGTCACTGCCCGACCGGCCGCTATCACCCCTCGGCCGGACCATAAGCAGACTTGGAGTCGGTCTTCCTGCCATCGGTCCTGCTGCCCGACAGGTCCCCAAGAGAGGCCAGGGTGCTCTCTCCCAAACACGGCCATCTGTGATGGCTAATTCTGTGTCAACTCACCTGGGCTGAAGGATGCCCAGAGAGCTGGGAAGGCATGACCTCTGGGTGTGGCTGGGAGGGCGCTTCTGGAAGAGACTAGCATTTGAATTGGGGAACTGAGGACAGCAGATGGTCCCCCCCCCACCCCCGTGTGAGAGGACACCATCCCATCTGCCCAGGACCCGAACGGAATGAGAGGCAGAGGGAAGGAGGGATTCACGCTCTCTGCTTGAGCCAGGACATCTATTTCTCCTGCCCTAGGACATCAGCCTCCTGAATCTCGTGCTTTGGGGGTCAGACTGGGACTTACGGCATCAGCCCCTGAATTCTCAGGCCTCTGAACTCGGACTGAATTTACACCCCCAGCTTTCCCGGATCTCCAGCTTGCAGCTGGCAGGCAGATCGTGGGATTTCTCGGCCTCCATCACTGCACGAGCCGATTCCTAGAATAAAGCTCCTCTTGTATCTCCATGTCTCTCTCTGTATATCCGACTGGTTCTGTTCTGGAGAACCCTGACTAATACACTGTCTTCTGCTTCCGGCACTCAATGACTGCCACTGCACTTAGAACAACATTCAAAATCTTCGCTGCAGCTGATGGGTTCCTCTGTGATGGGGCCTGCTTCTCTGTCTAATCCCTTCACTACGCCCTAGCCATGCTGGCCTCTGATCCGCTCCACTGTTACGTCAAGATCATCCCCACCCCCACGTCTTAGCATATGCCATTCCACTGCCTAGAATGCTGGTCCCTGCATCTTCACATGGCTGGCCCTTCACAGCATGTATCCCCTCCAGAGATTATCTTGTTTATTTATATGTTTATTTATTCTATGTCTTCCCTCCCCCTGCTCCTCTGTGAGATCCACGAGGTTAGAGAACTCATCTCCATCTGCTGATACGCCCCAGGGTCTAACACAGTCTGTGGCACACAGCGGGATGGCATAAATGACAGGACAGTGAAGTCCCTTATGCAGAACATCCTCCCCATGGCTCCAGCCCACCCTCACCTCTGGTCTCTCCATCACTGATGGTATCTATCATTATTCTGCATATAACAGATGTACTGTCATCATTATATATGCATTATTATTATTCTGCATATAATATATGCATTATTATTATATAGGCATTATTATTATTATTCTGCATATAGACTATAATCAGCTTTGTACTGTTCTGATTTATCTTGTGTAACTCTCACTTTCTCAGTTGGACTCTAAACGTCTCTTCCATGCCCACACTCCACAGGCGGTAGAAGCCGGATTCACGTTTGCCAAATGGAATTCAACCAATGCTTATGGATGGAAGATCCGCCCTGTGGCTGTCAGGAAACTAGATTCTGCCTTTGGAGAGACTAGAGGGGATACAATTCTCACCACATTGTAACCAAACTGTGAACCAGATACATCAACTAACTCTCCCGGAGGGAAACCATGCTGGTAGGGTGCGTGTCATCCATTTGTCCAATGTCCTCTAGGAGGTGGGCTTTGAAGACTGAGGAAGAGTAGAGTTAAATGGATGGTGAGAAAAAGTGTAAACTAAAAATAAGGGAGAGATTGGTTTTTAAGGCTGAAATCTGTGGAGTTAGGTGGACGGTGGAGAGAAAAAATGAACTCAGGCGACGGATGGGGTTGGACCTGCGAGCTGAACATTAGTAAGATCTGTGAACCAGCTAAAGCGGAGAAACAGACAAGCCTCAAAAACACACGCACGTACTCAGCATACTCTATGTCCTGGCATAAGGATATGCTATTGCTTCGTCCAGTACAGCACTGATTTTCCAAATAGAGCCAGCAGATATGCCTACGTCGAAACACACATAGAAAACCACAGTGTTACAAGGTTCATATTTTTGAGATATTAATCAGTATTTCTTTCTGTCTCTCCTTCCATTTCTCCTCCACTCCTCCCCCACGTCCCAACCAGATGGCAGGTCCATTCTGCCCTCATTGCCTCAGGGAGGGTGCACAGGGTGAAGGGCAGAAAAAAGGACCCTCCCGGGCTTTGGTGCACAAACCCTACACCGATGAACTACTGGTGAGAACTACCTGCGACTAGAACTTCCCTCCTCATCCGCAGAAAAATACTGCTTCATCGGAGGTTGGCAGACAGGCTCACACGTGCATAGACACTGGTGAATTCCGGAGAGAAGGGCTTTGGCTCTGCTTTCTGGAAAGTTCCAGAGAGGCGAGACCCTAGAGAACTTATGGCTAACAGGTGAGTCCAGAAAACAAAGCTTTGAACCACCCGGCACAGGTTTCTGCACTACACCGGCATAACCAAGAGTCAATACGAACTCATACGACTAAACAATTAATCTTTAGTCCTTTTGTTAATTATACCTTGCAAGTTGCTAAGAGAGTAGATCTTAAAAGTTCTCATCACAAGAAAAATAATTCTGTAACTATAGGTACTGTGATGGATGTTAACTAGACTTATGGCAGTGATCGTTTTGCAACACAGACAAATATCAAATCATAATGTTACACACCTGAAACTGATACAATCCTTTGGTCTTGTATTTTACAATGATGTCATGTAACTTTAAGCCTTGTCTCCAAAATGATGGGGAAAAACTGTTAGACTGTGGCTTGTGGATTTTTAAAGCCTATATGTAAATAATAAGAACTGGACAGAACGGTGGAAATCTCAGCATATGCATGCATGGGTGGGTGGGAGATGAAATCCTCCACCTTTTGGTATCATGTGGCCCCAACCCCAACTTAGGTATAACCCTGGTGTGTGCCGGTAAACTGTCCTAATGCTCTCAGATCCACTTCTCCCCCTTCCCTGCTTTGCTCACAGAGAACTACATTTCCCAGACGGCCCTGCCCCTGCTTCTTGGGGACTGGCCAATTGGAGGCACCAGAAGGTGGGAAGAAGAGAGAAGCCAGGTATTTCTCCCTCTCTCTGCTTCCCGTGTTGTCTCCAGAGGTGGCTCTTCCTCCCCTGGGGCTCTAGCTCCTGCTGGGCAGCCCTCACCCATGGCTTCAGCCTCCGGCCCTTGGGAAGACCATCACCCCGCCCCCATCTCCGCAGCCTTAGAGGTGATGTATCTCCAAGTGCATATTTGACTTCTCAGCTCTTCTACTGCCTGTGTAACTAATCCTCTGCGTTAAAGTCCCTCCACCTGAAGACACCTAGATTGCTGTCTGCCTTTCAACTGAAATCTGGCTGAGAGACTGAAGGAAAAGGATGAAGCCAACTCCAAATTGACATTACATTTCTAGCAGTCTTTCAAAATGAGCGTCTTAAGGGAACTAAGTAACTTTGGGGGGAAATGTTATATTTCTTTCACTTGAGTTTTTACAATTAGATTCAAATCTGCTTTATAGATTTACTGTGACAACTGGAAGAAAAAAAATGAAAACCCACTGAAATCTGAACTCTGCTGACACCCTGCAAAGTAAAGATTAATCAGTCCAGGAACATTTACAGCCTGAGAATGGCTTCATTTACTTACCCACAATTTCACTGGTTTGTTTTAATATCCCTTCGTTACTTTGCTTGAAACTTTTCCTACCAAAAAAAAAAGATGGTTTTGATGCTTCTTCCCAACTAGGAAAAGTTGTTCCTTTCATTCTCAGTGTAGTTGATCTTGGACTGAGAGCTGCTTTAATGAGTCTGTATTATCTCCTCCCCTGGAAGGTAGGGCACAGACGTGCAATCTCAGTGAGCCCTGAAGCCTGGGGCTTATGCAGAGTGGTGGAAAAAGTTCAAGGATGACACTCCCTGGGTCCAGGCCCCAGCCTTCTGTCTAGGAAGTCTTCTTGCCCAAACACCAAAGGCTGAAAGCCCAGCGGGCTGAGAGCTTACTAGAAATGGGACAAGACACAAACACCTTTCCATTTTATTTCTGACATACACCCATCTGCTGAATACCGGAAACTTTAGAAATGATGAAAAATGGAAACAAATACATCCTTCTGTCTCATTTTTCACCTTCCCTTCACAGTTACTGTGAAGATGTCCAGTGGATGGATGGATGGATGGATGGACGGATGGATGGACGGGTCGATGGACGGATGGATGGGTGGCTGAGTGACTTCGACACCTGTAGCTGTCCCCACTTCCCTCACTGTCCAAGCTTGCCAATCAGCCCCTTGGCAGGCCACCAAGTACCCCAGTGTTGGGCTAGCTTTCATGTCCCAGTAACGTTTCAAGGTCATTTCTGCCTCCTTTCTGACTTCAATTAGGAGGTTCCCTCTTCCCTTAATGGTCTGATTTCCTCCTAAATATTCATGAATCCCCCTGTGCCCCAAGCCTAACTCAAACTTCACTTTCTCTAAATTGTCCCAATTACTCTCATCCTATTGACTTCCTGTTCTGCAATGGACAGCTGCTAATCTTCTCTGCCCCGCATGTATTTCCTGTTCAAATGAGAGCAGTATCCTGAATTATCCCAAGGACATCAGCCCTTCCCTACTCTCGGCCTCACGTTTTTCAGGGAGTAACCCCAACCCTTGGCTCCAGGGTCTGCATGTGATCTACACTCTTCTAGGTACACGAGCCCAAAGCTAGACCAAAGGGACAAATTTTGGTTTCATGAGACATTTACTGGAAATATTAGGAAAGAAAGAGACATCCTCTTCCGTGGTGACTAAATTGGTAGGATGCAAGCCAGGAGATGTTGGGTACCATCTTTGACGTGACTTGGTGAGAGCCTGCCTGTGAACTGGACTGACAGAAAAAAGCAGAGATAAAAGATGAAGAGAGACTGTTCTTGGTGACATCACCTGGGCACCTTGATTCAACCGTGCCTGAAGCCTAACCTCGCTCATATTTCCCACTTTATAAACCAATTATTTCTGTCTCTTAAAACCATTTGACATAGGTTTGCATGAACTTGATCCCAAATGGTCCTCACTAAAATATTTTTCAACAGCATTTACGACTGCCACAAAACTTACTTAATTCTATAATGTCTCATTTTTATGCACTGAACCTTCATAACTTTTGAGTCTTGTTTCTCAAAATAAAGAGACAGCTGGTGGATCGTGACAGTTTTGGAGTCCTTTCAATTCCCTGTTTTGGGGAAGAAGCAGCCAGAGACCCAAAGGAGCTTTCCAGAAGTAGAATGACAACTTCTCAGCAGCAGAAAGAGGATAAACTGGGGTGCAAGGGCACGGGGGTGGAGTGGGGTGCAATGAGGTGGGGCTGGGGCAGGTGCTGGGTACCATCTCTCTCCTGGGGCCAGGAAACAAAGTCCTAAGATCAAAGTCACTGGCAGCAAGTTTCGCTATTCAAGGAGATCACTCTTATCCACAGGGTACCTGTGGTGTGTAGAGGTTGAAACCCATGAGTCCAGCATCTGAACCACCCAAGGGGGTTCCAGTGAAACTCTGGGCTGGATGGTGGCCAGGCCAGAGGATTGAAACAGAGACCACATTTAAACCCGCACCGGAGCTCTGCCACCCTGGGAAAGGGTTCGGGTGGAAGGAGGGAGAGACGTGGGCAGCCGTGAGCCTTCACGGGAGCTCCTGATACCGTGTGTGTGGCCCCCACGGTCAAAGCCTCCGTGGTGTTTATTGCAGGTGGTACAGCTGGTGGACATCGACGTCCTTCTTGTTTCTATAAGCAGACTGCTGGCATGCCTTTCCCAGAGTGTCCTGCCCGAGGTCCTAGCCCCAGGCAGCACCATCTTCCTTCTCATCTAAGCGTGTAACCTTTACTAAGTTCTCGAGTACTGCTGTGCTAAGTATTTAACACGTATAACATATTGAATCTTCACAACAACACTTGAAGCAGGAAATATTTTATTCCCATTTACAGCGAAGGAAACCGAGGCCCAGAGAGGTTAAGTAACTTGCCCAAGGTTGCCCAGCTAGTAAATGATGAGGCCGTATTTGAACACAGATCTGTGCTCACATTCTCTCCACTCATCTGTCTGCTCTACGGGAGATTTCCGGCAGGACCCCACCCTTATTTGTGGGATGTGCTGACATCCAGCAGACTTGGCGAGAAAGTCAACGCAAGAACATCTCCTGGAGTTACTTCAGGTCCCTCTGGGGTTCTCAGGCCACTGAAGACACGCTGCCCTTGGCCACGTGACCAGTGCGCAGAGCACTCGGCGTTTCTCCAGGGAGGAAATTTACATCATCATCACTGGTATCAATTCCGCAAGCCGTCATGATCCAGGCTGTCCCTGGGAGCACGAGGGGCCCATGGGTCCTTGCAGAGAGTCTGGAAACCCCCGGCTTTCATTCCAAGACAAACTCCCACCAAATTCCTAAGGTTTGGCTTCTGCTTCCTTTTACAAACCTCTTCCCAATTCCAAGGGCACAGGCCACGTTCCACGGGAACATTTCACATCTGAAAAGTCCTGAAGATCGTGCGCCCCAGCGAGAAGTGACCGTTTGATATGCTTTGCCTGTGGCAGGATGTATTTTTAAAGCGGTGATATTTATAGCCGGATGTCGGCACTAACACGAGTGCTTAAGTAGCCTCCAAGTGTCAAGATGCTGCTTCCCGGGAAAGCTCAGACGTGACACGGTGGGAACAAGTGTGGAGCAAACGGACTCATCTCAGCCACGTTAGAGCAAAGGGGGGTTTGTCTTCTGCTTTGGCTCCTGCCCTGCCTGGTAACGAAATGCAGGAAAGAGTCACTTCCCTCAACAGGAGTTAACAGCGATGCTCCTAACGTCACATTCATGGGATCTGGTAGTCCTGGTGGAGGTAATGAAGCATTTCCGTGCCCACGATTCCCTTTTACGAGACACCCGGTGGAAAGAACACAGCTCTTACTGAGTTCATGTCTTCAAAACCAAGGAGGAAGGCATTTTAAAGCTGTGTTTTCTATGCCTTATGACTCCCTGTCCCGTCTGTGGAAGTCAGACTCATTCCTAATGAGGATCGGTGTGGAAAAGAGCCATGGAAGCCGAAATATGTTTTAGCCGAAGTATCTTAGTTTCTCAAACTGGAAAAAATTAGGAAGTCAGGAGCCCCCTTATCAAACACTGGAGCTCTCCTGATTCCTGATCGTCCTTAAGCCTCCAGACAAGCCTCTCTCGTGCGCATCTGACCCTGACGGATTCTGGAGACGTGGGGACAGCGGCACTCAGGGTTATTAAGACCACCTTTCCGAAGCACGGTTTTCGCCAGTGGTCCCTGCCTGCCAGGCCTGGGGATTGAGGCCAGCCAGGTGCAGGGCATAAGGCCAGCCAGACCTGCGTTCAAATGTCGTTTCGACCCCTTATAAACTGTGTGCTCTGAGGTGAGGTGCGTACCTCTTTGAGCCTCAGTTTCTTCACTTATCGAGTGAAGGAGAAGAATCCAACCTTCCCAAGGTCATTGCAAGGACCAGATGAAATATAAGCTTCAAAGTGACCTGCACAGTAATGACCTTTAATGCAATTATGGGTCGGTGTTGATTTTGGTTTTCCCTTTTTTTTTGTTTCCTGTTTGTTCCCTCTCCTTTCATCGCTCTGTTTCGCCTTTCCTGCTTTCTTTCCAATGATCTGAATGCTTCGTAGTATATCCCATTTCAGGTATTTATTGGGTGTCTGACTATATATTTTTATATACCTTTTAGTGGTTGTTCCAGGGGTCTCAATATACGTGTTTAAATTAAAATAATCTATTCAGAATTAACCTGTGCCACTCCAAGTGGAATGTAGAAACACTACCACTGTCTCAGCATCTTTACTTTCTCTCTGTGTCACCGTCTTCCCATGGATTATTACATCCATACACACTGAAAACCCTCAGTGTTATAATTTTTCTTTGAACTGTCATACATATTTTAAAGGACCTAAGAGGAGAAAAATAGGCTATGACATCTCCCCAGCTACTTACCATTTCTGTTTCTCTCATCCACCCAGGACTTATTGAGCGCCAAGTATGTGACAAGTGCTAGCAACACCGTAAAGACAAAAACGGAAGTGGTCCTGGCTTGTGTGGAATTCACCTTCTAGTGGTAAGGATAAGGGTTAATCAAATAAGGATATAAAACTGCAAACTTGTGACAAGTGTCATGAAAGAGAAGTGCTGAATGCTGAGAGTCTTCCATCACTAAAAGATGAGCCCTGGGGACGTCAGCTTCCCTGGGGAGGTGACAGACGAGTGGATTTTTGAGGATGCATAGGAGTTGGTTAGAAGAGGGAAGAGCAAAGCGTTCTATGCAGAGGGAGCAGTATGTGCAAAGGCCCTGTGGCAGAAAGGATCAAAGCGAGGTCAAGGGTGAAGGAAGGCGGGTGTGACTGGCATGGGGGGGAGAGATGCAGAATGTTGGAGGGGAAGCCAAGGGGGCCGACAGGGACCAGACCATCAGGGCCTTGAAGGAATGTCATCCTCATTCTCAGAGCGATGGGCAGCCAGGCAAGGATGCAAGGATGTGGATCAGGGTATAACATGAGAGGATCTGTGTTTGCAAAGACTGTGGTGTGGAGAAAAGATCAGAGGGGAGTCAGAGCAGAGGAGAGGAAGAGGCAGGAAGTTAGGAAACATTTAATATAACCTGAGCAAGCTGTGTGCGCTCAGGCAGCAGGAGTAGAAATTGAGGACAGTCAGGTTGGCTCAGGAGGTTTTTGGAGGGCTTGCTTTAAATCTATAGGACTTTCCATGAACTGCACGGCCAGGACGAGGGACAGGGAATTGCACACCTCCGGATGGAGCAGCTGGGTAGATGGTGAGACAGGGAAACAGAATCCGAGTGGGCTTCTTACTTCAGGGCCTGTGGGTTTGTGCTGAAATGGAGTTTACCTCCTGGACACGTGCTTTCGTTCATGCAAAAATAATTAATAATTATTAAATTATTAATTATTTAATAATTGTGGCATTATTCTTTTAATAATCACTGCATTAGCAACAATAACAATCTAACCCTAACCCTACCCGAACGCTCAAGCCCGTGCCAGATACTCGGCGCCCGGGATAGGCTGACGAGAAGTCAAAGGCCGCCTCTGTGCTCACGAAGTTTACATCCTGCTGGAGAAGGGTATGCAGAAACTGCACAAGGAAGCTGGCAAGTAATAAGAACTTCAGAGACTGACAGAGGAGAGAAAGCGAGGTGATGTGCAGGGGAGAGAGGCAGGTGTACCGATTCTACTCAAGCCGGTCAGGGAGGTGACATTTTAGCCGAGACCTACATGATGACAAGCAACGTTTTGAGGAAAGCTCTGGAGGCAAGAGCCAGCTTGGCGTGTGTCCACTGGCTGCAGGGTTGCGAGGGGCTGGGGGTGGTGAGAGGTGAGGCAGAGGGGCAGACCTGGGAACAGATGAGGTGATCGCCCTGCTGTGGGTTCAGTTCTGGACAGCAGGGGTCCAACTGCTGTGGGTCCAAATGGACGTGCTGAAGCCCTCACTTGACTACATGTCTTAGTCACTAGATACGGACGTGACTCACTTTTAAGTTATTGCCTGAACGGTCTGCTTTTGGTGAACATCACGGTTGCATGGCTAATGCTACAATAAAGATCTGGGGCACACAGTGGGAGCTTTATGTCTCTGTACGCTCCCAGAAGGGAGACTGAGGGAGAAGAGTACGCTGAAGCTGAATATGGACAGTTCCAGAAGCCAGAAAGACTTCACCTTCGGCCAGCATCGTGTAAGCATGCCTGCTCCCCACTCCTCACTGGCCCTGGGCACTGTCACTCCTAAGAGTTTCTTCATCTGATGAAGAGATCGGCATCTCGCTGTCGTTTTAATTTGCATTTTCCTGATGATCAGTGAAGCTGAACACTTCATATGCTTAGCAGCTCAGAATTTTGAAGGGCTGGGTGGGGATCCCAGCAGAGGACAAAGAACTGGGCTGCCTGCTGCACGGAGCAAATCGTCAACTCCATGGTGGGGTCCGGTGGCGGGGGGGGTCCGAGCCTCAGAATGAGATCTCGTCCCATCCTTTTGCTGGATGCAAAGAAGGCACGTGTGTGTCCCACAGCACCAGCTGATGAACTGGCGGTGCCTCTTACCTAAATCTCTCCCCATGGAGACAGGAGCGGAGAATGAAGATCAGTACATTTCCTGCTTCTCGCCCGTCTCTGAACATCTAGATAAAGCTATCATCTATTCACATCAAGGGTTTTGCTGGAGACGGAGCCCTAAACATTATTCTCATGTTCAGAGAACGCTGGAGGGTTTTATTGGCATTTGAGTATCAGCACATAGAAAATGAACTCCAAAACCTTAATTAAACCTGACAATGACCGCAGGCAGGTTTGTGTTCGTAGGTATAAGGATGAATCTCCGTGCACAGATGCAAAGTAATGGGAGGGGAAGAGGGAAGGAGCTGGAGATAAGGGAAGATTGTCACCTCGAGAGTTACTTATTCATCCCAGATAATCAGTTGTTCATTAACACAAAATAAGCGTCAGATTATCTTCGCTGAAATTGACTAATCTGTTGATTGTGAGAACAAAGTCTGGTCCAGAATACTTTTTCCCTTGTCTTTGAATCATAAACTATAATGGATTAAGTTTAATTAATCAAAAATATTTTTACAGCCCTGGGTCAGATTTCTAGAATTTGCACTGCGTGCTGGTCAGATCACCGGAAAGGGGGCTGCAAAGGTTCCCTTGTAAACCTGCTGCCAGCACGGCCGGTCGACAAAGTGCTCAGGGGTCCTTGAAGTCAAGGAAAAGGATGGTCCTGATTAACTCATGGTTTTTTAAAATTAAGTGAAAGTCAGCCTTGAAATACCTCACTCCACGGTCTTACTGGAGATGTCCAAATACTTAAATGATTTGGGGCTTCCCAGTGGATCAGTAGGGATGGGACGGAATAACACACACTCTCTCTCTCCAGGAACTTTTTTCCAAAAAAGGTGACACTCACAGCTTCTGGGTGGATGTGAATTTGGGGGACGCTCTTCATCCCCACACAGAGCCGTCCAGTAGCTTCTCCGTGACTGCGGTTCCCACTGAGCTCCAGGAACTGCCCGCAGGCCCAGGGAAGGGGGGGACAGCTGCCCGCTCTGCTGGTCTCTCTCTGCCTTCCCACCCCTGTCGGTTCCCCCGGCCCACGCCTCTCGAAATGGTCTCTGTGTTGAGCTCTCTTGTGTAAGTTAAACGCTTGGAGTGTGGCATCGTTCCCTGCCAGGATGCTAATGCTGTCCTAAAATAGAGACACACGTCTCTGTTGCATCTGACAAATGCAGCCATCTTTCGGGTCCTGAGTAAGAAGACGCAGGGAAGAGAGGCAGGATGCGCTCCGATCATACACAAAACCCGGAGCTTTGCACGTTCCTCTTCCATTTCAGCGGAGCTGGTAAGATGCTAAGGATGACGATCCCAAATATCCGGCAACAGGAAATTGACATGAAAACACCAGCTTTTTTTTTTTTTTTTTTTTTTTTTTTCAGAATCCGTGAGTCCAAGAAGCTTGGTTTACTCCGTTCATCACAAGGTTAGACACTTGTGCCAAGACCTAACCCAGGGGTTGCTGGGCTTGACGGTGGGGAGCTCTGTGGGGGGACACCCTTGCCAGACAGTCACCCAGCCTGGGCCGAGCAGAGGCTGGAAATCACCAACTCTCCTGTGGTTTGTCCTCTTGGAGAATCTCCGTCTCTGCCAGAAAGAGGCTGCGCTTGATTTGTGGCTGCATTTTTACAGAAGCACTTGTAAGCCCCAAAGAAGTGACCCTTCTAGACAAGCTTCCTCGACCACAAGCCTTCACCTGCTCCATTATTCTCCACGATGGCAGAAGGTGTCTGCAGTAACAGACAGTAACAGGCCGGTCTCTCGCTCACACGTTCACTCATTCACTCATTCATTCATTTACTAATTTAATCAATCAATCAATATTTACCAAGTGCCTTCTAGATGTCAGATTTTGTCCTACGCACTGAAACAAAGTCTCTCTCAAAGAGGCTACATTTTGGTAGGAGAAAACAAACAATATACAGATAATTAAAACCAGCAAGATAAGTTTTCTTGGAAGAAAATGAATTGGAGGATGTGATAGCAACTTCTTATCACAGATAAGGTGGCCAAGAAAGTCATTGCCAACTAAGTGACATGAAACCAAGACCCAGTTAATTGACCCAGAGTCAGAAACACAAAGTGCTGAGGGAAACAGCCTTCCAGGTGGAAGAAGCAGTAAGTGCAAAGGCCCTGGGGTGGACGTGAGTGCAGTAAGTTCCAGAAAGACAGGGATGGCCACTGTAGCCGGCTCCAGGCTGTAAGGGGTCATGGTAGGATGAGGGTTGAAGGATTACGTGGGGGCCAGAGAGCACAGGGTCCTGCGGGAAAGAGTCTAGATGTTCATCTCTGTGCAGTAAGAAGCAATTGGTGGGGCGGTAAGCAGTGGGGACATGACGCAATTTCTGTTTTATCAATGTGGCAATAGCCCATCTTAGGAAGGGCATATATGCCTGAAGGCTTTGCAAAGTGGAGGGCTCACCTCTTGGCTATTGTAAGCAAGGCAGACTTGAGACTATCCTACCTCCCTCTCTCATTCGTTCAGCCCACAAACATTTATTGTACGGTTTTTCTACGCCAGGCTGGGCACTGAGGATACAACGATAAGCAAAAAAGATATGGAACTTGCCCATATTGTGCTTCTCCTGGAGGGTAACCAGGACAAAAGCAAGCCAGACAGCAGACACAGCAAGTGCAAAGGCCCTGCGGTGGCTGGAGCACCCCAGGAAAAGACCAGAAAGGAGGTAGTGTGTCTGAGAGTGAGGAGGGGGCTTGGCCTTCCACACCTCAAGTTATTTGTCTCCCTGGCCTCCTCTTTTAACCTTCTATCCCCCTTTTCATTCTACTTCTGCAACTCTGGCCTCTGCTCTGCTCCTCAGACATGGCAGGCCCTCTGTCTCAACCCTTTGTATCTGCTGTTCCCTCTGCGGGAACATCCTTTCCCCAGACTTCTCACAACTGTCTTCTTCCCTTCACCCAGGTCTCCATCCACATGTCACATAATCAGTGAGACCTTCCCAACCACTGAATATAAAGTAGCACTTTCATCTTCATCACCCTCTAACCCCTTGTGTTTGTCACCCCCTGATACGTACATCAATCTGTCTATCAACTCTCTGCCAGAAGCAAGGACAGCACCTAGGAAGTGTTTGCCACATATTAGGTGCTCAATAAATACCCGTTGCATGAATGTGTCTTTTTTTTTTTTTAATATTTATGTGGTTGCGCTGGGTCTTAGTTGTGGCGTGGGGGCTCCTTAGTTGTGGAACGTAAACTCTTAGTTTCAGCATGCATGTTGGGATCCAGTTCCCTGACCAGGGATCAAACCCGGGCCCCCTGCATTGGGAGCACAGAGGCTTAACCACTGGACCATCAGGGAAGTCCTGAGTACATCTTTATGTGTGGGTTTTCATCAGGGCTATTACACTGGAAGGTCTGCAGAAAACCAGTGTCTGAGGCATCTGGGACCCATTTCCTCTGAATATCACCATATCTGGTCCTACTTTTCTGCCTGTTCAAGTGCAAAGTTACTTGGCAGCCCCCCTGATAGAGCAAAAAAGGACGCTGAAAAAAAATATTAACATATCGATGTGCTGCTGCACTCCTGCTTTACATAACCCATTACAGACCTTAAGGCGCACGTTGTCTTTTGCTAAATTGAATTATCAGTATGAAGACACGTGGCCCATCAGTGATATTTGGAAACAAAAAGCCAACATATGGACGCAATCAATGGAGTAATTATCAGCTCAGACAGACGCGTAACGCGTGTTGGCCCAACTCCAGAGCTGCGTGACACCACATCAACATAAAATGCACGCTCTTCCTTTACCGAATGGCATGTCCTCTCTGCCCCCATCACTCTGAGAACCTGGAAGAAGATGGTGTCAGGCACAAGGCAGCACAATTTAGTTGATGACTGTGACCACCGGATGTTCAAAGGACAGGACGCCGTGGTCGCCTTCAGAGCTTCACACTTTAACCCCAATGAACTGTTCCTGCCTTTCACGTCACCTGATAACTGAACGAAGCCGCTTCCTGAGAATTAGCAGGGTGGTCCCCAGCATGAGGACGGAGGTTCTCCCGCACCAAGGATCCCCTGCTCACGGTGCACTCCGTCTCCAACACAAGGGGGTTCCCTGACCCCCAGTCCAAGCCCCTAATGATCTGCATCACAGCCAACGGCTCCATCCCTCACCCAAATACACCTCCGAGCCCTTGGCATCATGCTTGGCCCTTCCCTATCATACCCCACGGCCAAGCTGTCAGCAAATCCTGTTGGTTTCACCTTGAAAATATACACAAACTTGACCGCTTCTCTGTCCCCTCTGCTCCTGCCTTGGGGGAAGCACCCACATCCCGTGTCTGGAGAATCCCTCCTAATCCACCCCCTGGCTCCCACCCCTGCTCCCCGGCTTCTTCTCTCGGTGCGGCCACTGCAGTGACCCTCGACAGATGAAAAGCGGATGCGGTCCATCGGCTCTCCAGCACCCCGCGCCGGGAGCATCGATCCCCTCGCCGCGTGTATCCACTGGCTTGGTAAGGGGACGTCACACCTGTTCCTGCATCTCGTGAAACCAGGCCGGCCTGAAAGTTGCTTTGGCCGATGGGAGAGAGGGAGGGAGGGACTTGCACCCTTCCGGCCTGGTCCTCCCGCGCCCTCCCGCGCACCCCTCTCCTTCCTGGCCCGTTATGCCGCTCTTAGAAGCCTTAGTCAGCCTGCTGGGGGCTGGGACAGCAGGGAACAAAGCCAGTCACCCTGACCCAGACCGTCCGGCGTCAACCCATAGCCGGCCAGGTCCAGCCAAGACGACAGCACCGGGCAGCCAAGCCACGGCCTCGGGGACCGTACAAATCGTTCTTGTTTGCAGCCACGGGCTTTGGGCTGGTTTCTTATGCAGCAGTTTTGTGACAAAGGTGTCTGACGACACTTAGAGCAAATTCCAAAACCCCTGGATTTCTACTTGGGCTCATAAGACTGCCAGACCTCACCCCAACCTCAGCTTCATTTGCGCCCCCCCGCCCCTCGGTCCCTGTTCACCAGCCACCTGGCTGATACTCGGACACGTCGAAAACCTGCCCAGCTCAGCTCCTTGCACTTTCCACCTGCCTGGTGTTCCTCCCCTGAACGTGGACAAGCCCCCTGCACCCCCTTCACTGAGAGGCCCTCACTCTGCTCAGCTGATGTGTCTGGGAGAAGCCCCCTCCCAACCATTCTTTATTTTATTAAAGTGTACTTGATTTACAGGTTGTGTTCATTTCTGCCGTACAGCACAGTGACTCAGTTATACATAGACAGACCTTCTTTTTCTTATTATTTCCCATTATGGTTTATCATAAGATACTAAATATCGTTTCCTGTGCTGTAGAGTAGGACCTTGTTGTTTCCAGCTACTTTTAATTAATTAATTAATTTATTATTATTATTATTATTATTATTTTGCGGTACGCGGGCCTCTCACTGCTGTGGCCTCTACCGTTGCGGAGCACAGGCTCCGGACGCGTAGGCTCAGTGGCCATGGCTCACGGGCCCAGCTGCTCCGCGGCAAGTGCGATCTTCCCGGACCGGGGCACGAACCCGTGTCCCCTGCATCGACAGGTGGACTCTCAACCACTGTGCCACCAGGGAAGCCCTCTCTCTGGGTTTTAAACGGTTGCCCGCTCTCTGCAAGAGGAAGAGAGCAGCACCTGGGCAGAGAGAAGCCCAATCTGCCGGGAACCGGGCCTGGTACACAGGCAGTGCTCAATCAACATGTATGAGTGAGTGAGTGAGTGAATGAATGAATGAATGGTCATGTAATAAACACTGTGGGCCAGGGACACCACTGTTTGTCCTGACTACGCAGACCCCTGTTGAGATGCACGGGTACAGCCCTTTCTCTTGGTAAGGCCGCTGGGTGTGGGGTGATTCCCAACCAGATAAGGTGGACAGGCGAAGGGGAGCCTTCTTATCCCATCTTTGCTCAAACTCTGATGTTTTCCATCTCTTGCTATTTTTAATTCCGAAGAACAGGAATGGGTCCAGGAACATTACTTTTCCTATTCTTCAATTCCCACCACGAAGAACTCTTCCTGGGTTCTTCCTAGGTGTGGGAAATCTGGCTTTAATGATTCCTCCCAATTTTCCTTGCTAATAGCTCAGGAAAACGGCCTTTAGGTCTGCTTGCCCAAAGAAACCCCCAAGAAAGACACATGGGAAAATGGCTCCTCAGTAGCTATGAAGATGCTGCTGAAGACATCTTCTACTGCATTGTCCTGCATCCCCCTCTGAGGTATCATTCCAAGTAAGAAAATCACGTTTAGTCCTCCATGCTTCGTTTTCCTGGGGAAACAGTAGGTTCCCCTCTCTTAGGGAGTGAGAATTACGTAATTGCCTATATTTCCTTTTATATCCAGGCTGCATGGAAACACAGGCCAAATTAGAATCTTAGAGTAACTGTGTCTAACCTCCAGGCTGGCTACTTGAATTCTCCTTTCTCTTTATCTGAATGTTTCACTTCCATTCATAGCATTTGAGCATGTTCCATTACATGTGACAGTTTCGGTGATCTGACGATATTCTTGGAAAGAAGCATGATAAAAACATATACATAGATAATGAACTCATCAACTATTATTTTTAAAAGTATAAAAATCAGGATGAATTCACATCAGGTTAACTATTTTTGGTTTGGTTCGTGCAGGGGGTATTATTCTCATTGGATTGTCTTAGAAAACAGCCCCAAATCCTGTCTTCTCTGTTTTAGGAATAGTTTTTGTATTTTGAAGGAAGACAGACATTCCATTCACAATCTGGTAAAAACCAGTGACAGTGTGATTCTGCGGGCCACTCACCAGTCCCTACCCCAAACTAGCAGCTCAGCATTTTTGCTTCTCCCAGATGAGGGTCAGGGGTCAGCCAGCCGGTCCAGGCTCGGCGGCAGACAGGTTGAGATTGGAATCACGCACCACCCAACCTCCCCCTCACGTGGCCCCCGAGCCTGGGGAAGTTCTCTTTGGTTCTCAGCAAATCATGCTGATCGACACTGGTTTGGGGATCAAATTCCATTCAAATCAATGACAACTAGAGACCATATATCACACTCCGGGAGTTCTGGGGATGTCCAGGCAACTTCTGGAAATGCAGTGTCATCATTTTGCCCAAGTTTACAGCAACGACAGGATTTTCTAAGCCAAGTCAGCTGCATCTCCGCCCAGCACGGCAATCACCTCCTCCCTTCCCCATCGCCCACTGATGGGCTTTGCCGCTCAAGAAAAAAAGAAAGAGGCTTCCCTGGTGGCGCAGTGGTTGAGAGTCCGCCTGCCGATGCAGGGGACACGGGTTCGTGCCCCGGTCCAGGAGGATCCCACATGCCGCGGAGCGGCTGGGCCCGTGAGCCATGGCCGCTGAGCCTGCGCATCCGGAGCCTGTGCTCCGCAACGGAAGAGGCCACAGCGGTGAGAGGCCCACGTATCGCAAAAGAAAAAAAAAAAGGCTAAGGTGGAGTGGGGAGGGATGGATTGGGAGTTTGGGGTTAGCAGATGCAAACGATTACACTTAGAATGGATAAACAACAAGGTCCTACTGTAGGGCACAGGGAACTATATTCAATATCCTGTGAAAAACCATCATGTAAAAGAATATGAAAAAGAATATATACCTGTATCACTGAATCACTTCGCTGTATAGTAGAAATTAACACAGCATTGTAAATCAACTCTACCTCAATGAAATAAATTTAAAATAGAATTAAAAAATAAAATACAACCAGCAAATTGCAAAACAGAAAGAAGGTTGATCTTGAATAGCCCTCTTATTATCATGACCAAAGTATCAGAAGGAGAACGTGGAAATCGCTGTGCTTTCAGTCGGTCCAAACTGAGGCGATGCTGATACAACACACAGCTACCGCGCTTGGGGGGTCCTCTGAAAGCAGCAAAGTTCAGCAGGTTCTGTCCCGGAGCCCGGGGAGTTCAGCCACTGTAGTGGAATCGTCACCTCCCCGACCTCTCCCTCCTTGCTCTCAGCCCCACAGGCTCTCAGTGCTGGGTGTGGGAAAGGGCAGATCACACAGGGTTTTGCAAATTTTCAGGGCATGCGCTTTCCTTCGCCCGCCATGGAATCAGCCCCTTGCAAAGGACATGCCTCTCCTCACCTCCGGGTCTTCTTTCTCTCCCTTTTTGCACAGAGGAAAACTCTTTTGAGAAAGAGCTCCGTTTGCTCCCAACAAGGCCCCTGCCCCAGGCCAGCCTGGCTCCATCGTCAGTCACTGACTGAAATGGTCCTGAGAAGAACTTTATGGAGAAGGTGCTCAGGGCCTGGCTTTGCTCCGGGATCAGAGCCAGGAAAGGGGCGGGGCAATGGGGGAGGATGGAGTCAGGGCGGGAGGGGAGGACAGGGCTCCCGAGAGGCGAGGGCAGCTGCAGGCTGCAGGGCTGTGGCCAGGGAGGCGCCAGGCTTTGGGTGAGTGAGCTGGGCTGGCGGGTCCTGCGGAGGGTTTGCGGGTGGTGCTGGGACCTGACTTCGGTCTGGACGGTACTGCTCTGGCCACCCCGTGAAGAACAGACTAGAACAGCACCGTGTGGGGCGGTGACCAAGAGAAGGCGAGGGCCAAAACCCCGGCCCTGTGACGCTGTCACTTGTCCCTTTGGGCCCCTCACAGCCTCCAACCTCTCCCCCCCTTGCTGCTTTCCTGGTGACAAACGTGACCGTGTCCCCTGATGGCTGCTCACAGCCTGCCCATCAGCTACCCAATTCCACCCTTAGAAAGGGGGCCAGAGGGACACGCCCATCCAGAGCCCACACGCTCCCCTCTGGACCACAGTCCAGCTCCCCAGACCCTGGAATGCCCCCGCCTCAAAGCCCCCAAGCTCCCCCACCAGCTCCTGCACAGGCCCCCCTCCCTAGTCTGCCCCCCAGAAGGGCAGGTGACACCCCTGGGGAGAGGGCTGTTTGCAGGGCGCCATGGGCAGAACCTGGACGTGAACTCGGGGTGTCTCCACGCGTGCAAGGCCCTGGTGATGAGGCTCAAACCCCAGGTCAGAAGGAAGGACGGCGGACCCCACGAGGCCAGTGAGAATGCATAGCCCTTCACCCACTCCAGGTAGCAGGAGAGACTGGCCTGAAGCCCGGCAGGCAGGAGACAAAGACGGGAATTTCACGCCCTGAAATTATACACAGGGCCTCCTCTACCCACAGGTAGCATCAGTGCTATTGGTCGCCTCCTTCAAATACTCTAGAAGTGGGGCAGGCTGAATAATGTTCCCCAAAGATGTCCACCTCCCAGTCCCTGGGGCCTGTGACTGTGTCACCTTACACGACAAAGGGACCCTGCAGATGTGATTAAGTTAAGGACGTTGAGATGTGGAAATCATCCAAGTGGACACCGTGTAATCACAGGGTCCTTATAAGAGGGAGGCAGGAGGTCAGAGAGGAGAGAAGATGCTCATTGCTGGCTCTGCAATTAGCAACTTCTAATAACAGGGAGGGGCTGGGAGCCACCAGAAGGTGGGGAAGGCAGGGAAGGTCTCCCCAAACCCTTCCGAAAGGCAGGCAGCTCTGCTGACACCTTGATTTTAGCCCCGTGTGACTCATCTTGGATCTGACCTCCTGAACTGTAAGAGAATACATTTGTTTTATTTCACGTGGGGACAATTTGTTACAGCAACAGTAACAAACTAATTCACAGAGCTTCTCACCCTCGGTGCCAATGCCATTTTGGGCCACTTATTTCTTTGCCGTGGAGGCGGTCCTGTGCATCGTAGGAGACTTAACAACATCCCCGGCCTCTGCACACGTGATGCTAATAGCCCGCTCCCTGGTCCCAGCCAGCAAAAATGTCTCCAGATTGTCAAATATCTCCTGGGGGCATAGTCACGTACACTGTCCTTCATGCTGACTTTACTCCAACAGACCCTCAGCAAAGCCCCCGGGTGCACCTGGATTCCCAGTCCATCCGCCACTGAATTCACCAAACCCTGACTTTCACCAAACCCAAGCTTTACAGGTAGAGAGTTGAATGAAGCATGGTTGTTGCCTCAGAGAACCTGCAGTCAGTGGTCGAGGCAGCTGCTGAAATGAATAATTACATGGTGGAATCTCATCCTTTATGTCTATGTTCTAAACTCAGAGCAAATGGTAAACAGCAGCATGGTCAGGGTAAGCCTTGGCCTTCCCTCCAGAGAGTGTCAGGTGGACACACGGGGGCATCTTACATGCCACCAGCACTGGGTACAGATCTGCCACCTCCTGAGAGCCACACGAGGGGCGTGGTTCCCCTTCAGGGCCAGCAGTGAGAGAACAGGGCATCTTCCCTCTTAAACTGAGACGTAATTCACATACCATAACATTCACCCTTTGAAAGTGTACCTTTCAGAGGTGTTGGTACATTCACAAGGTTGTGTAATCATCACACTAATTCCAGAACATTTTCATCACCCCCAGAAGAAACCCCGTATCCACTTCCCCCCTCACCAAATAGTCCCAGCCAACCACTGATCTGCGTCCCCTGAGAGTTCTAGAAGTTTCCCCCAAATAAGCTATAGATGCAGTTAAAATCACTTCCTGATGCAAGACGGTGGGTGGGTGCAGCATAGCTCTGTTCCATGCGTGTGAAATACAAAGGCTTAATCTAGGTACTAGATTGTAGGATTGCAGGTGATGATTATTTTATTCTTTTATGTTTAAATATTTTTTCCCACTATGAGAATCCAATAAAATTTTAACACTCAAAAAAAAAAAGCGCCAAAGAATTCATTCAGCTTAACTCAGTAACGTCAATAGCAAATCAACCCACCCATTAAATATTGAAGGAGATCCCAGCTCATCAAGAATGCATGAAGCTATCCAATTACCTGTACCCTGATAAAGCAATTTTCTGACTTAGCTATTCCCTTTATGACAAAGGTCGTTCACCATCTGAAGAACAGCTTAAAATTCATGAAGTTTGAAAAACCAAAGGTAGACACCTCTGGTCTTCAACATAAGCCCAATTTCCATTCCGGAGCGCTGCCTACCATCTCTTGTTCAGCAGTGTTTGACATTCCTAAGAAATGGAAATGCATAATCGGTTTTACAGGATCGCTTCCAGAAACATTCAAATTTTCTTATTTATTGCTTCGTATGCCACAGAGAGGGTAAAAGCGGCGCCAAGAGCCCTGAATTCTGATGATTTTGAAACTCAGAAGGAGTTTCAACCACTTTCTGCTTTGGAAGTCCGCAGCCCCTCCCTCTTCACGCTCACGCTCAGGAAAGCGGAAGTGAAGCCCATCCTACCTTTAGGACCTGTTCTAGGTTCTCCAGCTTGGCTTGGAGTTGGTGTTTCTCCTTCACGGCCAAATCGCGTTCTCTGGTCACTATGGTGAGCGTGTGTTTAAGTCGAGCATACTCTGCTTTCACCTACAAGTAGCAAGGATGGAGAGAAGGGGCTGTTTACAACATGCATAGGAGCTGCGGCGGGTATTTGTCCCCAGCTGTCATCTGTCACCTCCCCTTTTTGGAGACTCTTCCCGTCATCCTCAGTCATGGACTTCATGGTAGGTCCACTCCTGCTGGCGTGAGTACGTGTGACCAAAGGCTGGCCAGTCAGCACACAGCCTCCCTCTTCATCCCACCCATCCTCGCCACGGCCACAGTGATTGGCTCGGGACTGGGAATGTGACCCAGGTCTGGCCAATCAGTGTAATCCCATGCCCTGGATATGGTGATTGGTTGGGGCAGGGCACAGGACCCAGGCGCATCCGCGGAGAATGAGATATTGGCTTTGTGTAGGAATCCGGGAAGAGACTCTCTCTTTTGCCCTCTGGACTTGGAAAGTTGAGGACAAAGGCTGGAGCTACTGTGCCATCATGAGGGAAGAACTCAGCTGAGAACAGAGCCAAGAGAGGCCGAGGGAGAAGTAGGGCCCTGATGACATCACTTGAGCACCTAGATCAAGCTGTGCCTGAAGCTAACATTTTCCTTTCCTGTTACTTGGGCCAATAGATTCCCTTGGTTTGCTTGTACCCATTTGAATTGTCTTCTGTCCCTCTGAACTGAAAGTCCTAACAGACAAAATGTTACCCAAATTGTCGAGCCATACTAATTTCTGTCATCTAAAATTTTCACCCGTCTTAAAAGTGGACAAAAGGGGCAGCAAGGCTCCACATGGATTAGAATGGTGGGTGTTCCAATAACCTCAGATATCACGTCCACCCTAAGCCCACAACCCCCAGGACCACGTTTAGAACTCATCTGGGAGGCTCCACCGATTCTCCATCTCTCCTCTAGCTTCTCTGAAACAGATGAGGGCAGCCACTGACGGGAGAAGTGATCTGATTTATTTTCCTTTGTTTTCATTGTGCAGCGTATTTTAACCCAGCCACGGGATTTTAATTTCTTTCCCTCCTCCCCAAACATTACAACATGAATTATGTCTTCAATAACAGACTGTCACAAAGTCACGTTTTTTTTTTTTTTTTTTTAGCTACAGAAGTCCTGCTTCAAACGCTTTAGGTACAGAGTGTTCGTTTAACCTTACAATTTCTGTGGCATAGAAAGAAAGGAAGGCGCCCACTTGGCATTCCTAAATGGAACAGGGTTACACGGAAGCTGTTATTAAGAGGTCGTAGAGGGATCTGATTCCCAGAGGTATTTTCACGGCATTTTGCTACAGGATGATGCATCAGGCAATGAACGTGGGGAAAAATTCACACGCTCCCTTGTGAAAATGTCATGACCTATAGGAATTAAGCAGTACCCGCACTTGAACCTCAACACTGGGTTTGCTGGAAAGCCATCACTTCTCATGTTCTGGCTAATCAAGGAAACTAGACTTGGGACTAGTGTTCGACTACCCCAGGTCCAGTCTCACACAGTAGCCAGCACTAGCTCTCCGGAATAAAAAGCAGATCTTGCTGCTTCCTGACTGAAACCTCCCGGGGCTGCCATGGAGATCAGAATAAAATCCAAACTCCTAGTGTGGCCCCAAAGTCCTGTAGCATGTGCCCACCCACCTCTCTGATCTGACCCGCAACCATTCACCATGCTCAGCCACCCTGGCCTCTTTTTGTCCCTTGAACAAGCCAAGCTTATTCCCGCCCCAGGGCCTTTGCACGTGCTCTTCCCATTGTGGCACATCCCTACCCAGCTCCCACTCCACCCCCCGTCTCTGCCAGTCTGGCTCCTTCTCATCAATTATGTCACTCCTCAGACAAGCCCTCGGGTACCCAAATCCTCCCCACCAGTCTGCCTCCTTTCCCCTCACTGCTGTGCCCTGCTTTATTTTCCACGGGCGTTTATCAGTATGTGAAATTATCCTGTGAGCTGTTTATGTTTTTCTTGGGGTTTCTCCTCATTAGAATGTAAGCTCCGATGGGAAAGGAGTTTTCTCCTGTGATCCGATTCCCTGTGGTCAGAGAGGAGAAGCAGAGTGAACAGCCAAAGTCCACATAAGTCAGGTGTTTCCAAGAAACTCAGATTCACGCGTTGTAGGGAATCCCCCGACTTGGGTTTCAGGCTCCGTTTGCTGACCTCATTTATTTCTGTACATTTAGTTTTTATCCAGTCCCTTATAAGAGCACCGGGCAGTCAGGAATCACCCTCCCAAGGGCACTGACCAGGCCTTTGGCCAAGAATAGCCAATCCCCAACCTGCAGACAGACCACAGCCCAGATGTGAATCTGGTAACTGACTGGCAGGCACCAGACCTGCTCTCCCACAGGGATGTTGCCAGCGGTGGTTAGGACAGACATTAGAGGGTCAGGCCCACCCATAAATCCCGCTTACCCCACATGGAGCTAAAATGCTGTGCTTTTGTTGTGGGAAATACTGTGTTCGTTGTATATAGTAACTTAACAGAAAGCAATACTGTTGGGGGAAAGAAACAAGCTTTATTTGTCTTGAAGACAACGCTTTAAAGGACAGCAGCTGTGGACGAGGAAGAATCTACCAGAGGACTTCTGGGCAGCTAAAAGGCTCCGCAAGTCGTTGGCATTTGCACTTTAATACATCTAATACACGTCATCTCATGCCAAGATTGTGGTTTTGCATTTCTTTGACTTAAAATTTTCCATTGTGTCCCCTTTATGTTTATCGGAATGATTAAGGTCACTTCCCCGGTTTGCAACAACGGAAAGAAAGTCTGCTGGTAAGGAGACAAAAGGACAGATTTGGGGAGAGACTGAGGTAGGCTGAATAGAGACCCCACAAGGACGTGCACATCCTAACCCTGGAGCCTGTGAACGTTACCTTACATGGCAAAAATGACCTGGAAGGGGTGATTAAGATAAGGATCTTGAGATGGGGAGACTGTCCTGGATTATCCTGGTGGGTCCAGTGTAGCAATGGCAAGGGTCCTGATGAGAGGAAGGCGGAGAATCGGGTCGGAAAAGAGAGATTTTAAAGATGCTGTACTGCCGGGTTTGGACAGGGAGGAAGGGGCCATGATTCCAGGAATGCGGGTGCCTCTAGGAGCTGGAAAAGGTGAGAACGCAATTCTCTCCTGGAGCCTCCAGAAGGAATGAGCCCTGCCGACACCTTGATTCTAGGACTTCTGACACCGACCAGTCTGGTTCCAGTGACTCCACAATTAAGAAAGGAAAGGAAAAAGAAAGTGTTGGAAACATGAGGTTAAATTGGTCTTGGAAATCTCAAAGACTAATCTCTCACATGAAAAAAATACCTGTTTGTGAACATCTCTGCTCTTTCCCAAGAAATGAAAATTCTCCACTGTCACCGGTCACGTCACCCTCCAGCTCAGCTCCCTTAACTCGCCCACACCCACCTAAATGGCCCTTAGTAACGCTCCCCATTGCTTTTCGAGGTGTGTCATCTCTTTCCGGCAGGGACCCAGACTGAGATGCCGTGTGACCCCATTCTCCGTGACAGGCCAGCGGGAATCTCTGGGGGGCAATGACCCCACGTGAACACGATGCTTTATAAGAAAGGCTGGGCTGCTCCAGCTGCAGCGAGGACGGGACCCTCAGCAATGCTGCGGTGACCACAAGAGCCGCGGTCCCCGCGGGACGGCGCTGCAGGGGCGCAGGAGCCTGTGTCCCCGTCCGTCTCCAGCAGGTGCCTCTGCCCTGGGCTCTGGGAACTGCTGGTCGCATGAGAACAAGAATGCCCCCTGGGTGTTTACGTCACCCAGCCTGGGTCCCTGCTACCTGCAGCTGAAAGAACCGCCGCTGACTCTCGCAGAGAAGGGGGCTCTCTCTGATCTGGTAACAGCCGATCCTGTCTGCAAACAGGACCGAGGCTCCAAACCGAGGCTCTAAATGTCGGCTCAATGGGCTGCTTGCAGCGCTGGAGTCTCAGGACCTCACGCCACTGCCCAGCCGGCCTTTCCAGCCCTGCCCGTCCCAGGAGCCTTGGAAGAGAGGCCCATCGGCTTACAAGTCCCTGGTCCCCGGCTGCCCAGCGTCCGGAGCTCAAAGCCGGTCACTTTCATGACCAGAGAACCCCATAGAGCCAAACCTATGTCCTGGCACCTGGACTAGAACATTCTCCTGGGAATCAGCCAGGTTATCTACTGAAGGAGAAAGAAATCTCGGACTAGCAGAAAGGATGGGAAGAGATTTTCACTAAGACCTATAAACTCCCCTCCTCCACAAAAAGGAAAAAAAAGTTCTCAGATGTTCAAGCTTAAAAGCCCAGACAATTCCTCCTAAGGTGGAAAGCTATGAACAGTGGACCCTTACAAGATTTTGGTTTTTAATAAAGGAAAAATAGATAATGATACTCAGGTGTGCCCGCTGGGCTTTTCCAGCCAAAGGTGTGTGGCTCCACGAATCCCAAACGTCCACGTGTGGCATCCGACAGATGCCCAGTTTTCTCAGTAATGCGATGAAGAAGAGAGACCACCAGCTAGGGAGTGGCATGACCACTGTCCATACCAGTCATTTGTAACCGAACCCGGAATTCCAGCCAACCTCAGATTTCTGGCCAGCAGGTAAAAAGAGTTCACAGGTCATAGGTTCACAGGTCATGAACTTAACACCCCACACAGTACCTGGCTTCAGAACATGGGTACCACCGTGTCCTGCTTGCTGCCCGGGACCTCCCACCACACACAGGCACAGCGGCGCACTCCTGACTCAGGCACCAGATCCCGCCACTCGACTCGTCTCTACATCAAAATACAGATTTCGGGGGCAGCCGCAGTAGCACCAGGCGGGAAAGTAGCTTAAAGCATTAGGCAACAGTTACTCAGTGAGAAAGCCTGAACCTCCAGTTAGCTACCGGAACACCTGCCCAGTTTGGGGGGTGGAGCTTAATGGGCTCCTTTGAACCCAGGCAAGTAAGAAATTTGAAATCAGTTTAAAAAAAAAAAAAAAAGTTTGGTGTGCAGGCTTCGAGGGCATTGACCCCATCCTTTGCGCTCGTTTGTTTCCTTCCACAGGGCTCGTTTGTTTCCTTCCACAGGGCTGCCTGCCCAGGGGAATTCAATGCAATATTCCAGATAGTCCAATATCCAATTTTGCACCTAAGAGGCAATCCCTTCTGGGCAGGCTTCAGGGAACACACTGACTGCATCCCTTTGCCTCAATAATTAAGAGCTCTGAGCATTAAATTTGCTTATTTAATCAAGGCGACTAAAAAGCAGAGTGCAAATCCAAGCCCGAATCAGCTGGGGGAACTGGGAATTCCCAGACGTCTTCCAGAGAACGAGGAAGGCTCCTTGTGTTTCTACAGGTCACAGGGGTGGCCCCCCAGTGGATCTGGTGCTGTGGTTGTATGTTTTCAGCAGCAGCACAAACCGACCTGCCCCTTGCACATCCCCAAGTTACCCTGGGACACAGACACTGGTCCCTGAGGGCAGTCTTTTTTTTTTTTAACATCTTTATTGGAGTATAATTGCTTTACAATGGTGTGTTAGTTTCTGCTTTATAACAAAGTGAATCAACTATACATATACATATATCTCCTCCCTCTTGGGAGTCTTTTAATGCTGAAGGGAGCTCATTTTCTGGGCCTTGAAGCTTTGTTTAAAAGGCCACGGTGGGGCTTCCCTGGTGGCGCAGTGGTTAGGAATCCACCTGCCAATGCAGGGGACACGGGTTCGAGCCCTGAGCTGGGAAGATCCCACATGCCGCGGAACAACTAAGCCCATGAGCCACAACTACTGAAGCCCGCGCTCCTAGAGCCCGAGCTCTGCAACAAGAGAAGCCACCACAATGAGAAGCCTGCGCACTGCAACGAAGAGTTGCCCCCGCTCGCTGCAGCTAGAGAAAGCCCGTGCGCTGCAGCTAGAGAAAGCCCGTGCGCAGCAACGAAGACCCAACGCAGCCAAAAATAAATAAATTTATAAAAGGCCACAGTGTGGAGGCAGCAGGGGAACACGTTTCAAATCTTAAAGTGAAAAAATAATGTCGGATTTGGTGAGAGTTCTATGGGAGCAGGGGTGCCCCTCAGGCTAGCTAGAGAGACAGGTCCGGGAATGAGACGGTGGTGGTACCCACCACCTGGGTCTGCTCTACGAGAACCACACTCCGGGTGTAGGAACCCAGCTTAGGAGCGGACAGATGCGCACATGGAGTGATCTGAGTGAAAGAGAGAAAGCCGAAAAGAAAAGGAAAAAGAGAAAGAAAGAGAGAAAGCCATCCCAGGATCAACCCTTCCTCTGGCCAGCGTGCCCAGCCCTGTCGTCAGCCCGCCTCCGATGCCGAAAGCACCACCATTTTTTTTCATCTTTGTTCCTGTTTAAATAAAAAGACTCTTGGGCTGAGAAGGTCACTAAGCCTCATTATGGATTCACACTTCAGCGTGAGTGAGTTTATCAGAGACTTTCCTGTTTGGAAGGAAAAAGGACAGAGGACACAGGGCCTGGCAGGAATAGGAGGCAAAAGGGGAACTAAAGGGAGAGTTGGGGGTGTAGAAAAAACACATCTTTTTTTTTAATCGTGGTAAAATACTCATGACATAAAATTTAACGTCTTAACCATTTTTAAGTGTACAGCTCAGTGACATGAAGTGCGGTCACATAGTTGTGCAATCATCACCACCAGAACTTTCTCATCTTCCCAAACTGAAACTCTGTCCCCATTGGACACTAACTCCCCATCCCCCCCTTCAGCCCCGGCACCCACCATCCTGCTTTCTGTCTCTAGGAATCTGACTGCTCTAGGGACTTTATATAAGCGGAATCCTACAGTGTTTGTCCTTCTGTGACTGGCTTTTTTCACTGAGCGTAATGTCCTCAAGGTTCACCCGTGTTGCAGCACCGCTGTCAGAACTTCCTTCCTTTAAAGGCTGCGTAACAGTCCATTGTAGGTATATACCACCTTTTGTTATCCATTCATTTGTAGATGGACACGGTGGCTTCCACATTTTGGCTATTATGAATAATGCTGCTGTGAACAGGGGTGGACAAATACTGCTTCTCAGTCCTGCTTTTAATTCTTTTGGGTGTATCCCCAGAAGTGGAGTTGCTGGTTCATGGTGTGACTGCATTTTTAATTTGCTAAGGATCTGCTATCCTGTTCTCAGTGGTCCCTGCACCATTTTACATTCCCACCAACACCTGCTATTTTCTGAAAAGCACAACTTTTGGGGGGGGGGAGAAAAAAAAAAGGCCAAACAGGAAGGCAGGAAAGTAAGTGTGTAATCAAGAAAGCTCTAATTTTTATAGTAACTGAAATACGCTTTAGTACATCTGTGAAATTAGCGACTCCAAACCACCAACCAAGCGTTAACTAATATCTACTCTGAGCACCCACGATGTGTCCCGTAAGATCAGATGCTGGGGATACAGTGATGGATATGAAGGCAAAGACCTCTGCTACCTGGGAGGTGACATTCTTACGGGGGGGTGGGGACAGACACACACATTAGTGAAGACACATGACCGACCAAGTAATAAGAGACACAAGAAGACAAAAGCCAGGTGAAGCCACATGGTTAGAAGGAGGAGGAGGGAGGGACGCGGGTGGGAAGCAGGGAAGGTCTAGCTGAGGACGTGACTCTTAGGCTGACATATGAAGAGCGAGAAGCTGACGGCCATCGGAAAAGAAGGGAGTAGAGCTCTAAGCAGGGAAAGTCATGGCCTGCCCAGGCAGGCCTGGTGGTCAGAGGAGCAAAAAGCAGTTCAGGGTGGACAGAACTTCAGGAATCAAAGGTCGAGAGGCAGGTGACAAGGCTGAGCAAGGTGGCGGCCGTGGGGAAGAGATGCATTCCTATTTGGGAGGAAGTGTACTCAGAGGAGCAACACCGCCTGGCTTGAATCACCAGATCACTCTTGATCCTGCCGGAAAATGACTATCGGATGTCAGGAAGGGTGGTAAGCAGGCCGTGTCAGCATCTGGGCCAGAGAAGTGGCGGCCTGCGTTGGTGGGACACAGTGGGGATGGGCTGTTCAGAGTGAGGTGCAGGGGTGAGGAAAGGAAGAATCCTGGACGGCTCCCAGCGTCTTGGCCTGAGCAGCTGGGCGATGGCCAGGCACTGGGACGAGAAAACTAGGAGAGGCAATGGTTTGGGGATCGGACATGGGAGGTTTTGCTCCGGCCCTGATGTGACCGAATAGACGTCTAGGTAGGGATGTCTAGCAGACAGCAAACGAGACGCTTCCCAAGTGCTTCGGGCGGTGGCCGCACGATGAAATAGAAGAGGCAGGACCCAGGGTCCCGGCCACCCTCCTTTGGGTGGCCTGCAGTGAGTCTCCCTCTTCGCCTTCCCCAGGTCCCTGCCTCACGGCCCCCCTCCCGGTGGCCCGTCAATAGTGGCTGTCGGTTACCTTGTCCAGCTGCCGGGCCCTTGCGGGAAGGCCTGCATGATGGGGTCTCAGGCGATGGTCTCCCTGGGCAGCATCCTTCAGTGCATTTTCCTAGAACAAAAGGAAAGGCCATGGTGAGAAGAAGCCCCAGCCTCCAGAGACACGCGGAACACAGTGGTGAAGGGTTCTGACTCGAAATTAGACGTGGGTTGGGTGTGGTTCTGCGATTCACAAGGTTTGTGGGATTGGACCAGTTTCTTCTCTTCTTTCCGGGCCGTGAGCTTCCCACTCTATAAAACGGGAGGAGTGACAGTTTACGATGACGTTACAAGCAGATGATAAAATAATATCTATAAAGCCTGTACTGAAGTGTGAGAAGGTAGTTCACATCCGATACACGGCGTGCTGACCTGCATTACACGCTTGTGTCCTGAAGCGGCAACAGAACCGCTCTCCAACTGCAGTTTATCTCAAGCTTTGACCCGCCCCCTCTCCTCACAAACACTGCTCCAAACACATTGCCATAATAAACGGTAGATAACTGTCTTGCTCCAAAAGAAGATACAAATCTACGAGGATTGTGGATGGCTGGACCACGTGTGGTGGTGCAACTCCCAGGACCCGCCAGACTCTGAGTCCAGAAATGGGCAGAGAGAATGAGGACCCCAATTTTTCTTGCTACGCAGGACTGGAAGCATCCCATTTGAGGCTAGAGGCCTGAGCAAAGGTCACCACCCGACCCGAGACTGAGGTCAAGTCCCCAACCCCAGAGCTCTAGCTCACATAAGGGAATTCCCTGGAGAGGCAGAGGGACCAGACCCCCCGGCTCAGTGTTATCACCTGTGCAGGAAATCTGAGCTACCAGTAGTAAAACTGGGAGCGTACACAGGGTGGGACAGGACTACAAAGAAGTAAGATGAGCACAGAAAGAGACAGATCGGGGGTAAAAATGTCCCATGAAAGGTGAGTCTGAAAATAGAAATTCCAAAACCCAGAAAGAAAACTCACACTACTGAAGAGATTTAACAAAATCGGTAACCAGGGTGAATTGACTCCAGAAGAAATAAAAATGACAAAGCAACCTGCCAATGACATCAGTGAGCAAAGTTGAGGGTCCTCGCAAAGGTAAAGGAAGGGATGACGTCCACTCAGAAAGCATAAGGAAGCAGCAACAGGGACGATTAGTGCCCACTGTGGAAGGGGACGGCAACGGCCACCAGTAGTCAGGTCTGCAGTTTTCTTGTTTGCTTGAAAACAAGTGTGTTCTCTGCTCACCTCCTAAGTGAGTTACTCTCCGGGGAGCACCCACGTCTGAACTGACCTGGGAATCTGCTCTGCAATACTTCGAGAGTTCTGAATTTGGGCTCATTCACACTCGCGATAGGAAAGGGGCAGGAATCACACGGTTCTGAACACCTCCCACAGGAAGAAAGGCTCCTCCTGGCTGTTTTCAGGTCCCGTATTTCAGTCAAGCCCCCTTCCCCTCGGCCACCGTCGTTACCATCTCCTCCTCTCCATGGCATCTCCCAGGTTTCCATGGTGATGAAGCACATGGAAGCAATCCCCACGCGCCTCGCCCGTGGGGTCTGGTTCTGGAAAACAATGGTCCCCAACCCGTGGGAAAGCGCCTCGCTCCTCTGAGATGCCCCAGCGGCGTAAATGCATGGTTGTCTTTCTTAAGTCAAGCAGTTACAGTGGAGTCCCCTGCCAGCTCCTTGAAGGACCTGGAGACATTCTGAGATGTGCCACGTGTGAGAGTCACCAGCAATCACAGGGATGGGTGCACTGATCCAGACACCTGACGCCTGGCCTGGGAGGGCTTGGATGCCCCAAGGTGAACTACGGTGGCCGTGTCTCAGGGAGTTACAGGAGCAACTTTAAACAGGGTTAGGATGTCAGTTCTGCGGTCAAACTGGCTCAATACAAACTCTAGCTCCTCTGTGTGTTGTCCTGTGACCTCCGGCAGGTTGTCCGATATCTCTACACTCTCTAAGACGGAAGGATGTAGAAGTGTCCACCCAAGCAGCCTTTGGGAGGATTAAAGGAGATGGTTCTCGTAGAGCACCAAGCACTTCCCTGCGCACGACGGCAGCTCAAGCAGGGGTCCCCTTCCCCACCGGAGGTACCACTGTCACTGTCCACACCTTCCGCATTCTGCCATGCCCGCCATCACCCCCCTCTGCAACTCCCCTAGAAAAGTGGATTGCAAGAAGGGGACGTCGGGAAGAGGAGCAGTGCTAACCCTTTCATCCGGTTTTACGGTGGTTGTAGAAAAGTTACATTCATCTGTTTTACCTATATTCCATCTCAGTGATCAAGGTCAGCTGCTTCACCTGATAAAACCAATCTTCACAAGAAAAAAAGCCCAGGATCTAACTCCAGTCCGGGAAGCACCGATCCACAGTGTCACCAGGCAAAAGGGAGGACACGTGGCCATCGCTTCCCCAAATCAGTCCAAGCATGAATCGGCAACTGGGGTACAGCTTACTGTACTGGTTCCCCAGCCGAGAGGAGCTGGGAACAGAAAGAGCTGCTGAAAAGCAAACTCATCCCCAGACGAACAACCCTGCACCCCACAGAAAACTCCTCAGCAGAAGGCAAAGCCCCTCACACAGTGATGCTGAAAGAACCCATCCAGCAATCAACACGCCCAGGTAAAAGCCCGAAGAAGGGTGAAGATGCCACGTAAGCCACGCAGACTACGCGATTTCTTTGCCCGATTATAGCATCTCATTTATCCAGACTTGCCGATCACCACTGAAGAAGCCGAGAGGCGAGCATGGGGCAGGGGACACATGTGGTCTCGCCCTCAGTGTTGCGGTGACGGCAGACGTCGGTCCTCCCGCCCTTTGGAGTAACAGAGCACGGACGCCCCTCAGACATGCATGCATCTTGCGTTGCTCAGGGGAAAAATCAGAAAAAGCCTACGGCTCACGCTTCCAGTCCTATTGAGATGCTGAGGAGCAGCAAGACTTACCCTGGAAGCTTTCATCACTGACACCGTGCAGGACCAGAGCTGCCCACCCGGGTAAGCTGTCACCTAGCCCTTCTGGATTAATCAGCGCCACCAAAGCAGGGCTGTCAAGCAGGAGACGGAACACCTCACGTACTGGCCGCATGCTTGAGACCAGAAGGCCCCCCAAAGATGTGGGCTTTCAGTTGCAACACGACAAAATGAGACTCGCCAACAGGCGCGGGTGCACAAGCTATGACAATTCACTGGAGGAGGGGGACGGCGAGGACTTAATATAATCTGACACTCCTGCTGAGTGACGAGGTTCCTCACAGCCTGGGGTAAGGCAGCCGGCCACACCAGCGCCCAGATCACAGGTGTGCACACACACCTCCCCCCGCTACAGTGTGACCTGCGCCACGCTGGCTTCCCCGGTGCTGGGGGTTTGACACTGTTGACTACTGACCACATCTGAGGGCCCAGGAATTGAATCTGACAGCCCACGCCCACCGCCTGGAGATGCAAAGCCAGTGACTCATGCATCAGCAGGACTGTGATAACAAAGAACTTTCCGAACACCAGCTGTATGAAATCACCCTTTAAGCTCCGTCTTCCCAACCTGAAATAACGATTGTTAAGAGAGAAAAACCAGCCTCTGTGTATCTGTTCGCTTCTTCGGAAACGGTGCAGCTTTCCTGTCCTTGGGAGACTCTCAGCGTCGTGATGGGAGCAGACTGAGTCTTGGATACTTTACATTTGAAGCCGTCCAAGTAAGAGGGTTTAGGGTTCACAAACAGTGGGTGCACGAGACAGGCTCTACCCTGGAGGAATCAAAACACACAGTTTGTCGAATCTAGTTGTCTGCAGCCACAGAGAGAAAAGGGCACAGTCCTTTTTTCCACTTTGTAGATGAACGTTTGGAGGTTAGGACCAGCTCCCAGAAGGCTGATCAGGAGCTCCGGTACTGAGTTGAGGACACCTGGGACCAGTTACCCCTGAAGCCTGAGTCCCGGGAGTGAGTGCCATCTGCCAGTGAGACTAAAGGGAGGACCCCGGACAGAGTGAGAGAAACACAGATACTACAACGGGCAGAAGAGGCTCCTGCAGAGGGCTGGGCAGGAGTGATGGGAACAAGGAGTGTGACGTCCTATAAGCTAAGGAAGCACAAACTTGAGGATGAGGGTCCACAGCATCAGATGCTGCCCAAGCCAGGTGAGGACCATAGGATAGACGTGGTCTTAGTGGGTGCAGCATTGAAGACGTCCCCCATGACCTTCAAGAGAGGTGCTGAGAGAGAACCCTCCTACGATCTTGATGGGAATGTAAATTGGTGCAGCCACTATGGAGAACAGTATGGAGGTTCCTCAAAAAACTAAAACTAGAGCTGCCATATGGTCCAGCGATCTCACTCCTGGGCATATATCTGGAGAAAACTCTAAGTCAAAAAGATACATGCACCCCTGTGTTCATAGCAGCACTATTCACAATAGCCAAGACATGGAAGCAACCTAAATGTCCATCGACAGATGAATGGATAAAGAAGATGCGGCACATATATACAATGGAATATTACTCAGCCACAGAAAAGAATGAAATAATGCCATTTGCAGCTACATGGATGGACCTAGACATGATCATACTAAGTGAAGTAAGTCAGACAGAGAAAGACAAATACCATATGATAGCACTTATGTGTGGAATCTATAAAAAAAAGTGATACGAATGAACTTATTTACAAAACAGAAATAGACTTACAGACATAGAGGACAGACTTATGGTTACCAAAGGGGAAGCGGGGGATTGATAAATTAGGAATTTGGGATTAGCAGATACACACTACTATACAGGTAAAACAGATAAATAACAAGGGTCTACTGTGTGGCACAGGGAACCGTACTCAGTATCTTATAATAACCTATAATGGAAAAGAATCTGAAAAAGGATATATAAATATATATGCATAACTGAATCACTTTGCTGTACACCTGAAACATTGTAAATCAACTCTACTTCAACAAAAAAAATAGAAAGTTTTCAAAAGTTTTCAAAAATAAAATAAAAATACAAAGACAGGTGCTAAGGATGGAATAGCAGAGGTCACCGTGTGAGACAGGAGAGGTCCAGAAACTGAGAGTCGAGAGTTCTTGGAAGAATACTGAGTTGAACAGGAGGAGCGAGCCCAAGATGAGCCTCCGAGGGACGCGCGTGGCGCGGGAAGGCGGAGGAGATGCAGGCTCGGGCAGCAGCAGCGGTAGGTAACAAGACCCAGTGGCTCCACCCTCCTCCTGCAGGTAAGTGGCTGTTGGCGGGTGATGGAAACAGGGACACTCGCGGGAAATCCAGTGAAGGCCGCAGGTGGTGACACTCACGCGAGCGGCAGGCCACACTGGGAAGGAGCGATGGCAGGAGAGAAGCACAAAGCACTTTGGGGATGAGACCACGTGAGGGGAGACGAATGCACATTCAATTACATCACGGCTGCAATGCACAGAGCTCCTACTCTGAGCCAGGAGCTGATCTAAGCTCGTTGCTTCCTTGTTTTTCTTTTTAAAAGCTCATCCAATTCTCACAACATCTCTGTGAGGTGGACACTACTATCCCCACTTGGTATACGAGGAAACCAAGGCACCAGGGGTTAAGTAACCTGAACAGGTAACCTCCACGTAGCAGGTGGGGCAGCTCCCGAGCATTGGACCACGCTGCTCCCTGCACTCCCGTCGCCCCCAACTCTCTTTCTGAAGAGCAAAAGGTCCTGCAGCTTTCCTGGTCCTGGGAGCTGCCAATGGGCTCAGAAATGCCTCCAGCTGGGAGGAGTGGGTGTCCTGGGAGACCTGGGACAGCGTTCCTCAAGCTGGGGGCTGAAGATACAGTCTTGGGGGGTGGTCTATGAAAATAAAATGTTGGTATTTTTTATTTCCATGAAATCTAAAAGGAATAAATATAAGCATATCCCTTGCCTCCTTACCACTCTACTGAATTTCAATGCTTGTGTGTGTGTGTGTGTGTGTGTGTGTGTGTGTGTGTGTGTCTGCACCAGCTTGAAGAATTACCATCTTGACTGCCCCAAGGTAATGAAAAGATAACAAAGGCTAACGTAAATGGTGCTTTCATACCAAGTGCGAGCCACATGCCTTCACATGTGCTTAAGAATCAAAGATTTTGCAGGAGTTTGAAAGAGATCAACGGTAGGAATGTTGAATCAACTTTCAGGCAGCTGTCACCAACTGCCTAAGTAAAGTTACGTAAAGGGCACCATCTTTACTTATAGAGGAAAATTCAGTTTAAATAAAATAATATCATCCGACACATTAAATTACAATAAGTTTGAATTTTGAACTTTATTGGCTTCTCTCGTTTGTTTCTTTCTAACCTGTTCATTTGCGGCGGCTGTATGGTTTAGAAAAGCTGTAAAAATTTTATAAACCAGTTTTATCACTGTGCACATGTTTACATTATGAATTGTAAATATATAGTCATACTATGTTTAAATATAATAAAGACTCTGTTGTTATAACGTGCAAGTCTAGTAGGATCATATTGTGCAAGAGTGATATAATTACCAATGATAATAATATATAGTAAAAATTATGAAAGTCAACACTGGGATGTGCTTGATAATATTTCCCTTTCTGAAAAGTCTTCCCGAGTGGCTCTAGCCTAAAGGCATGGGCGGGGAGGATGGAGTACGCGCAGGAGAGAAAGGAAGGGGGAATAACAGGATGGCGTGGAGTGCCTGGGGTGAGAGAGCTGGAAGGAAGGGGGAGGAGCTTGCTTTGTTCCTGTCCAGGGTCCTGACCATGGCTGAGCCCCACTCCTGCCTCTTGTGGTCAAGGCCCAGGACAGCGTCTAAGTCATCACATGCTTTGGAGAAATACTGGGACTCAGGAGACCTGGGTTTGAGACCTAATTCTAACATTTACCAAGTGTGATTCTGGGTAAATTCTTTAACCCTCTGAGCATTCCTGGCAATTTAAATGAGATAATGCACACAAGCACACTTGGCAATCTGTAAAGGGCAACTTGAATGTGAAAACTGTTATGTAAATAAAGGGACTGCCTCTGTTTTCCTGTAATGCTCTGGGGGTCGGGGCAGGGAGAGAGAAATCCAAATCTCTAAGTCCCCGTCTGTATTCAGAAAAACCCATAAATGTGCACTTGGAATACTCGCTATTCCTTGACCTGTTTGATATTCAGGCATCGTACATATGCCAATAATGCAATTACGGAGAAGCACACCGTGCTATTTAAAAGCTATTTTTCTAATATAGGTTAAAGACGAACTGAAATGGAAAAATGTAACACACCAAGCAGGCTGTAATGCTAAGCTCATGACCCAGACAGACACTTGTATTTTAAAGAAAGCGTCTCTCAGTGATTGTATTTCATCAGTTTACATGTACTTACTATGTGTGCTTGGTCCTTCTAATGGTTAAATATAAGCACAGTGAAATTTATGCTTGGTTCCCATTGGTCACTATCGTCAGTACACAGGCTGGCCCCAAAGACAGCTCTTCTCTACCAAAAACGGTGGGACTGGACCTAGGAGAGTTATTCGACACGGGATTAACAAGGGTAGGGGAGCACGGGGAGAGGAAGAGAGGACAGTTAAAACGTAGAAGAGTTGGAACTTTCCTACATTGCTGGTGGGGACATAAAACGGTGCAGCCGCTGTGGAAAAGAACTGGATGTTTCCTCCAAAGGGTTAAACAGAATTACCTTATGACCCCGTGATTCCACTCTTAGATATATACCCAAAAGAACTGAAAAAAAGGGGTCCAAACAAATCCTTGTACGTAAATGTTCACAGCAGCACTATTCACAATGGCCAAAATGTGGAAAAAAACTCAGATAGGTGTCCATCAGCTGAGGGACACATAAACAAAGCGTGGTCTCTCCATGCAACGGCATGTCATTCAGCCATAAAAAGGAATGGAGCACTGACACACGCTACAAGGTGAACCTTGAACACATCAAGCTAAGTGAAAGAAGCCGGACGCGAAATGTTACATACTGTGTATATTTGGTATGAAATACAAAAAATAGGTAAATCCAGAAAGCACGCTTCTGGTTGCCAGCGACTGGGGGGAGCGGGGGGAGCGGGAGTGATTGCTCAATGGATACGGGGTTTCCCTTTGGGGTGATAAAAATGTTTTAGAACCGGATAGAGGTGGTGGTTGTACGACGCTGTGAACATGCTTAAATGCCACTGAATTGTTTACTATAAAACTGTTAATTGTATGTTGTATGAATTTAACCTCAGTTTTTGAAAATTGTCATCAGTTCCTCCAGCAACAGAGCCTGAAGTGCTGTGAGACAAGAAAGGTTATTCCCCAACTGTTTCTCCACAAGCTCTTCCTGTTGGAAGTATCTCCCGCATTGAGACCCACTTGGGACAACTGGTCTCCTAGATGCAAACAACACTGCATCTGGTCCTCAACCAATAAGCAGCAGTCCCCCCCAGCGCTAGAGGGAAAAGCTGAGAACTGTTAGGTTCATCTCCAATATGGCTCCTGACAAAGGGACCTTCAGGAACCCTTTTTCTATATATGACTTCGGCATAACCTGCTGGCTTTGGAACTGAATGCTGGCATAAAATGCAACTCTTCCATAGGCTTGTTCGGCATACACAATGCGTAAGAATTTTAAAACCATCTTCCACCTACTCTCCAAAAAGAATTTAAAGATGCCTGTAATAAAATATTTATGCAATAGGGTGGTTAAGAATTTTAAAAAAAAGAGAGAGAGTACAATATATAGAAAAATGTATAACCAGGGAATCACATAGAGGATTCTACCCATTGACTGAACATCACATTTGAGCATGGAGCTTGCCAGCTACGAACTGGAAGGACAAGTGATCAGATAGAAATTTGTTCATGGAAAGGATAAGCCTCCTAGGATCCTTCCACAAATAACACGGCGATAAAAAAATATTTAAGTGCCTTTTAAAAAAGTGTTTGCTTTTTCAAGAGAGAGTTTATCAGTAACCACATTGTTACAATGTTGTTACACAGTGGTACCGCTCCGTTAAGAGCTTCAGCGTCTTACACTCCTGCCAACCTAGGGGCTTTCTTTCCTTCACCACATTCCAAATTCTTGATCATGGAAACTTGGAGTTATACAAGCAAGTGGAAACAGTCGTGCTGCAAACTGGCCCAGCCAGGCAGAGTCAGGCTGTAACCCTGGGCAAACTGAGCAGCCACTCACTCAGTAACACCAAGTGTCTCCCCCTAAGACCCATCACTCCGACTGATTAGTGACCGGATTTGCCTTACGACTCAGAGACCTCCAGGTGTTGGAAAAGACATATTTGAGTTTAGGTCCAAATCTGTCTTCTGTCCACATCGTGGTACATCAAACGTCATAGAAAACAGACCAAATTCCTTTCCTACCTGGACGTTTCAGATATTTTTTGTTTTTGGCTGTGCCGCACGGCACGCAAGATGCAGAATCTTAGTTCCCCGACCAGGGATTGAACCCGTGTCCCCTGCAGTGGAAGCGTGGAGTCTTAACCATGGGACCGCCAGGGAAGTCCCTGGATGTTTCAGGTATTTTTAAGATAACTTTTTGTTTTGTTTTGTTTTTATTGAGTTATAATTAACATGCAATATTATATTAGTTTCAGATGTATAGCATAGTGATTTGATATTTTTATACATAATGAAATAATCACTGCAATAGGACGAGTTACCATCGTCACCATACAAAGTTCTCACAGTATTACTGACTCTATTCCTTATGTGTACATTACATCCTTGTGACATCTTTCTCTTATACCGGATGTTTGTACCTCTTAATCTCCCTCACCTACTTCATCTGACCCCCCAAACCACCTCCCTTCTGGCATCCACCTGTTTGTTCTCTGTATCTATGAGTCTGTTTCTGTTTTGTTTGTTTCATCTGTTTTGCTTTTTAGATTCTACATATAAGTGATACCGTATGGTACTTGTCTTTCCCTGTCTGACTTATTTCACTTAGCATAATACCCTCCGGGTCCGTCCATGTTGCCACAGATGGGAAGGTTTCATTCTTTTTACAGCTGAGTAATACTCCATTGTACACACACCGCATCTTCTTTATCCATCCATCTATTGATGGGTACTTCATTAACTTTTTTATTTAAAAATTTTTTTCTTTATTTAAAAGTTTTTTTCTTTGTTTGTTTCTTTCTTTATTTTTTTGGCTGCATTGGATCTTAGCTGCAGTATGCCGGATATCTGTTGAGGCATGCGGGATCTTTCACTGCGGCATGGGCTCTTCGTTGGGGTGTGCGAACTTCTCTCTATTTGCGGCACGCAGACTTTCTCCCTCTAGTTGTGGCCCGTGGGCTCCAGGGCAGGTGGGCTCTGTAGTTTGCGGCATGTGGGCTCTCTCACTGAGGCGCGCGGGCTCAGTAGTTGTGGTGCGAGGGCCTAGCTGCCCTGCGGCATGTGGGATCTTAGTTCCCCAACCAGGGGTCTAACCCGTGTCCCCTGCATTCGAAGGCAGATTCTTCACCACTGGATCACCAGGGAAGTCCCTCATTAACTTTTTAGATTGAAGTAAAAAACACATACACAAAAGTGTACAAATCATAGGCATACAGCTCTGTTAACTTTCAGAAAGTGCACACGTCAGCACAATCACAGCCCAGGTCACAACACAGAACCTTTCAGTAGCCCCCAGATTCCTCTCCTGTCTCCTTCCCGGTCAAGATTCTCCCAAAAGGTAACCCCTAATTGTTCTGCCTCCTTTCTAACTCTATGTAAATAGAATAAAAATAATTGACAGAGGTAGGGGTGCATGTGAGCCAGAGAGAGAGGGAGAAGTGGGGAGGGGAGGAGAGGGGAGAGAGCGGGACTGGCTTGTGGAGCTGGAGGGAGGTTCTCACCCACAGACATTATGTTTGGTCAAATAAATATCATCCCGTGGTTACTGCCTTCTGAAATGCAGGTGATCCTAGAATAGGTTGACACTTTTAGTCCCTAGACTTAATAATGATTGACTCAATTTATCCCCAGATAGAAGCTCAAAAAGGAAAACCAAACTCTTTGTTGATTTTATGAATCCTCCTCTGGGAGCGGTTCCCGAAAGGGCTTGAGAATCCTTTTTAGGCATCAAAAAATTCACAACCAAGGGAACCTTCCTACACTGTTGATAAGAATGTAAATTGGTACAGTCACTGTGGAAAATGGTACGGATGTTCCTCAAAAAACTTAAAATAGAATTGCCATATGATCCAGCCACCCCACTCCTGGGCATCTATCCAGACAAAACTATAATCCAAAAAGATACAGGCACCCCAGTGTTCACAGCAGCACTATTTACAATAGCCAAGACATGGAAACAACCTAAATGTCCATCGACAGATGGATAAAGAAGATGTGGTACATATACACAATGGAATACTACTCAGCCATAAAAAGGACAAAATAATGCCATTTGCAGCAACGTGGATGGACCTACAGATTATCATACTAAGTGAAGTAAAGAGAAAGACAAATACCATATGATATCACTTATGTGTGGAATCTAAAATACAACACAAATCAACATACCTACAAAACAAAAACAGACTTACAGACATAGAGAACAGACTTGTGGTTGCCAAGGCAGTGGGGAGGGGAGGGAAGGATTGGGAGTTTGGGATTAGCAGAGGCAAACTATTATATATAGGATGGATATAAAAGAAGTTCCTATTGTAGAGCACAGGGAACTGTATTTGAAATCCTGTGACAAACCATAATGGAAAAGAATATGAAAAAGAACATATATATATATATATATATATATAAATATATATAACTGATTCACTTTGCTGTACAGAACAAATTAACACAACATTGTAAATCAACTATGCTTCAACAAAATTTTTTAAACATTCAAAATCAACACTCCAATTACATGATTGCATCTGGACTTTCATTTATTTGGGGCATTTATGGATTGGCTGACTTTGGCAATAAGCTATCCCCCAGCCCACCTCCACTACTGGAGTCCAATATGGTAGCCACCAGACACATCTGGTTGTTTAATTTTAAAGTTCACTAAAATCAAGTAGAATTCCAGTATAGAGCTTAATTACCCTCCTCTTGAGTATGGACTGGACTTAGCAACCTGCTTCCAGAGACCAGAATATGTTTAGAGAAGAACAGCAACTTCGCAGTGGAGAAACCTGGCCGACACCAGCTTAACCAGGAGATCAAGGTCAACGTCACCCGTGAGAACATCATCATCACATTGACATCATATGATGGGAGGAGATGAGAAGGACACTTCACCTCTGTGGTACTTTCTCCAAAAACCTATAACCCCAGTCTAATCATGAGAAACCCCCAAACTGGGGATGTTCTAAGCTTCTGAGAAACTCTCAGAAATCTGAGTAGACTACGGAGGCAGGATGACTAAAGGCCATGTCGGGTCCTGAGTGGAATCCTGGAACAGAACACTGGGACACCACCAAGGCGACCTGGGCCCTTGTACCTAGACACGATGTCAGCTGTAGCTGCATATTTGCAAACGCTGGAATTGGTCCATGGAATACTCCTGGGCAGACAGGAGAACCACCTAACTTTGCCCCCAAAGTTTGCCTCTGCCTCTGTAGCTGACATTTCTGAGTAGACTTATCTTCCATGAATCCCATTTTGCCACTGGTGATGCAGGATGGAGGGTGCTGGGCTGGGAAGAAGGTATCAGGTCCCAAGTATGAGGTTGGTGGAGATTCAGAAAAAGCAGATTGAGACTCGACCTTGGAGGGCCCCCAGCTCACCCAGTGGCCAGCTGCATTGCTGTCAGCAAATTACTTAACTTCTCTACTTCTCCCTCCCTTCACCTATAGAAATGGGCATCACAACCCATACCCTCGCAAGGTCATTGGGAAGACTGAAATAAACAGTCTACACACTAGAAAGAAAGCAAATGTAAGTTTCTAGTGTCCCCGTGCAGGATTCTCAACCCAGGCTGTACAGCGTATACAGCGCATCTCAAATTGCAAAGGAAAATCTTCTCCTATCACAAATTCCTCGGCCTCGGGGAACAGGAAGCGTCCTGATCTCTTTTGATGGAGGAAATGAGACTCCGCCTCTCTTTCTGGCATGGAGATGTCATTAGAGGGTCCATGTCAGTGCTTAGAGCTAAATCCAGATCACTTTTTAAAACTTCCCCTTTTGCTGAGGCTGGACCCACGGTGAGAGCCTTGCTAGTTTCAAGCACGTTTGCTCTTACTCTGTCTCTCTCTGGATGGGACTGTCAACAGATCTGCCGTCTCCATTTTCATTCACGCAGGGTCACTTGACTCCAAGAGCTGACGGAAGCAAAATGTATGCCTGTAGAGTCCTTCAATGTGGAGGGAAAAGGGCTAAAAATTTCTCAGTGTTTTACAAGGAAGGTTATTCAAAATGGCAACATATGACTGGATTCGCCCCACCATGGTTTACGTGGCCCAAGTTATCTAAAGAGTCATCAACATTTTAAAATAGAACATTTATTATTACTAAAAAAGGAAGATTTACACTTTCCGGTGAAAAATCAGAAAATTTGGCGAACTTGGGTCTGCATTTCCACATGGTCACAATTAGCCATAAACCCCGACGCTTCTTCATCTTTGGTCCTAAGTGTCCTTACTCATCCCTGAGCTCCTCAGGGAGCTGCAGCTCAGAGAGGTCAGACGACGTAAGGAAGCTCACACAGCTGACCCGTGCCACAGGCTGAAGCTGTATCCACGCCCTCAGCACCCCTCCTCCACGCCCTCAGCACCCCTCCTCCACGCCCTCAGCACCCCTCCTCCACGCCCTCAGCACCCCTCCTCCGCACCTGCCTCCCGCCCCCCCCTCGCCGAAGACTGAGCCCGCGCTCACATTAGCACACGCTGCTGTGAAAGCATCCCCTCCGTGCTGCCCTGCGGCCAGAGTCTACACACTTGAGCTCTGCAATGTCTGAGCACGTTTCCTAAGATAGAGTTTACAGGATCTGCAGTAGAGTGAGTCACGAGCATCGCAGGTCCACTGCCGGGCCAGCCAAGAACTCAACCGACTTCACGTGCTTAAGTCAAGGGGGTGACGAACTTGGCTTCTCCCTCCCATTCTTCTTCTATCCCGTTGCCAGGCGGTCATGTTTTGGGGTGGGGGGACCACGATGTAGTACCAAGTAAGGAGGGAGGGGGCCGGGCAGGGTGAGCCCGAGCGTGATAAAAGGGCAGGACGTGCCTATGGCTCTGCAGACCCTCTGGGGCTGGTCGTCAGTTACTTTCGGTGCCTTCCTAGACCAGGCATCAGCAAGCCACGGCCCACAAGCCAAACCCAGCTTGCCTCCTGTTTTTGTGAATAAAGTTTTACTGGAACACAGTCATGCTAATTCATTTACAAAGTGAACTTTTTTCAGAAGCGATTCAATCACGCAGTGCAGGACATGGTGATCTGTGGCTCAGAGATGCTGCCATGTCCGGGGAGAGAGGCCCAGGACACCAGAGGCTCATAAAGAGTGAGCAGAAGGTATATATATATATTATCGCCACAGCTCTATAATGATAGAGACTTTTGTAAATATATACACACTTATTTGTTGCTTGCTTGCTTCCTTCTTATTTCTCTAGGCTGTTGACCCTTAAACAACACCGGGGGTAGGGACGCCGACCCTCCGTGCCATGGAAAATCCACATGTAACTTGTAGCTGTTCCTCCTCACGTGTGGTCCCTCCATATCCACATGGTTCAAACTCATGTTGTTCAAGGGTCAACGAATTGTACAGCATTCGCTTATGCTATGAACACTACATAGGGAGATAAAGAAGGAAACAAATAAAGAGATTTCTAGAAAAATGCAATCAGGGCAAGTGGCTCTGAGAAGGGGGCATCTAAGCAGAGACCGAAAAGCAATGAGGGAGCGAGGTGGACATCTCGGGGAAGGACGTCCAGAGCAGAGGTGATGAAACAGAGCAGGACCCTGTGCGGCTCCTGGGCTCCGAAGCCTTTCAAACTGTTGCTAATCAGGGAAGGGAGGGGATGCAGAGACAAGGGGGAAGCAGTCAGGACACAATAGTGCAGGCTTGGGGCAGGTCCTGGTTCCGCCTCAAGGGATACACAGAACAATAGCTTTGAGCTCTTTTAAAGAACTAAAACCCCCAACAAATGGAAGTTGTCAGCATTCTTCGTTCCAGAGAAGATCACAGTTTGATCACCTTGAGAAGCTCATCAAGAAACCCCTGAGCTCCGATGAAAGGAGCGCAGGCCCTGCACACACCCTGATTCTCATCAGCAACCCCGCCCTTGAACCACTGCTATAAAACTCCTCACCAAATTCTCCTGGGTTGGGACACACAGTTTTTGAGGGTCACAAGCCTGCTGTGGCCCCCGTTTGCCTGGCAAAGCTATAAAGCTATTCTTTTCTACTTCACCCAAAACTCTGTCTCCGAGATTTGATTCCACACCTGCACAGAAAGGCCAAGTTTTCGGCATCAGTGACAGCAAGTGCAGAGTCCCCAAGCGCAGCACCGGGACAGAGAGTAGAGAACGTGTAGACGGCCAGGCAGCCAGGTGTAGACTATGGCAGGAGCTGGGGTTTTATTCAAAGGTTGATGGAAAGCCCTGAAGGGTTGAGAGCTGGGGAGCTGCAAGATGTAGCACAGGTCTTGGAAGGATCACCTAGAAGAGGATGAACAGGGAAAAATGGGTTGTGGAGGGATAAGGAAGGGACCAGGCAGACCTGCTGGAGGCTGGTGCAGCTGGCCAGAGAGAAGAGGGTGGGCTGGGTTAGGGATGATGAGAGAGGAAGTGACCAGGGGCTGGAGGATGGGTGGGGACCTCAGTATACACACATTTGCCGTGAAGCAAAGTCTCTAAACTTCAAACCAACTCCACCAATTCTCTACCTGAACCTGACATCAATTTTTATCACAGGGTATCGGTTTAATCCCTTGCTTTTGAAAACACACATAATGATGTTGCAGAAAAAGAAAACAGCAAATGGAATTTGAGAAAAGAGGGTGTTGGATGAAGAAGAGTTTCTGAACTCCATGGTCTCAAAGAATTACTAAAGAAATAACCCTGTTGTCAGAAAGGATTCACTCTGTATGACAATCATATTCTAAAACCCGCAGTCAGAGGTAGGGGAACACCACGCACCAGTCCCAGCTAGACACCTGCTCTCCGTAGCTTCCTTGTGACGACAGAGCATAATCTCACTTGACTAATGCTATCTGGTCTCAGAAACAATGAGTTTCCTCCACTGGGACCCCAGGTTTCCAATGGGACTTTTTAATTGTAAAAGGGGAAAATAGCCTTGCTCTCGTAAGCAGGAGCAAAACTGATTTAAAACGATGCTTTAGAAGAATGGAAAACCATGGTCTGCCTGGCCATTATTCTTCACTGACCCATTAAAGCAACACCCCTGTGGAGCTGGGGACTTGGTGTTTGGACCTTGAGCCATCACATATCTGGGGGAGGGCGTGGACGCATCACTCCTTCACACGTAAAATGGAGCTGATCCCATCTCTCGGGGTTTTGACGATGAAATGAGAATATGTCTGGCTGTCTTCCTACACAGTCTCTGGACCCCATGCTTAGTCTTCAGTACTCTGCCCTGCGTAACACTGTAAGGCTCGGGCTGGAAGGCGGAAACCACGTTTCCCAGACTCCCCGGCTGGAACTGGCAGGAAGTGGCAGGTGGGAGTAGGGTAGGGTCGGGGGAGGGGGAGGGGAGGGGGCTCTTTCTGCTTCCTATCTCCACGTTCCTTCCAGCAACAGCAGCGGCAATTCCAGCATCTTAACATTCCCAGCTGGGCAACATTCCCTAGAAAATCTGAGCACTGGCTCCACCGCACCACCCTGGTGGTCCCAGCACAGTAGCAGCCCACGTTCTAGGGGGCCGGATGCTGAGACAGCCCCTCCTCCACGCTCCTAGTGACCCCACCGCCTTCCTTTTGTCCCCCAGGCTCAGGAGTGCTGGCTGCTTCCTGCAGCCACTAATCTGTGGGTTAACTCAGCTCTCCTTTTCGGTTCTTCTAGCTTTGCAACATTGTATCATAAATATCCTATATGAAAACTCCTGTAGTGACACTTAGAGGCACCTGCTGGCCTGGCAGCAGCAGCAGGGGAAACCTTTGGTCTGGCCCAGGGGGCACAGTCGCTCCTCTGGAATATTAGCACAGCATCCCTAACAAAGCACCGTGGACTGGTGGCTTAAAACAACAGGAATGTATTCTCTCACAGCTCTGGATGCCGCAAGTCCAAAAGCAAGGTGTGGGCAGGACCACGCGTCCTCTGAAGGCTCCAGGGGAGAATCCTCCCCGCGTCTTCCAGCCCCCAGTGGCAATCCTTGGCTTTCAGCTGGTTCCCTCTCCGCCTCGACTGTCACGTCGTGTTTTCTCCGGTGTATCTCTGTGTCCGTTTAATAAGGACACAGTGATTGGATTAGGGCCCACCCTCATTGTAACTAATTACATCGGCAAAGACCCTAGCTCCAAATACGTAAGGTCCTATTCACAGGTTCTGGTGGACGTGAATTTTTGAGGACACCATTCAAACCAGTACACTTGGCCAAAAGACGTCAGGCAGCCTGGCCAGGGAAGGTCCTTGCTGCCAGCATGCACATCAAAGCACTGCCCCACAGGCATCAGACGAACCACACACACCAAAATAGAAAAGGTTCCGACCAAGCAACTTGTGCTGGGAACCAGCCAGCGGAAGCAGGCCAGGACCCACGTGCTAAACCTGTAGAGAAAGTGATGTCCGCTCCATCACCTTCCCGTGTCTGAAACCCTCAGAGTGGTTTCCGGCCCTGAACGGTACAAGGTATGTGAAAGCATTCTGACCATGACAAAGTATGACATACACACACAGGGATGTTACTATTTGATTTAGATAAGTTCCACGTGTTTCCAAATGAAGAAATTATTTTCTTTGAAGACCTGTAGATATTAAGCTAGAGAGCAGAGGCACTGAATATACATTTTAACATATATAAATATATAATACATTAATATATTTTTGTATATTATATACAATTTTTCTTTTGAAAATAACTTCATGACAAAGGATTTATGAAATCTAGAAACTACAGAGAAGAAAAATCAGCTGTATTTTCAGTGGTACTGGAGATACCACTCTTCACATTATGTTATACTTACTGTCAGCATTTTTTCTCTCAGATATCTAAATATTCATATCTTTTTTTTTTTTTACAAAGTTAAGACCATATTGCATGCGTTGTTTCAAAACTTCAAATGTTACAAGTATTTCCACAGGTCATAAAATATTCTCCTAGAACACAATTTGTCATATCTGCAGCCTACATCAGGCTGGCTCTGCCTGCTGGCTCCATGGTCTGGAAGGGTGACGGCAGAGACAGAACAATGGTCTGGCCAAAAAGGGCCCCTGGATCTCAGAGTCACGACATTGGCAGTGACCCAGCTGTGACCTAGTGCATCATGTCCTACCTCCTGAATGTGTATGTGTCTTGGGAACATATTTTGGGGGAAGTGTGTTTGGCAGGATAGGATTCTTGGGACTAAATTTTATCTATTAAACGTTATCTTCCAACTGTTTCATTTGTAAATTTTAAAGAAAAACAAGACTGCAAGGTCCTTAAAGGCAAAACTTCTCTTAAAGACTCTGGGACCTAAAAGCATGGTGAGCACACGAGACGCCAGTATGTCTCCGGATCACATCAGATCTTCGCTGTCTGGGGCGGTGGCCTCTAGTGGCCCATGGCTGTTGAGCACTGGAATGAGGCTGGTCCCATCTGAGATGTGCTCTGAGCTTAAAGCACATCCAGATTTTCAAGACTTAATACTGAACAAAATGTAAAATAAAGTATTAACTGTTCTATATTGATTTCATACGGAAGTGATGCTATTGAAATATGTTGGGTGAAATAAAAATATATTATTCCAATTCATTTCACCTGTTTCTTTTTACTTTCCATAATGTGGCTACTAGAAAACGTAAAACTATATTTGTGCCTCACATTCGAGGCTCCTGTTGTATTCCTATTAGACACACAGGATAGGAGAGTGTCAGGGGAAGAAGCCCGATTCAGAATAACCATCAAATGTCGCATCAGTGGCAGAAAAGGGACGTTATCATACGAAAACCCCTCCGGAAAAGCCTTCTTTTAAGCTAACGAGCCCCCGTCTCTGTATCAGCAATGAATGTCATCTCATCACCAGGGCAGGCATGTGAGAACATCGATGTTTTAATTCCTTTATACAGGTGTTAAAATGTTATGTTCTGTGCCGTCATCCTTCTTTTCTAGTTTATGATACTGTGAAAAAACAAAAAGCCACAGAATTGGGGATTCATCAAAAAGGACTTCTCAGCACAGCGTCTTGGTTGGAAGAAGAAAATTTCATCAAGCTTGTGTAAGGAAATGAATAAGCATCACAGAAGCAGGACGGCTTTGCTAGGACACCTTCTCCTGCAAAGGAGTCTACTTCCCTCCCAGGACATCCCTGAGCGCTTGTAGAAATCACTCCTTGTTTCTCTCCATCGACTTTCTTTCTTCAGCCGAAGATTAAGAAACCACGAGCATCTTTTTTATTTTGCCTCAAAGGCAACCTCCTTTGAGGGCAAAACTAAGCTGACTACGTCTATGAAAACACTGGGCAACTGGCAGCCCAGTGGCTGAATAAGGCCTGTGGATCACTTAGTCCACACAGCATTTTTTGTTTGTTTTGTTTATCTTTTGAAAAGCATTTTTATTGGAGTATAGTTCATGTACAATGTTGTGTTAGTTTCTGCTGTACAGCAAAGTGAATCAGTTATACATATACATATATCAAACCTTTTTTTAGATTCTTCCCCCATATAGGTCATTACAGAGTATTGAGTACAGTTCCCTGTGCTCTACAGTAGGTCCTTATTAGTTATGTATTTTATATAGAGTAGTGTGTGTATGTCGATCCCAATCTCCCAGTTAATCCCTCCCCACCCCTTGTTATTTGCCGACCCTTCACAAATCAAAACAATTCACATAAAAAGTCTGAATTTCTGTCTCCTGAAAAATCAGAGGCACTGGCACCTGTGGTGGACTGAAGGCGTGCGGAGGCCAGCCCTGTGAGATGGGATGCCCACCCCCCGATTCGCCCCAATTCCCACTACTCTCGACTGTCTCCCCAACCCTGAGGATGATGAGAGGACCAGTGGTTACTTATTATCACACTTGTGCTGTTATCTTTCTCATATTATGAAAACATCTCCCTGTACCCCTACTTCCACAGAGATTATGAAAATGAAATGCAGACTGGGAAGTTAGTTCCTGTGTCCGCGTAATTTTCGATTATATTCTTTGAATGAAGATGTTTCTGTTTTCCTCTTATAGAGCAAAACTCGGGATGGTCAAGGCTCTTTATACTGAAGACAGTTAAAATCATTTTTAAGCATGTGTACATTCCTATGTAAAGACTTCTCCAGGCCTTGAGTTTCTTTCTTATTACTTAGTATAGTTGGTTTTCCAGCCAAATAATGGGGGAAAAAAACTCTCGACCACGGTTGTGTAGACTGTTTAGAAACACCCGCCCCTGATTTATTAGTATGAACTTCAGTTGTAACACAGAGACCAAAGGCAGATGGTTTTCTCACCATCATATTTTATTTATCATCCTGTTAGCGGACTTAGTATGATGTTAATCAAAGGTCTACATTCCACGCTAATGCTGGCTGCAGAAATTACTTTCCAACAGTTTTCCATGGGGAGGCCTTGGGACATAATGAAACCCAACAGAAGCAATTGTGGCCTGGCAACGAGGTGTGTGAGATTACATCGCTCCCTGCTGCAGGAGGGAAATGAAAAGCCTGGTTTACTTTCTCACGTCAAGCCCGAAACGGGGAGGATTCAAGATATGGCCGCATCATTAGCTGTTCTCAACCGGCTCTCACTAACTCTCCCGATGCCAGGGGGATCTCTGGGAAAACACGATCACAGAAAACTGCCCAAGCCGCTTCCTGCTCCCGAGGATTCTCCTGATTTTCTTCCCAGTGAAGACAGACAGAAGAAACTCACTCTATTTCAGAAATACCCATTTCAGTTGCTAAGCAGGAGGTTTCCACTGAGAAAGACCCAATGCCTCTCTTAGCTCTCCTTCCTTCTCCTAGATAACTGTTTATTCTGCTGTTGACGGTGCCCAGACCTTCCTGCCTGGGGCTCAGATAATCGTCTCGTGAGTAGTGGCCACTGTGGAGCACAATAACTTGCCCTGGTCAGCCTCCAATAATTGGCCATTATCCAAAAACCACTCAAGACTAAAAACCACTCTCCTTCAAAGATTGAATGGAAGCAACAGAAGAAGAGAAATCCATGACTGGTTTCACTGTGTCATGAAATGAAGAATTTGAACGTGAGTCATAGACGGGATTCTGAAACATGAAAGATACAAAGAACAAAGGAGGGGCGAAGAGCTGAGGCAGAGAGCTGAGATCCCTTCCTGACCTCCGTAATTTCTGGTTTCCTTTTCTGCCACCTCTTCCTGGTATGAACTCCTACTTTCACTCCAGAGCTGAAGCTAAGATTTTGATCTCCCGTCAGTTAGATGACAGAATGTTTTCAAATGCTCTTTTTACCACTTCCATGAAACGTCCCGTAAGATTCCATCTCTGATGTTTCCTGGGAAGGATGCTGTTCACATCCATCTTACCTGTAGGACTTTGTTTGAATCAGGTAAGACCCCTCTTGGGATACCCACTCTTGGGTGGCGGCTGTGTGGTGAGACATCTCTCAAAGGACTTTTGCAAAACTGACTTGGTACCAATGATTCTGCAAAAGTATCTCTGAGAAAACTTCTACATCTGTGCTAATAATTTCATTTCCCCTTTAATTAATTAATTAAACTATCCTAGGAAACTGCTAAGAAGTGCTGACACAGTACATTTTATTCAATGTGCTCTCCATTTGGGGGAGGACTGGCCAATTCAAACATGTCACCCTAGGCTCACAAGTATTTTGTCATTTTCTGTAAATCTGAACGAACAGTCAGCATCCTCAAATCTAAATAAAAATTCCCTCTGATAGATGGACTAAGCAGACACCTGATGCCCATTCTGGGGGAATCATGTGAGAACTTGGCCTTATTTATCTATTGCTACAATGAAGAGATGAAACGGCATGCACTGGCAAGGTAATTCAAACACTCCGCAAAACCAAGTGTAGCTATAATTTACACATGGGCTAAAGTAAGAGAAAGGGGATAAGTATGCATGTTTATCTTGTGCCAGGGAGGGAATGTCTTCTGCCTCAATTGCCACTTGATATCATGCCCACATGTGTTCTGCTTCTCTATCTCAGATTCCTAGAGACTTCCACCTCAATCCCCTGAAAGTTTCAATGTAAAAGACATGCAGAGAGAAAAGTTAAGATGTTCAGAAAGCTTCCTTCCCCCCCCCCACCAGAAAAAAACCAAAAACAGGGTTCTGGGAACACCGTATTGAGATGTCAATTTCCTGGTTTTGATAAGTGTTCGGTGGTTATGAATGATGTAATCATTGGAGTTAGATGGGTAAAGAGTATACAGGATGCAGCAGAAATGAACACAACATTGTAAATCAACTATACTTCAATAAAATGAATTTTTTAAAAAAGGACACAGGAACTCTCTGTACTAATTTTGCAATGTCTATATGAGTTTCAACTTGTTCCAAAATTAAAAGGTTTTAAAAATTAAACCATAAAATGCTAGACAGAACGTGGGTTGTTCTCTGCCAATTAGTCTATGATTTAACAAATAAACACCTAAGGCAAGGTATTAAGTTTGGTAGGAGATTCTAAAAGATGTACAAGAAGTAGCCTCTGTCCAGAAGAACTTTATAGTATACTTGGAAAAACAGAGTCCAGAAATACAGGAAATGTTTAAAATTGATGCTAATGGAACATAAGTGACATTACAAGGTCGCACATGACTTATTACAGAATTACTGAGCTGAAAAGCGGATGTAATATGTTCAATGGGAAAAAGCACGTGTGCACATGTTAAAACGATGGCTTGCTGTATTGTGACCTCCCAGACGGTGGTGTTTACAATGTGCCTTTCACTTCTGATTCCCACATCACCTGACACACAATAATCACTGAGTCAATTTTTATTGCATGAGGGATTGGATATGAATGAATGAAGATGCTAAGGGTTTAAATGGAATTGAATGGATCAGGAATTATAAACAGAGGATGACCTGAGTGGGACCTCCAGGTGTGGAACTCTACCTGGGAAATAGAGTCTCTGCCAGTTGGCCTGGCAAGTCACATTTGTAGAGATAGTGGGAATAGGCTGGACTCAGACCAGAGAGGGGCTTCAACGCCAGAAAGAGAATTTATATGATTGTGTCATTTCCCCAGGACCCCACAAAATATTTCACATGATTTAATTAATACACAATATTTCTCACTTCATCTCTCCCATCTGTGTACATGTGTACATGTCCATAGGCACTCAGATTTTGTATGAATAAGAATTGTTAATTTAAAAAATAAATGAGTTTTGTTTACTTATTTTTAAAATAATAAAATGCAAAAAAAATGATAATTTTGTTCTCACTTGCCAATTCTTCTATTTCCTAATTATTTTTCTTCTTTTATTGCTTTGGCAAAGTCTGTTAGTCTAATGCTGAATTGTAGGAGCGATGTCAGGCCTAGTGACTATAGTTGTCTATGTCCAATTCACTGAAGTATGTATTCTTGACCAGAAGAAAAAATCATGAATATAATCAAGGAAGAAAGGGACCAGAGAAAACCAAGCAAGAACTCCAATATGTAAGCATGCCAGTGGGTCCCTCCAGTGTTGCAAAGACCTAGAGGATGCTTCAAGTAAGATTTCCAGTTAAAGGTAATTCTTTTCCACAAAGGGACCTTCCAGTTATCCTACAGGATTTTATTCATATGTTAAACCCCCCACCAAATACCAAATGGTCTAGTAGTTTCATTTAATGTTAGCAGTAAATTATGAAATACAAGCTTAAAAGAAAAAGTTTCAAATGACAGAAGCACATCCAGTAATTTCAGATCCTACATTAATTACATGAATCATTAAACCCTTGTTAAAGGAGTTTCCAAGGCATGGGTTGAACTGGATAATGGGCTGCTTGTGCTAATAACTGCTTCAACACCTGTAAGATGTGTTCACTGGTATGATGCTAATTCATGGCAGTGACATAAAAATCAGTAACACAGCCTCTAATAAATGCAGACATAAGAACTGATTCATGTGTTTTACTGGAGAACCTACGAAGTCCACATTCTCTGAAATAGTTTTGGTTAGTGGGGATGGGGGGAGGGGGCAGTGTGCAAAATCTCAGTTAAAAAAAATTATTTAAGTGACAATCACATATGCAGAGCTGCGTTTGACACAAAGTATCTCTTCTTTCCAAAGGGGCTTGATAAGTAAATACATTCATGAAATAAAATTAGCATATTAATATATTTTCTGAGACAATTACACAACTGCAGTAAATTAGGACAAGATTTGTGTCTAAAATGTAAGGGGAAATAATAATGGCAATAAAGATAACTAGAGTATTCTTTTCCAAAATAATACTTACTAAAATAAGACATTTTAAAAGCTGTTGGTGAGTTGATAAGGAAAAGGGCATCATTAATCCTGACACTAGGAATTAATATAGCAAGGTCATATTTTCATAACAAATCAACTTGTTGATTCTGCCTGTTTCATATAAAAGTCAGTAGACAACTCAGTGATTAAAAAGCATAAAGTTTGTCTTTGGTCTGCGCTGATCACTGCAACTGATTAGAAAATTGCCCCCCAAACTTGACGGACCCTTGGGCCCTGTCCAAGGTGCTGATTAGAAGATGGCCAAGGCCATTCCTTTCTGTAACAGCAGTTATTTCTGAGTAGATTTGAGGAAAGCGCAGAGAGAAAGGACAACATATGTCTGGCTAGATCCACACCAAAGAGGCATTTGATAAAATCTAACTAGCGTTAATATGATACTGATTAACACTCACTGAATGCCTCTGTGTGTCAGCTTCCGTGCTGAATATTTTCCCAATGTTTTCTCTTTAACCCTAACGACAATCTTACAAGACAGGTATTATTAGCCCAATTTTAGTATGTGGAATTTGAATGTTAGGGGTTACATAATTTGACCAAGGTCATAAAGTTACCAAGGGGTAGTTCCGGGACCTGAACTAAAACCTGTCTCTCCCCCAAACTCTACACCAAGATGGAGAAGCTGGGAGGAAACTATACTTAAATTCACTTGATTGGTGGTGGGATCTAAGAATACTGAAAATGTATGGAATTTAAGGACTCCAGAGTTATGACATCACAGTAAAAGTTCCACGGTGGAAAGGGATCAATAATCGTTCATACGTCCAGCAAACGGTTATTGTGGACCAGCCGCGTTCCAAGTTTAGTGTATGAACAGGGGACAGTCTGTTAACCCACTGATCTTGGGGAGCAGAGAGTTGCACACAGACCAAAAAAGAGAAGACACGTGTAATGACAAAGGACAGCAGATACAGCGATCCCGGTTTCAAATCCCCACTCCACCTCCTACTTCGCTGCGCAATATTGGATCAGTCACAACTGCTGTCAGCTGTAGTTTCCTCAATTCTTACCCAACTCCTAGGCCTTTTCTGGGCCCTAAAAAATTCATAATTCCGATTCAACACTTGTTACAATGCCTAGGACACAGCAAGTGGTCAGAGAAAACACTAGAAGTTACTATCTTCCTGTTCCATCATTCAAGTATCTTTAGTGACTCTCCTGAGATTAAGAAAAAAAAAAAAAACCTGGTAGAGAAAGGATATAAACTAGATATGAAATCTCACGTTTGCGGTTACGGAAAATGGATATAATACACAGGCCTCTTAACGTGACCATATTAACATCACTCTCATGACTCAACGACAGTTCCTAGGCTGAAGAATAAAACTGGATGAGAGAAGTTGTTAGTGAAAGCACTATTGAATAGCATTCTTTTTTTAAAATTTCATTTCTACAGTATTCTTATACAGCAACAATATTAGTTTGCTAGGACTGCCATAACAAAAGTACTACAGACTGGGTGGCTTAAACAACAGAATGTATTTTCTCATAGTTCTGGAGGCTGGAAGTTCAAGATCAAGGTGTCCATAGGTTAGGTATCTTCTGAGTCCACTCTCCTTGGCTTGCAGATGGCCCCCCTTCTCCCTTGTGTCTTCACTGGTCTTTCCTCTCTGTGTACAGCATCCCCGGTGTGAACAGCATTCTTAAATATTTATTTTATTCATTGGACAAACATTCAGATTCATTTATCGTGTGCTGTTCTGACCATTTTAGAAACACTGATTTATTCAAGGCTCATAATGACTCTGTGAGGTAGGTGCTATCACCATGCCCATTTCGTAGAGCAAAGACTGAGGTGCAGCAGGTAAGATGGCTGCCTGATGTCACAGAGAGGCGAAGGCAAAGCCGGGACCTGAACCCAAGTAGGTAATCTTGCTCCAGGGCTCGGCGCCTCACCACTACCCTGCCCTGGGTCCTCTCGGAGAGCTCCTGCCTCTGTTAAGATACATCAGGAAAGATTCAGCATAAAGGACTCGCAGGAAAAACAAATTCCACAAGCCCATTTCAGCCTCTGGTTATGGCAGCCGTTAGGCAAAATCAGGAACAGCAAGGGCTTCACATTCTACATCCCTCGCTGTCTTGGACACAAATGACCTTTAATATTTATATTTGAGCCTCTGAAGTTTATTCCATCTAATGAACTCAAGGATCATAAATACAGCTCTGAGCACACACCACTGCATTTCATTTGATGGCAAAGACATGATCACATTACAGAGAGATACACGACGTGGCAACTAACCAAAGTGTAAATATATCTATTTCCCCAGAAAACAATGTAAATGGCTTATCATTTAACGGGGGACCTATCTTAGGGGGGTGGGGGTGGAGGGCGGACCAATATTCAATCAACAGCCTCACCACTGATTTATGGGAGGCGTTTTATGATGTTATTATGACTTTGACCTTGGAAGGATTTCTATATAAAACAGCAAAGACACAAAGCTGCCCGTGCAAGGCCACACAAACCAGAGGAGGGAGATTGTCTGAGATCTTGAAAATGATGCTCCATGTCTGGCGCAACTTAATAATCATCTGCTTCCACTGTGAGCGACATCATAAAAGGCCCCCGTGCAGCCCAGCGCCCAGAAATGCACTTCAACAAGCCAGGCTCACTGCCACGCACACAGAGGAAGCGGTGCCCACAGGCACATCCGCGGTTGCCACGGCAACCGCAAGGCACCGCAGGTGAGTTTCTGGGCCCCCTTGTCCTTTGGAAAGGAGGAGAGAAAATGAACAGAATTAACCGCGGTGTATTCGATTCTGACTAGGGTTCAAGGCCTGCTGTACTTTGGTTCCTGGCTTCAAGAGATTCTATTTTTAAAAAGTAGGGTTCTTTGGCGTGTGTGCGTGTGTGTGTGTGTGTGTGTGTGTGTTGTCATCACATCACAGCAGGACCGCCCTGGTGGCATATATATGCACTCCGTTTGGCCAGATCTTCATTAAGAGTAAGAAGCAATGCAGCCATGACCTGCTCCTTTCATTGCTTGCACAGGATAGATTCACAGCCAATAGATCAAGGGGTTTCCAAGCAGCCCTGGAGACCTGTAATCCATTCTAGCTCTTTGCATCATTTTTCTTTTACCATGTGTCTAACACAAATGATGGGAACTTGGGAAGTGGTATCCATCAGGGTGCTATCTGGAAACAGACGGCTCCTCCAGCTGGGCTTTTAAGGAGTTAAGGAAGGAACTGTCTAGAAGGGTGTGGGTAGGGTGGATGTCCACAAGGGAGGGGCGGGGACCCCGTGCTCAGGCACCGTGGGAGGCCACTACCAGCCCTGTGCCTGAAGGGACAAGGGGACAAGCTGGAACCATAAGGGTAGGGTGCAGCCCGGCCGGAGATACCGCATCCGGAGATACCGCATCCAGGGGAGGGGAAGAAACCCCTGACCTCTCTCCCACCGCCCTTCAACCTCGGGGTGGTTCTTCTCTTTGGACGAACCCACCTGGAAGGTCCAGGGCCGGGAGCCCAGGCGGGGCAGTGCACAGGATCAGTTCCTGGGGTCACGGGATGGGATGGAGAGGACTGCAAGTGGGTCAGGAGGTCAGGAGGGGAGAACGCAGAGCACAAGACCATCGGGTGTGACCCGGCATTACTGGATCTCAAGGGCCAAGGCTTAAAAGACGTATCACCTCTTTGAGTCTCAGTGTCCTGACCCAGAGGAAATGGCTTTACCCTGTTATTGTTTGAATTGTGTATCCCCAAAATTCATATGCTGAAGTCCTCGCACCCAGAAACTGAGAATGTGACCCTATTTTTACATGGTGTCCTTGCAGATGTAATTAGTTAAGAGGAGGTCATACTGGAGTAGGGTGGGCCAGATGCAATACGCCTGCCATCCTTACGAAACGGAAACCCTGAACATCGACACACACCCAGGGAGAGCGCCACAGGAACATGAGAGCAGACGGCGGGGTGATGCCTGTGAGCCAAGGATTGCCAGCCACCCCCAGAAGCCCGGAGAAGCCCCTTCTCAACCTCCTCCGGAAGGAGCCTGCCCCACGGACAGACACCGTGGCCTCAGACTCCTGCTCTCCGGACTGTGTGAAAGTAAATTTCTATTTAGTTCACCCTCTTCGTGGCCCTTTGTTATGGCAGCCCTAGCACACCGACACACGCACCACCAGCCTGCCTATGAACATGCAGGCAGGGAAAGTCTGTGGATCTGGGTAAAGACAGGAGAAACGCACCAGGGACAGTAAACTGCATCGGTGAGTGTGGGTGACACCAGATCGGAATAGAAGAATGTCTGGGTCAGAGAATATGGGACGGAATGTATTTCTCCTTAAAACAGTGAAATGCCTACTTTATTATCTAACCCTCCCACAAGAGAGACAGATACATAGACAGACAGATGATGGATAGATATAAATGATAGATGATAGACACATAGATAGATAGACAGATGATGGATAGATATAAATGACAGATGATAGACAGATAGACAGCTAGACAGATGATAGAATATTTTCAATGGATTCTTTCTCTCTGACTGTGTAAGAGACATCAGCTCTCCTGTCTACCCTCTGTCCAATTGGAGAAGCAGAAACAATAACTCACAAGCACTGAACCCCTAAGTAGGTGCCGTTCTAAGCCTTTTATCTGTATCTATTTTAAGTTACCAAACACCATAAGGTGGGCACTACTGTTACCCCATTTTTTTTTTTTTTGCGGTATGTGGGCCTCTCACTGTTGTGGCCTCTCCCGTTGCGGAGCACAGGCTCCGGACGCGCAGGCTCAGCGGCCATGGCTCACGGGCCCAGCCGCTCCGTGGCATGTGGGATCCTCCCGCACCGGGGCACGAACCTGCGTCCCCTGAATCGGCAGGCAGACTCTCAACCACTGCGCCACCAGGGAAGCCCCCAGGTGCATTTTTAACTGGTCAAATGAGGACAGACTCGGTCGCCAGGAAGGCAGGATTCCTCTCAGCCCTGAGCCTGGGCCACTCAGACAGCAAAAATGTTGTTTTCATGATTGCTCTTTTAACAGAAACCTTTCCATCCTCGTCAGCAGCCGGTCCTCCAGCGTGGTCCGGGGTGGGGTCAGTGCTGCCGGGGCGCGAGAGTTCCCTGGGTGGAGGGTGTCACGCACCCAGGCCCCAAGAGGACCAGCTGATCAGTGCTGGAAGACCCACTCTTTTCCAGCCAGAGCTGGTGGAATGAATGGTGTCCTCCACCCAAGCCATTCCACTGCAGACTGAAGATCCTTTATAAAAGTGCCTCAGAAAGAGGCGGGTCCTGAGAACGTGCGCAGTGAGGCCAGGTCTGGGCGCACAACTTAAAATCCGGGCTTCAAGTCCAAAGGTCAGAAAGCTGTGGCCCCTGTGGTGTCTCCGGCCCCACCCCCCAGCCCCACACTCATATACATCTTGCCTCAGACGCGGTGCAGCAGTCCGCACTGAACCCCCAACACCGTGGCGCCTCGGTCACCGGACCTCTTCCTTCGCGACTGCTCCCATCTCCCCGTCTGCTGGGGTCTTTAAAGTGGGAGGACGTAGCTCAGTAACTCTCTCTGGGTTTTTTGTCCAAAACTGTATCAATATTCCCCGCTTATTCACCACTCGCACTGGTGATGGCGTGCCACTTCCAAGATTAGGTCATTAAAAGACTGTAGGGCGTCTCCGGTTCTCTCTCTCGCCCTGCGTCCCTCACTCTGGGGAGAAGCAGCTGTCATGTGGCAAAAGGCTTTGTGGGGAGCCCCATGTAGACGTCCGCGACCGAGAGCCAGCACGGGGCTACGCCTGAAGCAGCTGGGACAGGGAGCGGGGGGTGATCTCCTGGCCTGCCCACGCCAGGTGAGTAATAAGCTAGAAGTGATCTCCTGACCTGCCCCGGCCAGGTGAGTAATAAGCTAGAAGTGATCTCCTGACCTGCCCCGGCCAGGTGAGTAATAAGCTAGAAGTGATCTCCTGACCTGCCCCCGGCCAGGTGAGTGAGCTGGGGGTGATCTCCTGACCTGCCCACGCCAGGTGAGTGAGCTGGGCAGAGAATCTCACCCCAGTGAGATGCCTGCTGCCCCAGCGGACAGCTTGACTGCAAACTCATGATAGACCCTGAGCCAGAGACCCAGCTAAGCTGAGCCTGGATTCCTGACCCTCAGAAACTGTGAGACAGTGTGTGTGGTCCCACGCCACTGACTTTGGGATGATTCATTACAGAGCAGTAGGTGACTAATACGGCTACCTTGAGAGACTGATAAAAAGCTACACTGTTAATCATGTTTTGTCCCTGGAGCTGTGTGTGGTCAGTACCGTGCCCTTGCTCCACAGCTGCCCTCTCCCTGCCCATGTGGTAGTGGCTTTGAGCAATCTCTTTAGCCCCCGTAACTCCATTTCCCCCTCTGAAAAGTGCGGGTGACAATGTCACCTATGTCATGGGGTCGCTGTGATAGGTAACTAAGCAAACAGGTATAAGAATGTACCAAACACAGAGCTCAGAACAGGGCCTGGACAGAGCACATGTTCACTGACTATTAGCCTATTGTTACTATCATTAGGTTGCCCATGATTCGATTCTGTTCACCCAGGAATGAAACAAACAAATTTACAGCACAGTCAATTTTCCTGGGGCCATTCCTGAGCGTTTTTTCAGCTGACCAAACCCACCCGAATCATTCTCTCTCATTGTCTCACGGAGAATAGCTCACTAACGACACGGGAGCCACTAGCACCCCAGATAAGTCTGAAAATAAACATCTCCACGGTTATGATCAGTTTGGACGTACGGCATCATAACGTTTTGTGATCACCGACAAACACACCTCTCTCTGCAAACAAACACAGCTGCTGGGGTGGAGCTGTGCTTTCCCACTTCCTGAGATTAAAGGCATGAATTCCCTCCCTCCCAGCGATGGTGACAGAGGGAGAGCCGCCACTGGCCACCTGCGGCCTACGGAGGTCCAGTACTCATCAAGCAGGTTTGTAGCAGAAGAGTCAGAGGCGGCTCCGGGGACCCAAGTAGAAGTATGTCCTGCCAACCTAAGGATGGAGAGTCTGAGAGAGGAGGGACAGGGCAGCGGTGAAGTCAGCCCTACCTTAACTCACTGCTCTGGGTTCAAGTGCAAGGGGCAGGTGGCCTGACAGGAGCCCTTCCCGAGTCCCAAAGGGCCACTGAGTCGCTTTGTGAAGAAGAAGGTTCTGATCTACCGGCGGTAGGAAGGAGCGGCAGGAAGGAGCCTGCGATCCGCGTTTCTGGCCACCTTCTGGGTCGACACTTTCCGTTGCTGAAATGCTGCTGTATTTTACCGTCCACACTATATTTTTTCAAATAATTTATCTGCTTGGTCATGATACTGAAATTGTCAAGTAAACCCAGACTTCTCTTAACAGCCACAGTTCCCCACCAGCCAAGGGCAGACCGCGCACTCAGCACGGCTGTGGGATCCTGACTTACACGAGACCTTCCGTCTTCACGGCTCTGCGGCTGCAGGGTGCGGTGACCAAGGATCCCGGCTCGGAAGTCTCACCACCCTGAAACTAGCGAGGGCTTGGATTTCAACTCCACTGCTTTCTTTCCCTGGCCCCAGGTTTACTGAGATGGAATTGACATGTAACACTGTGTAAGTTTAAGGTGTACAATGATGATCTGATACATGTATAGATAAAGTGAAATGATTACTAAATAAGGTTAGTTCACACCTCCATCACCTCACATAGTTACCATCTGTGTGTGTGATGAGACCATTTAAGATCTGCTCGCTTAGCAACTTTCAAGTCTATGTAATGCAGTGCTGTTAACTCTGATCACCATGCTGTACATCAGATTCTCAGAACTGACTCGGCCTGCAGATGGAAGTTGTTCCTTGGACCACTTTCACACATCCCCACCCCTCCAGCCCCTGACAACTGCCTTTCTTCTCTCTGTTTCTATGAATCTGGCTTTTTCACGTTCCACGCATAAGTGGTATCATACAGTATTTGTCTTTCTCTGGTTCCTTCTCTTAGCATGATGTCCTCAAGGTCCGTTACGTTGCAGATGGCAGGATTTCCTCCTTTCTCGTGGCTGAACACTATTCCACAGTAGACATACGCCTTCTCTATCCATTTACCTGTCTATAGACACTCACCAACTCCACCACTTTCCAACTAGAGGACCTTGAGCGAGCTACCTACCTGCTCTACACCTCAGATGCTTCAGCTGTAAGATAAAAAAGGACACTTGCCTCGGGGAGTTGTGCACGCGGAGTTGTTCCACACGTGGAACTAGTCATCCACGTGTGGAAATCTATGCAGAGCACTTACAGCATGGTAAACACACATGAAACGTCACCTCTTAACACGATCATTGCACCCACTTTATGGAGAGGGAAACTGAGGCTTGGAGAGGGGGGTAATTTGCTTTGGGGCAAACAGCTGGTACACACGGCAGCACGGGAACTCAGACAAAACACAGTGCAATGTCTGAGGCTTAGACTGTCTAGGGCGGCTCTAAAACCAGGGGAGATGGACCCTGGCTGCAGGGTGGGTGCACAGACTGAGAGCATGGGAGCCACCTGGAAAGCAGTTTGGCAGGAATAAGTGGGTGGGGGGGGTGGAAACGGATGTTAATAAGCAACCAGATGTCATGTCAGTTCCGTAGGAATCGCCTGGGTCTGACAGCTTGTCAGAGTTCCACTGGGCGCCTGCCAGAGTGCAGGGAATTTGAAAGGCAGAGGAAAATCGCTGGGCCAGGAGTAACTCGCTGTGCATTTAATAAAATCTAAACAGAAACCTCTGACAGTGTGGCCTGCTGTGACTGACGGCTGGTGGAGTCCGCTCTGGACTCGGCTGATCTGATCTTTCTGTCTAACCCAGGACTAAACTAGAAGCTGTAAACCCACTCACGCGGCACAAAAGGCATGCGTGGAAAAACTGTTACCTTGTATTCCGTTCTAAATCTAAGCGGGCTTTTCAAACACCACTTAGAAGTCTTAAGTGCAGGTGACACGAAAGGACCCACCCAGTGGATTTTGTAATATTTCCGGTGCCCTTTAAACCGGGGTACGTTTTTCCTCCACAAAGAAGTGAACTGCCAGACGCTTGGAACACGTTCCTAGGCTCCCACTGAGGCTTTTTCTCAACAAGATATCTAGGTGACACCTCCGGCTCCACGTCCAATAATTAGCTTGAACATGAGGAAGCGGAATCGGTTCAAATGCAAAACGCAAGGAAAGATCAAATGTGTGTCTCAATGTCGATGGGGTTGAATTTCCAGATCAAAAGTTAATAGGAGGGCTTTCCTGGTGGCGCAGTGGTTGGGAGTCCGCCTGCCGATGCAGGGGACACGGGTTCGTGCCCCGGTCCGGGAAGATCCCACGTGCCGCGGAGCGGCTGGGCCCGTGAGCCATGGCCGCTGAGCCTGCGCGTCCGGAGCCTGTGCTCCGCAACGGGAGAGGCCACAACAGTGAGAGGCCCGTGTACCGCAAAGAAAAAAAAAGTTAATAGGAGAAGGTTTGGGATTCATCGCCAGTTACTAATGATGTCATTCAAAGGAATGAACAGAGGAGGTACACAGGGAACAAAATATAAAAATGGTAACATAATTGAGTCTGTGTTGCGAGCTTTTATATAAATGCTAATATCCTTTGAAAGGGTAAACCAGTACACCTTATTGCAGCCAGGGCTCTATACGAGAGCAATTATTTTTTCCATGATGTTAGTTAAACCAGGTCAGCTGCTTCAAACCCATGGCTAAATCATCCCCTATGCAAACTGAGTAGTAATTGGGGTGTATATACAACCAGCATCCCTCCTGCCTTATCGTAATACCATATCTCCCTCTACCCACACAGCTGCTAGGGCTCCTTTGAAACTGTAAGTCAGCTTACATCATTTTTCCATTCAAAACCCTGCAGTAGTTTTCCATTTCTTTCTTTCTTTTTTTTTACATCATTGCTTTACAATGTCGTGTTTATAGTTTCTGCTTTATAACAAGGTGAGTCAGCTATACGTATACATATATCCCCATATCTCTTCCCTGTTGCGTCTCCCTCCCACCCTCCCCATCCCACCCCTCTAGGTGGTCACAAAGCACGGAGCTGATCTCCCTGTGCTATGCGGCTGCTTCCCACTAGCTAGCTATTTTACGTTTGGTAGTGTATATATGTCCATGCCACTCTCTCACTTCGTCCCAGCTTACCCTTCTCCACCCCTGTTTCTTCAAGTCCATTCTCTACGTCTGCATCTTTATTCCTGTCCTGCCCCGAGGTTCTTCAGAACCATTTTCTTTTAGATTCCATATATATATATGTTAGCATACGGTATTTGTCTTTCTCTTTCTGACTTAATTCACTCTGTATGACAGTCTCTAGGTCCATCCACCACATATATACACTGGAATATTACTTAGCCATAAAAAGAAATGAAATTGAGTTATTTGTAGTGAGGTTTTCCATTTAATTCTACAAAAAAAGCCAAACTCCTCCAAGGCCTACAAATGTCTGTATGATCTGAGTTCTTGGACCTCATTTCCTGCTACACCCCCCCTCCTCCCCGCTCATTCTGCTTTAGCTGTACCTGCTGTTCCTGAAACACGCCAGGCAGTCCCTGCCTCAGGGCCTTTGCGCTGGCTGTCCTTCCTACCTGGGAAGCTGTTCTCCCAGAAATCTATTTGGCTGTAACTCCTCTACCCCTCCAGTCTTGGCTCATATTTTCTCTCTTTGCAGAGGCCACCCTGCCACCTTTTCAAAAATCTCCAACTTCTGGGCTTCCCTGGTGGCGCAGTGGTTGAGAGTCCGCCTGCCGATGCAGGGGACGCGGGTTCATGCCCCGGTCCGGGAAGATCCCACATGCCGCAGAGCGGCTGGGCCCGTGAGCCATGGCGGCTGAGCCTGCGCGTCCGGAGCCTGTTGCTCCGCACCAAGAGAGGCCGCGATAGTGAGAGGTCCGCGCACCGCAAAAAAAAAAAAAAAAAAAACTCCAACTTCCTTCCAGCCAGCTCCTCCCCATCTCGTGTCCCTGGTCCCCTAAACACTATATTTTTTCCAAAACATTTCCCATTAAAGTATGCAACATCTTTGACTTCTTTTAAAGATTTTTTTAAAAACTGAGGTGAGATTCACAAAAAATAAAATTAACCCTTGTAACATAAACAACCTGGTGGCATATAGTCCAATAAACGGCCCACAAGCATCTGAGAAGATGCCCGACATCCTTAGTCATTAGAGAAATGCGAATCAAAACCACAAGGAGACACCGCTTCACACCCACTGAGATGGTTATAATAAAAAAAAAAAAAAGGAAAATTACAAGTGTCAGTGAGAATGTGCAGAAATTGCTAGCAGGCCTGGGAAGCAGTACAGCTACTGTGGAAGAAGTCTGGAGGTTCATAAACACAGAATTATCACATGAGCCAGCAAGTCCACTCTCTTGCTTTTTGATTACGTATTATTGTTTTCTGTCTGTCCCCAGTAGAATGGGAGTTCTGTGGGAGAGTTCTGCTTTGTTTTCAAAGGATCCCAGCACCTACAGCAGGGCCTGGAAAAGAACAGCGGCTCAATAAATTGTTGTAAATTAAATAGATAAACATGGAGATGACCGGCCTTTCTCATCTTAGAAAAGCACCAAGCCATTCCCCACTTTCTTGATATCTGTAGGATAACTCAGTGTTTCTGCTGATATCTCAGCTACAAAGCAGACCCATTTCCTCCTCTCTCTGAATTTTTTTGGCTCCAAAACATGTATGGGGCCTCACTCTGTAGATCTTTTTATTTATTGGAGCCACACTTGTTCACACAGCAGCACAAAAGTTAACACAAGAAGAATAGTCAGGGACTTCTGTGGTGGCACAGTGGTTAAGAATCCACCTGCCAATGCAGGGGGCATGGGTTTGAGCCCTGGCCCGGGAAGATTCCACATGCCACGGAGCAGCTAAGCCCGTGCGCCGCAACTACTGAGCCTGCGCTCTAGAGCCCGCGAGCCACAACTACTGAAGCCCACGCACCCAGAGCCCGTGCTCCACAACAAGAGAAGCCACCGCAATGAGAAGCCCGCGCACCGCAATGAAGAGTAGCCCCCGCTCGCTGCAACTAGAGAAAGCCCACGTGCAGCAGCGAAGACCCAACGCAGCCAAAAATAATTAATTAATTAATTATTTTTAAAAAAGAAGAAGAACAGTTAATGAAATAAATAGAAACCGTGTATCTCCAGGTTGTAACCACACAACGCCCCAACTTTGCTGGACAGATGGGGAGAAGGAACCGATCCCCGGCCATATTGGATGGGCTTTTAAGTAATATTGCTTTGACTCTCAAGGAGGAGTGGGAAACAGCTGAAAACTTGTACTGGAGAAAACACACTTTGTATCCAGCAGTTTGTCAAATACAGGCTCCTACTCAGCGCCATGCAGTGGGATCTGTCATCAATGAGGAGTTAAATCTGTGAACCAGCTACACCTACAACTTGGGCAGTTAGGGCGGGGTTAAGTGTACAGAACAGGAGAGAAGAGAAGATACTTTTAGGGCAGAAGGAGTTGGGAGGGGGAGTATAAAGAGACTAAAAGGAGTGAGGAAAGTTGGTATAAAGATTTGTGACCACAGACACAGAAAACAATCTTATGGTTACCAAATGGAAAAGGGGCTGGGGGGATAAATTAGGAGTTTGGGATTAACAGATGCACACTACTGTGTATAAAAGAGATAAACAACAAGGACATACTACTGTATAGTACGGAGAACTATCTTCAATATCTTGTAATAACCTACAAATGAAAAGAATCTGAAATATACATATTCTTTTTCAGAAGCACCTTGCTGTACACCTGAAACTAACATAACATTGTAAATCAACTATACTTGAATTTTAAAAATTAAAAAATAAAAGAGTTGTGACCAGATTTAACTTGCTTATGTAAACAGTGGTTCACTTTGGAAAAGTCTGAAACACAAAATACAGTCCAGGAGAACAAAAATTCTTTATAACAAAGGGATCTTTTGAAATATCTAAAGTGTTGAAAATGTTATAATGAGAATGTATTCATATCAATACACTTACATCCTGTAGATTCATAAGACACAACAGTGATTTAAAGACACAAAAGCATGTCTCTAGACCTGAGGTTTTCAGGCAGGGCGTCTGGCATACAGGTGTATGATTATAAGGCAAGGTCAACTGTCCTACAGTCAATCTGTCACTACTAATGAAGTATGTGGACGTTTATTAGTCTGTTTCTTTTCTTATAAATTAGGGTTTATAATGCCACTATATTATGATTGACAGTCCTGTGCATTCTGGTATCCTTGCAGGAAGGGGTGTTGTCTGGCACTCAAGCCCACCCTCTCTCCTCTGCTCCCTGTCTGACTCCGCCAGTATGGGGTGCTAGGGAGACAGGAAGGATGGAGGAAGGAGAAGGGCATCACCTCTTAGGCTTTCCGTCACTGTTGTCCCTGCCCCGGCACTTAACTGGACACGGGCAGGTTGTTCCAAGAGCAGCAGTTGGTGCCTACTTGGAGTTCTCCCATCATTGTGTCCCCTGGGGGACCAGCAACAGTCAGCAGCCCCCACTTGAGGCTCTGGGTCCCATCCACCATGCCTCTGAATGTTCATAATATTAGCCACTCAGCATCCCCCTTTCTGCCTTTGTCATTCTCTAATACCCGATTCACAGTTCTGCTTGTGTATGTGTATATACATATATAATTCTCTGTGTTGAAATAACCGGTGTGGTCTCCGTCTCCTGACTCGACCCCTAGTGATACAAGTGTGTCTTTCAAATAAGCCTCAGTCCCTCTTATCCGCGCCTAGAAGCCATCTTGTCAAGATCACCTGCCACGTGTCAAAGAAGGAAAAGGAGAGCTGCTGTCACAGAACTGCCGTCCGATGCCACGTATCAGCCAAGAGAACTCCTAATCATTTGAAATCTAACATCTCCCTCCCCTGCACCTTAGTCAAGCCTCGGGCTACTGTCAGCTGGGATGGTGGGGTCTCGAAACACCCAAAGCCAAGTTCAGCAGCCAACCTTGCCAGACGACAAACCCAGGATATCTCAGGGGACCCAGCAAGAGGAGCTCAAGAACCTTCTCCCCGGAGGCCTGCTCCTTGCTTCAGCACCCCGAGACCTTCCCCTCCGAACAGTAAATTCCCAGGAGCCCAAATCTGACGGCCAGGCACGGATCCGTGGTATTTCTGATCAGATCTGCTCCAGCAAGTGGGCGGGTCTCGCGGTCCCTACACCGACTCAGGGCCAGTCCCTGAGCGCGGGGAACTGTTGTAAGCTCAACCCTCCACCCTCTGATCCTAACTTTTCATACCAGGTGAAGGTGACAGGCTGCCCTGTGGGAAACTCAGAAGAACAGAGAGACGGGCTCCCGAGACCCCATCACAGTCAGAGCTGCTGTCGCGCTAACAGCCCCTCCTGCTAACTCGGTATGCACGCTTCTTCCCAGGTGCTTAAAGCTAAATGCTCTGCTTTGAAACATCTGTCGAAAACCCTTCCAGTTCCCTGACCCCACAGACACATGTCTTATGGAAGTGGCTTAACACGCTCTCTCTTCCAGCCGGATCCTCTTCTGTGGGCAGAGCTACCTGCATGCCAAGCAGGCGTCTGCACAGGTATAAAACTATTTCTGGACAGCAGGGTGTTATCCAATGGGGAAAAACAGAGACGGTCCTGGGGTTGATTTCTAGAATGCCATCGACCCTCCTTACACAGCCAGCCCAAACATCCAAGCCAGTTGTTGATGATGGGAACATCTATTGGCCATCTACTTCCTTTGCAAACCCTACACAGCAGCTTGGGCAGGCGTCCCTGTATTTTATAGTTGTCTCAGTTCCGCGTATAAAATATTATTCGTATCAGATGAAATGATGCACTGGGAACACCGCAGAGGCGGTCAGCGCTCTGCTAGCCTAGGGTACGCCGACCCTGCGGACACCTGCCACAGTCTCACGTGGCTCTTCTCATGTCACTAGTGAGGCACAATGACCTTGATCATTACCTAAAGGGCAGGCACCTCATACCTAAAGAGACGACTGAGGGAGCCTTCAGGAGAGGAGTAAACCTCCACTGGCTTAGAGAATAAAGCATCTCCTCCAACCACCTAACTACAGAATTCCAGGGCTCCCTCTCCTTGGTCCTTGTGCGCCCCCAAAGACTCACTGCACCCCACTGATGCTCTTGCACAAGTCAGGGCTAAGCCACAGACCCTGCAGCAGGGGATCCCAACGTGGACACAAATCCAGTCTCTGGAAACTGGACGTGAGCGGGCTGACGCCTCAGAAGGCATCAGCCTCAGAAGGATCAGAAGGCATCTACTGAAGGGTTTATGGCAACAATGAACTTGTTAAAAACCAACTTTGCCACACACGAATTCATTTTACACACAACTTTACAGGGAGAGACCACCACCACGTTGGCCTCAAAATGACATATCTCAGTCGTTTCTAAAACTCAGACGCTAAGGAAGAGGATACACAGGTTTGTTGGACACCTTATTTTTTGCCCTCTACGTGACTCATGAAAACCTGAACTTGTAGACCTCTTATTGGAATAAACATCAGGAAGGAGAAAAACGTTGATATGTCAACACCTGCAGAAACATCAAACAAGGAACAATATCATGGGATAATTAAGAGGTGGGACCCTGGAATTCGAGAGAGGCTTGAACGGAAGTGCGAGCTCCTACAGGCGCTCTGTGAGTGAGCGTCAGAAAGGCGTCTAACCCGTTCACATGCTCACCTCTCGCTGTGCTGGTTCCTACGCCACATACAGTTCTAATAATTCAAGGAGACGCGTCTGGCCCGATCTGAGCACTCGTCACGCTTTCATCATGATGATGATTTACTACAGGAAAGATCAACAAAAGTCCCACAATAAAAATGGCGGCAGCAATTAAATGGGCAGAGTAATGGTCAACAGTAGTCAGTGTCTGGTTTTTTTTCAGTAGGTGGAAAAAGTACTAATTAATTTAGCACATACTTCTTACTGGCACTGCTGTAGGTGTTGGGAACACAAAAATGGGGGGAAACTAGGCAAAGCACCTGCCCTCCTGGAGCTCAGAGTTGAATATGCAGCAGAGACCGAGAGAAAAACGCCAACGGAAATAGAACTGGACCACAGTCATTGTCCACGGGCTCGGCAAGCAGCCGGAGGGGCTTTGTCTGACAACCTAGAAGTTCAATCGGAAGTACGGCAGGAGCTCGTGGTGGGACTGGGGTGGGAGGGGCATGAGAGCAAGTGGTGAGAACCCCGAAATTCCGCTGCAGAGATGTCCTGCTGCACTGAGAGCAGGTGAACTGTCCACAGCAGCCGCAGCGACTCAGGCGCTCACCTTCCTCGCGGGCTGACACGAACCGCCGCCAAGCAGAGGCAGTAAAGGAGCCCAGTGCCTCCCACACAGGGCGCGAAGGGGGCAGATGCCAACGCTCAGGAGAGCAGCAGAGCGAAACTGCGGCGCTGCAGGGTGACAGCTCTGCCAGGAAAGGAAATGTGTGTATATATATATATATATATGTATTTTCATATCTACATGAACAAACTCATAGAGCAGAGGGGAGATGAGAAAGCAAAACTGATGGATCAATTATTGATTTGGGGTAGGATCAGAGGTAAATACTTTCCTTTATTTAAAACTGTTCTTTAATAGACTAATAGACGTAGAAAACAAACTTGTGGTCGCCAAAGGGGAAAGTAGGGGAGGGATAAATTGGGAGTGTGGGATTAACAGATACACACTACTATATATAAAATAGATAAATAGAATAAATAATATAAAAATATTATATAACTATATATTTAAAGCAATAAATAATTATATTACTTATTATAATTATAAATAAATAATAATATAAATATTAATATTTTAATATTAAAATATAAATACATAAAATAAATAAATATAAATAAATAATAAATATTATTAAGATATTCTAAATAATATAAAACGATAAATAACAAGGAAGTACTGTATAGCATGGGGAACTATATTCAATATCTTGTAATAGCCCATAATGGAAAAGAATCACATATATGAATTATATATAAATCATATATATATATACATATAATTGAATCATTTTGCTGTACACCTGAAACATTGTAAATCAACTATACTTCAATTCAAAATAAAATTAATTTAATTTTAAAAATAAAAATGTTCTTTATTTTTGGTCTAATGATTTTAAAGATAAATCTGTGTGTGTGTGTTTGCTGAAGATCTAGGTGAGCTAATAACATGAGCCATATAAATAAATGAATTATCTGCAGGATCTGAGTCTGATCAGCCATCAGCAACGGGTCTTTTTTTTTATTTGGCGGCACGCGGGCCTCTCACTGCTGTGGCCTCTCCCGCTGCGCAGCACACGCTCCGGACGCGCAGGCTCAGCGGCCATGACTCGCGGGCCCAGCCGCTCCGCGGCAAGTGGGATCCTCCCGGACCGGGGCACGAACCCGGGTCCGCTGCATCTGCAGGCGGACTCCCACCCACTCCACCACCAGGGAAGCCCAGCAATGGGTCTTAAAATAATTTTTTCACCTTTTGCTCCCTTGCCCTTTTCTTTGAAATCTGGAGACCTGGCTCTAGCATAGGGCAGGAGGAGGGAGACTGGGCGTGCTTGCTGGGGGCAGGTGACTATTTCCAGTCCCTGGTGACGGGAAGCAGCTGAGGATGGGGACAGAGCAGCGCCGTGGAGGTGGCGCAAGCAGAGAAACGCTGCTCAACTTGAGATGGGGGTAATTCTGAAACCTCTCCGGGGCTGTGCCCGGACTCAGAGCCGACTGTTCGGTGCAGAAATCCCCCTTCAGCTCAAGTCGCCCCCGGCTCTCTTTCCAGCCTCTGCCCACGACTCTGCAGGCACGGGATGGAATTCAGAAGGAAAGGAGAAAAAAGGCTTGCCATTTCTGAAGGGAACGAAAATGGCAAGCAGAGATCGAAGCTCTGCCGTCTCCTTGTGAGTTTTCATTTCAACGGATTGTCACCATGCTCACGTGACGCTCCTATAATAAGGTCAAGCTTAATTGTTCTCCCTTCAAAAGGATTTCTAGGGCTTCCCTGGTGGCGCAGTGGTTGAGAGTCCGCCTGCCGATGCAGGGGACATGGGTTCGTGCCCCGGTCCGGGAGGATCCCACGTGCCGCGGAGCGGCTGGGCCCGCGAGCCATGGCCGCTGAGCCTGCGCGTCCGGAGCCTGTGCTCCGCAATGGGACATCACCAAAATGAGGGGGAAAATCCTTAAATGGATGAAGATAAAATCCCGTCATACACACCGCATTGTTTCCGGTTGGAGATATATAAGATCAAGATGCAGCATTTGGAAAACAAGGGTGAACCTCCCTGCAGGAGGAAACATCCAAGTGGACGAGCTACCAAGTCCCCAGAAACATGGACGGGGGGCGGGGGGGAGAACGTCCCTGCCCCTGCCAGCTGAAGAAAATCCTCACACTGGGGAGTCTAATTCTCATCTCATTCTGTTCCCAAAAGAGCTAGGGGAATTCTGGGGCAAATTACTGCCTCCTAGAGCATTTCTGTTATTGCCATCGTTTTACTTCTTACATAAATAAAATTCCCCATGTGTGTGCACTGCTCCACGTGCAATGTGCCTTTCCAGGTGCACCCATCTGGGTTCAGACTGAGGGTCTCTAAGCCCAGCCCCAGAGGCAGATTTGCATTTTTGGAGTCCAGGTGAGAAAGAGGTTTCATAAGCTGCACCCTCAGTGGCACACACGGATTCAGACTGGGGGACCTAGGGAAGGTGTGACAGGTGGTCTGTGACTTTCCTCCTGGACGCCACAGGGGGTACCTGGAAGCCACGAGCAGCCCCACCTTACAACCCAGTCTCCCTTCCGCTCACAGGGAAGACTGAACTTCCTGGACCCCTGTGTTGGGTGGGATCACGTGACCAGTTCTGACCAATTAGTTGTGAGTAGAAGTAACAGGTACCACTTTCTGGACCAGAGGACTCAGCAACTGCAGCCAGGTGCTCCCAGCTTGTGCGCCTCTGCAGGGCAGCCAGCAACGGCTCAGACGGTGGCTGCGAGGGGCCACAGTGAGCAGAGTCCCGCCATCCCAGGACAGCCATGCAGCTTGAGCAACAAATAAGCATCCGAAGTTGGGGGATGTTTGTTACTGCAGCATGGTCGAAGCTTCTCAGGCCGATACAGGATTAGATGCCAACTATGTGAATCTCTAAGCAACACACGTGAAATTTCAAACAAGGTAAAGCCAGGTCCCCTATCAATCAAAATACAAGATGTTTCCAGGGTTGTTTTTTTTTTTTTTTTTTTTACTGTTCCGAACAATGCTACATTATATCTATTTATGGTTAATAGTTCTTCCCCATTCCTTGAATGCCTGCAACGGTCGGGCACTGTTCTAGGCACTGTGCATCCTGCAACGAGCAAAACAGACAAAGCCCCTGTTCTCATGGAGGGAAGAGACACACAGCAAATCGACGTAGCAGGCCAGGTAGTGATGAATACGATAGAAACAGAGCAGCGTAAAGAAGATGCAGAATGAATTAGAGGAGGGATGTGTCACTCAGGTTCCCGAGACCCGAGTCTGCACACCTCCTCCCAGCTGTGTTCAGTGAGGTCACCCAGTAACTCGAAAACAATCCCAGTGGAAGTATTTGCACCATGGAAATGGGCAAACGCTACAAACCAGAGTTTTGGGGTGGGTGGGATTTCTTCCCCAAGGAGATGGTTTACCAGAAGCCCCCTGGATGTCTGGACAGAATTGGGAATGAGAGGGAGTAAGGGCGGGAGTGAAATGGTTAGGAAGGGCATTGTGGGTAGAAGAGACTGCAGTGCAAAGACACTGACGTGGGGATGAGCTCGATGGGCTGGAGTGGCATGGAGCGGGGGGTGGGGGTGGGGGTGGGTGAAGTGCAGGAGGAAGGGCTGCAGGTTACACAGGGCCTCGTAGACAATGCGAGAGCTTTGAATTTTATCCTGAGTGTGGAGACATCTGACAGTCCTGTATCTTTAAATGTATAGTTTAAAGCTATAAGACCAAAGCAAAGACAAAAAAGGGAAGGAAGGAAGGGAGCGGGGGAGGGAGGGAGGGAGGGAGGCGAAGGGAAGGAAAGGAGAAAATGCATAGTCTCATGTCCAGGGCCATGGGAGTTTCACGGAGGAAATAAGTGGCTCGCTACTGAATGGGTGAGATGCTCTGGGGTGCGGCTTCCAGCCCTGAGGTCTCAGCAGGTTGGCCGCAACCCTCAGAGCCTTAAGTAACCGGCCCGCGGGAGCGGCTCAGAGCATCCCGGCCTTGAGCAGCCCCGGGGAGGTGCATCCTTCCCCTCTCCAGGGGGAAGAAGATGGGTCCCTGTGTGCGCGTGTTCATACCCAGGACCACAGAAATCACCCAAAAAAGAGAATCGAACCAAACTGTCCTCGTCTCCCCGGCCAAGTGGTGGATAAATGTATGGAAACCAGAGCGGGACGGGGATTAAGACGGAGCTGGCAGGGCAGGAGGGCGGTCGGGGCCCTTTAGCACCAGCTGCTGCGAGCGCCCGGGAGCCCTGCCGCGGAGCCAAGAGGCATATGCACTCTCCACAGGCCATCAACTGAAGCCCGAGTCCTAAATGAATCACACCAGGAGAGAGACTGCAAAACGGCGTGTTTCCACTGCAGCCGGGCAGGTGCCTGGAAGCAAAGATCTTTGTGTCGAAAACAGCCTGAACGAGCGGCTGAGGCTGGGCGGGCAGAGCTTTTGGACAGAGACGAGCACAGAAAGGAGCGCAGGATGGCCCAGACCCTCTCGCACCATCTCAGGAAAAGCTGGAGGAGCCCATGTGGCCGGCTCTGGCCCCGTGTTGGCCTCTCTGGGTCCATCTGGTTGGGCTGGGCCGGGCTGTACCTTCCTCTCCCGGCCTGGGAGAACCGCCCATCTCGTCTTCCACTCCAGCTGTTGCCCTGGGCATGGGTCTTGGGATCAGAAAGATGTAGCAACGCTGAGCTCACCGAAGTGTGAAGGGAAGGCCCATCCCTGCCATGCCTGCACCTGCACCGGTTCTGCCGCGTGGCGCTGCGCCCGACTCACTCATTTCCCTTGACCCGGCCGCCTAAGCTTTAGAGCTCGCAACCCTGGGACAACAAAAAGTGCCAATAAGAGAAGACCAAGAAAAAACGGACCAAAGTAGAGAGTGGAAGACCGGCTAATTGTTTTTCTATTTATCGATTTCCTCAGTCTTTCTAAAATGTGTTTAAGCAGCTTAAAGTTATTTTGAAAGTCGTTTTTAAAATGCCCACAAGCCCTTTCAGTGGTCCAGCAGGGGATATGCAATAGAGCGTCTCTTACAAAATCACTGGGTTTCATAGCTTTGTCCAGCCCTGAGGGGAATTTGTACATTAAGATGGAGAGAGTCAGGGGGAAGTGATGTCCCCCACTTGCTGTCACACCCAGACGGCTGGCAGCTGCCCACAGCACACTTGCAGGCACGAATCATCTCTCCGCTCCTTCCCTCCCACACAAGCCTGCAGGTGTCTCCCAGGCAGAAGCTCAGCTCTCAGAACATTCCAGCACCATTCCTATCGCCAAGGCTTTGCACCCACTGTTCTCCCAGCCCCTGCCTGAAATGTCCCTCCTCCTTTCTAGCCCACCATCCCAACTCCTCGCCAATCTCCACGACCCCACTCAAGTCCCACCTCCTCCAAGAAGCCTTCCTTCCACCCCCTCCAGCCTCCAGCCCCTTCTCGAGCTCTGAGCTCCACATCAGTGTTTCCCAGCCCGCAGGCAGGCAGCTCCCCCTTCCCTATCCGTGCCATATCCCCATGCCACCTGCGCTGTTCATTTGGAAATCTTTTGTATTTAGGTCAATTCACTTTCTATTAACACTTTCTCAAATCAACTCACTTTCCAGGAGACCTGATTTCATTACACTGAAATGAAGAACAAGTAGCATTTATTCTAAATGGTAACCATGAAAATAAACACAAGAAAAAACGAACATTATCAGGTCTTAGCTAAACCCCTGGCCTGTCCCAGTCACTGCGCCCAACACCTGCCCTTCACACCAGAGCCGAAAGGAGATTGACTCTCACGGGAGAGGCGGTAATGATGCTTCAGCACCAACCCGAGACGCTGTCATTTTCAGTATCAGAAAGATTGCAGGAGACGCAAGAGGGAGTCATTCAGATACACGGGACTGATGTTACCTAAAGCATCTGGGGCCGCCTCACTTCACAGCGTGGTCATTTTGTCACCTGATTACATCTATTGTCCTGTCATCAGTTTAACATAGGAGTTTCTGCTTTCATTCCCAAAGGAAATAGTGAGCTCCATGAAGTTTCCCCTAGGCGTCCACCGAGGCAACCACACAGCTGAGCTCACAGGACGTATATGCAACGTATGTTTTGATGAAAGTGGCGTCCCAAATATGATTAAAATTCTCCTTTGGTACCCGCAGGTCCCAGGGAGGTGGGATTTGCAATGGCAAAGTCAGGGATTCCTTCCGATGTTAATCTCCTCCAGGCTTTGGGAAGAGCATCCCGGGTTAAATGCTTGGGAGCCTGGCCTTGTGTCTCTGCGAAAGTTGGTGACTGAAAGTAGGTCAGACTTGCTAACCAGGAACTGAAACATCAATACTCTTATCTCCAGGACTTTCCCTTAATAATCTAGCTCCAGTCAGTAACAGCAAGGAAGCAGGGAAGACCCTCACGGGGGCCACCAACCCTACTCATCCCAGCAACGTACCGTGATCTCCTTAAACAAAAGATTCTACACACACGCACACACACTTCTTTGCTCTGTGGTGTTTTTCTCCTGCTGAGATGAGTAGAAACAGACTCACTTTTCTTAAAAGAAATATTAACAGCTCTCAGTGAAAGGCACGCATTTATGAACCCAAGGAATCGCTTCTCCTTCTGCAAAAACAGCTCCACACGTCTCCAGCCAGAGTCCTCTGAAATCCCGGCTAGAGGAAGGGGTCGGCGCCTAAACCAGATGGAGAGCGTGCCTCTCTGCTCCTTCAACACAGGCAGGTGATTCCTGGTGAGTCCAGGACCCGGTCAACCCCGCCTTAGCCACACAGCTCGCCGACAAACACCGTGCACGCCAGCTGGATGGGCCAGGCCCTGCCCACGAACAGGGCTGACTGACCGTCCTGGTTTGCCTGGGACTAGGGGTGGACCCCGGATTCAGGGCTGAAGCTGGTAAGCCTCGGGGGGAACTGGGATGAGCTGGGCACCCACGTGAACACCCCTGGCATGCCACCTGAGATGCCCTCTGCGGCATCTGCGTGGACCGGACCTCACCATCCCCCCAGGCATCCTGAAAGCCCCAGCGCACGAGCTCGCCTTCCTGTGGGTTCCTCCACCCTCAACAGGCACCCTACGTGCTGCCTTGGGCTCTATGTAGCCTGCTATTTCATAACCCTACAGTTCATCTCTCCAGAAGCTTCTAGAAGGCAGATCCTGTGGTCTCCCCAGCTTTCCCCACAGGTGGCAGGGGGCCAATGGCACGGGGCCCACCCAGCTTCTTTTCCTCCTGTTACAGGACTCCAGCATTCACTGTCCTCCCTGGAAAAGCGGCCCCGTCAATTCCTTCAGCATTCCTATAGGTTGAGGGTTTTAGTCTGTGACATCAGGTCTTTAGTCCATCTGGCATTTATTTCGGGGTGAGGTCTGGGGAAAGAATCTAACTGCATATGCTCTTCAATTCAGGTTGACAGGTGCTCGAGCCCAAATCCCTTTATGGAATGGTCTTTTCTTGTGCTGCCGACTTCAAAAGAAAACAGTTTCAAACATCAAATTCTCATGTGCAACAATAACAAACAACATTTCCTGAACACGCACCATACGCCAGGTGCTGTGGGGGGCACTTTGCACACGCTCGATACTGTCGTTAACCCCGTTTTACCGACAAGGACGCTGAAGTGTAGACAGTTTCAAGCAGCAGTTTTCAAAGTGGGGTTCCCCGACCACCACCCGCAGCATCGCCGGGAACTTGCTCGAAATGCAGCTGCCCAGCCGCACCTGGACCAAGGAGTCAGAGCCTGGGATGGGGGCAGCCGCCTGGGGTTTGACCGGCCCCCCAGGTGACCCCACGCACCCTCCAGTTTGAGAACCCCTGGTGGAAGGAAGCTGCCCAGTGTCACTTGGCAGGTAGGTAGAAAGAAGAATCGGACCCAAGCAGCCGTATTCCTGAACACTCGGTGTCAACTCGGGGCTCATTCCTCCCTCAGAAAGGCATGTGGGTCCCCGTTTTCTGAGCGGGGTGATTGATTGTCAGGTTTACTCTGACAAGGGTGCTTCCCTTTGTATCCTCTGACGCTTTAAAACCTCTAAAAACTCAGTAGCCAACCCAACCCTCCATCTCATGACAAATATTTCTTTCTTTTTCCACATCTTTATTGGCGTATAATTGCTTTACAATGGTGTGTTAGTTTCTGCTGCATAACAAAGAGAGTCAGCTATATGTGTACATATATCCCCATATCTCTTCCCTCTTGCGTCTCCCTCCCTCCCACCCTCCCTATCCCACCCCTCTAGGTGGTCACAGAGCACCGAGCTGATCTCCCTGTGCTATGCGGCTGCTTCCCACTAGCTAGCTATTTTGCATTTGGTCGTGTGTATATGTCCATGCCACGCTCTCACTTCGTCCCAGCTTCCCCTTTCCCATCCCCGTGTCCTCAAGTCCATTCTCTACCTCTGTGTCTTCATTCCTATGACAACTATTTCTAACCATCATCATTTCCTCCACCTATAGCTATCAGCCAAGCTGGGAAGTTAGTAATAGTGATAGTCATCATGAGAAAGTAACGGTAACAGACACTAGCTCCCACCGCTAAGAGCGCACACACGTACCAGAAGTTCCCGTGCCTAACCGCGCTCACTCCTCGTAAGGGCCCTACCAGGTAGGCCCAACTACTGCTCCTCTTTTCAGAGGAGAAAACGGAAGCACGGAAATTCCAAACAACAGCCTCCAGCTAACAAGGGAAACAGCCAGGACCCCAACCCCACTGGCCAGGGCACCCCTGTTACCACGGGCTCCAGGGGACCAAGGAAAATAAAAAGGGTCCTGCTGCCCGGCACCAGGGAAAGGTCTGGGTGAGAGCAACCTGGAGGATGAGGCTGGTCTGAGTGCCCCGGGTACCTCCATTCACCCAAGAAATTCAGTCCCTGAGAAAACCAGGCTGCCTTCAAGCCATGGTCCCCAGCCTCACCTGCATGCTGGAATCACTGGGAGACATTTTAAAACAGCCAAGCCTGAGCTACATCCCAGACCAGCTAAACCGCAGTCTCTGGGGAGGGATGCTGGCATCAGTGGGTTGATGCCCTCCGGGTACAGATGTGGTTAGGGACCTCTGTTCTCAAGCATATAAAGATATAAATCTTTACAGGAAACCCATGAAAAGAGTTTTCCTGTAGAAGCTTCTACACCAGGAAGGCAACCCCCATGCCAATGGGCAAAGGGAAGCTCACCATTAAATAAGCCAGTGAAAACTGTCTCTGTGATGAGAGTTCTCAGCGCATCACTGAATGCCCCGAGACGGAAACCCACCCTGAAGCACGTTATCCCTACACCCTCGTCGGAAGCTCAAGTCCACCCCCAGCTGACAACATGCTTAATTGCTCCTAATCAGCCACCATCTTCCCTGGAGAGCCGGTGAGAAAGCACGGAGGCCAGACAGCCCCAAACCAACAAGTGCCCTGCGGCTCTCACTCTCTCCCTCTGCTTCACCATCAAGGCCCCTGCAGGAAAAATAATTCCTGCAAAGCATCACTAAGACTTCCAGTCTCCTCCAGGGCTTTCTGCAGCCCTTGCTCATCAGGACAAAGCATGCCTATGATGGCTAGAGACAAAGCTGACAATTTTGCAACTCAAGAAGGACAGCAGTTGAAGTTAGAAGGATAAAAGGTTCACGTCTGAGTCTGTAGACGGAGCTCCTTGCATTTCTCCTGAACGCAGACCTGGGGTGTGTCCCTTTGGAGACCGCCCTTGCTGGGAACAGCCAGAGAATTTCACCTTCTGGTTTGTCTCTGATACCTTTTAAGCCATGCAATTGTTAAAGATCATCCAGAAAAGGCTAGAATTGTAAAGACTCCATCTTCCATTTTACGAGCAAAGCAATCCTCCCCCAGCTGAGGGCACACTCCGTGAACCTCTTGCGGGGAAGCAGGGGGTCACCTAGAGCGGAGCTGGGCTGGGGGAGGATGCGGCGTGGAGGCCAGCACCCAGCATTCACACGCGACAGCCCACACTCCCACCTCCAGCGAGGGGACGTCCCTCGGGGGACGTGTCTGCGGCTCCACTTCATTGGGCCTGCTTGTTTCTGCTCCTAAAGAAACGGATCAAGCCTAATTTTCCTGGATCCCGAGTCCAGAAGCAGGAACTCACTTTAAAAATTAGGAGGCGAATAGAAAGACAGACCACCGCCATCCACAGACTGATTCTGCAGGCTCTCACGTGGGCAGAGTACGTGTGAGCTGGAATCAGAGAAAGTCCATTCCCCAGAGAAAGCAGGATCAGCAAAACATCTTCTGTAAAAAGCCGGAGAATGCGCGTATTTTTAGGTCTTGCAAGCTGGGCTGTCTCTGGCACGAGGGCTCAGCACCACCACGGCAAAGCGAAGGCAGCAAGTGAGTGGGCGTGGCTGTTTCAATAAAACTTTATTAACAAGCACAGGTGGCTGGCAGGATTGGGTCCACAGTCTGCCAACTCTTCTAGAGGCTGGAAAAGTGGAGAAAAGAGAACCTCAGAGACCCCACAACCAAAGTATTTTGAAGGACGCCTGAGAATAAAAATCCCGCCATGACCCAAGATTGCTAGTCACTTCTCTGAGAAGGCCTGGGGTTGCCATAACAAATGACCCCTAACTTGGTGGCTAAAAAACCCAGACATTTATTCTCCTACAGCCCTGGAGGCCAGGCGTGTTAGCAGGGCTGTCCTCCCTCCAGAGGCTCCGGGGGAGGATCCCTCCTCGCTTCCTCCAGCTCCTGGGCCAGTCTCTGACTCGGTCTTCACGTGGCCTCCTCTCTGCCTCTTGAAAGGACACTTTCCATGGATATAGGGCCCGCCCAGACATTCCAAGATGATCCCGTCGAGAGCTCCATAACTTAATTACCTGCAAAGACCCTTTTCCCAAAGGTCACATTAACAGGCTCTAGGGATCAGGGCACGGACACATACTTGGGGAAGACACCATTCAACCCATTACAGATACACAAAAAATTACTGGTTATTCAAATTGAACTGGGCATCCTGTTGTTTATCTGGCAACCGTACAGAGGTGTCGAGTCTCAGCCTTTCTTGGCTGTTCTGCCCCTGCTGGGCAGGTCCCCGCGGGCCAGAGAAGCAGGGAGAGGGCCGTGCTTGGGGTGGAGGCCAGCAGCATCTCTGTGAACTCTCCACTGTGTCTGCAGGTGAACTTGGGGCTGGACCAAGGATGTGTGGATGGGCGCCAACAGCATCTCTTCCGACAGACATGCAGGAACGTAAAGGTATGGCGTGACCGCTTCACGGCTGAGTGGCCAGTACATGCTAGGAACTGGTTGGGCCAGTGACCTCTTGGTTAGTAACATCCTAATCCCACCGTGCAGCTGAGTCAGAGCAAGCTTCTTTGCCCCCAGTTGTTACTACCCAGCCCCGTGTGAGTTACCTGGAAACGACATTTTCCCCTGAGTCCCAGTGCCAGGGAGATTGTTAACAAAGGGCATGGAAGGCAGCAGAATTCCCTCTGTTCTCACCCAACCTCTGCCCTCAGTCATGGAGGGGGCACAGAACAGGGACACTGCGGCTGATGCTTGGACCCGTTGGGCTGCGTGTGTGAGAAGGATTTACGGGGCAGGAACTCAGTAAGACGGGAGCCTGCGTGCAGGTAAAACATGATGGCTGCAGTGCTGCCCGGAGAGCAGGCAACAGTGGCTTCTACTCTTTTTTAAATTTTATTTTATTGAAATATACTTGATTTACAATGCTGTGTTAATTTCTGCTGTACAGCAAAGTGATTCAGTTATACATGTATGTACATTCTTTTTCATATTCTTTTCCATGATGGTTTATCACAGTATATTGAATATAGTTCCCTGTGCTCTACAGTAGCACCTGTTGTTTATCCATTCTACATATACTAGTCTGCATCTGCTCATCCCAAACTCCCAATCCATCCCTCCCCCACTCCCTCCCGGCTAAGCGACCAGCAGCTTCTACTTCTGACCTCCGGTTTCATTCTTTATTTTGTAGCCATAGAGAACTCCAAACACCCAAATCCAGTCATTCTGTTCTTCCGCTTAAAACCCTCCCAGGGCCCCTCTTCGGTTAGGAAAGACTCCAAATCCTTCAAATGGTCTCAGTTCCTTCAGGGCGGCTGTTCACTCCTGTGCTGTTCCTTCTTCCCGGAATATTCCTTCTGTTTCTCCCTGGTTGATTCCCACCCATCCCTGATGCCTAAACTCAAGGATTACCTCCCGAGGAGACTCTGTTTGTGTGTGTTTCTTTAGGTTTATCAAAGTATAATTGAGCGGGGGGGGGGGGGGGGGGGGGGGGGGGATAAATTGGGAGTTTGGGATTAACATATACACACTACTATACATAAAAGAGATAAACACAGGGAACTAGATCCACTATCTCGGAGTAACTTACAATGGGAAAGATTCTGAAAAACAATACATACAAATGTAGAACTGAATCACTCTGCTGTACACCTGAAACATTATAAATCAACTACACTTTGGCCCTGAGCCAAGATGGAGGAGTAGAAGGACGCGCTCTCAGTCCCCCTTGTGAGAACACCGGAATCACAACTAGCTGCTGGACAATCATCGACAGGAAGACACTGGAACTCACCAAAACAATACCCCACATCCAAACACAAAGGAGAAGCCACAATGAGACGGTAGCAGGGGCGCAATCACAGTAAAATCAAATCCCATAACTGCTGGTGGGTGACTCACAGACTGGAGAACACTTATACCACAGAAGTCCACCCACTGGAGTGAAGGTTCTGAGCCCCATGTCAGGCTTCCCAACCTGAGGGTCCAGCAACGGGAGGAGGAATTCCCAGAGAATCAGACTTTGAAGGCTAGCAGGAGTTGATTGCAGGACTTCGACAGGACTGGGGAAAACAGAGACTCCACTCTTGGAGGGCACACACAAAGTAGTGTGCGCATCGGGACCCAGGGGAAGGAGCAGTGACCCCAGGGGAGACTGAACCAGTCCTACCTGCTAGTGTTGGAGGGTCTCCTGCAGAGGCGGGGGGGTGGCTGTGGTTCACCGTGGGGACAAGGACACTGGCAGCAGAAGTTCTGGGAAGTACTCCTTGGCGTGAGCCCTCCCAGAGTCTGTCATTAGCCCCAAGGAAGAGTCCAGGTAGGCTTCAGTGTTGGGTTGCCTCAGGCCAAACAACCAACAGGGAGGGAACCCAGCCCCACCCATCAGCAGACAAGCAGGTTAAAGTTTTACTGAGCTCTGCCTACCAGAGCAACACCCAGCTCTACCCACCACCAGTCCCTCCCATCAGGAAACTGGCAAAAGCCTCTTACATAGACTCATCCACCACAGGGCAGACAGCAGAAGCAAGAACTACAGTCCTGCAGCCTGTGGAACAAAAACCACATTCACAGAAAGATAGACAAGATGGAGAGGCAGAGGGCTATGTACCAGATGAAGGAACAAGATAAAACCCCAGAAAAACAACTAAATGAAGTGGAGATAGGCAACCTTCCAGAAAAAGAATTCAGAATAATGATAGTGAAGATGATCCAGGACCTCGGAAAAAGAATGGAGGCAAAGATCGAGAAGATACAAGAAATGTTTAACAAAGACCTAGAAGAATTAAAGAACAAACAAACAGAGATGAACAATACAATAACTGAAATGAAAACTACACTAGAAGGAATCAATAGCAGAATAACTGAGGCAGAAGAACAGGTAAGTGACCAGGAAGACAGAATGGTGGAATTCGCTGCTGCGGAACAGAATAAAGAAAAAAGAATGAAAAGAAATGAAGACAGCCTAAGAGACCTCTGGGACAACACTAAGTGGAACAACACTCGCATTATAGGGGCCCCAGAAGGGGAAGAGAGAGAGAAAGGACCAGAGAAAATATCTGAAGAGATTATAGTCAAAAACTTCCCTAACATGGGAAAGGAAATAGCCACCCAAGTCCAGGAAGCTCAGAGAGTCCCATACAGGATAAACCCAAGGAGAAACACGCCGAGACACATAGTAATCAAATTGGCAAAAATTAAAGACAAAGAAAAATTATTGGAAGCAGCAAGGGAAAAATGACAAATAACATACAAGGGAACTCCCATAAGGTTAAAAGCTGATTTCTCAGCAGAAACTCTACAAGCCAGAAGGGAGTGGCATGATATACTTAAAGTGATGAAAGGGAAGAATCTACAACCAAGATTACTCTACCCGGCAAGGATCTCATTCAGATTCGATGGATAAATAAAAAGCTTTACAGACAAGCAAAAGCTAAGAGAAGTCAGCACCACCAAACCAACTCTACAACAAATGCTAAAGGAACTTCTCAAAGTGGGAAACACAAGAGAAGAAAAGGACCTACAAAAACAAACCCCAAAAAATTAAGAAAATGGTCATAGGCACATACATATCGATAATTACCTTAAGCGTGAATGGATTAAATGCTCCAAACAAAAGACACAGGCTTGCTGAATGGATACAAAAACAAGACCCATCTATATGCTGTCTACAAGAGGCCCACTTCAGATCTAGGGACACATACAGACTGAAAGTGAGGGGATGGAAAAAGATATTCCATGCAAATGGAAATCAAAAGAAAGCTGGAGTAGCAATACTCATGTCAGATAAAATAGACTTTAAAATAAAGAATGTTACAAGAGACAAGGAAGGACACTACATAATGATCAAGGGATCAAACCAAGAAGAAGATATAACAATTATAAATATATATGCACCCAACATAGGAGCACTTCAATCCATAAGGCAACTGCTCACAGCTACAAAAGAGGAAATCGACAGTAACACAATAATAGTGGGGGACTTTAACACCTCACTTACACCAATGGACAGATCATCCAAACAGAAAATTAATAAGGAAACACAAGCTTTACATGACACAATAGACCAGATAGATTTAATTGATATTTATAGGACATTCCATCCAAAAACAGCAGATTACACTTTCTTCTCAAGGGCGCATGGAACATTCTTCAGGATAGATCACATCTTGGGTCACAAATCAAGCCTCAGTAAATTTAAGAAAATTGAAAGCATATCAAGCATCTTTTCTGAACACAATGCTATGAGATGAGAAATTAATTACAGGGAAAATATGTAAAAAACACAAACACATGGAGGCTAAACAATATGTTGCTAAATAACCAACAGATCACTGAAAAAATCAAAAAATACCTAAAGACAAATGACAATAAAATCACGATGATCCAAAACCTATGAGATGCAGCAAAAGCAGTTCTAAGAGGGAATTTTATAGCTATACAAGCCTACCTCAAGAAACAAGAAACATCTCAAATAAACAATCGAACCTTACAACTAAGGGAACTAGAGAAAGAAGAACAAACAAAACCCAAAGTTAGCAGAAGGAAAGAAATCATAAAGATCAGAGCAGAAATCAATGAAATAGAAACAAAGAAAACAATAGCACAGATCAATAAAACTAAAACCTGGCTCTTTGAGAAGATAAACAAAATTGATAAACCATTAGCCAGACTCATCAAGAAAAAGAGAGAGAGGACTCAAATCAAATTAGAAATGAAAAAGGGGAAGTTACAACAGACATCAAAGAAATACAAAGCATCTTAAGAGACTACTACAAGCAACTCTATGCCAATAAAATGGACAACCTGGAAGAAATGGACAAATTCTTAGAAAGGTATAACCTTCCAAGACTGAACCAGGAAGAAATAGAAAATATGAACGGACCAGTCACAAGTAATGAAATTGAAACTGTGATTAAAAATCTTCCAACAAAAAAAAGTCCAGCACCAGATGACTTCACAGGTGAATTCTATCAAACATTTAGAGAAGAGCTAACACCCATCCTTCTCAAACTCTTCCAAAAAATCGTGGAGGAAGGAACACTCCCAAACTCGTTCTATGAGGCCACCATCACCCTGATACCAAAACCAGACAAAGATATTACAAAAAAAGAAAATTACAGACCAATATCATTGATGAATATAGATGCAAAAATCCTCAACAAAATACTAGCAAACAGAATCCAACAACACATTAAAAGGATCATACACCATGATCAAGTGGGGTATATCCCAAGGATGCAAGGATTCATCAATATATGCAAATCAATCAGTGTGATACACCACATTAACAAATTGAAGAATAAAAACGATATGATCATCTCAATAGATGCAGAAAAAGCTTTCGACAAAATTCAATGCCCATTTATGATAAAAAAAACTCTCCAGAAAGTGGGCATAGAGGGAACCTACCTCAACATAATAAAGGCCATATACGGCAAACTCACAGCAAACATCATTCTCAATGGTGAAAAACTGAAAGCATTTCCTCTAAGATCAGGAACAAGACAAGGATGTCCACCCTCACCACTATTATTCAACATAGTTTTGGAAGTCCTAGCCACGGCAATCAGAGAAGAAAAAGAAATAAAAGGAATTCAAATTGGAAAAGAAGAAGTAAAACTGTCACTGTTTGCAGATGACATGATACTATACATAGAGAATACTAAAGATGACACCAGAAAACTACTAGAGCTAATCAATGAATCTGGTAAAGTTGCAGGATACAAAATTAATGCACAGAAATCTCCTGCATTCCTACACACTAATGATGAAAAATCTGAAAGAGAAATTAAGGAAACACTCCCATTTACCATTGCAACAAAAAGAATAAAATACTTAGGAATAAACCTACCTTGGGAGACAAAAGACCTGTATGCAGAAAACTACAAGACACTGATGAAAGAAGTTAAAGATGATACCAGGGTTTCCCTGGTGGTGCAGTGGCTGGGAGTCTACCTGCCGATTCAGGGGACACGGGTTCGTGCCCCGCTCGGGGAAGATCCCACATGCTGCAGAGCGGCTGGTCCCGTGAGCCATGGCCACTGAGCCTGCACGTCCAGAGCCTATGCTCCACAATGGGAGAGGCCACAACAGTGAGAGGCCCGTGTACCGCAAGAAAAAAAAAAAAAAGATGATACCAACAGATGGAGAGATATACCATGTTCTTGGATTGGAAGAATCAACATTGTGAAAATGACTATATTACCCAAAGCAATCTACAGATTCAATGCAATCCCTATCAAATTACCAATGGCATTTTTTTACAGAACTAGGACAAAAAATCTTAAAATTTGTATGGAGACAGAAAAGACCCCGAATAGCCAAAGCAGTCTTGAGGGAAAAAAACAGAGCTGGAGGAATCAGACTCCCTGACTTCCGACTATACCACAAAGCTACAGTAATCAAGACAGTATGGTACTGGCACAAAAACAGAAACATAGATCAATGGAACAGGATAGAAAGCCCAGACATAAACCCACGCACCTATGGTCAACTAATCTATGACAAAGGAGGCAAGAATATACAATGGAGAAAAGACAGTCTCTTCAATAAGTGGTTCTAGGAAAACTGGACAGCTACATGTAGAAGAATGAAATTAGAACACTCCCTAACACCACACACAAAAATAAACTCAAAATGGATTAGAGACCTAAATGTAAGACCAGAGGCTACAAAACTCTTAGAGGAAAACATAGGAAGAACACTCTTTGACATAAATCACAGCAAGATCTTTTTTGATCCACCTCCTAGAGTAATGGAAATAAAAACAAAAATAAACAAATGGACCTAATGAACCTTAAAAGCCTTGCAGACCAAAGGAAACCATAAACAAGATGAAAAGACAACCCTCAGAATGGGAGAAAATATTTGCAAACGAATCAACAGACAAAGGATTAATCTCCAAAATATGTAAACAGCTCATGCAGCTCAGTATTAAAAAAACAAACAACCCAATCCAAAAATGGGCAGAAGACCTAAATAGACATTTCTCCAAAGAAGACGCACAGATGGCCAAGAAGCACATGGAAAGCTGCTCAACATTACTCATTATTAGACAAATGCAAATCAAAACTACAATGAGGTGTCACTTCACACCAGTCAGCATGGGCATCATCAGAATATCTACAAACAACAAATACTGGAGAGGGTGTGGAGAAAAGGGAACCCTCTTGCACTGTTCGTGGGAATGAAAATTTATACAGCCACTATGGAGAACAGTATGGAGGTTCCTTTAAAAACTACAAATAGAATTACCATATGATCCAGCAATCCCACTACTGGGCATATACCCAGAGAAAACCATAATTCAAAAAGACACATGCACCCCAATGTTCATTGCAGCACTATTTACAATAGTCAGGTCATGGAAGCAACCTAAATGTCCATCAACAGACGAATGAATAAAGAAGACGTGGTACATATATACAATGGAATATTAGCCATAAAAAGGAACGAAATTGGGTCATTTGTAGAGATGTGGATGGATCCAGAGACTGTCATACAGAGTGAAGTAAGTCAGAAAGAGATAACCAAATATCATATATAAACACATGTATGTGGAACCTAGAAAAATGGTACAGATGAACCGGTTTGCAGGGCAGCAGTTGAGACACAGATGTAGAGAACAAACGTATGGACACCAAGCGGGGAAAGTGGCGGGGGGCAGTGGTGGTGTGATGAATTGGGCGATTGGGATTGACATATACACACTAATATGTATAAAATGGATGACTAATAAGAACCTGCTGTATAAAAACATAAAGTAAAATTCAAAAAAAAGTATAGAAATTTGAAAAAAAAACAAACTATACTTCAATTAAAAAAAATTTTTAAGGTATAATTGATAATAAAAGTGTATGTAGTTAAGGTGCAGAACTGATGCTTTAATGCACATATATACTGTGAGATGATTGCAGTTGAGCTAATGAACATTCCCATCATATAGTAACCATGTGCGTTTGTGCGTGATGAAATCACTGAACATCTCCCCTCCCTAAGAAAGTTCAAGCGGTCTCTTTACTAACTCTCACGGCAGCCTGCCCTTGTCCCTCTAACACCTTCCACATTCATACACCAGCGCTGCATCACTGCCACTCTGCCACTGCTCAGGGGAAGATCCATGGGGACAACTGTCGCGTTTCCTTTGTCCCCCACAGCATACCTGACGGCAGGCAGAGTGCCAAGTACCCTGGAGATGCATTATAAACACATCTGCATCTCTGGGTTAAGAGACGGAGCTTATTACTCCCGGGATCGCCTAAGAACACGGTCCATGCAATAGTCCGCTTCTGCAACTTCAGGAGGGAAGAATGAAAACTTTTCTCACCAGGAAGTGAAGCTTAGCCTGGAAGAGGCCAGAAAGTATGCCCTTGGTGAAGATGAGGAGAGGAGAGTTTAGGTGCCCTGGAGGCTAGGTGGCTGCATGACACAGATGGCTGTGTGCTCCCAGGGACAACCTACAGGGCACGTCTTGCAGGGCACATTTTGATTTTTCGACAGCACTTGGAAATCCTGACTTTTATGTGAGTTCTCTCAATTTTGAAATGTTAGCTATTATCTTTATCTTAAAACATTATGGGGACTTCCCTGGTGGCGCAGTGGTTAAGAATCCCCCTGCCAATCCAGAGGACACGGGTTCAGGTCCTGGTCCGGGAAGATCCCACATGCCACGGAGCAACTAAGCCCGTGCGGAGCAACTAAGCCCGTGTGCCACAACTACTGAGCCTGCTCTCTAGAGCCCGTGAGTCACAACTACTGAGCCCGTGAGCCAGAACTACTGAAGCCCACACGCCTAGAGCCCGTGCTCCGCAACAAGAGAAGCCACCACAATGAGAAGCCCGCGCACCGCAACGAAGAGTAGCCCCTGCTCGTCGCAACTAGAGAAAGTCCACATGCAGCAACGAAGACCCAACGCAGCCAAAAAATAAATGAATTTTAAAAAGTTAAAAATTCTTTCAGATGTAGAGAACAAACGTACGAACACCCGGGGGGAAAGTCAAGTCGGGGCGGGGAGGGGGTGGTGATGGGATGAACTGGGAGATTGGGATTGACATGTATACACTTATATGTATAAAAGAGATAACTAACAAGAACCTGCTGTATAAAAAAATAATTTCATTAAATTTTTAAAAACCAATGTTGTGTTAGTTTCAGGTGTACAGCAAAGTGATTCCATGCATCTATCCTTTTCAAACTCTTTTCCCACTTAGATTATTACAGAGTATAGAGCACAGTTCCCTGTGCTCTACAGCAGGTCCTTGTCAGTTACCTATATTAAATACAGCAGCGCGTACATGTCATCCCCAAATCCCAATCTATCCCTCCCCCCACCCCTCCCCACATAACCACAAGTTCATTCTTAAATCTCTGAGTCTGTTTCTGTTTTGTAAATAAGTTCATTTGTATCATTTTTAAACGACTTTTAAGGTTATAAGGGTTCTCTTATGGTAGCTTGCTTGAGAAATTTCTTCTAGCTCCACACTGTATCTCCAAGATACTGCTGCTAAGATGATCTGTAACACCAGAAGGCTGTGTCTTTATCCATGAAACCCTTGACACCCATAATTTCCTTTTATTCCCGTAACATTCTGGTGGGGCAGAGTCATCTATTGTAGATGCTCAAACAGGAGTTGCTCTGACCTTCCTTTCTTCAGCTTTCCACGGCGGAGTGAGTCTCAGCTTACCGGAGGGTCTTGTCTAAAGTGGCAGGTTTTCTGCTGGCCAGGCTGTGCGGGGATGCCTGACCCCAATCCTAATGCACCACCATTCGACAGATCTCTCAGACGGGCCTCTTTCTAGGAAGGTGTCCTATAAAATGCGGGTCACAACTCACATCCGTTTAGTGGGTCATGACCAGTATTTTGTAAACAAAGCAGAAGAGAATAAAACAGGATGGAATGGACTAGAAGCTCCCAGACTGGACTGGACATGGAAAGGCAGGCATGCTTTCATGAAACGTGTCTTTTAAGGGGTGTGTGTGTGTGTGTGTGTGTGTGTGTGTGTGTGTGTTGTGTGCGTGTTTGTACATGTGAATACTGCATCTCCTTGTATATTTCTTCCATAATTCACAGTCAGAAAGTCTGAAAACCCACTGTTCTAAAGTATCAAACTCCAGAGATATTTTGGATTTAATTTTAACTTAAAATCATCTTCCACCTCCGTTTGGGATGTCCTGATAGTGTCCTGAGCAAACTACTGTCCCCAGTAAGAAAATGATATATAGCAACAACAATTACAATAATGACCGCAGCTCATGTCTATTAAACTGTATACACTGCCAGGCACTGTGTGAATGCTTCACCTGTATTATTGTTTTTGTTTTTGTTTTTGCGGTACGCAGGCCTCTCACTGTTGTGGCCTCTCCCGTTATGGAGCACAGGCTCCGGACGCACAGGCTCAGCGGCCATGGCTCACGGGCCCAGCCGCTCCGCAGCATGTGGGATCTTCCCGGACCGGGGCACGAACCCGTGTCCCCTGCCTCGGCAGGCGGACTCTCAACCACTGTGCCACCAGGGAAGCCCTACCTGTATTATTAATACCTTTACTCCTGTAACTACCCTGTAAGATAGTCACTAGCTGGTACCACGTATGACCAACCGAAAGCACAGTGAAGTTAAACAACATGCCCAAAGACCCACAGCTAGTTGGGGACAAAGCCTGGACTTGACCCCAGGAAGCCCGGCTCCAGAGCTGCACTCGCAACCATCACACACGGCTTCTCCCAGCAAACCCTCCCCAAGCCTCATCCATATCCTTCAGCTAAACTCAGTCTATTAAAATTACACTTTTTGGCAAACACTTCCAATTGCCTTGAACAGTTAACAGCGGCAGTTGCTTTGGAAACGGCAAGAGCCTTGTCGTGTTAGGAGCAGGTGCACCTGTTCATTCACCAAAGATGAGGAAAAGGGGAAATGTCACCTCGAGATTTTGGCTGCGAGACAGGACTCCCTGGTGCCAATGAGGGCAAACCCCTGGTGGCCAGAGAGGAGAGGAAACGTCTTCGACAGGCCTGTGGAGAAGACTTCCGTTCTAGAAATAAAGTGCACAGGGGGCTTTGGAACAAAAGGACTCTACAGGCATAACACGGAAATTGGTGGCATTTACCAACACAACAGAATCTGATATTTATACCGCGTGACACCCCTTCTTTCTGAAAATCTGCTTCAGCACTACCTTGCCTGTCTGAACACACTGTACTGGACAAAAAGTCGACTAGAAAGACCTCTGAGTCACCAGAGCAGACGTTGCAAAACTGTCCCTGACTTCGTGCAGTTTGCTTCCTAGAAGCCCATGTCAGACCCTCACTCAGCACCTACTGGCTCTTAGTTTGTACACAGTTCTAACTAGTCAGCTGGTTTATTCTTTAAATTCACAGCCACGTGGAAGCAAGCAGGCAGTACAGCACTAAACAGATCTCTGCAAATCTGTTCATAAAGACGACATCCACATTTATTGAGCACTTACTATATGCCAGTTATACCAAGGGCGTTACTTGCATTTTCTCGTGTAATACTCACAAAATCCAGTAGGGGGCATGATTAGCCCTCATTTCACAGGCGAGGAACCGGCGCAGAGAACGTTGCCCAGGGACACACAGCCCAGAAGTTCCAAGGCTGGAGTCTGAACCCAGACGACAAGGCTCTAAAATTCACATATATGACTACTATCCATAGCATCTCCTCCCATTGTAGGCAAAACTGTGAAGAGTGAACACACCAGTGTACCAAGTGCAGAAGGCTAGAACGATTGACTTTTCTGTTTTGTTTGCTGCTGTAGTCCCAGTGCTTCAAGCAGGGCCTGGAACATAGTAAGTGCTCAATAAACATTTGTGAAATGAAATATGGACACACATTTTAGGAGCCCCTAGCATCACCCCTGATATTTCTGTACCATCAGGAAAATCATCATCATGTCCCCTGCTCTCTGCAACCTGACACAAATGACCAAAGTCCACTCAGGAAGAAACACATCACTTGAATAGCTCTACATTTATTAAAGAAATGTAATTTGTAGTAAAAGGCTTCCCACAGAGAAAACTCCAGGCAAAGACAGTTTCACCAGGGAATTCTAACAAACATTTAAGGACAAAATAATCCCAATTCTGCACAAAGTCTTCCCAAAAAATTGAAGAGGAGGAAACACTACCCAACTCATTCTCTGAGGCCAGCATTACCCTGATACTAACCCAGACAAGGACATTACAAGAAAACTACATCTCATAAGCACAAAAATTATGAACAAAATTTTAGCAAATTGAATCCAACAATATGTCTAAAAAGGGTAGCACAGACTTGGTCTCAGGAATGCAAAGTTAATTTAACAGTTAAAAATCAGTCGATGTAAGAAAATACAATAAAAAGAAAAATCATATGATCATCTCCATAGACACCCAAAAAAGCATGTGAGAAATTACAGAATCCATTTCTGACAACAACTCTTAGCAAAGTGATGATAGAAAGAAACTCCCTCCACTTTCTTGGTTGTGGTGATGATTTCACGGGTGTATGAACATGTCAACACTTCCAATTCAAATATGGACAGTTTATTGCCTCACAATTACTTTTAAGAGTAAAAGTAGTGCAATCACACCTGATTTCAAGCAAGGAATTTAAAAGTTTGGGAAATAAAAAAACTATAGGGAGTTCATTTTAACTGGAAGATGAGTAAACATTTCCTTAAAATTCATGGGAGCAGAGAAGGAGCTTGTTTTCTTACTACAGGCTTCTTAATGATGTATGTTGTAGTAATGTTATATTTTGACTGTAAATATATACATTAGACAGGAAGGACATATTTCAGTGAAAATGTGTTTTTGTTCATGCCTCGCAAGCAAAGCCATCAGACTAAATAAGCAGAAGGAGAAGACGGCTTAAATAAAGCTTTTCGCACGTGTGCTTCACTCCCACTCCACGAATTCCCTGAGTGGTTTCTATAATCTTGTGCTGCATCACGGAGAACTCCAAGACTGACCTAAGGCAGCCATCTTTTGCTCAGGATCATTTGGAAGGGCTCCGACGGTGGGTGGTTCCCCTCTGTTCCACGTGGCATCAGGAATACAGCTGTGGGTGAAGAAGCTGCACTCCCACTCCCGTGCCCGTGCCTTGGTGGTCCTCGGTCTGTCTGTCTGTCTCTCTTCCACCTGGCTTGCACCTCTCAGCATGGTGCCCTCAGAGGAGGTGCACTGCTGACTTCCAGGAACTAGAAGCTATTGAGCTAGTTAGACACACCACTCCCAAGTCAGCATGACCTCTCTAGTCTGTTAGGGCAGCCACAGGACCCCCCGAGGTTCCAGGGCTGGAGAAACGGACCTCAGCTCTGGGCGTGAAGGGAGTGGTCACATTGCAAAAGAGCAGGTAGAATGGGAGATGTTCTTACGGCCATTTTTGGAAAATAGAACCTGCTAACGGTAATAAGGTCCTCGTTTCGCTCACGTATGTTACCCACTCTGTGGACGGCTCTCCACTCCCGTTCCGTCCTCCACCCTGCCTCATGCCCTAGAGTGGGGGGCGGACCTCCGCGGGCTCCATCACTCAGCTGCTTCCTTACCCTTAGGCGTCCGTCCGTCTGGCTGATTCAGCCAGAGGAGGCACTGGCAGGCAATCAGTGGGTGGTCAGAGAGGAAGGTCAGAGGACTTATTCCTGAGCCTGCTCTGCTTTCCACCGTCCTGGCAATCGTCTCCCCTTTCCGTGCCCACGGCTTCTGTCGGATACCCCTGGCCTCGGCTCCAGGAGTCAGCCAGGCTGCCCCATCGCTGCCTCTCCCCCTTGGAGTTTGTGGATGATAACAGCTTCCTGCTGTCACCAGACCCTGACTGCATCACCTCTTACTGGTTATCCTAATCATTCCCACACACCTATAAACGGTCCCCTGTAGGCTCTCCAAAACCCCAGTTGAGTGGGCCCTTCATTTCCTGCCAGACCCTGACTCAGACACTTTCTGCAATGCCACACTCCTCTCCGGGTGGGCACTCATCACACCCTTCGCTGAAATGGTGAGCCAGTTTGGGAATTGGGCTTGGGTAACCCTCTTACCGCCAAGGTTCAGTCACTATGTGATTTAACTAACTAGAAGAGCCACTAGCAATCATTAAGATCACTAGCTGAACAGAGTGAGTCCAGGTCACCAGCATTCTTGACCTTGAGTGGGATCGAACAAGCCCTGCCAGCCGCCTGGAGCCCCAGGGCCAGCACTCACGCCAGCTTGGGAGGAGTGGGCACACTCATGGCGAATGTGATTATCTCTTTTATTTCCTGTTGGATTGGCAGCCGCTGGGTTGTGGCACATCCGTCATGCTGAAAAGTGCGCGACGTCCGTGGATTAAAAATTAATTTACCGTCCAGCCTGGCTTGCAGCTGGATTTCTTAATTGAGTTTTCTTGGGACAGTCTTGCTGGGCTCCAAGGCATCATTTAGCCCAGTCTCGAGGCCTCGGTGTTGGGAGAGAGGTTTATGAGCTCTGTAAGACAATTATCTTTGAGCACGCACAGAACGCGTGTCTTCAAAGTCACTCACGATTCATCCTGGGCTCTTTATGCCTATGGAACTAGGGATCCAGTTATGGACCTGCTTCCGCAAAGACACACTGAACAGTCTTGAGTCTCAAGGGGAAAGATCCTGTTGTTGGGAGAGCCCTTCTCTGGAGAAGCACATTAATTAATCCAGTGAAACATTTAATTGAGTGGCTACTATATGTTCAGTACGCAAATGAATGTGACATAATCCCTACAGAAGCTTACAGTGATCCTTTTAGCCAAGTACGGTATCAATGACGTGGGCTAAAGAGGCAACTCTTTATTATTGGGTAACAATAAAGTTCTCCAGAGCCTGCTTTCTTTATTTAAGAGATATTTATTACAGTGCTGGCTCTGCACCACTGGACCACCAGGGAAGTCCCTGTACTTTACTTTAAAAAAAAAAAAAAAAAGAAAACTCCCAAATAAATAAATAAATAAATAACTCTGAGAATGTTGAATTCCTGGGATGGCCACCATCTCACTATTTTTCCACCACTAACTGCCCAGAAGAGGTCGCAGAAAGGAAGCACTGAGTTTCCAGAGCTGCCTAAGATGACACATGGGAAGGAATGCATTCATCTACTTCATTTCCTAACTCCATCCCAGGAAAGCAGATTTTCATGGCTGTGATGGCACTGGGATTGGAGACACAGAGGCAAAGGGAACGCACTCCAAAAGGGATTCTGCCGCGTTCTCTCTTCTTTCGTAGCAAGACTGTTGGTGGCTTTCGTCCAAACCTTATCTGAAACTGTGCATGTCGTGAAATGAACATTTTCACAGCAAGCTATAGACTATGAACTTGAGATATTCTAGAACTTACTTCTCAGTTTCAAATTATGACCTGGACAGACCTTTGTCCTGGTGCAGAAGGATGTCTTTCACTTGAGCAAAGTCAAAAATAAAAGGTTTAAAAGGCCACAAGAAAGAGTCCAACTCCCAGTGACAAAGGACTCAAATTCCATAATGGAAACACAGCTCGTCCCAAGTCACCAGCCTCAGCTGCTGAGATGAGGCTCCTCAGCTGAGTTTAATTTCTCTGCGTCCGTGTGGTTTACATCCCGTGACAAGCTCGTACACGGCATTCGGCCATGAACCTGAGCACCCGAAAAATTCTCCTGGAGCGTCTTGTCCGTGTTCCTTCTAGAGGGAGGAAGAGCTCTCCAGATGACAGCATGGGCTCGGATCACAGTGTGACAGCTGGCCGGGATTCGATTTGATAGGCTGTGCCGTTTGGTTGACTCCCTCACACTCGCCACGCACTGCCCCAGCTAAGTGTCCCAAGCACTTGTAGATTTTTCACAGGATTTCTGCAACATTTCCAGACCGGGACTGTGTTGACATGGACACATTGCTTATTCATGGTGCTTTGATCGTCTCCTGTGAGTTGCTTTGCGAGAGGTATGAAAACACCAGCCCCCTAAGTCATCTTAACAGGCGACTGCTTCTCCAGGATCAGCCTGAGTGAGTCAGACACAAACGCCTCCCGGGCAAGAGGCACACGCTGGTCAGACAGCACTGGGCAGCCGTGCAGGGGAGCCCACCAAGGAAGCCACCCAGCCTGGGCTGCACTCAGCTCCCTTCTGGCCTCCTCTCTCAACTCTGACTGAAGCATCGTTATCCCAGCAGCTTAGGTTCTATACTGGGCAAGCAACAGAAAAGAAATCAAACTGTGGCTGACTTCATCATCAAGAGAGTTTATGGGGAGGATGTGGAAACACACAGGAAAAGAAAAACTGGAAGACAGGCTACAGGGATGTATCGTACAGCACGGGGAATATAGTCAATATTTGTAATAACTGTAAATGGAGTGTAACCTTTAAAGATTGCATTTAAAGAAAAAAGAAAGGCTGGAGAACCAGACTCAGAAAGCAGAGGGCTGCCCCAGAGTTTTGGAACTGCTAGAAAGTTCCTATCCCCCAACCTGGGAACTCGCCATTGAAATAAATATTCCCCAAATGTGGACTTTTCCCCTTACTTCACTCCACAAAGATTCAGAATTCCAAACGAAAGCACCCAACTGGTCAAGCTTACATATCCAACCTCCCCCTACCTCAATACCAGGGTGGGAAAACAGAAAAATCTTGCAGGAAGAGCCTCTAGAAAACGCTGGTTTCTCCAGTGAGTGGGTGAGGTACCTAGGTAACCAACTGAATAAAGCTGTACGCAAAAGGGGAAGAGAGGAGATGCAGTGGGAACCAAGGCCCTTTAGGAGGAGAGGTTAGATGCTGGGCAGGGATGCAGGGATACAGCTCTGGCCCTTTAGGAGGAGAGGTTAGATGCTGGGCAGGGATGCAGGGATGCAGGGATACAGCTCTGGCCCTCTAGGAGGAGAGGTTAGATGCTGGGCAGGGATGCAGGGATACAGCTCTGGAGCATCATTGCTGTGGTCCTGTGTGAACCAGCCCCAACCCACCCAGCCGTTTGCAAGCAGCTCTCTGTCTGTCTTGGCGTCTCTGGGCGTTTCAGGAAGTTTCAACCCTGCAGGCCAAAGAGACTTTTGGTGTGGCTGGGTCCCTCTGGGGCATTCCCAAGCTTATTGGCTGGGACCCCAGCTAGAGGTGGGGGAGTGTCTCTGGGAGCAGAGGGCAGGGGAATCAGGTCCTGCAGTGGGGAGGAGCTGGGCCCCCTGGCTGGTCATCGTTGCTGGACTCCAGGTCGGTGCCCCAGCTTGGGTGTGGGGCTACGCCTGGTTCTATCAGAGGGACCCCCAGCCATCCGGGGAAGGAATGAGCCTACTCCAGCTGCCTTCTGTGGCTGGACTGGATCTGGGTCCCATCTTCCGTCGGGTGGAGAACATAAAGTGCCCTGCTGTTACCCTGCTCCTCAGTCCTGGGGTCCCTAGCCAGCTCCCCTGTCTCCTCCCAACTTTCAGAGCTCCGCTGTGGTTGCCTCTGGCTTTACCTGCAGGGTTGATAGTTGTACTTAGTGGGGAGGGTCTGCATCACCTTGTGTGGACCCAAAGTTGGATAATTTTGAAAAACCTCTCCGTGCTTGTATATACTTAGATTTTTAAGTCAGTAAACACCTGTCTTTCTGATAAACGAAAACAAGAGGGTAGGGGCTTCCCTGGTGGCGCAGTGGCTGAAAATCTGCCTGCCAATGCAGGGGACACGGGTTCGAGCCCTGGTCCGGGAAGATCCCACATGCCACGGAGGAACTAAGCCCGTGCGCCACAACTACTGAGCCCGCACTCTAGATCCTGTGAGCCACAACTACTGAGCCCGCGTGCCACAACTACTGAGCCTGCATGCCTGGAGCCCGTGCTCTGCAACAAGAGAAGCCACCACAATGAGAAGCCTGCGCACCTCAACGAAGAGTAGCCCCCGCTCACCGCAACTGGAGAAAGCCCACGTGCAGCAACGAAGACCCAACACAGCCAAAAATAAATAAATAAATTTATTTCAAAAAAAGGGTAAAGACAAACATTTCCTAGCAACCTACAAGAGACTGCAAATAAACATTTTGTGGCTCACTAAAAAAAAAAATCTTCCCTCCTCTAAATTCAGTGCCAACCCAGCATCACTAGGATACCCATGATGCTTCAGAAACATGCATTTGTTAGAAATCCTAGTTGACCGATGACTGTTTCAGAGCTCGCTCACGTCTCACTTAGGTTTAACCAAAAGGGCCCTGAGGGTCATCGATCTGAACATTTCACAGGCCAGGGAACTAAGGGGCAGAGCCTACACCCAGCCTCAGGGCCAAGCCCCAGGCCCACCAGCCACAGCGGGACTCCGCCAGCATCACTGCTCAGCCCCGAGAAGTCCAGAAACGTCAGGGCTTCCTGGACTCCACCTCCTCCTGTCATCCAATGAGCATCTGCGCCGACTTCTCCCAGGATTCCAGGGTCACTGCTTGGCTTTCACAGAGCCGCTGTGTCCTCTCGGGTTCACAGTGGTGTCCCTCCCTCCGTCTCTCTGGGCTGCAGCCTGTGACGTACGATAACAAGTCGCGGGGCTGTCTTCCTGGCCCGTTCACCTTTCACTCCACAGGGTCCAGGGCACTTTATTTAGCATCCGTGGTTCTTCTGGTCCTTGGCTGGAAGATGCTGCCTGCCGGATACAGGCTGCAGGTAGAACTTGCAGGTAGGAACCGTGCTGGCAACGAAGGCACCCCTACAGAATGGACTGACTGCAGCGCGAGGGCTGAGGGAAGCTCAGGAGGTTTGCAGAGCCTCGATTTAGGCGGCCCTTCGACTGCAGCTGCAATCTGACCACTGTCTCTTCCAACCGCTCTCGCCCAGCCCCAGCACCACACGCGACAGAAAGCTGTGAATTCTTGCCTGAAACGCTGTTAACTGCACACTTGACGAAGGGCGGACGCCTGGCAAGGACACAGGAGCCGTGTTCAGCCACTGCCTGTGGAGGAGATGCTCTGATTGCCACGTTCTCCGTCATGCAGGGAACTCCGCGAGATGACTCCAGACGGAAGGAAGGCTCCTTGAGTAGGAGGTCAGGGAAAACGGGGATTGGATGCCGTTGTGTACCCAAAGCCAGTCCAGTGCGTCCTCTGAGAGGCCGTCTGCCGGACAGTTCAGGCCGTGGGACCTGCGGCGATCTGGGTGCTCACAGGGACAGTTTGAGAGGGTGGGGCCCGGGACACGTCACACTGCACAGCTGGCCCGCTGCACTGTCACATCTCTGGGCCAGAGAAGAGGCCTGCAGACAGGGCATCTGCTGGGGATGGCCTGTGGGTGTATCCAGGATGGAGAGCAGAGTCACCTGCGGGCCTCGCAGACGGCGAGGCTTGTGTGTGCCCCCAGGCATGTTTCCGAAGGCCAGGGAAAGACTTTTTTCCCACATCCCCACTTAAATACCTTTAAAAAAATTATATTGGCTTTTTCATCAGGGGCCACCTTTTTTCTCATTCTTTTCCATCTACTTGGTTTGGGCAAACCGTCGGGTCAAGGTGGGCAGGTCACGGTGCGTGAGCTACTCTCTTCTGTATGAATCCCTGATCCAAACGGTGTGACGGGGTCTCAGCGAAGGAAAGCAGCCCTGGGTCAGGGTCCCCAAGACCACCCCCGGGGCAGACACTCGCTGGCGGGAATCACAGGACTCAGGACACAGTCGTGCTTGGGACTATGATTTAAGACAGCAAAGGACAGGAAGCAGAACTAGCGAAGGGAAAGGGCACAGGGGCGGGATCTAGGGGACCAGGAGCAAGCGTCCAGAATCTTCTCCTGGGAGTCACGCAGGACAAACGTAATTCCCACAGCATCGAACTGTGACAGCCCGCGGAGACCAAGCGCCCAGGGCTCACCGGGAGGTGGTCACGTAGGCACCTCTGCCCGGGATGGACCAGAATCCCAGACGCCCGGGGGGAAAGCAGGTGTCCACGTCAATGAAATCCCTTGTGCAAACAGTCTGGACACAGCAAGCCACCCTGGTCAGGTGGGGAACAGTGGGAACCCTCTGGAAATCCCAGATCCCAGACGCCAGACAAGGGCCAGCCTGGCTGGCAGACTTTGCAAAGACGGCAGCCTCAGGCCTGGGGCGGGAACCGTCCTGCCCACGCGTGGCTCCCAGAGCAGAGCGTGTTTCAGCCTCCACTTCGCCTGCGGCCCAAGCCCACGTGCCGGGCAGGGTGAGGAGACACGGAGCCCGATCGCTGGACAGCATCGTCGGCTCGGCCAAGCCAGACCAGCTCTGGACAGTCAGGGGCCCTGTCCACGTCCGTCTTCCATGCAGTTGTTAATAAAAGCACAATCTTCTTTTAAGCGCCGACTGTCATCTTGTTTCCTACAGCAGCTAGACGGCAGAGGACACTGCAGGCCCCGCCTCGCCCCGCAATCACAGCCGGCCCTGCTCAGCTCTCATGTTCCCCTCGGCGTCCCGAGACTCTGACCCCCAGCCCCACTTCAGCCACACGGGAGATTCTCTGTCTCTGTCTCTCTCTCTCTCCCTCTCTCTCTCTGTCTGTCTCTGCCTGTCTCTCTCCTGGTGTCACTCATTCTACCCCAAAACCTAACTGCACTTTGGAAGAAGCAGGAGGGACAGCGGCTTCCCCAGGCTACATTATGAAAAAAATGGTATTATTAAAAGAATGTTTAAGCAGGACATTTTAGCAGGACAACTAAGACCTGATGCAAAGACTCTGAAGGAAGCAGTGTGAGTGTAGCGTCAGGAGAAACATGGGCAAGCCTGTCAGAGTGGCCGCGCTTTTCATGGATGGGCTCCCCCGGTGCCCAGCAGGGCCAGCCTCGGCCCTTCACGCCATCCGGCTGCCTCCAGGCCCAAAGCTCGGGCACCTCCCCTTCTCCCCCTCCCACCAGCCCACAACTAGCCACTTAGTCCCTGATCATTACAAGAACCTCTAACTGAGCTCTGGCCCACCTGCTCGGACCTGCTTACACGCCGTGAGCGAGCTGACAAAAGGCCATTCACACGCACTGGTCCCTCGCCTTCCCCTCCTGTACGTTTTCCAGCTCCCCGTGTGGGCAAAGACGATCCTGTGATTTTCTGATCAACAGGGAGACATTTCTGATCTGTAGGCAGGTTGTACCTGTCAGCATCCAGGACAAGACAGACGCCCCACTTTGGGAGTAACGGAGAGAATTTATGGGGGGACGTAGGCAGCAACGTGGGTGGGCTCGGGGCCAGGAAGGAGGACGCAGCCCCAGGGACCGGCAGCAGCATTTCCGCTGTCACCACTCGGGCTCGGGGGCCAGTGGGGCAGCAGTAAACACCCCAGCCTCTCCAGCCTCCATCGGCGAGAAGAGAGGATGCAGACTCCCAGGGCACAGGGCAGAACAGGAGGGCGGAGAGGCTGGGTCTGGGACACACCCGGAGGACACCCGACTCGGAGCCGTCCTGACCAGATATAAAGACAGGGTCCTGCAGAGAGAGCCCTCCCCCGGCGCTTCTGCTGTCTTCACGATGCCTGAAGGCGCCGCAGCCTGGCCATGAATACAGCAGAGCACCCGGAGGCTGTGCTCTTGGAGCCCGGGCCCCCCCGCCCCGGGGTGGCTGCCTCCAGACTTGCCCCGTCCCCTTCGGGCAGTGTTGCAAGGCTCTGCTTGCATCCGGACCCGACCACTGCACCTGTCGAGTCTGCACTTGAACTTCGGAAACGCTTTGTACTTGGCGACACAACCCGTGTGTATCCTCTGATTTGAAGTGAGAAAAACGAATGCTGTGCCCTCTCCCTAAAGAAAGAGCTAAGTGAGTCACCCCTGAGAGGCGGCATCACGGGAATCTCCTGACACGCTGCATCGAGGTCCCCCCCACCGCCCGCCCCGCTGCTACAGCTCCCGCTGTCCCCAGCCCGCTCCAGGGCCACGTGACTCTGCCCAACTCGGAGCATACTTCCTTCCTGCCGCTCAGGCTGCCAAGACAGTCTTTCCTCCAAGTCAGGACCACTCCTTCTTGGAGGTCAAAGACTGCTAAGGTGTCCTAGAAGAGGAAAACTCAATGATTAATAAACACCTCGAGTCAGGGAGCTGTAAATTAAATGACTAATGTAAACAAACTCCGATGATGAAATACGCCATACACGTGCTAAACGACACGATGCTTCTCACACAGCAGATTTGAAAACGACATGAAAGAATGGTAACACTCAGTGCTGGTGAGTTTATAAGGAATAGGAAACTCCATCTATAACCGGTAGGAAGGTCAATTCCTAGCGTGTTTTTGGAAAACCATCTGTCAGAGGCATAATTTAAAAGAATATAAACATATTCTGACCCATAAATTCCTAGAAATGGATTCTTGAAAATAAAAATCATAAGAATACAGCCACAGGATCTTTATGATAGCCCTGTAGAGGCAAAAAAATGGAATGTCTTTTAATATAACAGTTGAATAAAATTGTGGTCTATAGACAACGCCCTATTTCCGCGATATCTCCGTAAAGCTGGGGGAAATTTTTAATTGTGGTGTATCCATACCATGGATTACCATAGAGCAAATTCAAAATAATGAATTAGAAATGTATATATTGGCATGAAAAATGTTCATGACACACTTTTGAGTAAAACAAGTTACAGAAATAGATACACACAGGGCACGTTTCCATTTTTACTAAACCAACTGACAAAACACAAAAAGGCCTAAAGGTGGGCACAGAGGCATTTGTGCTCTTGATGCTGCAGCCGGGAGAAAGGTGTGCGGGAGCCACCCTGGTTACCTGGGCAGGGGGGAGAGTGATGTGAGAAAAATCTAGAGAGGAGAGCTAAGGAGAAATAAAATCTAGAGAGGAGAGCTAAGGAGAAATAAAATCTAGAGAGGAGAGCTAAGGAGAAATAAAACTAATGAATGCAGGAAGTGCTGTTCTTCATGGACAGTGGCAGGCCTCTCCCTGCAGTGATGGGCAAAGGCTTCAACCCTCTGCCAGCATGACTGTCAGGGCCATTAGTCCATCCAGACGAGCTGGGAGCGGAGGCCCCTGTGTGGACACCCCTGCCCCCTAGATGCCCCAGTCTTTCTGCTGCAGACAAAGGCGTTTGCTCCCTCACTTTGGACAGGCAGGAATCTTCCAGCCCAGCAGGAGGGGGAAGCAGGGGAAGCACTCACTCCACAAACATCTTGAATTTTTAAAGGAACCTACAGACCCGGTGCTCTGTGCCCATGAGCAAAGGATGTCTACTGTTACAGAGTCCGGCACTCTGTCTGCACACGGCTCACAGGCCAGGAGGGGAGCTGTCCAAGGTCTCCTGTTCCAGACCCAGACATCAAAGAGGAACCCCACCCCCCCCACACACACACACACAAGCACACTTTGTCTGGCTCTCTGGCTCTCTCTGCGTCTCTGGCTGCCCCTCTCCCTCCCTCTCCCTCTCTCTCCATCTGTCTCCCTCCCCTCACTGCCTTCAGGAGGACTCAGGACTCAGGCTGGTGTACAATCACCTGAATAAGAACCACAGCAGCACTCACTCACACCCTTGTCCCCAAACCTGTCTGCAAGGTGGGTACTACTGTTAAACCCATTCGTCATCCAGGGAAACTGAGGCACGGAAACATCCACTCAAGCAATCCACAAATGTCTGCTAAGCTCCTACGATGCACCAGGCGCTATTGCAGGAAGCAGTGGCCCAGACAGACAGAGGCTAAGGAAACGCTCACCTCAGTTGACACAGGGCGGAGCTGGGGCTGGCGGGAAGCCGTGAGTGTCCTGAGACCTGGCCAGCACGGAGCCCTGGGGCCCCTTCCCAAGAACAGCGAAGCTCTCCGCCCTTGCATCTCTATCAGGCAGCAAGCAGGGAGCTTGACTGGGCAGGAAAACGGATCCAAAGAAGCAGCAGCAAAGGAAAGGGAGCTTTATTCTCCAGCACAGAAGCCACAGGGAGCTCGGCCAAAGCCCTGTCCACTGAGGACCGCTTGTATGGACGGCTGGTCCCCGGACACGGTGTCGGCCGCCAGCCTGAAGCTGGGATGCCGGGACCATTCGTCCTCATGGAGCCCACCGCATCCCACTGCCAAGATGCTGCATCCCATCTCCTAATATTTTAGAACCTCCAACCTCATACCTCAGGGCCAATTGTTCTGAGCCCTTCCTGTGGACCACACCTGGCACTCAGACCTTACCAGTCTTATTGCATTTAACCCTCACAAGCAAACAGCCCCCCTGAGATAAGTGCTACAGCTCCCATCCTGGTTAAACACACGGTGATGGGTAGGTTTATGGAAATTAAAACACAGGCCCACATCCAATAGCTGGTAGGTGACGGAGCCAGGATTTAAGCCCAGGTCTGTCTGCAACCAAATGGCATAGCCGTCTTCCCTAGACTACATTTCTTTTCCCCTAGCAAACGCTGCCCTAGGACGTGAGCTGGGAGTTCCACAAGAGCTCTGGTCTACAATATATCCAGCTCTAAGCACATGCCAGTTGCTTGTCTCGGCAGAAATGACAAATAGATTTCATCTCACATCAACTTTCTTTTAACGCCGTTATTTAGTGGCGTTGAGAAGGGTTTAGAGGCTGTGACCAGGCTCGGCAGGGAAGAGCACCACAGAGAACCAGCAGTATATGCTGTGGGCAAGAGGCTGGGGAGTATTGTATGTGTTGGTTAGGATAACTTAGCTTTCAAAGAGCCACGAGAAGGGCTGCAGGTAGGGTTGGATCAAGTGGCCTGGATGATACAGCTCAGCTGCTTTCCAGGGTCTGGGCTGCCTTCCCCAGGGAGGCTTCAATACCTACTTCTGACCCCAGGCTAGGTGCTAATAGGTCCAGGTGTTTTAAGCATTCTTATCTGCTGGCGAAAAGGAGAACATCTTTATCACAGCACGGCAACCACATTCCCCAGAGGCACTCCGATTGGACTAGCTGAGGCCACGCATAGGGATCTGAAAGTGGCCGGAGAGACAGAATGCACCCACCACTGGCAAGGTCACACGCTCTATCCCTAGAGTCAGGGGTAGAGTCAGCTTCCTCCCAGCCTCGGGAATCGAGAAACTAGAGGGAGTGATGGAAAGGGGAGTGGAGTTGGATAGGCAGTCAACAAACCTCCACTCTGCCACGTACGTATATGACATCACTCCCCAGAGGCTCGTTCCTCCCTCCCAGGAGAGCACAGGTGTGAGCCGGAATACCTCCTTTCCCCTTTGCATGAAATGCAGACCTAGGAGGCTCCTCTCCCACTCTGGTTAGAAGCTCTCTTTTTCCACGAATCCACCTCCGCAGAGATAAAGGAAGGATCTTCTAATGTCCCTCCAATAATTGATCTCTATATTAAAGACCATAACCAGGGCCTGGCCCGTGGAGCGAGACGAAACACCCCACAATATATCCAGCTTCCATACCTTCTCTTAAAAGGGTAACTACCACGTGTAACATTTCAACCCCATTTTCTCTGAGAAGGCCTTTTTGTGTTGATTAAACCGGAGTGAATGTAATGAAGGGGAAGCATTGAGTGCCGAGTACACAGGAGGCATGAATGACTATTTAGACAATATATGAAGCCCCATCACTGATACGGTTACGGACAAACTGCCAACTCAAGGCCTGGAGAACATCATTAACGCTTATCTGCAAAATTGCTTTGGTCCTCCAGGAGCTTCTTATGAGAGTTACACTTCTGAAATATCTCAGAGCTCTTAAAAAAAACCAAAAAACCAGAAACCTGCAAATCAGTTGATTCATGCAAATTTTTCTAACCACTGAACACCATCTCCAAGTTGCCCACACAACTAAGCTATTCCTGGTCTGCCGAAATTAATTCAGGTACCTCCTGTTAATTCAGAGTTGGGTCCATCTGAAGACCTCAGAGGACAGAGGCACTCGGCTGTGAGTGTCAGAGCAGAGATACTCAATCTCCTCGCTGAAAGGGCCAGGATCCCCGCCTGTTCCTTCACTGAGCCTCCAGCTGAAACAAGAGCCAGACCCCCGCCCGTGAAAGAGAGGCATCGGGAGGGAGGCTCACCCTCCATCCCCACCTGGCTGTGGAACACGACGGAACTGCCCCCTTTGAAGCCAAGAGCCCAGTTTCTTACTCAGTTCATTTCCCCACTGGTGTAATTGCCATGAGAGGATAAAACGAATTCCACATTGACTCTACTGAAAAGGTTAACCTTTGACCGTTTTTTTTTTAACATCTTTATTGGAGTATAATTGCTTTACAATGGTGTGTTAGTTTCTGCTGTATAACAAAGTGCATCAGCTATACGTATACATATATCCCCATGTCCCCTCCCTCTTATGTCTCCCTCCCACCCTCCCTATCCCACCCCTCTAGGCGGTCACAGAGCACCGAGCTGATCTCCCTGTGCTACGCGGCTGCTTCCCACTAGCTAGCTATTTTACGTTTGGTAGTGTATATATGTCCATGCCACTCTCTCACTTCGTCCCAGCCTACCCTTCCCCCTCCCTGTGTCCTCAAGTCCATTCTCTACGTCTGCGACTTTATTCCTGTCCTGCCCCTAGGTTCTTCAGAGCCTTTTCTTTTTAATTCCATATATATGTGTTAGCATACGGTATTTGTTTTTCTCTTTCTGACTTACTTCGCTCTGTATGACAGACTCTAGGTCCATCAACTTCACTACAAATAACTCAGTTTCATTCCTTTTTATGGCTGAGTAATATCCCATTGTATATATGTGCCACATCTTCTTTATCCATTCATCTGTTGATGGGCACTTAGGTTGCTTCCACGTCCTGGCTACTGTAAATAGTGCTGCAGTGAACATTGTGGTCCATGACTCTTTCTGAATTATTAACCTTTGACCTTTCACCTTGGATTCATTCACCTTGCCACTGCTCTCCACTCCGCCAGACCCCACACAGGATGGTCCTTCATGGAACCCATGGTGTTTTCAGGGACAGACCTGTCAGGCATTTCATTAGTCTCTGAATTATAAACCATAGAATCATAACTGTTTTAATATTCTCTCTCAGTATGTTTTTCAACGAGAAAGGCTCTGCTTGGCACTAAAATGTATCTTTTCATACCTCTGTGATACTTGGTTATCTCCCTTTCGGCGTAGGTGCTACAGGCATCAAGTCTGAAGACTTAGGTAGTCCCCGGAATCCAGCTGGATTTGAACAGCAGTGCTGTTTTCCTGGTATGTGACTACTTCTAGCTTCTATTTCTAGAAGGATTTTCCACTTAATCTAGTGATATAAAGGTTTTTTCAAATAGATTTACCCAGTATATTAATTTAAAGAGATATAATATTATTATAGGTAATAGTAAAGTTCTAAAGCAGATAGGGCAAAAATCAGGAGAGTGGTGATTCTCCCAGATAAATATTTATGAAACTAACGAACACAGTTCTCTCTCTTCCAAACCCGCAGGTTTCCAACTCCCTTGTCTAATGCTCCACAATGTTTGCTCTCACCTTCTGCCTGGGCTGGCTGGCTATCACTTTCATGAGCCCACATCATCTTCTCACAATATCAGGTCCATGGAGTGGCTAGTTCACGTCTTACTCGTTCCTAAATCTCCCACAGCACACGAGCAACGGCTACAGTCTCACGAGCTGAGTCTTCCCTCTGCCTCTGTGAGTCCAGCCTCTCTCCCAGGGCTTTCGGTGTTCGTGCTCCAGAAAGCCCTCCTCGATCACCCTGGCCCGTGATGTCCTTGTCTCCATGCAGAATCTGCTTTGCTTTGCGCTGCATCCATTCCCCGTTCTCCTAGTTCTAACGTTCCAAGTTGTCTCCGGGAAATTATCGTTCTCTTATCCAAGCCAGAGTGGGCGCGTGATCCAGACCCGGAGAAAGTGCCTCAGCAAAGTAACTGTTAAGAGACAGATGATGCCTCAGGTGATGGCCAAGTTGGTCCCATCAGAGACAATCTTGGGACTTCTGCTGAGCTATGAGAAAGAAGCAGGACCCTTTCTTCCTGCTTAGGTAGCTAGGAAAAGAGAAGGTTAGTCTAGAGCTGCTGGTGGCCACTGTGTGGAAAGAGCCTGCTGAGGTGAAGCTGGTGTGGAAGAAGGTGGGTTGGGAAATGGAAAGAGACTAAATCCTGATGACATTGCTTCAGCCCCTGGATCCATCCTTGCCTGAAGTCCTTCTCTCAAAAAATACCCTGTTCGCTTAAGCCAGACTGAGTTGACTATTCATGAACTTGAAACAAAAAAATCTGTGACTGATACACCAACATTTGAATCTCAGAAGTCCATCTTCTCTGTACTAACCATCTGAATAGAGAAAGATACTGTATCTCTGTGTCTTCACACTGCCTTCTTACAAAGATACCAAGTCACTGGATTTAGGGCTCACCCTAATCCAGTATGACCTCATCTTAACTTACATCTTCATTACATCGGCCAGGACTCTATTTCCGAATAAGGTTATATTCACAGGTAACAGGGGTTAGGATTGGAACATATCTTTTGTGGGGACTAAATTCAACCCATTACAGCTACCGCCTTGCAACTCCTGAAAGGCAATTTCAAGGTAAAGGAGAGAGAGAAACGAGCTGGATATATTTGTGATAAAACATCTAGCCTCACCTCAGTCAGATTACATCTGGACTTGCCCTAAAATATCTTTTCTTATTTAAGCTAATTCAAACAGATTTTCTATTATTTTTAACAAAACACCTTGTAACTAAAACAGGTATGGAGTTTCCCAAGTAACTGATCTCATGAGGGTAGGATGGTCTCCCCAAAGCAGGACGGGTTTCTGGGCAAATTGACCAAAGGACTCAAAAATCTTCTCACCCTCTCCTGTTGGTAAAGACAAAAAGATCGGTTCCTCTTCATTCTCAGGTTTTTTTCCTCCCTCCTTCAACTTTCCTGGTATGGGCTTGTTCAGCGGGCGGGGAAGGATTCCCACTCTATCATCGCAACGGGCCGTGTCGCCTCCTTTCTACCTGGTGCTACCTGCTCCCAGGGGCCTTGCACTTTTTCATACCGCGTGGCCACGTCTGAACAATCATGCTGGCAGCCGATGGGATTTCAAATAGAAATTCAGGCAAAATGCCTCTTCAAAAGCGTTGAGATAGGAATTTTTTTATAGCTTTGTAATGTAAATAACCTTGAAGCCAAAATTCCAGCAACAGAAGCAAATGTAAGACTGCACATGAGAAGGACGGAAAAGAGAGCTTTCAGTCATATTCAATTGTACAGTGATCTTGCTAATAATGCAAGGCGCACAGCCCATCTAGAAAGAGAAGGAGGGAGGGAAGGAGGGAAGGAGGCAAGGAGGCAAGGAGGGAAGGAGGGAAGGAGGCAAGGAGGCAAGGAGGGAAGGAAGGAAGGAAGTTAGTTTGAACCTCCAGCCCAGACTTTGATCAGAGATAGGTCTTTGTCTAAAAGCCAGAAATTAACACCTCTCTTGCCGTTGAAGTTTCTGTGTTTTAAAAAAAAAAAAAATTACTCTGTAAGAAATGACCTTCAAATTATGGCATCAAATTGGAAAAACTGGAAAAACTATGTTTTTCTAGCATGTTGGTGTTCATTCAGTCATTTCATGATGTATTCAATTATTCAACAAATATATGTGCTTGCTGTGTGTCAGGGAAACATCCTGGGTGCCGGAACCCTGAAAAAATAAGGCAAATTCCCTGCCCTCATGAAGCCTCTATTGAAGTGGGTCACACAGTCCACAGACAAGCAAATAAATAAACACGGTGTCAGGGGGTGTGCAGGCTGTAAGATAATTTCTTCACAAAACCAATGGCTGCAGCTCATTATCGAGAACTTTTCTTCCCTCATCTCTTCCAGGACGGAAATCGGGATGCCCTTTACCTGCCCTGTCATGATTGATTTCTCAGTTCCTTGGGAAACAGACCCTTCAAATTCAAAGAAACCTAAAACTGCCCCGTTTACAGAGTGGAGCTTCTGCCTGCGAGTTACCGGCCCTAATCAAACAGGGAACTAAAGCAAGTCGAGATTTTAGAAGCCACAGTTCTGGATTAACAGCCTGGGATATTTTTATCTGAATATCCGCTACTTTCCACAGTGACTGACTCACATGTAGCCTTAATCTGACAAAGCCATGTCGTCATGGGAACCAGACCTGGTCCATGGCCACAGGTTAAAAATTAAGCTCCACCTGTGATAATGTGCCCTTCTCAATCTCCTCTCGGAACCCAAAGCCCTTCCATTTACTCCGGGCAGCTGGCCACCCTCTGTTGATAGCGTCTGCCAGTGGCAAAGGCTCTGTTGCCTGGTTACTAACTGGTGACGGGGACAAATCCTGGCTGGATCGAAGCAGGTCAAAGACGCCTGAAGGCTGGGCGTGCTGACTGGAGAGTGTCCGTGAGGATGTGGCCCTGCAGCCAGCACACTGTCCTTGGCCCTTTGTACTCGGGAGCCAACATGAGGCCACGTGGGGCAGGACCCTCGTCCCAGGAGGCTCGTGCAAGTATGAAGGATCCCACTCGCGGCCGCCCACAGCGCGGCAGTGTTTCCCTGGGCTGCGCTCCCTGGCACCACGATTCGACGCAGGAAAGAAGGAAGCAAGAGGCTCCTGGATCCGGAGAGCAGCCGGGCGCACAGGCCAGCGGAGGCTGCGCTCACGCTGCTTCCAGCCAAAGCGCCCGGCTTCACTTTGAACGTGGTCTGGTGAGAATGGCAAGCATGGCGTCCAGCCCCCTCCAGCCACAGGATGAGAGAGACCCGGACCAGAAAGTGTCCTGACTTTAAGTCTTGAGCAGAGACACCCAAACACCAAAACCAGTGTCTGCAGCAGATTCGTTCCTCTGGGGTCATTCTGAGGGATCAGCCATTGATACCCACTCCCCAGATTGCCAAGTCCTCTCCTTCCTGTTGACTCTTCTAGAAGGTGCCTGGTTTTGAGACTGCCAGGATTAGGTTGTGCTGTTTGCACCCAGAGACCTTGTGTCTACTTGCCGGGGCTGCTGTAACGAAGCACCGCAAACCGGGCGGCTAAAAACACAGGCTTGTGTGTCTCACAGTTCTGGGAGCTGGAAGTCTGAGACCAAGGTGCGCCTCCTGAGGCCGCGCAAGGGGGTCTGTCCCTGCCCCTCCCCCAGGTCCTGGCCGTCCGCTGGCAGCACCCCTCGGCTTGTAGAAGCATCAGCCCACCTCTGCTTCTGCTGCACACGGTGTTCTCCCTGTGTGCGCTGTCTGTGTCCAAATTTCCCATTTTATAAGGACGTCCGTCCTACTGGATTAGGGCCCACCCTGATGACCTCCTTTTGACTTCATTACCTCTGTAAAGACCCCTTCTCAAAGAAAGCCACGTTTTCAGGTACTGGGGCTCAGACCTCTAGCATTTGGAGGGGGGAACACAATTCAACCCATAATAGATCTCTGAGTGATCCAGACTGGACCACCCCATACAGCCATGGCGAGCACGTGGGAGCCCACAAACCTGGATCCCGGGGTGAGGCCGGGACCCTGTGAGTGCTCTATGGAACAGGTATGTTAGCCACGGGCAGGTGAGCAACGTGCCTGGTGACCTGGCTGGGTGGAGAGGGCTGCAAAAGCCAAGCACACCTCTGTAGGGAGGACAAGGTGGTCTCCTGGCGAAGGATGAGTGCGTTTTGTACCCCAGTCTCCCAGGGAGCGTGGTCACGCTTATAGGGGAGGTAACCTTAGCTGAACTTGAAAACTCTTGATCCTGATCACAAGGGTTCAGGAAACGGGTCCTCGGAAACAAGAGCATCGAGCTGGTAGAATGTGGGTGGATCCTCTCCGTGAGTGAGAAGCATGGGGCCCAAGAAATGATGATACCAAGTTCTGCTGCCTTTTGAGCCTAATTGTAGAGATGCCAAGTCAATGGGGGGAAAGCCCCAGGCCTGTGAACCCTAAATGCATGGTTAAGGGACTCTGGTGAAAACTGAAGCCAACACACAGGAAGCTGGCTCAGAAACCCCAAACAGAGTTTGAGGTCCTGGATCAAGCCGTTCCTGAAGTCAGAATCTACACCCTCTTCGATTAACTTCTCTTTGTGCTTAAGCTAGTTTGAGCTGGCTTTCTGTCATCTGCAAGCTAAAGGGCCCGGGCGCACAGGACAGCGTAGTGCGTCGCGGGCACCAAAATCCTTTCCGAGAGCACAGCCACGCCAGCAGCCGCACTTCTCTTTCTGCAGGGCAAAAGGAGCACGTCAGCTACATTCCAGGGTCTGGGTTTGCCAAGACGGCAGAGTGAAACAGACGCTATCAAGACCCGTCTACTGTAGCTGAGAGTCTGAGTTTCACAGCGTTTCGGAAACCCTTGCCAAACACCTTTGCACTCTCTTGATTTTTACTGCCCTTGCAGGCCCAGGACGGCACTAACGGTCATGTGACTATAATTGGCCCTGAACTTCCACAGCAACAGAGCCCTTTCCATTTTGGCTCGCCTACTTAAAAAAAAGGAAACAAACAAAATGAAATTTAAAATACATAACTGCCTTAGTCATGAAGAGTAATTACATTAAGAGCCATTTTAACTAGACATTTCCACCCAAATGACATTACGCTGAGACAGTCTGTCCTGAGGTCCCAACCGAAAGCGAGACCCCGGAACCTGCAGGAAGTACAGTCTAGCGGTAGTCTTCAGTTTGGTCCTGGAGCCCAGGAACCCCCTGCAGCTCACAAGGTTGCATTCTCTGAGGTTGGAGGAAACTTGTTTTCCGCAAATATCACAGGTTTTGCCATTTTTGCGTCCCACCTAATAACTGCCCCTTTTTCCTTAAACAAGCATGTGTGTCTTATGGACATGATGATATTGAAAAAGGGAAATTTTATCTCATTGTGGTTTTGATCTGCATTTCCTTGATGATCAGTGATGTTGAGCATGTTTTCATGTGCCCGTTGGACGTCTGTATGTCTTTTTTGGAAAAATGTCTATTCAGGTCCTCTGCCCAGTTTTTAAGATTGTTTTGTTACTGAGCTGCCTGAGTTCTTTATACATTTTGGATATTTACTCGCATTACATATATGATTCGCAAATACATCTTCCCATTCGGCACGCTGCCTTTCGGGCTTGAGGACGGTTTCCTTTACTGCGCAGAGGCTTTTTAGTTTGACGTAGTCCCGGTTGTTTATTCTAGTTCTTGCTGCCCTTGCCTGTGGAGTGAGGTCCACAAAAACATCGCTAAGACTGATATTAGAGAGGGTTCCACCTGTGTTTTCTTCTAGGAATGTCATGGTTTCAGGTCTTACATTCAAGTCTTTAATCCATTTTGAGTTAATTTTTATGTATAGAAAAAGAGACAGTGGTCTATTTTCACTCTTTTGCTCGCGGCTGTCCAGTTTCACACCTGTCGTAATGGCCATCATCAAAAAGACCAGAAATAACAAATGCTGGAGAGGATGTGGAGAAAAGGGAGCCCTTGTTCACTGTTGGTGGGAATGTAAATTGGTGCAGCCACTAGGGAAAACGGTATGGAGATTCCTCAAAAAATTAACAATAGAACTATCATATGACCCAGCTATCCCACTTCTGGGTATTTATTCAAAGAACGTGGAAACACGAATCTAAAAAGATGCACGCACCCCCATGTTCACTGCAGCATTATTTACAATAGCCAAGGTATGAAAAAACCTAAGTGTCCATCAACAGAGGAATGGATGAAAAAGATGTGGTACATGTACACAATGGAATATTCCTCAGCCATTAAAAAAAAAGAATGAAATCCTGCCGTTTGTGGCAACATGGATGGACCTTGAGGGCATTATGCTGAGTGAAATACGTCAAATGGAGAAAGACAAACACCGTATCATTTCACTCATATGTGGGGGGAAAAAAAAAAGAACAAACAGTAAAACAGAAACAAACTCGTAAGTACAGAGATCAGATTAGTGGTTACCAGAGGGGAAGGGGGTCTAGCGGGAGGGTGAAATGAGTGAAGAAGGGGGTCAACTATACGTTGAAGGATGGTAACTGTACTCAGTGGTGGTCACTCTGCAGTGTGTACAGCTGCCAAACTATAATGCCATACGCCTGAAACTTACATAATAAAAAAAGACTGAAAAATACATTGGTCGACTGTGAAATAATTAACCTAATAAAGATGAAAGGTACAGATTTATTTCTTGAGAAAAGAGAAACTTTATATTACTACCATGAAAACACTGGTTAATGTGCTACTTATAATTTTTTAATAAAGAATTCTATTTTTTCCCAGTAACACTATGACTGTATCTGGGCTTGGGTGACTGTGTTTGTCTATTTGGTTACCTGTAGAACACTCTGGAAATATTGGGCTGGCCGACAGATTTAGGCTATGCCTTCCCCAGGCTGACGGTCACAAAATTCTCCACAGAAGCAGAGAAGACAAAATTTCTCTCTCTCTGACCCTACTCAGGGCTTGGATGGAATGTCTGTTCCATCAGCTCAGGGCATTGAGTGAACAGTCAGCCGACTCCAGGACACAGGAGTGATACAACTTATCTAAGAGGTGGAGTAAACAAACAGATGGGGTGGCCCAAGTGCCAAGTGCATGGTGGGTCCATTTCCTCCCAGCGTCAATGACCCCCGGTATCAGCAAATATTGACTGAACGCCTATAATGTACAAAGTCAGGCTGTTACACACACACACACACACACACAGATGTGTAGGAAAAAGGTCCGGAAAGACCAAACTGACGACACTGGTGAGATTGGTGAAAGGGAGAGAGTCAAAGACGCTTGAGTTTTTACAAACTGAATGTATCAATTTCCTGACTGAGTCATGGAAAATGAATTTTAAAAGTCACAGAGCAGTATGTGTAGGTACTTGGATACATATATCAATGTATACATCCCACTTTTGTATATGCATAGATAACTATATATTAAGACATTATGTCTGCATGTAGATTTGTGTGCGCATGGGAAAGGGTCTGGAAATTCTAAAAGGAAACACCTAACTGTTAATAGTGATTATTGATGGGGACCAGGGATGGGAAAGTTATACAGGAGACTTTAACCTTTTACTTTATACACCTCTTTAAGATGTGAGCTCAAGGAACATCTCTTGTCCTTGAAATATGACAAAGGAAAACGATTTTAAAGAGGTTTCCGCACATTCACAACCTCTATGAAAGTGTTGTTGATGACATAATTTCTCCAACTTGGGTCTAGGAACAAACAGTTTAATGTTTTCATTACACAAAGGGGCCCTGGCCCCTGTTTAAAAGAATGGACACCATCCTATTGAAAATAATGATCACGACAGATTTAGATATGTGCTGCCCTCGGCAAACTTAAACCTCAGTGACTGATCGTCAAGGTGTGTTGAAGGAAATGTTAATGTCCTCCACATTGAAGGTGCCCTCAAGAGCCTTCTCCTCTGAGTCAAACATGCAGCGCCCTCTGAGACTCGCTGGCTAGACCTCCTGTTTCGATAAGTCACAGGGATCTGTATTCTAATTGCTTTCCCTTCGCAGTGAAATAATTCAAACATTCCATCCCCTTCCAAAGTGAGAACAAGAGCTAAATTTAAATGCAATAACGTAATGGTGCATCTGCAATTCCAAGCAGCCAACGATCTATCAAAAAAAAAGATCAGCCCGTTCCAAATATAGGAGAGGTTCACACACATGCACATCACCCCTCTCTGTAGCTTCCAACCCCAGAACCACCAAATTTAAAAACCTAAAGTAATAAGCTCCCAAAATAACCTGCCTGCTACCCCTAAAAGAAGAGAGTAACTTCTAGGTCCCCCAGGCCAGGTAGAATAAATGAACTTGAAAAAATTACACACAAATAATAACCCGCATCACTCAACTGAGACGTATCCTCTTTGAACGTGTTCTTAATGACACAATTTGTCTGCTGAGGGCGTGCAGATAAACGCCTCTTCTTATAAATGATATCCACTGAAGAAACAGGTAGTGTTAGATTGATCATGATGAAAGATAAAGGGTTTGGAATATTATCCAGGCATCTCCCCACCTCCAAGGACCCTGCCTTTACTAACTAAATGTTGGGGAGTTTTTGGCTCTATAGTGATGGGAAACGGATGGTTACCAAGTGTATATCCTACATGTGAAACAGCTTAGTCTCCCATACAGACTCTTTCTTCTTCCTGCCAGTGAAAATGAACACAGAAAATAGAACTCACAGGACTGGGTGTGAATTTAAGTCTAACAAACACATCCTGGCTGGGGCCATTCCCACCACCACCATCACCATCACCTTCGCCATCACCATGTCTAGCATCAGCACCTGTATCATCCCCACTAACCCCTACCACCGTGTTTACTGTGTTCAGACCAAGGCTCCACCCAGGAACCCTCAAACCTGAACCCCACATAAAGGAATCATCGAGCCAGCCCAGATTTCTCTCCTGCACTGTGGACCTGCCCATCTAACTGCTGCTTTCCTCCCCAATCCCCCACCTGCCCCGTGTTTAGGTGTAACTCAAACTCAAAACAGAGTTTCAGCACAAAACTGAATCTGAATGTATCTTCCCACAAATCTAATTCTCTTTCAGTCTTTCTCATCGTAGGAAATGGCTCTCCCCCTGCACTCTCTTGTCCACATCAAAGTTCTGGACATCACGCTTGTGACCTCTCACTCTTCGTCCACCCCGGTCCATCACAATGACTGGCAGACTGTACTGCCCAAGTTCATCTGCAATGTCTCCGGTGACCTTCACTTCTGCCACCAATACCCTGATCCAAGCCACCGTGGCCACTCATTGGGCTACCTGGTGGCCTCCTAATTCTCCTTGCTACCACACTTGCTTCCATCTCCACTCAGAATTTGGGGTGATACTTTTAGGAGGCAAATGTTGATCAAATGTCACTTTCCTATGCAAAATCGGTCACTACTGGCTGGCCATTGTTCTTAAGACCTAAAACCTATACCCTTACACAGCGTATAAGGTCCTGAATGGGCTGCCCCTCTCCACCTCTTCCCCATCTGCGTCCAGACAAACACTTTTCACGCATCAAGCTCTATCTTGCCTCAGGACCTTTGCACTGCCATTCCCCCACGACACTGCTGTCTCCACAGGAGCACAGACGTTTGCTCTGGTCACTGTTCTGACCTCCCCACCTAGATGACATACAGTTGGCCTTGATAAACATGTCTTGAAGAGACCCTTAAACAATGAAAAAACGGACACAGCCCTGAATGATGCAGTGGGTAGAGCCTCAGATGGAAGAAAGGACAACTCAACACAAAGTTCCACTGCTGGGTTCCAGGTGTCAGGACACAGAGTGGGAAGTTCCCAAGTGGGCCTTGCAAAGGTTGGGTCTGAGCAAAGGCGTCTTCTGGACCCACAGGCTGCAGGTACGATGGGTCATTTCTCGACTATAGCAAGAAGGGAATCACCTTCTATCACAAAGAAGGGCTCATGCGTGGGCTTTTCTGCCTCTTTCACCTTCCTCTGTGCCTAAGACACAGGCAGAGTCAAGGAATACGCTCTTACTTTCTAGTTCATAGTGTTGAGGGCTAAGTAAGTGACACAGCTGAGACTTAGCTCGTGGTCTTCCCAGCCTGACACTTTCCTTCCCTTCACCCAAATGTCCTGGTGTAGAATAACACAAAAATATGCACACACCCTGGCACTAAGCTTTCACGACTCTCTGAGTAGAGTTCCACATTCCTGAATGTGACAAGATAAACTGTGTGTAGGGCTAATTACCCCTCTTTGTATAATGGTGACATGCCACCAGCTGATGACAAGAGGGACAGAATGGAGACCCAAGTCAACATCCAGGCTTGCTCTATGCGTTCCCTTAACTATAGCAACGTGACGGATGCCAGAGGATTATAAGAAGTGTTACTGTAGGTCAAATTAATGAATAAAAATCAACATAAAAACCAACGAGCACGTTGCATGCAGCAAACTCTTGGGAAATTTCCATCTTTCTGCCAAATATTAAAAACAGAAATTCCCATATTTCAGCAGACCTTCAGGTTGACATAAACAATAAAAAAACAGAAGTTATTCTACTTATTTTGTTAATAAAATGTCTTTAAACTTCGTAGAACTGCAGAATAAGATGATATGTTGAATTATCTTAGGTTTCATCCAAAAGCTCGAAAGTGTCTCAGGTTCAAAGTAAGCAGCCTGGGCAAGTGGAAGAACTAACAGCAAGCTGGGCTTTAGCTTGGAATTTGGAACCAGAAAAACAGTGCATAGGACGAAAATTCAGTTTATTTCAACACAGCCAACATCTGCTGAGCACCTACGAAGGTCCTGGCGGCTGTCAGACCCAAACATCGGTAAGACTGGGTCCTTCCAGGACCCACAGTCTGACAGGGGAGGCTGGAACATGCGTGTGTGATTTGAATTCAAGCTAGACTTTAATAAGATTTAGAATGATGTGCAAAGGAGATGTGAGGAGAAGGTGTCTAGACAGGAGACTGGAGGTTTATTTCCTGGACGTAGTGAATGGCAGAGCTCAGGACGAAGAGGCAGCAGGAAGAGCTCACAGCAGTGGAGTGCTGTGAAAACAGAGAAATTAACAGAGGCTGCCTGTGGAGACCCCACCCCAGCCCCGATGCGTGGCGGAAGTAGTTGGGCATTTCCCCACACGACCCTCAAGCCGCGCAGGAGATTGGAAATATCACCCAAGGGCAAAGACCTCCATACGGTGACACTGGGAACTTCCATGACAAATGTCTGGTTCCCTGCAACTACCCTGGAGTGAGCCCACCACTGACAAGCCCCACAGACGTCCACCAGGTCGTCACGATCTTACTCTAAAACTGAACAACAAACGAAGCCATGAAAACGCAGGGTGGTCTCTATACACCATCAGGTGGGCCAAATGGAAAGCGATTCAAAGCACAGAGATCTCCAGTGAGAATCCCACCGGCAGAAGCACTGACTGCATCTGTGTTGACCAACTCCTCTTAATGCAAATCCCCCAAGACCTTCCAACGAGGTCTCTCTAAGAGAAATGGTTAAAGATGACATTAAAAAAAAAAAAAAGAATACAAGAAACCATGAAAACTTGCAAGTTGTGCGAATATTTCCTAATTCTGTGAAAGAGAAAAAATAAGTGGGACAATAACTCCTAGCTTCTCGATGCGTTTAGTGAATTTGGGTGCTCTCTGCATAGATTAAGCAGATTCACCTCTTCCCTTCCTTCATTTTTCTGGGCTCTGGGATCATGCATCTTCAACCACCTTTCTGCTCTCTGCCCCTTTTCCCCAGCCCACTCCTAACAGGGGCTAAGCGGCTACAACGTTGCTCCCTTTCACCAAGCTGACTGGAGAGCTTGTTAATATAGCACAAAAAAACCCTCTGCATGCTTACATGTGAAGTATGATTATTATTAATTCAAAAGTGGTCCGGCAAGATAATGCCTTTGAGGGGATGTGCAGAACCAACTCTAATGAGTCTGAAGTGAAACGATGTACGGCTCGACTATCACTTCATACAGAGTTTTAATTAACAGAACTGTTGGGGCAAATAGGGAAAGAAAAGCAATGATTTATTAATGCACAATTTACTGCTGCTATCAAATGCCAAGCAACTGAAAACACTGCTCACCTGCTTTGCCCTATAAACATGTCCATCACGGAGCACGGAATAAATCCTTCTGCCATGAGGGAAAATCCCGTTCTAGCTACTTAATGTTCAGAATACACTCCATTCATTTCATCTACCCATTTAATACCAGAGTAAATAGAAAAAATAGAATAGAATCCACTGGCCTTCTTAGAAAACAAACTTATGGTCACCAAAGGAGAAAGGTGGGGCGGGGAGAGATAAGTTAGGAATTTGGGATTAACATGTACACACTACCATAAATAAAACAGATAATCTGCAGGGACCTACTGTAGAGCACAGGGAACTCTGCTCAATACTCTGTAACAACCTATATGGGAAAAGATTCTGAAGAAGAACAGATACATGTATATGTATAACTGAATCACTTTGCTGTACACCTGAAACTAACACGACACTGTAAACCAACTATATACTTCAATATGAAATAAAAAATAAATACATACATATATACATACAATACACAGGATACACACACACACACACAAAGAATCCACTAGTCTAACAGCCAGCACATGCTTCCTGACATTTTCACACACATTATTTCAACAAATACTGCACTTACATGATATAAAAATACTACAATGACATTCATTCTCTAGTTATATTCATTACCTGAAAACTTCACAGTGTCAAACCCAGTCTCACAAGCTGGGCTTAAAGAATTGGCCGATGCTGTCCCCAAACTGAACACAAAACAAAGGTAGAAACGTCCACCGGAGACACTGCAACTCGAAATACGTGCTGTTTGTAACGCCCACCGTGTGATGCTCAAATGAGCAAAAGCAAATGGTCTCCCCTGGAGCAGAGCTTCCCTGAGCAAGTGAGGTTCGGCGGACAAATAAGGAGCGCTCCACACTTCAGCAAACAGAACAGCTGTCTTTGTCCTGAGGGACAGTATATTTATTCTGAGTGTCCTGTTCACAATTTACCCAATGAACTGACCCTTGGTGCAAAGGATCCTTGCAGCCCTGACGCTGGCCTGGGGACAGATTGAGTGCAGGGTAGCAACAGGGATCGAAGCCACAAGTAAGACCCAAAGGCTTTGAAACCGGGAAGGAGCACCGTGTCCGAGGCTGCAGAATAGCTCTACCTGGGTCTCGGAGCGGAAGGGCAGTTCTCCAGTCTTGAGCCAGCCCAATCCGGGAGGGTGACTTTCCTGCCTCTGCGAATAAGCCGTATCTCATTAACCCTGCAGACCCTTCCCCATCCCCCAAAGCGGGTACTTACAAGATGCCGGGGATCAGTGCCCTAGCGTAGCAGACGCGCTAGCCTGGGCTGCCTGCCCCCCAGCCGGCACCAGCCTCTCCAAGCCGCCTCCGATGTTTGCGCTCGGCATCGAACTGGAAGACTGTTTACTTATTCATGGACTGCCCGAGCCGGCCACGAACTGCTTTGTGTCAGCTGAATAGGATGGTAATTCAATCTCCAAATGGGAACTGCTCGGCACATGGCATATCTGTCATAATGAGTCACGCAGATAAAAAAGAACATGGCTTTCAGAGCCACGGGTGAAACGTGTGTTTTGACAACGAAGAGTGTTACAGGACCCTTCCTCCATCACTCTTCTCCCCAAACACATCCTCCATGAGATGCAGGACAGAGAGGGAGCCACACTTGGGGACTGGATTCTGGGGAAAAGAACGAGGATGCATCTCTGTTCTCTTGCCAGAAGCGTGCACCGTTGGAGACAGAGAGAAGGGGGAGATGTTTGGGAATCCGCAAGAGAAACTGAAGGGGCGATGAAGCCGGTGAGCAAAGAGTTCATCTCTGTCAGAAGTTTTCCATTGTGGAATGCCTTACATGCATTCGCTCAGTAACAGCGGGGGCTCCAGCACCCGGAAATAACGGCATTAATTAAGTCACAGGCTCCCGAGAATGGTCTGACGTTTAGAGCTGAGGAGACTCAAGTCAGGTGGCAGCGTGAACGACTCCTGGGCCCAGAGAACCCTAAGCAGTGGAGGTACCCTCTTAATTCTCATTCCTGCTACTGTTCCTGCCTCCTGGTAATTTTTTCTCGAGAATGTAAAACCTGTGTTTCGTCTGATTTCTTTGTTTCGGCCACAGGAAGCCCTGCTACTGCCCAGGCTCTTCCTTCTCCTCTGCCCCACCCCCCAACAAGCCCCTTCCTCTCTTCGTTTCCTTACCCACATAGCTTGGACTCTGCCCTCCAAACTACCCTCTTGTCAGTGTATCCTAAGCTTTTCTTCCCTCTGATCCCCAGGTATCAGCCTGGCGAGACCCCCAACCCCTAGGTTAACCAACAGCCCACCTTCTCTATACCTACTGGACAGGCTGCTGACGACCACTGTAGAAAACCCACAGCCCAGGCAGGCCCATGTCCCAGCTGCCTGTCCCCCAGGAGACCATAAGCCCCATGAGGGCAGGGACCTTGCCTACCATGGTCTGTGTGCTATTCCAAGCAATCCACACTGTCCAGCCAAAGAAGCTACTCAAACATTTGTTGAAATACCAACTGAATGAAGTCTTCAATGTTGCCTTGAAACATGTATCAGTCAGGATGGGCTTGGTTATGCTATGGTAACAAATAGTCCTCAAATATCAGTGGTTTCAAATGACAGAGGTTTATTTCCCACTTATACTCTGTGTCTGTGGAGGGTCAGCTATAGCCCTGCCCCACATCTTCCTCACTGTGGGACCCAGACCGATGGAGTAGGAAACAGAAAATCAAAAATAGGAAAGTGTTTGTAGTGGCATAAATAAAATATTCCATAGCCACTGGATTTCTGCCCCGAGATGTTTTGCTGAACTGAATCTTCCATTTTTACCCACCCTGCTCCCTTTCTGTCTTCAGGTCTTGGCTCCGACATCGCTTCTCCATAGGAGCTGTCCCCTGACCATTCAGTCCAAAGCACACAGCAGCTACCCAGCCCCCACCAACACCAATGAAAAATGCTTATCTTCTGTGGCCCCATTAGAAGGTCAGGTCCCTTATCCATCTCACTGCCCACTACGTCCCCTGAGACTGGTGCCTGGAACCCAGTAAACGCACAATAACCATGTGTTGAATGAATGAATGAATGAATAAAATAGCAGATTACACTGGAGAAAGCACAATATTTTGGTGTAATTCGTTACAAAATTAGTGAGTTCAAGAAGCAGTCTCATTAAAATGGAAGCAGTATAATACAGTAAGAGTAGCATAATGAAAACAGAAGATTTGGGCCACATATAAGGAAACCAGAAATTAACGAAGATGAAGGACTTGTCAAAGTATTCCCTGCATTGTTTGCTGGGAGAAAAAGACTTGTAAGACTTGATCGGAACCAGTCCTGATGAACAACAGAGTGAGATGGAGCTATAGAAGCTTGGCGTAAATATCCTCTAGCTATCTGTGTGTGTTGTTTTTATTTGTTATTCATCCAGCAACCTTCTTACCTACACTTGGATCTCTTCGTGTACAGCTCATGAGAAAAGGAAGAAAGATTGTCCAAATTACTAGTACCCTGTATCATACCAGCTCTACTGATTTTGGTTATTAAGAATTTCTTAGTTATTTGGTTATTTGGTGAATTTTGTCAGTGTTTTGGCCATTGGATAGACTGCTGGGAAAATCAGGTTTTGCAACATGTGAATTTAATGACCGTGGGTTGTAAAGACCCCCCTCCCACTTCCTTGGTGTGGCGACATCAGTAATATCTATTTGCTACAAGATGACATTAGGTGAATAACTTGTGAATTACTCAATCCACGTCCAAAAGCATAGACATCCCCCAATGTTTCACCTGCCTGATTTCTCTGGGGTCGCCCTGGATCAATAGATAGGAAAGCTGTCCTATTTTGGGAATATCCACTGCTGGGATCTGAAAATACCCTCCCAGGCACCCAAGATGTCCTTCAGTGGGTGACGGATAAACAAACCGCGGTCCATCCCGACAATGGGTTGATTCAACACTAAGATAAAATGAGCTATCAAGCCATGGAAGGATGTAGAAGAACCTTAAATGCATATGAGTAAGTGAAAGGAGCCCGTCTGGAAGAGCTACCTGCTGTGTGATTCTAACTCTGTGACATTCCGGAAAAGGCAAAACCATGGAGAAAATGAAGAGATCAGTGGCTACTGGGGGGCGGGGCGAGGGAGGGAGGGATGAATAGGCAGAGCACAGGGAACTTTTAGGGCAGAAAAGCTGTTCTGTATGAGACCGTAATGGTGGACACATGTCACGTACATTTGTCCAGACCCACAGAACGTACGACACCAAGAGTGAACCCTCAGTAAACTCTGGACTGTAGTTAGTAATAATGCATCAGCGCATCAACAACGAGGTCCTGCTGTAGAGCACAGCATCCTGTGATAAACCATCATGGAAAAGAACATGAAAAAGAATGTATATGTGTAACTGAGTCATCTTTCTGTACAGCGGTAATCAACACAACATTGTAAATCAACTATACTTCAATTTAAAAAATAAATAAAAATAAAATCAAATTCATTGAGCTTATGACCATAAAGAATAATAATAATCATGTATCAACGCTGGCGCATCAATTGTGATAAATGGACCCACTGATGCAAGATGTGGGTAATATGGGCAACTGTGGGCCGGGAGGAGAGGAGGTCCATGGGAATTCTCTACTTTCTGATCATTATTTCTGTCAGCCTAAAACTGACCTTTTGTAAAAAGTCTATTGATTTTTTAATTGACCCAAAAAGTATCCCCACCCCTTTCTTTGCTGTTCTTTTGCATACAACAAGCTTCTACCCCACTCTGGGTGAGTGGATTTCTTCCTCTTCACCACGTTGAGGGCATCCGATGTGCCCAAGGAGGATATGCGCTCTCCGACGGCCAGAGCTTGGGACGACCCTGTCATGTCCCCGGTCCTCAGAATGGGCCTGGCTCACGGAAAGGGCTCTGTGACTATCTTGAATAAAAGATTTCATTTCTTGTGTTTCTGCTTGGCCATGAGTGACAGTACATTAACTAGTGAAAATTGAAAGCCGAGATAAAAACCTCCCCCAGGAAAAGCAGTCCGGCTGCTCCATTCTCCAGAGATCTAAGTCAATAAAATAATCCTAGAGAGTCGCAGACGCGTGGACCACGCCACAAAGGATGGTGTGCGAGGGAGCACCCAGCATCCGGCATTTCTGATCTGGGATGCTTGCCCCCGGGGCTGCTCGCTTACTTTCTCGTTGGCCCTCGTGGGTTTGAATTATTAACTCTCCCTTCAGACACACACCCTGTCTCCAGGCTGCACGAGGCGCCCCAGGGCTTGCAAACCCACTCAGTGGATTCCTCCATTTCAGCCACGAGGGAAGGCGGCGGAAGACCCGCCACCTGGAAGCATCAATGTTGCTCAAAGATAAAGGCCCTGAGAACAAGAGAAAGGGGCCACCGCAGAGGACGGTGTGTACCTGCGCCTAGATCCCAGGGGCAATGCCTGCATTTAATTACACACGTTTACTGCACAAGAGCTATTTCATCTGCT